>NW_028141949.1:13662500-14331250 GCF_025532165.1 Camponotus vicinus | reverse complement strand
GCGCCAATCTGTATTAAACTGCGTTGTCTAGAGATTTGATTTTTCGCTTTCAATTTTGTTAGCAAAATATTGTATTCTACTAATATTTTGACAGCATGTCAAATTTTCACTTTAAATCTGTTGCTTTTTCATCGACAAATTTTGTAACAAGTTATCACTGTGCAAAATCATCTCTTGATAAGAAGCTCTTTGTTTCTCATTATCTAGGAAAAAATATATATTTAATTTCTTCTAGTAAGAATGCTAAATTAATGAAAATTACTTGCATTCATCTCTTTCTAAGATAAGGAGTCTTTCTAAAAAGAGACAGGAAGTCAATATAATTTTAAATTATCATTAAATTATATTAAGATTTCCTATTTTTCATTTCCTACATTTTGTCTTACAAAGAGACATATGCAAGTGATTAATCTGGCATTTTCATCAGAAGAAATTAAAATTGAATGTATAACATTAGTAATATTAATTTATTGCTCTTATCCTAAATTTATTATTTCCAATAATTAACGAGAAATTTATATTAAAGAAGATGACGTAACATTGTATGTTACGTCATCTTCTTTAATATAAATTTCTCGTTAATTATTGCACCTTCTCTCACTTTTGAAAAAAATAGCGAATAAGCAAACAAGTATTAAATAAATAACAGATATAACTAATAAATAAATAAAAAGTAAATATATTAGAAATAATTGTTAATTAATTTTTTAAAGGTTTACCACATTCGAATTTAATGCTCGCGAAATAAGTTTTTGATTGGGAGTAGTACATTTGAAGAGCAATTAATTCGAGAAAGAATTAATAGGTTGAATTAACATAGTTTACTCTTATAATGATATAAACATTGAGAAGCGTTTTTAATTAATTTTTAATTTAAAAATTTAATTTTTAAATTTATTTTATGAGCAAAAAGTTTAGAATTAAGATATTTCTATAAAAATTAATTTGGGAAACAATTTGATCTAAATATTAATTGTGACTGTTATCTTTTTACTTTTGTCTACTGTATAATTATTATTCCATGTTAGTGTATATGAATTCCGTGTATATGAATTTATATACAAGTTTAATATTTTTAAATATATGCACTATCTTTAAAAAGTTCACTAGCATTAATTAATAATTCCGTTTGTTTTTTTTATTTACACTTTATTATAAATGTTTTCCGGAAATAAAAGTGTTATGGAAATATTAAGTCAACATCTTTATATCTAATATTCATTTTCTGCTAATTACAGCAAATAAAATAACAGATTAGCAAATTAAATTATATTTTGTCATACATTCAATTTGATTTTTTTTAATAAGCACGTCTCAAAATAAAGGATAAGAGCTAGAGATGTACAACAATGTTCTTTTCTAATTTTTTTCAAAATGAGTGTGAAATGTATGTATTTAATAGCATATTTAGAAATTCAGAGAATCAAAGCTAATTGAAAGCATATATCGATTTTGATCGAGATATCATCGAAACTGATTTACGAATACGTAAACGTTTATATAAAGAGACATTTTATTATTATTTTCGTTACATTTTGATTTTTTAAAAATATCACAAAGTTGTATCTGCCATTATTTTCGAAAAGACAAAAATTAAAGAACGCTAATTTATCCATATGAAACAATGTGTGTTTTATTAAATTAATTTTGCGTAATTGTATTTTAAATGTAAATGAGCTGCAAACAACATTGCATATTCTTTACCCGATTTTTCATTAAAAAAAAGTAATTTTTTTGATCCTATTAAAAAATTTAACGACACGTGTAAAGTACACGAATCTAACAATTATATATTATAATTATATATTATAATATATATTATAATTCTGTCATCATGAGAATCATTAATTTACCTTGGGTCGAGACAGGGAACGAAGAGGTTGGATGATCGCTATTAGTTAATTCTGTAGTGTTGGTGCTAATAGATACGGTGGTTGGTGGTGATCGTGGTGATGGAATAGAAAAGCGAATAGTGTCTGCGGATGGCTCTGCAAATGGATCTCCGTAGGTCTGTTTTGTAAATCTATCCCTCTGCATAAATCTATTTTCTCTTTTAGGATGAAGATCCAAATCCCAAAACTGAACATCCTTTTCGTAGACCACAGTGCCCGAGTCTTGAATTCTCGGTACAAGCCGGAAGGTTCGGATTTCGGGCCTCATATTCGACATGTATGACACTTCCATACACTCCTTTTCCCATCTTCGACGAATCCCCACAGTTGGTATCCGTGGCATTGTCTGCATCATCTCACTGTCTTCCTCCACCTTTCGATATTTCTTTTCACTCTCTAGTGTAACAATACGAATGTATCGATGTTTCGCGAATCAAATCGTCCTTAACAATTTTCTTTACACGAGATCTACGAAGGCGAATTTACGAGTGAATGTCACACATGGATCACATGTAGATTGTTGCTTTTAATTTCTCTGCGTCCTTCGAGAATCGCTGGATCAACTTTTTTCTCGTGTAAAATCCTGAAGAAAAGGATCGAGGATTGAAAATCCGAGCTATCCGAGCTATCCGAAGCTTCTTTTTATATTTGTGCAACCTTGCGTTCAACATCCCGCGGAGAATGATATGAGTGTATGTGTGTTTTTTAGTATATATAAATATAGACTGGTAGCAAAAGAGGATAACATATGTTAGGATACAAGAATCGTATAAAAATCTTGTTCTTTCTGAAGATCTAAAGGACAAAAGTCAAAAGATGTAAAAAACTATGAGCAGACAGTGTATAACTTCTTATATTCCATTGAAAAATTCTTTTAAAAAGAGAAACAACGGTTTAAGAAAGATAAATAAATAAATGTTTTATCAAATCCTGAGTGTATAATATCAATTATAAAAAAATAAAGAAAACAAGAATCATGTAATAATAAACATATAACAATGTAATATAATATAATCATGTAATAATAAATATATATCACGTCTTATATAATAATTGACTTTGTGATTAGATTATATATCAATAAAATTTGAACAAAAGTTATCTCTGACGTTACTTTTTAATTCAATGGTTTTAAATTTTATATTGCTTGATTTTATAAAATTTATAGAATTTATCGTTAATTTAAGCCAGTTGAAAAGTATTTTAAAATATAATATTATTTTCTAATATTTATTCGCATTTTTATTTCAAATATTCCAAATTACTCTCGGTATTAAATAAATGCATCACAAATTATTAATTAATATTTTTGAGATATTATAAAAAAGTTAGCGAACAAAATAATTTCACTCATGTTTATTATTATCGTAGGAGTTTAACAGCTCATCGTTCCATGCCGTTATATAATTAGTAAGAATCAGAATCAGATATTGATGTTGAGATTCCGGTCTCAACTCTGAGGTCTAAATAAAAATAAGGATGCCATAAATCCTATTATATTTTATGATTTATATAAAATCTGATGAAATGAACAAAATATTAAGCGTGTCTTAATTCTGCTTAACTGTCAATAATGTTTTAAAAAAGAGAATACAGTGTAAAATTTTCCCAATTTAAAAAAATAAAAGTGATTATTTTATCTGATTGCATGTAAATGTATTAAGCTCGATTTTGTGTGCATAAAATGTATATATGATTATTACATAATTATCATATGACATTTCGACTTTTCTAAAAGAATAAAAATTTCAAAATAGTATATATTTAAATAACATACATTAAGTAAAAATTTTTAACAATTATATTTAAAATTAAAACAAAGTTTAAGAAAAGGAATTATAAAATTAAAAATTCTTAATTTTTGACACGCATCACAAATATTTGTATTATACAAATATCTATATATTTGTGTGTGTGTATGTGTGTGTGTGTGTGAGATCAGTAAAATAATGTTAATTCGATTTTTCACATTTATGCATACATAATTTCTTTCTTTTATATTTATATTTTTTCTAAATATTTTAAACTTATTAGATCTTCTGATTTTATTAATTATATAAAAAAAATTCATGAACTATTGAGTTTTAAAAATGTTAAAAATGATCTTACGAAAAAGATTTGCAGACCAAAATTTCGAAAAATAAACTATTACAAAAATTTAATATTATAATTTAATGTTGAATTAATACTTTTAGCAATATAACAAATTTATGCCATGTTCAATGTTTTATAATTTGATTTAAAAAATAAATATCCCAAAACGCTCAGCAGATATCATCATAAATCATCAATCACATATTTTTGGTCTAATTTAAGATCAATATTTTATTAACAAAAAGATATCAATATTATAACAATTTCTGAATAAAAAGTAATTTAAAAAAATTTTATGTTGCTATCTTCAAGGAAGATATATAATAAATCAATTAAAATCAATTTCAAAATAATAAAATCAATTTCAAATAAATTTTTAACCAAATTTTAATTTGATAAAAACATAATTATAAGAACGTGAATGTTGAAAATGCGGTTAATAATAATCTTTTTGAGTTTTTTACTAAATTAATTTGAAAATTCTATGTCAAAAAATTTACTTTAAAGAATCTCCGATTATAATGGAATATCCTGCACTTTATATACTTTATAAACATTCCGAAAAAATACTTAGATAAGAGATAACTGAAAACTTATGCATAATGAATTGTGTCATAAATCAGTATGATATTGATTCTCATATAAATGTAATGAATATAAAAGTATTAAAGTAATAGAATAAAGAATAAAGAATAAATGGGAGAGAATTACATATGACAGTGAAAAAAAAGATACATAAACAAATATATGGCTTTAATGATAAACAGATATATAAAAAATAGCGAGAAATAAAAAAAAAAACACTTGCACTATTTTAGAATAACGGTATAATAATAGCAGAAGTAGATTTGACCGCGATCTCTCCTCGTGGAAGTTGTGTAAGATAGAATATAAGGAAAGTACCAGGGTCGGCATCTTTCTTCGCTCCACTTTTCCATTTATGCTACATCCTTCCCACTCGTTCCGATTTATCGTTATTTTTTCTATCTATTTTTTCAATATATTTTTTACAAAAAATTATCCACGTATTTTTTCATTACGTACATTTTTTATTATATTATTTTTCTTATTTTATTTTCTGTTACTTTACATAATACATTTATTTTTTATTTATTATTTATTATTTTTTTACTTATTATATGAAGCAATGAATTCATAAATTTATAGAGGGAGATTGATTATCAGAATTATCTTCATACTCAAAATTACAAGTTTTCTTTTAAAAATGTTTGGGAAAGAGACAATGAACACAAAGAACGTACCAAAATTTTTCGCTCGATCATCTTCGTATCGTCCTCTATTTATTACTTATTTCTATGCTTTCTCGTTTTATTTCTTTTATTTCATTGCTCTCTCGCCGTTCTTGCAAAATAAAAAGCTAAATAATATTACGAATTTCGAATATTCCCAAACATGTATATTTAACAAAGAAATAATGTAAAAATTAATGCAAAAATTATGTAAAAATTTAAGAGAGATTAGAAAAATAATACAAATACAGATAGATCATGACTTCTACGCTCTGCTATAATTATGTGTATCAAGTATCAATCGAAACGGAAGTGAATGCGAAATGAAACAGAAATGAATGAAAGAACGAGCGAACGAGCGATTGCTTTTTCTTGGATATTCAGGTCAGTCCAAAGATTCTAAGCCGAGCAGCTGCTGCTGCTGCATCATCGCGTTGCAGTGTGTACGTGTAGTGGGGGTGTGCATTAACACACGCACGTGCATTCTCGGCAGACACGCGCGAAAGAATGGCTCCCGAGAACCTCATCGACGTATCAGGGTTTCTGAACCAACAACAATCGCGTCGCAGAAAATTTCGCCCGCGCAAACTGGGATAATAGCTTGCCAGAAAAATTCCAAGGTCAATTTTAAGTTACCTCCAAACGTTTTCCTTCAGTATGTTTATATATAAAATTTTTATAAAATATATAGGATTTTCAATTATTCGAAACATTCTTTCAGAATGATATATAGAATTTTTATAATATTATATAATATAAATATTATATATATATAATTATATGTTTGTGTAATATATATGTAGTTTTTTTTATAATATATGAAAATTTAAATTATTTCCAAATATTGTTTCAGACTGTTTATTACATATGCAAGATATTCTATAATAATCGGGGATTTTTTTATATGGGATTTTAAAAAGATTAATTTAGTATAAAACTCAAGAAAGATTATTAATCGCAATTTTCAACTTTTCACTTTCTTACAACTATATTTTTATCTAATTAAAATTTTTAACATCTATTCGAAGTGGATTACATCACTTTGTATACCTTCCTTGAAATTAATTGCGTGAAATTTGTTTGAAATTAATTTTTCTTGGAAAATTGTTATCCTATTGTTACTATTTTAAGAAAATACTGATCCCAAATCGAACCTTTTAATTCGCAGATGACTGCTCTGTTTCTCCTGCGATCGTAAAAGCTCGGATTCTTCATGGATTCATCGTATATCTCTCGATCCTTTGAATATTTAGGCCCGATACCTTCGGTAGGAATGCAAATGCGCAGGTTAGGATTGCACCGACGCGCACGATTTTCCGACTGCTCGCGTGCTGCACATGCACCACCATCACCTGTATCGATCATTCGAGAGATTCACTGACGCAATAATACATGCGTGTACATCGACGGAATTGGAAAGCTAATGGACACACACGAGCGTCAAAGTCACAACATTGACGGTTCACCTTCGACTGAAGCCAGGCGGATCGCACGAATCGCTCGAGAGAATGAGTAGAGTGGATGGACACAAGGGAGAGCTAGCGGCATCGGTAACAGCGGTTTTGCCGAAGCTGGAGTGGATTGGATTCGTCTTTGGGACTTTCACTGTCAACGCGCATCCTGCACCAGTACGCTTCGTGCCTGAATAAACCCTCTTTCTTGTGTGTGTGCGCGCGTGCGTTTGTATGTGTGTCCCTTCTCAAATTCTTTTCTCAGCTGCCAGGACCTGGATACTCTGGAATCTCGTCGATTTAACTTAAAATAGCCTTAAAATAGCCATTTACTATCTCCTTCGCTAAATTTCACTCGACGTAGACAGACTGAGAATAATGAAGTTTATTAATATTAATGCAATGTACAGGATACAGGGAGAATCCAAAGGGTTGCTTAATTCATGTCTAGCATCTGGGTTAGAGAAATTATAATTTTCAATCTGCAGCGTCCTAAAGATTGCAAGTACTGCATTTTTGCAAACCTGTATTTCTCCTTTATATCAATCTTTGTCTCAATATATGTATTTCTATTTTTTTAGAACAATCTTTTTGGATTTTAAATTATTTAATTTAATTTTAATTTTTAATTTTAATATTTTAATTTTTTACATTATTTAGTTACAGAAAAATTAAATTATTTAAAATGCAACTTTTCTACATTTTTATAAACTTTCTTTGATCCTTCGGATATTGATTGGACTTTTATTAATCCAAATTACACTTTTTTCAGCTCTCTGACATTCGATCCGATTTGAAACTAGAAAATGCACAATCCTTAGTAAAGAAAAGAAAAAATTCTCAACAGCACCTGGCAGGGATAACTAATCTATCTGACGTCATCCACCTGTTACATACTGCGCGCAAAATTGGCGAGTGAATATAAGGCATCTCGTACGTGCACAGTGCACGCACACACGCACACACATTCTGTGCGAGGACGCGTTGCGCATGTCGGGATAGAGTTACGAACGCGGGGGAGCATTGAAACGGGGCTGAGAGCTACTATCTAGCCGGGGGCTACCGGGGTGGGTCATGGTCAGAGAAAGGAGGACAACCCTCGGAGTTTCCAGTCGAGCCTGGATCTGGACCGTACCATAAAAAGAATATTTTGGGACCGCACCATGTCGAGGACTGTTTTCTGCATAATCGTAAAACCACGAAGGATTTTTCGAATGTTCCGGTTTATTCTCAATTCAGAGGACTAATGTTGGTGTCTCTTTGGATTCGTGCGGCTCAGTAAATTAATGAATACAATAATCTCTCGCTAATTCATTCTCTTTTTCCCTCCCTTCTTCCTCTCTCAATTTAAATTGTTAGATCCTGTACAGTACATCTGTTGTAAATATGTTTAAACTATAAATTTTTTGACTAACTTTGAGCAGATTCTTACTTAAAAAAATACCACATAATTTTTTAATTATCAGTGATTGAGAGTAAATAAATTTTTGGAAATTTAATTTCAGAAAAACAGACGTAGATAATAAAATTACATTCTCAATTTCTAGTAGGCTTTGTTAAAATTATAATTTAAATCTTAATGTCAAAAAAAAGAAAACTTCATCTATTAAAAGTCGGAAAGTTACGATAAATAATGATCCATCAAAATTGCAGTCCATTATTTTCCAAATTGACGGTTTTATTAAATATTACAATTTTATATAATAATAAATATAAAATGTGATTTTTCTCCTAATTTTTCTTTTCACAGATATTCTTCACACGTGAAATAGGTATCGAATAATGAAACTGCAAATATCATTTTGATATTGAATTGGATATAACGCCCGAAGCTATTTATATCAAAGTTCTTTTGGATTTAAAATCAAAGCAATAATGAATAAAACAATAGGCAATAGTCGAGAGTTGAAAATGCATTTGATCTAAGAATTGAATATTTAAACGTTTGTCGAGTCGATTAATATTGATACACATAAAAAATCAATACAATCAATATATTTTGCCATGTTAATTTTTTGGATAATTATTTGTCGTCTAATTAGTCAATCTCAAACGGGTTTCGAGATATAAATCAGAATTATATAATTTGTATTAATACAAACAATTCCAATAAAATCAATAATTTCTACAATATATCTTAAGAATATTCATTGTGTACGTGTTAACAAGTACATCTTATTGTGGAAAAACATTTAGTATTTTCACGCAAAAGATTTAAATCAAATTGCTCATTATTAATTATAAATAATAAATAAGTAATAATAAATGCAAAGAAAATAAATATAAATATATCGAGAAGACGTTCAAAGAACAAAGATGAACAAGAGAGACAAATTAATGAAAACAAAAAACCTATTTTTTACGTATAATAAAATAAAATAAAGCTAATAAAGCTGAAATAAAATTATTGACATTAAAGTAAAATGATACGAGATGTCTTTTATAGAAAAACAAAATAAAAATTTAGTTCGAAATTAATTACTTTTTTACTTGTTCCCGTACAAATTGATTTATATCGTATACATACGATTAGATACATACACGTATTATTTAGATAATTTTTATCTATTTCCATACTAGTATACTATATAATAAGCTTTGAAAAATTCTTCGGTTTTTTTTTCTTAAATCACAATATATACATATACAGGCAACCAGTTTCAACCAGTATTCGGTCTTTAGGATCTTTAGGACCTTTAGGATCTTTAGGATCCTTGACATCTGCATCCTTCTTTTCTTTCGTTTGTGTGTTTTCCCCTCGCTTCCTCTCTCCTTCACTCTCTCTTTTTGCCTGCTAAGAACGCACAATTTTCTCACTCGCTCGTTCCCTTAATCGAGATTCTCGGCTCAAGGCCGAGTGTGGGCGCGGGAGGCACACCCGAGAACGTTAATGCACAACTCTGATCGGCAATGACGGCTGACGTTAGCGATTCTGTTGCAATTAATTACGACAATATGATTTAAATGAAAATGATAATGTGTGGGCTATAAAGCGTCACACTTCGTACACGATCGCAAAAGATTGCCTACGTGTATCCAAATTTGCACTGAAACTATTATTTTGAAACATATACTTTCGTGATGTTCATCTTCGAGAACCTAATTTATTTTTTTTTTAATTAATCAAGAAACTTATGAATCATCTTTTGTAAATAAGTTAAAATTTCGTGAAATTTAACGAGCTTATTTTTTTTAATTAATATTATTTTTAATATTATATTTAATATTATTTTTTTCATTAATAATAATAACATAATAATAACATATTTATTAATAATAATAATTATATATATTATCATACGGTAATATTAAATATAATATGTTTAAAAATAATTAATTTTATATTTTCGTATTTTTAACATTAGATTACTTAATATAATTTTAAAAATTTTATTATATCTTTATATTTTATGTATAAAATAAAAAATGCATGCTTTCCTTAACAAATAGTCAGCAAATCCATTATCTATGTGTTAAAATAACCGGATGATGATATGTTGAAAATAATCGCAAGACATTATCAATTTAAATTTTTAAATTACAAATGCGTTTATAAGTCTTTTTAACATTTATAAAAGACACTGGATATTATATTACATAATTTCAGATTCTTTTCTCAAACATTTCTCATATATTTAAACCAAAAACATTTCATAAATTAGATGGAAAATAATGAAGGAATTAGATGGAAACAATGAAAAAATACGAGAATAAAAAGATCTTAAAAATCTCTAAAATATTTAAGTGACGTTTCAAATTGATATACGCATTTAAAATTGTTTCATAATAATCCTTAAGTTTCTTCTAATTTTCTAAATATGTAATATTTTGATATTTCGATATTTTATGTCATCACACAATTTATAATAGCATATTTACAAATATAACCGTAAATCATAGTCATTTATATTTTAAATTTTATATTATTTATTATAATACATATATTATATATTAAATATGAATTGTATATTTTCGAACGTATATTGTATTTGACATTTCCTGATACTTAATAAATTATTTTATTACTATATTAATTTTATTCATATGCCATCATTCGATACCTGTATTTTAATTGAAAAGAATAATTTATTTTTACGCATTTTGCAAGAAAAAATATCATATGATATCTCGTTTCTAATTCTTTTATAATTCAATACAGCTGCAGTGAGGAAACAAAAGCTTTGACCTTTGATGATATATTCTATACATAAAAGTAGCATTATATGTAGCAAGTCATTATTGTGTCTCTTCAAAATATACGTGATAAATATTGTCTAACTTATTTGTTATTTATCAATAACGAAAATTCATATTATATTGTATGTAACAATTTCTTGATACTCTAGTTTTCTATTGTAGAGCATAAATAATGTACAGTGGAGACCGTAATAAAACGAAATGATTGTTAGATCCAAGATATATTAATCGATAATTCTGATGAATAACTTTGAATTGCAAACTGCATTTCATGATGTAAATTTTATAAAATATAATTATAGAATTATAATCGATATATAAGATCGATCATTAGCAATCTTATTATAATTATAATATATTATAATTATAAAATTATATAATAAATATATTTTATATACTTTCCTCTATTTAATAAATTGAATCGCTCTTACGCTTTTCCGTTTAAACAAATATCGTGAAACATTGTCTTGTCCGATATGAACGGCGATGCTATTAGAACGCAAAGTCTATTGCGGCCGATGGCGAGCAAACCGGACACGATTACAGAATCGCGTGAAGCTTCGTTGAACACTGCGAGGCCTCCGACACGCATCGAGGCTTCATCGTTTCTTTTGCTCGCTCTCACTCTTTCTGTGCAATTCATTTTTGTTTCCAAGCTGCTACATAAGCACTAATTCGAGCTACATGCTTCTAGAGTTACCTAGTTAGAAGTTTCAAGAGACACGGTAATGTCTCTCGCGTAAAAGTCACGTGCGTAGCAATAGCCAGATGGACTATATGCGAGCTGTCCAGTTAAGAGCACCTCGGATTATCGGATTTCATTGTCAATAATGGCTAAGCCGATTTAATTTTTAATAGACTTAATCGATATCGGGCTTAGGTTTCAATTATTTAAAGAAATGTCTCTTTTATCGCTCTATGTGTACGGAAATGTTACGATATAAAGTCTCGATATAAGTCTCTAAAAATTTTTTAAATTCTATTTTTATATATTTTTTTAAAAATGTCTCTTAAAAATATATTTAAAAAAATGTCCCAATCATTACTTTAAACAAAACGTATTCTTATTTAATTTCCAATGCAAGATTGCTAATGATCGATCTAGAATTATAATCGATATTTCGATTATAATTCTATTTTATAAAATTTACATCATGAAATGCAGTTTGCAAATCGAAATTATTCATCAGAATTATCGATTAATAAATCTTGGATCTAACAAACATTTCATTTTGTTACGATCTCCAGCCTTACATTATTTATGCTCTACAATAGAAAACTAGAGTATCAAGAAATTGTTACATACAATATAATATGAATTTTCGTTATTGATAAATAACAAATAAATTAGAAAGTAAATAAATATTTATCACGTATATTTTGAAGAGTCACAATAATGACTTGCTACATATGATACTTTTATGTATAGAATATATCATCAAAGGTCAAAGCTTCTGTTTCTTCACTGTAGCTGTATTGAATTATAAAAGAATTAGAAACGATATATATTTTTTTGCAAAATGCGTCAAAATAAATTATTTTTTTCAATTAAAATATAGGTATCTCGAATGAGAGAGATGGCATATGAATAAAATTAATTTAGCTAATTATACAGGAGAGGACGCTCTTTGACGACTTAGATCTTTATATGTATTTATATATACACTAGATGACTAAATGTGATCATGAATTTTTTGCGTTAATTTCATATCTTATAAATACTCATTTATATATTTTTCAAGATGCAATTAAATAACTTTAAGTTATGTCTTGAGATTCATGTAGGCAAGCGTGAATCTTAATACAAGTTGATATGACAATCTTTACATTAATTTATCTTCATAATAAATATAAATTATCCTCATTAAAACGAAGTTTATCGCTTATTCTGTATAATCTTATTTTGACAAATCTCGTAAAAGAGATTTAGAGAGAGATAGAGAGAATAATAACTTGAAAAATGTTATCATTCCCTAATATATTTTATACATATACACATACACCACAGTTTATATATATATGTATGTATGTATTATTAAATGTAATACATATTCTCTCTTTCCTTTTTAACCTTTCAACTTTAAATTTTTTCAAAAAAAGCGTCCCAAATATACATATGTGCGTAAGCGCGTGCGCATATATATTGAACAATTTTATATCACCGGATTTGTGTGTGTATATGTATTGCCGGATTAAATTTAATAACGCAATTATGGAATATATTTGAATGAAAAATATTTGAAAAACCGATAAATAATTAAATAACTAAATAATTAAATAATAAAATAACTAAATAATTGAATAATAAATTAAAAAATTAAATAAATTAAATATAAATTATTCAGAAAATTGTGTGTAAATAATATAGAAATTGCTTGTATTAAAACCAAATGTAAAAAATGTCTAAAATATATACAAACTTTACAATTATGAATAGAAATAGTATTTATAATTAAAAAATCGAAGATTATATAGTGTCTGTGAAGCTGGCACGACAATCTACGAATTATAAAAAAATACTAAGAGTTCTGATAGCACTTTTCATAGTTCTATAGTTCCTGATAAAAATTAAAAAGAGTTCCGCATTCCTTATATTGAAAAATCGAAATCGAAAAAATGTCGTGCTAACTTCGCGAATCTAGCACGACACTCTTTCCTCTAAAGTACCAAAACGCGTTGAATATTATTATTTTTAGCAAGAGTTCCCGATAATTCTGTTCAAGTTCAGCCTATATATGCAATTTCAGATCGATATTTCAAAAATTAATAATTTTTAAACAATTTTTAAGATTCTCGCCCAGCACGACATTCTCCCTCTAAAGTACTAAACCGCATTGAAAATTATTATTTCTAATAACAGTTCTCGATAGTTCTGCTATAGTTCAGCCTATATATGCAATTTCTGATTGATATTTCAATAATTAATAATTTTTTACGAATTTTTAATGTTCTCGACCAGCACGACACTTAGTAAAAATGTGTCGTGCTGATGATTTTCCGTAGTTTTAACGGCAGTTATCGACAGTTCTATATAAGTTCTATCTTTTAGAAACATTTTTACGCAGAGTTCCGGCCGATTACTATTTTTTAAATAATTTTTTACAATAATCCAGCACGACACTCTCCCTCTAAAGTACTAAGACACGTTGAATATTATTATTTTTAGCAAGAGTTCCCGATAGTTCTGCTACAGTTCAGCCTATGTATGCAATTTCAGACCGATATTTTGATAATTAATAATTTTTTATGAATTTTTAATGTCCTCGATCAGCACGACACTTAGTAAAAATGTGTCGTGCTGATGATTTTCTGTAATTTTAACGGCAGTTCTCGACAGTTCTATAAAAGTTCTATCCTTTAGAAACATTTATACGTAGAGTTCCGACCGTTTATTATTTCATAAATAATTTTTTACAATTATATTATTAATTGTTGGAATATCGACCTAAAATTGCATATATAGGCTGAATTATAGCAGAATTATCGAGAACTCTTGCTAAAAATAATCATGTTCAACGCATTTTAATACTTTAGAGGCAGAGTGTCGTGCTGGGTTATTGTAAAAAATTATTTATAAAATAGTAATCGGTCGGACTCTGCGTAAAAATGTTTCTAAAAGGTTCTAAAAGAACTTATATAGAACTGTCGATAACTGCCGTTAAAACTACGAAAAATCATCAGCACGACACATTTTTACTAAGTGTCGTGCTGGTCGAGAACATTAAAAATTCGTAAAAAATTATTAATTATTGAAATATCAATCAGAAATTGCATATATAGGCTGAACTATAGCAGAACTATCGAGAACTGTCATTAGGAATAATAATTTTCAACGCGGTTTAGTACTTTAGAGAGAGAATGTCGTGCTGGGCGAGAATTTTAAAAATTGTTTAAAAATTATTACTTTTTGGAATATCGACCTAAAATTGCATATATAGGCTGAACTATAGCAGAACTATCGGGAACTCTTGCTAAAAATAATAATATTCAACGTGTCTTAGTACTTTAGAGGGAGAGTGTCGTGCTGGATTATTGTAAAAAATTATTTAAAAAATAGTAATCGGCCGGAACTCTGCATAAAAATGTTTCTAAAAGATAGAACTTATATAGAACTGTCGATAACTGCCGTTAAAACTACGGAAAATCATCAGCACGACACATTTTTACTAAGTGTCGTGCTGGTCGAGAACATTAAAAATTCGTAAAAAATTATTAATTATTGAAATATCAATCAGAAATTGCATATATAGGCTGAACTATAGCAGAACTATCGAGAACTGTTATTAGAAATAATAATTTTCAATGCGGTTTAGTACTTTAGAGGGAGAATGTCGTGCTGGGCGAGAATCTTAAAAATTGTTTAAAAATTATTAATTTTTGAAATATCGATCTGAAATTGCATATATAGGCTGAACTTGAACAGAACTATCGGGAACTCTTGCTAAAAATAATAATATTCAACACGTTTTGGTACTTTAGAGGAAAGAGTGTCGTGCTAGATTCGCGAAGTTAGCACGACATTTTTTCGATTTCGATTTTTTAATATAAGGAATGCGGAACTCTTTTTAATTTTTATCAGGAACTATAGAACTATGAAAAGTGCTATCAGAACTCTTAGTATTTTTTTATAATTCGTAGATTGTCGTGCCAGCTTCACAGACACGATTATATATATATATATATTTTGAAAAAGACAATTCGTTTATAATATGGCTAAAATTAAATGTAAATAATTTATAGAGAGAGTGAAGTTTGTATAATACATTATATTACTTATACTATTTCCGAGATTTAAAAGAGTTAAATATTCTGTCTGCGAAGCGAAATCTAAAACTCGATATTAAATTATAAGCGTTAATATCTTTTTCATTTTATGACGATTATATTACAAAGTAAAATGATAGAGATATTATTTAAGAGATTGCACGTCGAATAAAATGTTTGCATTCACATTTGATATAATTATTTTTTATTCTCATAGATGAACGATTACAATCTTATCCCATCATTTATCCCATCATTATATTTATCCTGTAAATCAGAAAAAATTTCCTTTCCTAATATACCAAATTTGCAATAAAATTCGGTAATATGAACGAATGCATTAATTTTTTTTTATTTTATATCCACATATAAATAAACACAATAATCCGCACATGCTCAATATTTTCATGCAGACTCTGTTCAAAATATTAAAAATTTCCTGCATATGTTGGATAACATATTTCAAAAAATGTGTTGAGAAACATGTAAAAAAGAGTTCTTAAATTTTTGCATTTATATAACCGAGATTTTACTTCTTGTATGATTGATTGATAATTTTTGTATAATCGAGAAACATTGCTTGATGTCGTTTTTGACATTGAGAAGAAATTGCAACGGGCAATGTCACAAGGCGACGAGAAGCTTGTCGGACTGAGCTAAGTGGCCGAACAAGAGGTAACTATCGAGGACAATGCTCCTTCTCAAGGATATCCACTCTTCGATAGAGTCGAGAGAGAGACAATCGCGAGATCGAGAATGCTAACTCACACATGCCAAATTTATTCATTGACGATCTTAAAAGAAAAAACAGGAAACATAATAAACGTCTCAAATATACGTCTCGAGATTTGCTAAGATTGCATTTATATTCATTTTGAAGGATATACGTGATATATATATTATGTCAAGCGTATAATAAAAAAACTTATATTTTGTTGTTTACGGAAAATATTTCCTTATTTTTTTCCCCATTTCTTTCCTTATGTTGTTCTCTCACTATTTCACATGTGCTACCTTAACGCGTGTGTAAGATGTTTCATTCTATTTTTTTCTTAAATGTAAAATGTCTTTATATTTCTTCTCATATAATATACAACATACACATATTTACTATATAATACGTATATATGTATATGTAATATATGACAGAAATATTTTTTATTGAAAGTAAAAACACACAAGCAAGGACCGGATATTTATCCGGCTACTTGATATACAGTAGTCAATAAGAGCACAATAATAAGGGGGTATTATGTACAAAAGATGTGAATATACCACCTAACATTAAATCTCAGGAATTTTGTAGATTATGATAGTTCAATAGCGACATTGGCGCCATCTGCTTATCTTGATAAAAATGACAAAAGTTCTCAGAATATGACAACAGATGGCGTGTATCGTGTTATTATCATATATATATAAATAGTAGAATGCGCTTATCCATATATTTTTTATGTAGAAAAAAAGAAAGTAGAGAGAGAGAGGGAAAGAGAGAATCTCATGGAGTAACCGTGTTTTTTAAGCGCATGCGAGCTGAAAGCTTCGTAGAGACCTTGTCAGAAATTGAGTTAAAAGTACATTATAAGAAATCAGCTGATTTTGACATTTATATTCCATTATATAGTTCTCACTATTATGCATTATGTTTCTTATTCTCTCGAGCATTGACTCACATAAGGGATGACCTTGTGTGAAAAACCTTCTGCAATCGACTTGATTTTTGGAGCAAAACAATGGATCCGAATGTAAACATTTGTTTACAATGTAATGCGAATTTCCTGAATATGATTTATGTTAGAGCCACTTCGATTTTCTCTTTTCCTGACATTAGATATTAAATGTGTGCGAAAATAATCCTTATAATCTGCAACATTTTTGTTATCAAAATAGAGTACTCACCTATTTTACCGTTGGGACTATACGGATCATAACTGCCTGTGCTCATGGGACTCGCGTATCCATTATTGCTAACTTGCTGTTGATGCGGGCTGGAGTGCGCTACAGGAGGCTCCGACAATTGCTGAGAGGCAGAGGTATAGACCACGTGCTGACTCTGCAGGGAGCTCTGCGGCGATTCCGGACTATTCGTCGCCAGCCAATCGTCCGGTCTAGTAGTCTTATTGCTATTGGCTATACCGGTGAAGAGGCTACTTCCGGTACTGATCGGTCCAGCAGCCAGGGCAGGCGACGTCGACGTTCCCGCCAGATGATCGGGTCTCTCGGCCTTAATCGTCAAGGATGCGGCGCTGCCGACGACGGAGGCGATTGCGGCAACGCTTGCAGCGGTGCCATTAGCGGTGTCGAGACTCGAATCGCCGCTGGTATCCATGCTGGAGGTTGTTGTCGTCGGTTCTGTCGTCGTCGTCGTCGTGGTTGATGGATTAATCGTTGCTTTTAACCTGGATGAGGCTGCCAGGATGACATCCCCCGTAACAATAACCTCCGACCCTTCATTATATCGCGCTGCTACCTTGCCACTTACTAGACTGGCCACCGTGATCGGAGATCTTACTTACTCCGTGATATCGAATGCTTCCTCTGGACAATGTTGGGCGTCTCTTTGTTGTTGCTTTTCAGTTTTTGAATTCGCTTAATTATGGTTTATCTTCTTCTTAGCGGCTTCTCAGTGATGAAACATATATCTTTCGATCAGAGTCTGTCGTATTGCAAATTCAATCCTTAATTCTTCCAATTAAAGAATGAGAAAAGTTCGTATCGATATATCGATCGTTGGAAAATCTTCAAAGGAAGAAATCAATGGTTTCATATCATATTTGATACTAAATTAATCAATCGATTTAAGAGATTGAGATTTATATTGATGAAAAAGTTAAGTAATCACAGCCTTTTTTTATCGCATATTGACGCGATAAAATGCGCGAAAGTTTGCTGTAACTTCATAGTTGAAGTCGTTGCCTGCTCGAGATACCTGCAACACAAGGAGACATTGATTTCTTAGTTGACATCGATACACTATTCAATAATTGTAATTACAATTATTTAAATATGATGCTTCCAAGTTTAAAAAAATTCTCGAAAAAAGATTACATCGCCTTTCATTAATAATTTTTACGGTTTTAATGAAAAACACAATTTTTTATATAATATTCTTAACAATTTTACATCATATTTTTTTACATTGAATTTAAAAATATAATTAGAATTTTTCTTTCATTTCTAATTTCTTGCAAAAAAAGAGAAAGAGAGAGAAATGATTTCAACATGCATATACATATGTAATATCTTTCTCTCTCTTTCTCATGTGTACATATGTATGTGTAGAATCGGTGAATATTTACTCCGAGTCATAACTTTGATATCACTGTCATCCAATGTCAAGATTAGGATGACTTTCTACAATAAATATTTACCAAAATTTGCTGATAATTTTAATTTTGCTTCTGTTTTTCAAAATTATCCCGTTTGTTACCATTAAGATTATTTTGAAGATTTTTTTACGCGTCTTTTTATAAAATTTTATTCTATTCTTTTCATATTTTTCCAATACTCAATTATAACTTAAACTTAACTTGCTCTTTGATATTGGGATACAACTAAACATACTTTGTTTTTCTTTTAATATTGCTTTACAAATAATTTTGAGATTGTCTCCTCATCGATTGATAAAAATCTTCGATAGCCCTTGAGAAAAACATTATGAATGAAACGAAAATAAAGAGGAATATACACAAAAAGAAAAAGGTTGAAGGAGAAAAGGTTGAAGAAGAAAGTTAAAAATGAAAGAGGAAAAAGAAGAATCAGAGAAACAGAAAAAGCAAGAGAAAGATTGCGAGACAAGGACAAGGACGACGAATAGAGGGTGAGAGGAAATAGGAGCTCAACGAGGGGGCTGGAGATACTGGGAAACGGGGCAGGAGAAGGGGGGGGGAGAGAAGAGGGAGAAGTCGAATATGAAAGAAAAAGGAACGACAAACAATTTAATTTGATTGAATTTGACAAGTTATATCCCGCTGAAATAATGGTGTATTAGTCGAATAATACTTGAAAACCATACAAGTTTCGCATTATCGATCGAGGTACCCGTTTCCCTCCATTCCTCCCCTCTCAGCTTCCCTCGCGACAGGATTCAGTGCGGAGGAGGAACCTAACCTTCGATGCTAACCCTGACCCACCCTATTGGTCGACATGGCAATCCGTTCCTTCCGTTTTACACTAATATTAACATCGATAACTTAAAACGCTATTTGAGATGCGTTCATTGACAGTTCTAGACTAGATATTTGGATACCAATAAATTAATTTAATTTAATAAATTAAATTTTGTACAATAGAGAACATATGTAATATGTTATATTATACATATATATTATATAATACATATATAATTATAATATAATTGTTATATAAATGTTATATAATATAATTGTGAATGATTTAAATAGATAACAACACGTCTCTCAAGCAAATGTAAGACAATTAAAACTGTTTTTAATAAATAAAATGAATTTAAAAGATATTTGCATTCGAGATATTTAAACTTGAAAATTGCTTGAATGTTAAAAAATATATTACAATTGAAAAATTATTAAAATTCGAGGGATTCCTTTGAGAATCCAATATTTTACTGTCTTTAAATTTTCGGAAATACGACCTCCACGACTTTTGTAAATTGCCCTAGATTATAATACAATTTCCGCGCGCTTATTCGTATATTCCCCGAGCAGAAACTGCGATCACGCGCAAGCGTGATATTTCTGGGCCATCCTATACATACGTCCACACATCTATAGATGGTCTTTTTCTCTCGTCTCACTCTCTCCTGGTAACTAGGGCATCGGATCGATTCTGCAACGGCGACACAGACGCCATCACCACTGACACTGCTAACGCCATCATTACAAACACTACTACCATCATCATCATCACTACTATCACCGTAATCAACAACGACACCACTAATATCATTATTATCATCGCATCATTATTACCGTCGATTAACATCACAACTTGACAGCATGAGATTGGCTGGAGTATCCTGATCCGATTTGCAAGGATATGAACGAATGAGGTTTAGATTCCTCTCGCTTGGAAGAATCGAATGGATTTTAAAGTGAAAGGGCACTTTTGACAGCGTGACCTTTTACACATGCAGCGTGGATGAATTTATTTCCAATCTTATTTAAATTAGATCGAGATCTATTAAATATCTCACTAAATTAAGACTCGCAATGAATTTGCGATAGAGAATCGCAGCAAAGATTCATGCCTCAAAAATACTTAATACGAATGTAATATTAAAATTTAAGAAACCTGATAATTTGTATCTATTTGTAAGTGTCTTTTGTACCATGTACGTAAAAATGAAAGCAGAAATAATTTTTTATATAGCCGAGAAAAAGATAGAAATAAATATTTAGAAAATAGGAAATGGATATTTAAAAAAAAGATATAAATAACATACATTAATTATATATTTTTAAAATTTTGTGTACATGTCACGAAGACTTTAAAGTTATCTAATCAACATAAAAGTTTAACGGCCACCTCAAGGACTTCTAAAAAAAGAAGTCTATCAAACCTTTGTGGCATTTAAAGTATTTATTTCCTCTCTTCCTCTCTCAGACATTGCCTGAAATTATCATTTTCTTCGTGAATATTTATACATGATTATATAAAAATGCTCGACTTCTATTTATAGCTTTTAATGCGAATATACATACATTTTAATGCAAATACACATTGTGTTATGCTTTTCAAAGTTGGAACGCTCGACGACGCAGCAACGTGGTATCATAGTATTGATACCACTAATTGATCTGAATGCAAAATTTGTGCTTAATCTTTACGAACGTATGCATATATTATTATCGCTACGAAAATTTTTACCATGAAGGGATTCTGCGATTTTTATGGACGACCCAAGAAAACCAACAATCTGCGAACGCGAGGATCTTGCCTGCAAATTTTACGTCCAAGTAAAATAACGCAAAAAGAAAACCGAGTGAATCTGACAGGAAAAAATCTGCACACATGTATACGAGTCTACGTAAAGCATCGGAGCTGCTAGCAAAGCGAAGGCGATTGTGCTCTAGTTGCAATGCGCATGCACTTTGCGTGCGAAAGTCAGCGAGCAACGACGTAACCATCACGGCTGACGCCGACGCCGACGCCGACGCCGACTCTGACGCTGACCCCGACGCCGACGCCGACACTGATGCTAATGTCGCCAGGGCGCAAGAGAGAAATCGATTTCCGCTCTATCGTAGATTCGCTTTTCAGCGAGACCATTGACTACGTTTAGAGATATACAAACAGTATTTATAAGCGAAAACAACCACCAATTATTTCCAATCGATTAGCGAATAATGTAACTTAGTGATTTAATTTAGCACATTTTCCTTCTTTAAATAGAAAGAAAAATATCTTATGGTAATCTTGTAATAAAATATTTACAATTTTTTATCGAAAATATATAATTGCAGTTATATAAATAGTTGCAATAAAAATAAATTATATATAAATTGCGACATCTCTCCTTTACAAGAAATAATGAAAGGAAAATTGGCTTTAATAAAAGTAAAATAATATATATTAATTTCTTTTTCTAATCTTTCATTAATTAAAAATAATCTTCAATTGCGCGTAGAAAGAAAACATTCATACAAGAATTGCTTCCTTATAATTTACACGAAAATAAAAAAAATATGTAAAAATATAAGTATAAAGAAATTTTAATAAGTTTAAAAAAATAATTATTTTCAAATACAAACAGAAAACATATGATTGAATGATTAGCAAATCTTGTTAAAATTTTACATAAAAATAAAATATTAGAAATAAAAAGAAAAAATATATAAAAATAAAAAAAATAATTTTAAGCTATTTATCAATAAAGTGTCCAGAGATATTAATAAAACTAGAATATTTAAACGAATTAAACAATGAATAATGATAAAATTGTTAAGGAAATACTAGATAAATAAAAATGAGAACATTTTACTGAAAAGTCTAAAGCTAATTGTGTACAAAATGGAATTACCAAATCAGCGAAATGAAGCGGAAGATTATAAGTCAGCATTTCTCAATTAGCACATTAGCCTTTGATCGCTTTGTGAATTGCAATCTGAGAGAGCGGATATGCAAAATTTATGTAAAATAAAAGTAAGTTTAAGTAAAATTAAACTATTTAAAAAATCCCATTTAAAATATAAAATTCAAAGATAAAAATTTAATGTATATTTCATAAATTGTACGAGAGTCACTCAATACAAATAATCGATAGAAATCTGTAATTAATATTTATCTATTAAATATGTACTGTTTTTCTATTTTATAATAAAAAAAAATATATATATATATATATTTATAAATCTTTTTTTTTTAAATTCAAAGTAGATATATTACATATAATATACAATATTATGACCTTGCATAGAACAATAAAAAATATTAATTCATGGAGTTTAAAAGCTTCCAAATCTAAGCTGCTATGCCTGTAGAAATAATAATTCAAGAACACATGCGTAAATTTCAAGATTTAAAAATTCCACGAAATATTGTTTTACAATACATAATGATAAAAATGTAAGGATTTCCTAGAGAATCCACAAGAGCCTGATAGAAATATAATATTTAAAAGTTCAAGAATGCAAAAATCTAAGGATCCAGAAAAAATTGCAAGTGTAAATATCTGTACGATACAGAATCTCCATTTAACGAGTAATAAGGATCAACAAATATTCAATCAAGATTAGAGAAGCATCTAGAAATCTGCGCTACAAGTTTGATCCCGTAGGAATGTAGTTGGCCATGAGTGGAAAGATGCACGAAGAAAAAAAGGCGAGAAAGAGTAAAGAGGAATAGTCTATGTTTCGCCGTTTTCCGTCGACTACGAGCAGCGAAAGTAAGAACCAGCGGTCATAATCGGCCTTGAACCTAGCAACAGGATCGATGATCTCATCCCCGAATGCGTCCTGACTAAATATGTTAACTTGGAGAAATTCGCGCATGAACGTCAGGTGTCATCGTGTGAGAAATTAGTCACTTCACTTCATTGATTATTTATCGATAACCATCACAATTAATTGCAATTAATTGTTATTCTATGCAGAAATTAACAAAAAATAATAATTATGTAAGAAAAGACCGTAAAGCAAAGAAATTCACGTGAACAGAACTGAACTAAAAATAAGAATATTCAAATGTAAAAGTAAGAATACTATTTTTTTTTTAAATATGAAAATCTGTAAAATTAAATTGCTATTAAAAGCTGATTTAAATAATTTAAAACTAAAGAGGATTAGAGGGAAATTCTGTGTTAAATAAAATTATGTGCATTTTTTGTAAATATTATATGTTAGCAAAAAATACATCCAAGTACGCGAAAAGAAAAATATCTATCATAAGTATAGTCGTAATATACGCTGTAAAAATTTTTTCCTTGGCAAATTTCTTAGATAGTGTAAAATTGTACTACAGTACAATGAAATGCTTTTAGCTTTCGCGACAGAGACGAGTATGTGCATTGTTGAAAGATGACAGCATTCGCCTCGCATCGCATCATGTTGCGTTGCACCGCAGCATTTATGAAAATCGGGATAAAAAAAGAATACATGGGATATTGGAAAAGATATATGTCTGAAATCATAATCATAAGGCTGTTTTTCGACAAAGGAAAAGGAAAACTTGATTTTTTTTTTTCATCGAAATAATATTGTTTCGCTCAAGTTAATATGCTTCCCTCTCTCTTTCTTTACCTTCACTCACATGTACAAAACAGATACTGTCTGTATACAAAATATCTGTTGACAATCATTTGCTACAATTTGTTATACCTAAGTGTTACCTTGTTGCATGTCGTAAATGTGTGTACATAGCTTAAGGTAAATGTGTGTGCATAGCTTAAGTTAAGTTAATATTTATCGATATTGTGTGTGTGTGTGTTAATGTCGTTGCACTTTAAAAACTAACGAAGCTGGGTCATAACATGCAATAAAAACAGCATTGTTGTGCTTGAATTTTAAAGTACATATATCAAATGTTGTGAAAAATAATTATTATTAGAGGCAAAAAATTGTTTCTTTTTCTAATAGAAAAAAATAATTGAAAAAAATGTATTTTATCATTTTTTTTAAATTTAATATTATTTTTTATATTTTCTTGTCAACGTAATAAAAAAAAACTAAAAGTTCTTATATATTTTAAAAATTAAAGTTTCCATATTTTTAATTTATTTTTTTCAAAAGTAATTTATTGAAATTTAATTCTGATTTGTTTTTAGAAAACTGATTTAAATAAAAATAGTAATTATATAATTGTATAGCCAATTGCGAATGTGAGCAATGTTTAAAATAGTGATGATTATTTAAATCTAAAAAGTTAAAAATAATGAAAATCAATTTGCAGTGATCAAAATATAAAGAAATATTAAATACCTGAGAAAAAAAATCTTGAAAAAAAAAACAAGGCTTGTTGTTTTTTGTTTTATTTATTCATGTCCAATTATTAGTAATATGTCATATTATGTCATTCAACAAATGCCTCAATTTTTTATCCTCACAATATCGATAATCATTTATCGAAGGAAAATGTAATAGAAAAGACTTCTCAATTCAATTTGGAGTCTTATACAATAGTTTTTGTTAACCTTCTACATACACGATAAGAGAAATTAATAGATTTGAGC
This sequence comes from Camponotus vicinus, assembly GCF_025532165.1. Lineage (NCBI taxonomy): Eukaryota > Metazoa > Arthropoda > Insecta > Hymenoptera > Formicidae > Camponotus > Camponotus vicinus. The sequence goes on along the minus strand of NW_028141949.1, from coordinate 14,305,956 downwards.
AATAAAACTTAACGATTCAAAGATATAAAGTATAATACTCAATTGGACATAATAGACTAGTACCTCACTTACTTACTTTCAAAACTTTCTTAAAATCTAGCATATTACATCATAAATTCCAAACTTGGAGAACATTGGAGGAAATAAAGCAGAAATAAAGCTATCAAGAAAAGGCAATAATCATTCATTAGCAATGATGGGAAGTAAAATTTAATGCCATGAATACAAGACAGAAATGTGTGCGATAAAATTAACAAATTTATAGTGGTTATTTTGCAAAAGTCAAAGTTCAACAATCCGAAAGTTCACGTTAACTGGCTATACCAGAAAACAAAGTTGCTATTTCCAGCACATAAGAGGAACGAATCGCTCCAAGGATTCTTGCTTGTATAGCCTCGATCGATAACATGATCTTACCTGTTCCATCCACTCGCACTTTCGCGAAACGAAAGAGAAAGAGGGACCGGTTTTCCATATCGGCCATAACGGATGTGAATGTGGACAACTTGGCCGTGCTAAGTGTATGCCAGCAGGTTGGCTTTCTAACTTGCAATGTAACCATTGTATCTTAATATTTATTGGGATCCGCATAATATGTCTAACTTTTGTATACAGATAAAAAGGATTGCATATAAATGGCTAATATTTGTATCAAATGATAGAGTTATATATATGAATAAAAAATATATCAACATGTGTATGTGTGTGTGTTTGTAATCAGAATTTAAACGTTTCGGGTAAAATCGCTTCTTTAACTTTATTAATATATTATACAAAAAAAAAAATAATTTTTGCGCTGGCAATTTTTATAATACTGATTATGGGAGAAAAACTATAATAGTTTTATATAGATTAGTTGAGTCGAGTTGAAACAAAACGCTATACAGAGTGTATGTTGCCGACAATATAGCTACGAGGATATTGATTTTCAGATATAAATAGTCTGTAGTATCTATTATTCAAAATGCTCTCAACCTTGTTGGGTTGATAGTACTAGCCCGTGATGCTCAACAAGCGATTCTTCTAAAGAATTTAAATATAATATAAAGAGAGAGGAAGAGAGAGAAAATATTTAAAATTTAACAATTCCAGAATTTTAGAAGGGTGATTATCGTTTTAGAAAAAAGGTAATCGTGTGTTTATAAAAAAATTTAGAATATATATTGATAGAATAATACTCTCTCTCTAATAATCTAAATTTAAGAATATAAATTTTTTAAATTTTCTAAAGATAAAGATTTGAAATTTTCTAAAAATAAAAAAATGAGATTTTGAAATAATGCTGGCAAAAATAACTAGCAATGAGTGAATTACGCTTAAATAAAGATTTTAGAATAATTAAAAAAAGAATAAGAAAATATCTAATTAGAGAAATGAAAAGGAGAAAGAGACACGAAAGTTAAAGAGAAAAGACAGAGAGAGATAAATTAACGATAAAAAGAATTAATCCACTAAAAAAAATTTTCAAAATTCTTTATAATAATTTCTGGATGTCTTTTGGATAAAAAAAATTCACAATATATAATTCTGCGTTTATTATAAATTCAATTTAGAGTAGAAATATACTTTTAATTTGTTTATTTTTGAAATTACATACAATAAAACTTTATTAATTTTGATTTTTGAAAAAATATAAAAGGGAAATTCTTGGAAAGCAAAAATTATTCGGACACTATCCAATTGCTGTGGATTTGCATAAACGAAATTGCGTATACGATACTGTAATCTGTGCCTGTTATTATATAATTTGTCTATTATAACATAAAGGTGACACGTTATTAATGTGAAAGTACGCGTGTATCGAGGCATCAAAATTAATAAAGATAAGTTTAGAAGATTTCTATAACATCTCTAATATTTTTAAATATCATGTGTTTTAGAAAAATATTGTTTGCACCCATTTGTCCTTATTATTATTTTTATATGAACTACAGATTTACACTTAAACCAATATACATCTATTAGTTTTCTCATATAGAGAATTTTTTTTAAATATTATTTATAAAAGGAACTATTTTAATATCAATATAAATTTATTAAATCCAAATATATTAAAAATTTTGACAACATATGTGAAATATACATGTATCTAATCTATATGCTGGGGTGCTTGACTAGACGAGTAAATGACATTATTGATGATACATGCAGTCTGGCAGGAAAAGAATCACATGAGGCAGAAGGGTGGGAGAGAAAGCAAGTATAGCCAACTATCTAGGTCAGAAAACAAGTGTCGCAACTTGTCGAATATGCTGTTGGTACGAATAAACGAATAACGCGCTTTTACGTTTACGTCTTCAGCGAAACTATCAAGCTACTACATGATCCAAACTATTAAGCTATTCATGTTTCTCTCTCTCTGTCTCTCTCTCTCTCATTATAATTATACATATCTAATACAATATTAAATTTAAAATTTAAAAAAAGAAGCATACACATAATCAAAAAAGATAATATTCTTTAAAAAATTATAAAAAATAATGGAAAATAAAACCTAGCAATTGTTTTATAAAATATACGATATATAGAATACGTTTTGAAGATTAAAATGCATAAATTGCAAGTGATGTGAATCGTAAATATATCGCCAAAATGACTTTAAAGTGTACTTAATGTCTGTCCAGCATAAAAAGCTTCAAACATATTACATGTAATATCGTATAATTATATTGTTCTATCTTTTGCATTTTTGACAATGCGACTTTTTGTCTTTATTCTTCCATTATTTGTAAAAATAAAAATACGTATAAGTTTTCCTAATTCTATGTTGGCGTAATGAATATCAAATAATGGAAATGTACAAACACACATAAAATTTACGTTCAGTTAAGTTTGAGTCAGTTTTAGTCGAGAATAGATATGTCGAAAATAAGTCAACTGCACAGTTTCTAAATAATTTTGTATTTTCCATTTGTAGTAAGAATCCTAAAAGTAAATAATGTCCAAGAATGTTTTATAAATATCTCTCTCATACTTTATATAATAAAAATTGTAAAGATACAAGATACATTTCCTTGTGACGAATAAAAAACTGCTCTTTTAAAATTATTAATAAATAAATTAGTATACAATTATAATACATCAATTGCTCAAATCAATTATTTTTATATAAATAGGCAAGAGATGTATTTAATAATTACATAAAAACAGAAGAATTTATCAATTGTTAAATCCTTATAGCTTAACAATATAGAATATCTGATTTCCTGCGTATTATTTTTAAACTCTTTATCTAATTTGGCATCGTTATTTACTTAGTCAGAATGATAAGATATCGATAACTTTTAAATTATAATGAATTTGAAAACGAAGAAAAAATTTTTCACGAATTTAATATCAAGGAAGCTAAATAATAAAATGCTATTTATACAATTAGAGAAAAATTGCATTTATATTCATATCAAATTATATCAAAGTAAATAATACAATATTTAAAAAGATACCGATGTTGACTTTCGCTTCTGTTATAGTTCTACTCGTGTCGACTGATACTTTTCTTCATATTCGATACGAAAGATAATGCTATTTGTCGTACTAGTTCAAACGATGAGTTAGTCCAGCTTCGTGGAAATCATTTGAAATGCAAGCAATGTGCTCACGCACGCGCCCAAAGAAAAGAACGCGATGAAATAGTCACGTAAACGTCGGACAATGACTCCACATTGTCCTCGCGCCAAACAATTCTCGTGGATCCGTTATTTCTGACAGATAACTTGGGTTTTTTTTTTTTTATTTCATATTAGTAAATAGTTTCGTATTTGAAAGTAAAATATAAATAATATCAAATAGAGAATGAATATGAAACGAATTAAAAATTGACTTGTTTCATCATATATATATGAGTCATATATATGAATCTCAGATAGACAAGAATTATTCAGATAATATTTTTTCTTTCAAATCAAAATAAAGAATAATATCGAATATCTTTGAAAAAAAATTCCATTGATTACAATTGAGTATTTTGTATATATGTATACATTGTGTTGTATATGATGTGTGTGTGTGTGTGTATACATATGTATATATGTACGTATTTATGTAAAATGTATGTAAAATTCCAGAGCTAGAAAAGAATTTAATATTCTAAGCCTAAAAAAAACTTACATAAAATCTGCCTTTGTAAAGTGGCATTTTAAATTTAAAAATACTAAGTTTTATCAAGAATTTGCAATTACTGATATTATAAGTTTGCGAAATAATTCCATTGTAACGAAAAAAAACGTAGTATTTGATCTTAAGTAAATATCCAATAGATTTCTATTTTCCTTTTAAAAATAATATATTTTACAAAAAAATCATAAAATATATTGATATCTCGATATATCAAAGTCAGCGGAATTTTCAACAATTTCTAAATTTTTAGTATTTTTAATACGTTATTTTAAAGTTGTATTTTAAGCAAATAATAAAATATTAGAGATATAAATGTATAAATCAGGAATATATCATGTATATAGGTATATTACATCTCGATATACATATATATATTGTCACCTAGTAAGTTGTATCGAATCAGTGTGCTTATAAAAATCATTTTTTTGTATTTTCATTCATCTTTCCCGTTTCACTTGTACTTCTCTTCAATCGTTATTGTTATTTTTCTTATTATTTTTATCACTTTTTTGTTTTGCTTTTATATATTGTCATAGTTAATTAATATATTAATATTTAAAAAATATTAATATATTATTTTTTAAATAATTGTACGATTATTATTATTATTATTATTATTATTATTAATACTATTATTATTATTATTAATGTTATTATTGTACAGTATTATTATAAATGTATTTGTATATAAGTGTTTTATCCTTTTCTCTATTTCTCTCTCTCTCCCTCTTTCTTTCTCGTTACCCTTGTTTCTATTATTACGACGCTTCGCTTCGCTCAGTTGCTTTTTATCGCGCGATCGATGGCGAGTCGCTGCTCTTCGACAGGGTCTGGACTCTCAGGGAAGGTCACAAGTCGTTATCATCAACTCGAGTTTCTCCGCTTAGTAGTTATATTGCCCTGATTTGCATTCCCCTTCTCCACCTCTGGTGACGAGAGAGAATGCGTAACTTTCCCTACCATGTGTAATCGAAAACGTACAATAAATTTGTCAGTTTCCGCAGAAAATGCATTGTTAAAAATCAAATATATTATCAAAAATGTTATCAAAAATATTTTGTCAGATTTTTTATATGTATAAATTAAATAAATAATAAGCTTTTGCAATAGATAGACTTCTCTATTCTAAGTTATGATGAAGAGAAATTGAACATTATCTTTATTTAAAAATTTTCAATCTTCACTCCTATTCTAGTTCATGTGTAAATATTGCCCGCGCAATATTGAGCTATAAAAGAATTGAAAAACAAAAGTAAATAATCTGATACATGATCATATCACCTGAGATAAAATATGAATAGTAGCAGAATATAAGAAGAAAATTTGAATTTAGCGAAAAATATCCCAGTTTTAGAACAAAGAAATATGATTATAATCTTTTTATCTTTAAAGCTTAATTTATATGAACAATTTTTCGGTTATTTATTATCAAAATCTATTGACATTTTAATATCTTTTCTAAAAAAAAATCAGTAATGAAATATTTACATTAGAAATATGAAAATCTTGAGATTCATATAAGATGATAATTTGACAGTTACTGAAATTATTCGGCTGTTATTTAAAAACAAATGGATAGAATTAAAAAAAATAAAATTATTATGAAATTTGTGAATTTTATTAACATACAATACAAGAATTATATAAATCATTTTAATAATCAAATTTTACATGTATTAATACATGTAAAATTTGATTATTAAAATGCTTTATATAATTCTTGTATTTTTAACCAAATGCTTTATATAATTCTTATATTTTTAACAAAATTTACAGGTTTCTTATACTCTAAATAGTTTGATTTTAAAAAGTTTATCCATTTGTTTTTTAAGCCAAATAGTTTCAGCAATTTCCTAATGCTATCTTATGAGCTTAATATAAACAAACAATTATATATATTGCTTGCAAATAAATAAATTTTTTCATATATATAGTTTCCTTTATTAAGCAGTAAATTTATTTTAATTATGGGCAGTCAATAATAAATATATTTTCCAATCAAGCAGTCAAGTTTCCTAAGACACATGATGAGTAAGGATGAGCGAAAAATATCATCATATGTAGTTCGAGGACAGCGAGCGTAGACATCATCTATGAATTATTATACACAGACTATATGTGTATGTGTACACGCTGTCAATAACATAGAAGGTACAAGTATGAGTGTTAGTTGATTCAAACATTGTTTTATCTAGCGAAGTTTCACATGCTTATTGAAATATAATTATATAAATATTAAACATTACAAATATTACACACGTGTATTAATCATCGTTCCCGTCAATAAAATATGCTAGATGTTGAAATTTGTCTCACGCTAAAGATAAGGAATGATAAGTAATAAATTTTATTTCACCCAAAGAAAGATGTGTTTTTCATGCTAATGTCTCATTCTATGTACGTTCTATGAACAAAATATAGTGGTAGATTTTATGCTTTCTATGCGAAATAAAAAAGATTCAAACTATTTGATTGCCTCATATATTTTTCGCATGAAATGATATTTTCAGTATCATGTTTTTCCTGTGAAGTGAGACTTATCTCATCGTAACAAAACACAAACATACACAAATGTGTATGTACAGTCTACAACATACCATTATAGAACCATTAATATAAACAGGATAATGAAATACTCAACATTTCAATATTTATATCTTTAAAATATAAAACTATCGATTAAAACGCAAGGTATCAAAATTAATCAGCATCCTTATCTTCTTAAACGAATCGTGTCAAGGTTATCAAAAATGTGTGTGCCTTTTAATGTAAGTAAATAAAAATCGACTCCTCGATTAAAGAATTCGTCTGTAAATATCGATATCAATTTAGAGATAATGTTCAAACAATAGGAATATTTTAAACATGTTGCCTCCGAAATTAAATGTATAAATATAATATTCTTTTTATCTTTAAGAAATTATCAGATATAATTTGGAAAAAAAAAAGCAATTTTAAAGACTGAATTTTCTGATTTAACAGAATTTTAACAGAATTTTTCTATAATTTTTTTATTATTAAGTTTTAAAATACTATAAAAGAGAAAATTATTTAAAAGATTTATTCTTTTTTGTTCTGCTTTTTAAGCATATTTTATGTCATTGGTTTATAATACTTTTTATACGATAGCTTTGACAATTTGATATGCAATCTAGCATCAGAATTTTTTATAATATCAGTCTTACTATTATTATTATTAATGTCATTATGTATATAATGATAATAACATACATTTAAGAGCAATTTAAAAAATAATCTGTGAATATATATTAAATAAAATTAAATAAATATCAAATATCACATTATACGATGGGAACATATTTTTATTGTGTTTTCCTCATTGTTTAAATAGGTAAATTTCGAGTAATATAATTGAAAAACTCCAAGTATTTTTCACTTAAAAACTATTAAAAGCTATTAGAAACATTGAAAAATTATTATTGAAATATAATAATATTACGATTTTCGTCATGTTGATGACCTAAGAAATGTGTTATTAACTGATAAGTACACAAGTAGTCTGGAGAAGATATCTTTTTTAAAGAAAACAATTTTTTTTTTAAGTCTGAATGGACTCGATATCCGCTCGATATTCGTTCAGCTGTCAAATAAGTGTATTTCTTAATGTTTGCGATCAATTTTTTAAAGATGTAATTTATATTTTTTTTTCTCCCCTTTTCATGTTTATATTTTTTTTCAATGTTTAGATATAATTTATAGAGGAAGTTCTCAAAAGTATTCAATCTCCAGATGATCTTTATTAAAATTCAAATTTTCGCACCTAAAACACTTTATTCTAGATAATAAAATATGAATGAAATAAAAAAAAACCCAATCGAAAAGGATAGAGGGATATTTCCAAACTTTAATGGACAAGAAGCCACAACATGATTATTATTTTTCCGGATGATCGAAAATCGGTGTTCATGACGACAAGCGGAAATGACAAATAAAGTAGACCATTAGAGCGGAAAAAACATATATAAATAAATAAAAGATTAAGAAGCAAAATTTACGATTTTTTTATTCGAGCTTTCCAATCAATCACGCAAACTATACGAATGTCACTGATGAACACATCGAGAATTTTCAGTGCGCTTTAATGCAAATTGTAATTTCCGTTTTTCTCGTCACTCATCACCAAGATTCCGGCAAGCTTCGAGCACTATGTCCCTAAACTCTCCTTGTTTCGCAATGTGTTTTCTCATTCGGCATCGTCTGCGCTTTATCTCCGGCTGTTCTCGAGAAATGTTCAGTCAGATGTGCTAGCATGTGCGAAAACGACGTTGGGAGTTGGTAGCGGAGCGATGGTGAATAGAGGTGGTGAGGGTGATGGTAGGTAATGGTGGAGGTAAGCAAAGGGTGGTGGCAACGTGTGACGATGGTGGTGGCACCGAGAGACAGACAAAACGGATACAATGTTTTCGCTTTGGTCAATAGTGCCAAGGGAAAGCGTCGCGTTCGCATTGCAATACATGATTATTACAGTCATCCGTAAAAACATGCGACACTACAGACTCGACATGGCACACAGCGAGAATATAGGGCGACTGTAGACAGCTGACACAAATGCAGAATTTACAGACTCCTCGAGTCGAGAATACGGAGTGTGTTACAAATGAGGATGTCACAGTCATTAAGTTTTATAGTATCCAAAATACTAGTAATAGTATCCAATATTATATTTGGACGATTGTACCTCGATGTTTGTTTATTAAAAAAATATCGCACCGAGTTTATTATAGCATAATTAAATTAACTAATTAATTAGATAAATTAATCAGACACACTGTAGCTTTCGACTTTTCAAAATATGTATATAAAATCACACACGTCAATTTATACTTTGCCAAAGTTATCTATTTCTTAATAATTAATAAAATAAATATTTTTTAAAAACAAGAAAGAAAAAATTATTTAATATAAATAATATTATTTAATATAATAATACAAATATTACTAACTGAATTTATTTATAGAAAATAAATTATTATTAATCAATGAGCTGTAATATTAAGGATTTTTACTAAAATCTATGTATTAACATTGACAGATTTATTTAGAAATAAAATTAATTTTCATGAACAGAAATTTTTTTATAACGACATTTATATCACATGGATGTTTAAATTCAAAACTAGATATTTTCGATAAACTTGGCATCATTAATGTTTTCGAGTTTTGACATTTGTGAATTGGATGCATCAGATCTAGATACACGTGTATTATAATTTAGAAGTAGTTTGACATTTCTAAGTATTTGTGCCACGGAAAGCATAAACACACATTAGGCATGAAAAAAATAAAAAACTTATACAATATTAAATTGAAATATAATGTATAGCAAAATACAATTTTAAGTGAACCAAATTAGGAAAAATATAGATTTTAATTAACAATAATAATGCACAAATATTTAAAAATGTGTTCGATGTTGAAGAAGAAAATCAAACTTGAAACTACACAGAAAAAAAGGAAGTGTCAAATCAAAACTTATATACTTAAACTAACGCGTTCATTGTTTCGTATATACGCAACAATTGATAATCTTTTTAGAAGAATTTAATAATTTTAAATTTCAACAATATTATAGTCTTATTTTATATTGTAATTGTCACTTCAAGAATATATAATTATTTAATTCCACTTTAAGAAACTTACAATCTTTGATTTAAAAATGTTATTTTCTATCTAACATTGTTTCTTTTCCATTCAAGAAAATTAAATCTTAAATCGTAAGAATATATTTTTCTTGATTGAACTATATAAAATGGCTTCATTCAAGTAAGCAATTATTCAAGCAATTATATTTTTCTTCAATTAATATATAATCTCATTTCAAGATTTCCATGTTAAAACTAAATATATTTTCAAAACAAGACTGTCCTTTTTTTCCGCGTAGAGAGAATAAGATAATAAACGAATATATGTGTGCGTATGTGACATCCTGTCGAAAATATACGCGTGCTCGCGATGCTTCTCTCCGCTTCGAAAGCGACACGAGACATACATATATATCAATAATTGGATCGCGATCGTCGCAATCGCGACTATCGAGCGTATAGCGAGCACGCGGTCACTCGCTCCGTTCTTGCGGTGAGTCAATGTGTGTATATGTATATGCGAGCTAAAAATGATACGTTGCACGGGGAGTGACGTCATGACGAGTCAGCTCCTCGGCCGATGATCGACACGGCGTGGCGTACGTACATACATGCGAATATTTACGTCAAACATTGCTACGAAATTTGCAATAACTTAGCTCGCGCAGAGAGAGCTTTTTCGTCGAACCATCCACAGAAAAAGGACATTCTTATTTTGAAAATATATTTAGTTTTAACATGCAAATCTTGAAATGAGATTGCGTTAATTAAAGAAAAATATAATTGCTTGAATAATTGTTTACTTGAATGAAGCCATTTTATGTAGTTCAATCTAGAGAAAAATATATTCTTTTGATTTAAGATTTAATTTTCTTGAATGGAAAAGAAACAATGTTAGATAGAAAATAACATTTTTAAATCAAGGATTATAATTTTCTTAAAGTAGAATTAAATAATTATATATTTTTGAAGTGACAATTACAATATTAAAATAAGACTATAATATTGTTGAAATTTAAAATTATTAAATTCTTCTAAGATTATAAATTGTTGCGTATATACGAAACAATGAACGCGTTAGTTTAAGTATCTAAGTTTTGATTTGACACTTATTTTTTTTCTGTGTTCTTGTTAAATCGAATATTATTGCCAACTTATGTCTCCAATATGTATGTGGAACTCCGCGTGTGATTTTAAATTTTGAATTTTTTCTTGATTTATACAATTAATTTACTACAAATGTTACGTATATTTACGATTGTGTTTATCATTTGTCGTTGTCTTTACTAATAATATCGTTCTGACGAACTATGTTGTTAAGCACGAGTGAGACAAGTGGCATGTACATTTCTCGTCAGCAAAGGTGTGTAAACAGCACTTTGTAAACAGCAAGGCAAGGTAAAAAAATCCTAAAATCGAAAATAACCGATAGAATATTAACCGCTTTATTTTGAGCTGTCTGTCTGATATCACATTGGAAATAATATGTTAAAGGTCTTTCATGAATATTTTATAACTTAATAACAATTTCTATAGTCATTGAGGATTATTTAAATTTAGAAATATAAATATATATTCATTAATTTTTTTCGAGAGATTGATATCTCTAAATCTCTCGAAAAAAATTGAATATATAATTGACGATGCATTAAAATAATTTTTTGTCTTAAACGCGATGTGTTTAAATGTTTTAGTATGATATTGCGTTTATAATTCATATGCCTAAGCACATATGCTATAAAATACGATTAATGAGTCATATAAAACTTACGATTCTCTGAAAACCGATAAGATGATGCATTATCATGCAGTATCTTCAATATTGACTACACATGAAAATTTAGTGGAGATAAGTTAACGAACGAATAATTCCGAGTGAGAGAGAGAGAGAGAGAGAGAGAGAGAGATGTTGATAACAAATTAATTTTTAAAAAATTAATTTTTATAAAAACGTTAAAAAAATTAATTAAAAAAAGATGTAAATACTCAATGTCTATGTTTTCCGTTATTCTTTATTCACTTCCTCTTTATATATTGTCTTTTTTATTTTCCAAATATAATAATTTCACGTTTTTCTTATATTTTTATTCTGTTCTTGACAACAATGTGTGGACAACGTTAGTTAATTCTTGATTTTTACTGATAAAAATCAAATAAGATGCTTTATAAGAAAGAGGAAAGACATGTATAGAAAATGTATATGTTGATATTAATCATATAATATCGTATATAACATGTATTATGTATACTAAAAAATGTACACTTTATATAATTATGTTCAATTCGGATATATGTTTTATATCCTTTCGGTTTTTAATTATTTTTTAACCAACTTTCGCAATGCTTAGCACTGCAAATCATTTAGCAGAGTAGTTTTTAAAAATTAATTAAATTATGTATTTACTAAATTTTATTGTTGCAATATTTTATATTTGCGTCGAACAGTAATCTGCAAAATAAATGTAAATATAATTTTGCAGGAAAATATATTTACATGCGATGTATTAATACGAATATAAAAAATAAATGCATGTCATGCGTGTAATGCATTAACAGAATATGTAATTTATGATAAGTAAATAATCGATTTTTATGTATTTTTATTATATACAGAATTTCTGAAAAGTTCCTGCACATTTTGATGAAGTAAAATAAAGTTCAAATAAATTTTTTAACGACATTTGATACATGAATTGATAGAATAAAGGTAACAAAATTGATTTTTTTTTTTTGATATTCGTAAAAGAACGAATTATATTGTTTATTCATTAAAGTGTTAAAATATTATTTTCTGATCGCAAATTCCCCCGTCTAAATTTATTTAGTTTAATATGAAAGATTTATTTAAAATATATTTTATAACTAATATACATTTTTGCAATATATAAAAGTTGAACTTGCTTTATAAGCATTATTCAGCATTTTGATATACACACATTTTTTACATACTAATTATTATGATTTTTTTTATATATTTGTGTACTTTAAAAGCATTGCTAGGCATGTGCAAATCTTTTAACATTACTAACTTTAATATAAATTTTATACTAATTGATGGCAGAACTAAATTTGAAATTGGAGTAAAAAATTAATGACAAAACTTATGTATATCCGAATATCATTTCTCATAATTGAGGACATAAGTTAATGTAGAGATAGCTAATATGCTTAATCTTCACTTTTACTTTACTTTTTTAAGATATGATAATAAATAGTAAAAATAGCATTTTTTTTCAAGGTATTTTCGCAAATAATAAGAATATAATACAAAAAGCAATCGTCTTCCTTAACAAAGCATATAACGTCCCTTAATTTTTAAAATATTTCAAAAAATAAAAAAATAATGATTTTTATAAATCTTTCATATAGAAATTGAAATATATTGCTGCAAATCGTGTATCACTTATATAACCTCTTTTTGAGCACCATTATATTTTTTATTCTTTCATGTATAAATAAAAAAATAATATAAAGAAAATGTACATAAACAAAGTATACACAAAAAATTATATTCTTTAAATTTTTACCTTAATAAAAACAGAAGTGCTACTTTGTGACCTTTCAATTCGCAAAACTTAAATTTCATTTTTTACTTATACTTGTATTAAAATAAATAAATATTCAAAGGATTTATATCTTAAAATAAATAAATATTCAAAGGACTTATATCTTCAAAGCACAATTTTCTTTTATTTTTTATTTTTTTAGTTATCTAATGTCTAATTAATGTTTATTTAAATTTGCTTTAATATAATTGTTGATCTATTTAATTATTCATAGTTTAATTTACAAATTATCTTTTTCTCGGTTTTTCATAGAATTGGATTATACTGTAAATTTCATAATGTCTTATGTTTCTTAAAGAATATTAATTATTATTAGCAAATGTTGTGTCACTTTGATATATCGATTCTTTTAAATATCATTTGTTAATTTTTCGAGCGTAATTTTCACACGTAAAATCTTGTTGATCAAGAAATATTTGATACAGTTTAATTTTAAATAAACAAAAAAATAAATCACTTTATAAATCACTATAAAAATCATTGAGGCTAATATTGATATATATAAATTTATTATTTACTTATTATTAGTATAATATATAAATTATTTAACTTTTTTTAAATGCATAACTTAAATAAATTTGAGAAGGATTCAATTTGAGAAATGCAATCTTCTCCTAAAATTTGAATTTAATTATTGACATAATAGATATTGTCATAAATATTTGATATAAAATAATAATAGTAATTAATAGCGTATTATTGTGTGTACGACTAATATATGAATTACTACGTCCAAATATTTTGCACAATCAATGTATACATTTCTAATCGGTCATTGCATCCCAATCTTCTCAAGTATTTGTACAAACATTAAGACACGAGTACATGTAACGCAAATTCTTCGCTACGTATTATGTCAATAATTAAATTCAAATTTTAAAAGAAGAATGCATTTGTCAAATTAAATCCTTCTCAAATTTATTTAAGTTATGCCTTAAAAAAAAGATAGATAATTTATATATCATATTAATAATTAATAAATAAATAATAAATTTATATATATTATATTAATAATCAATAAATAATTTTATATATATATATTCATATATATACACACACACGTACTGTGAGCGAACATCAGAGTGAAAATAGGCACACATGGGCTACAATTTTAAATTTCCTAATTTTGATGAAAAATGAACGAGGAGGGACATCATCTCTCGCGCGATTTTCCGATTGTGCTAAAAATCGATACGTTTGCACGCGATTAATTAAAATTTTTGTGCCGATACCACGACTTGTGTCGCTGCCAATAATAAATTTTCAGACATCTTGAACGTCAACGAATTGTATCTCGCATTTGTGCGATCGGAAAGTTCTCGTCGTGCGACGCGTCCTCGCGCGAAGGTCGCGCCTTCGTGCGAGTGAATAGCAAATGTGCGAGAGAGAGAGAGAGAAGGAGAGAGAGAGAGAGAGAGAGAGAGATGCAGAAAGAAAGGAAAAGAGATGGGAGAAAAAGGAGGAAAGATAGAGAGAGAAAGCTAAATCAATCCTTCCATATCATAGATGGATAGACTCCTAATCTTCGATTGGAATTAAGATGATCGCCCGATTAATTAACATTATTCGAATATCATACACCTGTAATATCCCGTGTCGCGAGAGTGCGTGCGTGTGCACGTATATATTTTATTTATCCTAGAGAAATTGAAAGATCGTGCAGGTACTCACGCATGACGAGGTGCGTAGCGTTGAAATTTTCGGGCAGGATCTCTCCCCCCCGGTCCTCGAAATCTCTCGGATGGCACTCTCATATGCACTCACACACGTGTAACACGTCTCACTTTGCTCTTCTCCTTTTACCGCATCACGTACGTACGTTACAATGAGCGCGAATACGACGAGGGAAAAATCGCGAGATCGCAGATATCAGATCCCTGAAGAGAGAAGCAAAGAGAAAATAGTCGCGGATCCACAAACAACTTCTGTCTGTTTAGCCTCGCCTCTCGCGAAAGCGCGACCGATCGCTGTCTTCGTTGCACTCTTTACCATTCGTCACCGTCCGAGCATATTCGTCTCTTTCTCTCCCTCTCTCGCATCTTATCACCCATCCACTTTCAATTCCTTCTCTCTCTTTCTTTCCCTCTTCCCCCCCCCTTCTTCCTTCTTTTTATCGTCCCTCTGCCTCTTTTACTTTCTTTTTCGTTCGAGCCTTTATCCTCTTTTCCATCTTTCTTTAGTCTCGAAAGCGCGTTTTCTGTCTTCGATTGTCCAAGGAGGAAGGAGAACCGTGTTACGTACGATTAAGAGAGACAGGCAGATAGACAAACGGAAAAGGATAGACAGACAGACGTAGGAAGAGGAAGAGGAAAGGGGGTGAGAGAGAGAGAAAGAGAGAAAGAGAAAGAGAGAGATAGAGACGCACGTCAATTCGGCGAGAAACAATGCTACAAAGAGAGGACGTTCTTCTTTGAAGAAAACGCAATGACACACGCACGTCACAGACTCCAATTCGACCGCTATGAGTACAAGCACGCGACTGCAGTGTTCGTACATGCTACGGAGTGACTCGCGACTCTGCCATCGACTGCGACGGTGGCGCCGCGGCGGCGACACTCGGAAGCAACACGCGCCAAGTTCGAGCGTCTCGGAGCGAGGGAAACTGACATTGCCATCACCTTTGCTTCGCGCGATCGAAATAAGTGCCTCTTATTTATCGCGAATTTTATGTCCTCGAGAAAATAGAAAATCCAAAAATTATCAAGAAGACATTGATAAAATAAATAATATAAAATAAAATCTTTAGAATGATACCTTTATAGTATTAATTTATAATCAATTGGAATAATTAATAAAGATCATTGAAAATAAAATCTTATAGTCAAATTTGCCGGAGAACTAGTTTTTCTATCATTTTGAAGTTGCCTCTTAATTTTCATTCTGTTCTAATTTTTATATAATTTTCTAACAATAATAAAATTATAAATATGTCTTATATAAATATAGATAATAAATATTTATTATTATAATTTTTAAACGACATTTTAATGTTATAAAAAAATAGTAATACTTCAATGTGATGAGAGATCAATTATCAGAGAGTCTACAATTATTAGATTCAAAATAAAAATAATTGTATAGCAAACTACAATAGCAAAATTATATAATAATAGTAATGTATTCGCTTGCATAACCTTGTAAATATAATAAAACTAACAAGGTCCATTCCTTAAATATTCATGTTTGTAACAATAGACACATATGGCTCCCATAATATCAATAATAGCAAAGCTAAGATTACATTCTTGTTAAATTAAATTTCATCGCAGATAAAAGATGTTCATTTTATTATACTGAATTTTTTATCTGTCTACATGTTATTTTCTTTCTATAATAAAAATCTATTGTTACTTAACATTAATATCTTTAACATTAATAGTTTTTACAATATCATCTGTCTCAATATAAGTAAAATAAAGCGTATAAATATTATACAGTTGGAGCTTTAACTTTGATTCATCAAAAATTGATCTTATTATTTATATCTATATGTAAATGATGTGTATGACTTTAAAAAATATATCAGAGTGCAAGATTGAGAAAGAATTGACACACCTTTAAAAATATTTTATTTGTAATTTTTGTTAGCATTCATTAATTATTCGATTAATTGTAAGGCACGAAAATAAAAAAGGCACTTTATCTCTTTTTTTCTTTCACACACTCACGCGCACAAAACATACACACATTGCACTTTCTTATTCTAAATTATTTTTTCTAGTTAATCTACATAAGTAAATGCATTTTAACTCTAGAAAAAAACTCCAATTACCAGATTATATAAATAACCTAATTATTATATAAATCAGATTTAGTTATAATATTTAAATAAGCTTTTAATATTAAATTGTCAAAATCGTGAAATAAGATTTTTTTCATTTATAATAAGGCTTTTAAATAAGGCTTTTTCATTTCCTCATTGCACAATTATAAAAATACTATGGTTCTGCAAAATTTTTTGATAAAAATTCAATATATATATATATATATTTTTTTTTTTAAATAATTGTGCAATATATTATATTTTGATCAAATCTATTGACATCACTTACATATATGTGATAGTGCTGTGACATAAAGGACAAGCGTTTATATTAACTACGTCGCGTTCCGTTGCAACATGATGTCTACAAACGGTACAGATCCATGCAATGCTGAGATCCATCAGCGGTTTGCCCGAAATAATGCAAGCTGGGAACCTGGTCGAGCAATTAGGACACACGGTGCACCAATCGGGTACCAAGGTCTCGCAGTTGACGCATTCCGCTTTATTGTTGCGGGAATCCTTCGGAGTATGCTTTGTGAAAATGTTCACCGCCAGTTCTTCGTATTCTTCTTTTTTCGCGTCCGAGATCGTCTCAAGTCCCTCCAATTTTATAAAGGCCTTCGAACAGGTAGCGAACGCGTGATTGACGGCGCTTGATAGCGCCAATAGACAATAAATGTCTTCTACCTCTAGAATATCCTCATAATCTCTCAATCGTAGGGTCGTCTTCATCGCGGCGTCGAAACTGCCGTCATATAATTGTCTGTGCGCAAGCAAGAGAAAGTGATATGCCTCGGCACCTCGCCAGGCGTTCTCTATGATTTTGGTATCTTCATTGCTTTCAGTAAGACCCATAACGATATTGCTGCGACCACCTTTTATCGCTGGAATGCTGTTGATATGATCCTCAATCAGCAATGCTGCGAGAACGTATATCTTTTTGACTCGCAAAGGATGCGATTTAGACTTAGCTTGCTCTTCAGCAAGACGAAACAATAATTTAGCCGCTTCCAAATTGTAGTTGGCTTTCTTGTACAGCTCGATCGCCTGCAGACGTTTACCATTCGATAATAAATGATTAGCGTATTTATTTAGCAACTCACCAATCTGTGCCATCTTGTAAGTTTTCGCCAGATCAACGGCTTGATCCCAATGATTCAGACGTACGCATGTATCAACAGCAAGTTTTACATCGCCATATTTGATATAGGCTGCCACTGCTTGCGAACTCATCCCCACTGAAGCCAACATTCTTGCTACGGTTTTTAAAATAGGACTCTTGTCCGGTAACTGGTCTACTGTTGCTGCCAGTTGATGGAAGTCCTCCAGTTTGTAATAGCATTGAATGAGCTTTTCCAGGTTCCTGCCTTTCTCGTAATATTCCTTCGCGCTCTCCCAATTTTGCCTTTCGGCAAAGTGGTCGGCAATCTTGTTGTACGCGTGCTCCATCTGCTTGTCCGAACCTCCAATGCCCATCTTCATCAATTGCACAACTCGGAAGTAGTCACCTAGTTTTTGGCGCAATGCAATCGCCAAATCTCTTCTGTCTATGTCTAAATACAGCTTCTCGGCCTCGTCATAATTGCCAAGAAACGCTGCTACTTCGGCTTTCTTCAGCTGATCGTTATGCACATTCTGCAGACGTTTGATAAACTGTATACCTAAATAATCTGTGCATCGTACCATGGCGTTTTCCGCCGTTTCTAAGTCAAGCTTCGTCAATGCGGACTCAGCTAATAAACGCCACAGACGTGGATGTGGATTATCTTGGATGAAATTATTAGCCTCCTTCAGACCTACTTTGGCCAACAATTCTCGCGTGTCTCTAAGAGATTTTACTTCCAAGTCGACGATCAATTCTTTTCGCGTCTCGTCAGGTTTCAGCATGAGATCGTCTAGTAGAACGCAACGTATTTCTAAATCTTGGAATGCACAAATGTATCCGGAGCATGCTATAGGTTCTTCGGGGTCTAGCCCTCTTAGAACATACATTCTAGTCTTCTCCATAATCGCCAAGAGCGCGGGGTTGTCCTGCGCCCAACACATGGCCCATACGTCCTTTCTCTCAAACTTGGCTATATCTTCGCTCGCATCTCCGTCTCGTGAATTGGGCGTTTTTTGCGGATCCAGATCCAACATGGTGAGAATACCGTTGGCATCCATGATGGAGACACGCGTGGAGTCGCAATTAATAGCAATTTTGTGCAACCTACGCGCCGTGTTGTATCTATTCATGAGCGTAACTTGCGGCAGGGAATATCGTTGAATCATCCCTGATTCTCTGCCAACTAAAAGAACTTTTTCAGTGGCATAAATACAACAGATTGGGTCCACGCTAGCCTTCATGTTGATGGGAGTCTCGAATGTACCGTCCTTGTCTAAATCCTGAATAACTTCTGTCACACCGGTCGGTGTTTCGTCTACATGATAAATCTTGTATTTGCGCATCCTGCTGGGGTGTAACGATGAATTACGGGGCGTGCGAAAGTGCCATACTAGAAAATTATTTTTAGACGCAGCCATCACCATGTTGGCGGTCATAGTGAGATATAACGGCTCTAGATCCATGAATTTGGAGTCTATCGGTGTGGCAATAGTGTTGCAAACGAGCAGAGCAAATTGTTCGGTAGCTTGAGTAGGATCGTTTCTCACGGAGAGTACACAATGCTCTCCGTGCGAGGCTATCGATATCAAGGATCGCACATACTTAGTGCAACACGTATTGTTACTCGTGTTCCAGAAAGTTACGCAGATGCCATCCTTGCTGATCTTCTCGTTTGTGAAGATAACTGTGTTACTGAAATAAGTCCACCTGTAATCCAGACGAATATTTGCGAAATATATGTGCGAGTCGACCGATAAGGCGACTCGAAGAGAAGCTTTCTCCCATGTGCAACATGTTACTTCTTTGCCTGGTATCTTCAGGGTCCTCACATGTTCGCCGAATGGTGTATAAAACTGTATAACATTCATATCCTTTGTCTCTCCATTACTGAGTAATGGCATCATGCCTGTTACCGCCAAGAGAGATCCACAACTGTTCCAGCTACACCATGAAGTGGTCACACCAGTTTCCATCATAATCGGATTATCATCACTGGTATCTCGCATTAATTGTATCATGCCATTGCGATAGCAGATAGCAAGAGTAGGGCAGTCTATAGCAACGTAACCATTTCTTCCATTGTACCATTGTAGTGCCACTATGACCTGAAACTGAGAGGTATTTAATGAGGGTACGCTCAGTTTTGTTAAGAATACACCTTGATTATTATAGAGATGAAGTTCCCCGTTTTTTAAACCAAATAAAAGCAATTTTCCATCTGGAGACCATTGTACAGCAGAAAGGGATACATTCTTCAGTTCTTTGCCCCAGATCCTGTTACCATCAACAGAACCAACAATCACAGCTCCATCTTCATAGACTATACATATTTTTTGACCGTCGCAGCTCCATGCCATTCCTCTCACTATAGATTTATTGCGATTGTTTATCATTTCTTCATACCATGACCCTTTGTACAGCATCCAAACAATTATAACTCCATTTTGATCGCTTGAGGTCAACTTCTGATGTTCTTCGTTCCATGTGACCACTTGAACATGACCGTTATGGCCTTCTAGAGGTTGATTCATGCTTAAATTACTTGCCGCAGCCAAGCCTCGAGCTTTCCCTCCACTGTGCGATCCACTGACATTGGAATCTACTCGTAATACCTTCAAGAGACCATCTTCACCTCCCACAGCAATGTATCCATCTCTTTGATTCCATGCTATACAATTTAATCGAAAGTTATTTGGTATGGAGATTTTCTTACTCAGATATACAAACATTGTTTATGTTAGTGTCTTTGACAATTTTTCATAGAATTTGACGTATTGAGAACTCTGAAATCAATATATTTAATTTATAATAAATTGCAATTCTCTCATATAATAATTTTAATTCTCTCATAATAATTGTACTATTATTATGAGATGAATTATTATGAGATGAAAAGCGATTTCTAAGTTAAATAAGAATTAAAAGATAACAGGATAACAGATAACATGATTTATTTTTACGCTGTTGTAAAAAAAGCTTCATACTTTATGACAAAAAATAACATTCGTAATAAGCTGTCAAAGTTATACGTTTGACAGCATCTGTCAAGTTTTCCTTAGCAACGAAGACAATGTACATAGAAACACAAACTATACTTACATGGAAGAAAATAATCGGAGAGAAAACTGAATGTTTTTATTAATACGTGTTTATAAAATGCCATCTCTAAATCTGCTTTCGTATTGTGAACTTTATAGTAAATTTACGATTTATCATCTGCTGTAAGATATTAATAGGTCCCGAAGAAAATTAAAAAGCATCAATCAGTTTAATCGCATATTAAAAATAATTCCACAAGTAAAATTTTAATCATACAAATATTTTATAACTTGTCCAGTCAGCTGTTTAATGTCAAAAGTAAAAGCGACGCGCTCTCTGTAAACATAAAAACGTGGACAGGAACTACAAAGTCAAAATCCACGAATGTTTTGTAGGTAACACATAAAGTGCATAATTTTTGGTTGTGTTCCGTGCTACGTGCACGAAATGTCGGTAACATGAATGCTGTAATGCAAGAGATGCTTATGTAAAATTTATTATAAAAAATATCTAATATAAATAAGTCTGTCTCTTTCTTTCTATTATTAATATTACCTAACTAATTAAATATCGGAAAATTATTTTCTATATACAATAATATGATTGATTAACTTTTAAATATAATGCATAACTAATGCAAATATATCGCGACGTTCTCGAACCACATATAATTTGCATAATTTATTTAATCAAATAGTCGTAGTTTATTTAATCAAAGAATCGTAGTAACAGAAAATAATACAAATATTAAATAAATTTCCAATATAAATAAGTTTTGTGATCTTTCTCTTTCTCTCTTTCTCGTCCTTTCCAACTTATATATTTTATATATTTCCAATATAAGTTTTGTGATCTTTCTCTTTCTCTTTTTCTCGTCCTTTCCAACTTATAAATTTTATATATTTTCACAAAACACGTATATGTTTCTCATATAGTAAGTTTGTACATATACTACAATATAAAGATCATTTTCAGAAGACATCATATGAGACGACCACATATACATACATACATTTCATACGCAACACATAAGTCTTTTAAAAATAAATATAACATTGAATACATGAAAACTAAAATTTTTATATTTTCTTAATTTATCTTATTTAACGTAACTTAGAATTAATGAGATTTTTGCGAGAAAAATCATATTAAATTTGATATTTTCGAATATTTTACAATCAGATACAATTTTTTTATTTATCTAATAATAAGTAAAAATTATCCGAATTATATCGCGTTTGATATCATTTTACGCAAAAATTTTGTTAATTTTCGTTTATTTTAATTACTTTTAAAAAATCAAATAAAATATAAAAGTTTTAGTTTTTATTTTATGAATTAAAGTCGCAATTATTTAAAATCGCAAATTATTATAGATAACGAAAAGTTCTCGACGTCATTAAAAGTGAAAGCGAGAATGAGTATAGAGCAAGCGAGATGACATATCATCAAGAGTTCCGAAATTTTTTAAAAATCACAAAACTCATTAATTTATTAAAATTAATTTCAAACCGATAAAATAAAAGATAAGAGTTTCACTTTTTATTTTTTAAGATGTCACATTCTCGTAAATTGCAAATGGGTAAAGAAAGCGAGGAAGTTGATTGTAAGAAATTTCGGAACTCTTTGATAGGTCATCTCGCTCATTATTTGCTTAACATCTCGCTATCGATTCTCGAATCCGCTTATCTTTCCGAGCTGTTTAGCACGACTGTTAACCACTTTTCTTTATTCTCTCGATTACTATTTCGTTTTCCTCCAATATATTTAGTCAGAAATATTAATATTATATATATAATTTTTGTATCTCTCTCAGTCTGACTCTTCCCCCTCGACCTGTCCGGCATGGGTGGCCCTACCAGTAACTTCAGCCGGTATTCATAGTTCACTCTTATATTTAAGATCGTCTTAAGTGAAGCTTAAAAATATTATTTGACCATTTTATTGGCTGAACATAATCTTAAAACATGATCCAGATACTTAAAATGATTTTAAATATAAAAACGGACTATATGAATACCAGTTTACGTTACAGCCGGTATAGCTCCCAGGTTCATTAGAGTACTCAAACCTCCTCACCCGGCAAATGCCTTCGTTAAGGTGGAGATACATTGAGGAGGAACATTTACTTTATTTTATTTTTATTTTCTTTTAAAACAGATTTTAAGACAATTTTCCGAAAAATAAAGACATTAATAAAACCATTTTCCGAAAAATAAAGCAAGATATATTTTCTAGTTTTCGATTTGTATTCACAAGGTGTTCCATTGTGGCGTTATAAATTACTTTTACACATAGTTATAATTGTTATAATTTTATATAATAATAGCATATATATATTGTATATATTTTATATAATAATAGCATAACTTGATTTATGATATTTTATTTTAAAGATATTTTAACTCTCGCGAAATATATAGAGTTATAAAATATATACAAAATATTTACAAAATTTTAATATAATATATAATAATACAATTCAAATTGAAAATATATAATACATAATACATAATACATAAAATACATAAAATTGTTACATATTTATATCGAATGTACATAAAAATATTTTATTATATTACACGAAAATATCCGCAATGCGTACAACGTAAAATTAATTAGAAATTTTTAGATTAGCATAGCTAATAATCTATCGCGACTAAAAGAATCATTAATAAATTTATCGACTATGTTTCTCTCAATTAAGAAAGAATAATTTTAATGCATTTTGTAAGATTTTCTAAAAGAAATGTTCGATGGCACGAAAAGATAAATAAAACTTCGATGTTATCCAACAATTAAATCAGAGAAAAAATCACGGTTTAAATTTCGCGAATGTATACGATGAATAAATAAATTGATAGTAAAAGTACTATTTAATTACAACACATAATTTCTATAATAATCGGAATACAACGTGCGCACACGCAATATAATTATTATCATTTCATGTGACAATAAAAACATTGCAACATTAGAGGCGCATTTCATATAATTTGTAATTATAATATACGTAAGGAATCAAACGCGGATGCAGAATCTAATACTCGATTTCTTTTCAAATATACAATTTCATGTAAATGAAATCTTCGATTGTACAAGAAAGTATTTGCATTACTGGCGCATTTTGTGTAGATTATCAAAGGAAATATTCAAAACACGAAAATATATAGAATAAGCTTCAAAATCAATAATTAAATTATTAAATAAATCGCGATTTAAAATGCGCGAAAAAACGCGACGAATAAATAAATCGACAATAATCAGAATATTCGATTGCGAGATATATACGCATAATTTTTATAATATGATAATCGAAATCATCAATAGACACGCGCGCGACATAATTATTATCACACAAATGATGACGCATGAAGAATATTTTGACAAACATTTATGATCCGTATTGTTTATGAACATAAAATTCACTGTTCGATTTATTTGCGATTAATACGCGACTTTATACGAATTTCACGATTGAGAATAAAATACATATCCTATTTCGTGCATGATTAGCTGAATAAGATAAAATGAGCTTTATAAGTTTTAAAATATAATTAAAAATCGCGTTATCGCCATGTTTAATAGAGAAAAACGAAACAAATGATTTTTAAAGTCCCTCTAATAAACGATGTAATAGTAGAGATAATAAGTTTAATAAGACTTAAATAATGTAAACAATCGCGATTAAAACAGTTATTAATAAAGTTATTGATCGTCTTTTAAATTATAGAAGAAAATATTTGCACTACTAGCTCATTTTGCGCGGATTATTAAAGACAATATTCAAAAACGTGGAAAGATAGACAAACCTTCGATGTATAAGTCAACGATTAAATTGTAAAATAAATCGCGATTAAAAATTCCCGAGAAAAATCCGACGAATAAATAAATCGATAATATCCGGAATATCTGATTGAGATATGTATAATTTTTATAATATAATAATCGAAACCTCAATAGACATTATAATCGCGCGCGATATAATTATTATCGCATAAATGCAAATGCAAAGATATTTCGACAGACAATTTGATGTCTGTAATATTTACAAATATAGTACTCACTGTCCAAGTCATTTACGAATCTTTACAAGATAAATCGCGATTCGAATTCACGAGAAAACGCGACGAATAAATAAATCGATAATATGCGGAATATTTGATCGCGATACGTATAATTTTCATAATATAATAATCGAAGCTCTCAATAGACACGAGCGCGATATAATTATTATCACGTAAATATAGAAAATCGAAGATATTTCGACAAACATTTGAGGTCTGTAATGTTTGCGAATATACAATTCGCAGACCGATATATTTGCGAGTTTTTATAAGATAAATCGCGCTTTTAAATTTGCGATAAAACGCGATGAATAAATAAATCGATAATATTCAAAATATTCAAATGCAGATACGCGAGCGGTGACATACCGGTAATATCCGATAAAAAGAGAAGGGATCTTAAAAATGGAGAACGATTAACATCTTGTTTCTACAACAGATTTCGCAAGATCAATCTGCGAAGAAAAGTTAAGTGATCCATTGAACGTCGGGAACTTCACTGTAGGAGGGAACGAATCCCGGATCTTCCGGACTATTCCCAATAGCAATGATTTCAGTAATAAATCAACGACAATTATCCTTCGTCATTATCTTCAATTCACGAAATTGATATGCACGTCAGAAAACATGTTCTTCCATTACTAAGAAATATATTTCTTGATTGAAAAATAAATGGATATAACGATTTTTTTATAGAAATGTGATTACGAACGATTATATTTATAAATAATAAAATACATGCATCATTGGAGTTTGTGTTAAATGTGCGAACACATAATTTGGGATACCGTTCGCGCGCGCGAGACGAATCGAACCCGATAACAGCAAGATTTAAAAAATTTCAAATTGAATAGTGTGTAAAATAAAATAAATGAAATAATTTTAAATATATAATTAATTCTAGATTAATTTTCTAGATTCTTATTTTTATAACGTATAAATTAATAATTTTTTTTTTCTTTTAATCAATATCTTACTGATATAGGGGTACCCATTCGATTCGTCTCGACATTTTTAAGTATTCGCACATTTTATGTAACATTCATACATAATTTCGCGTATATATAATATATCATATTAATAAAAATTATAAAAATATTTTGGATATGTTAATTTATGCATGTATTTTATTATACATACATATAAAATGATATATATCTAAAAACTAATATTCTAAAATGGCGATGGATGTCCAATACCTGCAAATAGTTTCTTAAAAGAAACTAAAAACTAATATTAATATCCCCAGTACCTAGAAATAATTTTTCAAATGAGATAATTAATTAATAATTAATAAAATATATTCGTTCGTAATCATTTTTATCCAAAAAGTTAGTAAAATTACAATATGAAATTACTTAAAAAATAAAAATTTATACACAACGCTATATCCATATTTTATTTACTATTAAATCTCTGTGGCATTAAACAATAATAATACCAATCCTAATAATGACAGAACATTTTTAACGAAGAAAAGAATAGATGCATTTCTCTCACATCTAAATATATATTATTTAAATTAATTCGACTTTAAAGAAGCGTATGGCGTTTGTCGTTGAATTACCGAAATCATTGCTGTCGGAAATTGCCAGGAAATCCTGGGATTAGTTCCATTCTTACAATAAAAATTCCCAATTTTCAACAGAGCACCGAACTAGACGTCGCGAATGGATCTGACAAGAATCGATGAGAAATAATTCTCCATAATGAAAATCGTTTCGATTCCTCGGCGGTACGAGCCACGCAACTTTTATTTAACGAAAGGAACAACGATAACTCTTTTATTAAAATGATAATCTCGTATAAGAACGCGAAAAGAACGCGGGAAAAACACGGTGTTTTCGCAATCGTAATTTATTAATTTATTTAGTATTTTCCGATACGAAATTCGTAAATACAAATATAACTGAAAAAACAAATTATTCATAATAATTAATTCGCGATTCTATATAATATCGAAGGTGATCATTAAATTTTTTGAAGCTAATATTTAATCGTTGACTTATCACATCGAATCTTCATACTCTTATTCGATATTTCTTTATATTTAATTAACAATATTTAGCAATATTATCTGATGAGAGGGACAGCGATAAAATTTTTTTGTTAAAATGACAACCTTGTATAAGAACGCGAAAAGAACGAGCACGATATTTTCGCAATCATAATTTATTAATTTATTTTACGAATATTCAGTTTCGCGCGATATAGAATTCATAAATATAATAGTTAAGTTTAACGGAAAGTATATCATTAAATTTATAATAATTGACTCGCGATTATGTAACGAAGGTGTTCGTCGAATTTTGTAAAGTTTATATTTAATCATTAATTTAGCATCGAATTTTTAAATTTTATATAAAAATTTTCCGATTTTATTAATGACTCTTTGATATGAAAATACAAACAGTTATTCTTTTATGAATATTTCAAAAATATATACTATAAAAATAAATATGTTAATTTAATGAATTACTATTATATAATCATTATACGTATATTTTGGATAATTTTTCGTGTAATTTACGTAAGAATTTAAAAATCGTAAATACAATTTCATATAATATAATTATAGTCATAATTGTATTGTATTTTACAATTAAAATATCAATATTAGATTATAATTAAAATACAATTATAACTATTTACAATTTACAAATTTATGATGCTATCAATGTCAAATAATAATATTCAATTTATTCAAATATTTAATAACATTAATAATTTGATATTGATAGCATTAACATTTGAATTTAATATTTAACTTGATACACATATTGATACATTGATACATTTTTACGTTTTACTTAATACATTTTTAAGTTTTAAAATAAAATATAACATGTTAAGATATTTCTTAAACGTTAATAATAATGCAATTTCTTTAATATTTCTGAAGATAATTTTGATAATTTAAATTTCATTTTTAAAACATTTTTATTTTAAAACATGTTATATTTATTTTTACAATATTTTTAAAAATAAATTCAATTTAATTAAAATAAATATAATTTACCCCTAAGATTATTGAAATATTAAAAGAAAGATTGAATCTTACCTAATAGCCCTAACAACCCTGGTATTAAAGAATTCTAATGATCTTAATAGCCCTAACAACCCTAATATTAAAAGAAGAATTCTAATGATCTTACTTTTAATATAGCCCTAACAACCCTACTTCCTGATTAACTAAAATTATTCAAGATTTGTGGAACCTATTTTTAATCATCACCTAACCTAATCATGTATATATTTTAATCACGTGCCCTAATTACATGTCCTAATTGCGTACCCTAACCGCGTACCCTAACCGCGTACCCTAACCGCGTACCCTAACTGCGTGCTCTTCAGGCCAGTTGAACCTACCTTTCGTTGATCCTGGCCATTTTCTTTCTCGATCTCTAATCAGAGATCGAAAAAGGAGATAAACACTCCTTCTTTTGCTGGATAATTACCGGCAAATGAGCGTGAAATATTTACGCTCATTTAGTAACGATCGTTCCATTTTACGATCGTTCGTTAAATATTTGAATATAACTTTATTTTAATTGAAATAAAGCCAAATTACTACAAATTTCTATATATTTTATATTTTGTAATAAAATATAAAATTAATTTGTGTATAATTTTTATCATATTACAAATTATTTAATTAATTAATCATTTGACTTTATATTAAGTTAAAGTAAAGTTTAAAAAGAATATCTACAAACAAATTCTACGATGAATGAGCTATAAGGAATTAGAAGATAAGTGCGCGTTATAAGAATAAATTAGCATAAGGAATTGATAAAATTGATAAAATTGTTAATGCATGTTCTTTATTTAATAAATTAGACAAAATCTTTACCAAAAAATCTTTTCTTGATTTCTTCTTTTTTTAATTAATATTTCAATATATTTTCGTAATAGATGCAAAGCATTTCGAAAGAACTTATTAAAATTTATTTAATTTAATCCATCCTAGCTCATTCATTTTAAGGCAACGGATTTATCTACAATCTACAATCTACATCTACATCTGCAATCTCTACGAATCCGTTACCTTAAAGTTAAATAAAAGTCTTTCTCACTCACCGACACTGATGCGCAACAGCGGAGTTGTTGTTATCGAAGCTAGTTGTCTGTAACATACAAATATAAAATTCATTTATAATAATGCTCACAAAATGCAATCAATATTTAAAAAAATTTTTATCGCGCGGAATTTTATATCCGATGTGTAAAATAATAAGCAGATAAACACGTATGGAAAAATTTTATAAATTTTTAAAACTGTTTTTTAAATAGAAAATTTTATATGACTTTTATAAAAATCTTTCTCTTTAATTCATTTAAATAATAAGATCAAATTATTGTTCGTTTATAACAAGTTAACGATTTATAACAATTAACATTTAATAATAATATTCACCATCAGGTTGTTCCGCCGGTGCAGGATGCCTCTCCTAGGCCTGCTCCTCCTCTCAGATCATCAGGGTTGTTGCATCGATCTATAACATACAAAAGAAGATTCCAATGTAGCAGCGTTCAAAATAATTAATATTTCAAATATTATTGTATACATTGAATTTTATATTCGATGCATATAATAACAGCAAATTAATAAAATAATTTTATAAATGTTAAAAAACATTACTAATAATTCTCTTATAACTTTATAAAAGCTTAACAACCTTTACAAGATTATAGCTTTAACTTAAAAATCTTTTTCTTTAAGTCCCTCTTATTTAAATAAAAATACAAAAATATAAATAAAAACAAAAAAAATTAATTGTTGCGATTAATTGTTTAATTTAAATTATAATAAATATATTTAATATTTAATATATAATTACAAATAAATAAATTGCTTACCAGAAGGTTGCTCTGCCGGAGCCTGATGCCTCTCCTAGGCCTCCTCCTCCTCTCAGTTAGACGCGCGATACTTAACGGCACTCCCGCACTCACGAGCGATATTTTTATATCGCTATTTTCGCACTTTTACGCGCGATACTAAACGGTTTCCGCACTATTTCGGTACGATAAAAAATTTTCTATTTGATCGCGCGATGTATATACTTAATATGTGTATACTTTGAACGGCACTCCCGGTTTCGGTACGAGCGAAAATCCCATTTCACTTATGAGAATCAGCTTCGAGCCAACAGGTCGGGAATGCAACGATACAATGAGCAAGGACTAAACCCAAACCGGAAAGAAGACGAAACGATTGACGGAAATAGAGGAAAATGAAGTTCACCAACTCTTTTTCGCGCATAATTATCCTATCTCGTACCGAACCTGGACCCGCTAAGCACGATTTCAGGTGCTTCGCCCGGAACACGAAGTTTCCCGCAATGCAGGATATGGCTACACCAGGCTGGTAGACGGCAAAAGAAGAGGATACCCACATTTTTTAAATGCTAACATTCAGCAATTTAGAAAATGGGGAGGCAACCCCTTTTACCGAGCGAAAATCGTGCCTAGGGGAATCCACTCGACTCCTCGACAGGGTTAACACACGCAGTGCGTGTGGCTGTAGACGAGCAAAGAGAAGGAACCCATTGACGACCATTCCGAGCAATCGATCGAGTTCTAACTAATTTGAGCCGAATCACTTGACGAAGTACGAAGCACGAGTGTACGTTGTAGAGCAACGTGTGCAAACTCGAAATCCTAGTTAGTTGGCATCAGAAGTAGAGACTCGTGACAATAATGAAATTGGGATTTTTATACGAAAAGTCCAACGCGGAAGCGCGAGAACGCGATGACGCGAGAAAGCTAAACGCGAAAACGCGGTAACGAAACGCCGCCGTCCGCGACACGTTGACGGCACCGACGACGGAAAGTCGACGACGCGTGCCACATATGAGCCATTGTGCGACTCGTGGCAATGCTGTGCTGGGTACTTAGCTTCCCCTTCAGGCTCCTTGAGATTTATCCTAAATTAAAAAATTTAAAATAAACCTCAAGGCACCATCCAAGTACTGAGCCACCCCACCGCGTCAAGGTGTACCCATAGAGGGGTGGATTATATACATTTATAATATAACGTATAATTTGTGTGAAATTTATTTTATAATTGAAAAATTATCTATATAGCACCTCTCTTTTTTCTCGATTAAAAAAGAGAAAGATGCAGATATGTTTCTAAAAAACAAGCTTCAAATCCTGATTAATTCGCCTTTTAATTAAAAAATAAATTATAAAATATATATAAAATATATATAAAAATTATAAAATATATATTATAAAATTATATAGTATACATATCACACAATTCAAATTTATTTAAAATATTGTATCGGAAATTAATTATTAGTCATTTGATCTATTATTATTCGTGATGCGAGATTATATTTGAATATAAGAAATGTACATGTGAGAACCATAATGAAAATAATTATTGCTTGAAAATATATTATAATGAGATATTAGTTAATAATTATCTATTTTCGCTTTGATTTCTATTTTGAGAATGAATAAATTGTGCGAAATATTTAGTTCAGTAAATAACTTTGACCACTTTGACACATTTATAAATCTTTAACCGTGAAGTTAATTAATCTCAATTTAAATTATATTGAGATTGAGATATACAAATATAATCAATTAATACTCTTATAGATCTATTCTTTATAAATCTCAAAATAATTCATTTTGTAAAACTAATTATTACACGCATTTTTTTATCTTTTAAGAGAGATTTATCTCTGATATTAATATTTTAAATATAAAACTAGCAAAAAAATATGTTTTTTATTATAAAGTTTTGAAAAATATAATTTTAATAAGGAGAGCATGTTAATTTTTATGTAAATATGAAATATTTAAATAATTATATTATTTTAAAAATATTTTATAAAATATTAACATATTTCTATATAAAAGTATTAATTAATAACAAAACTATTATGGATACTTTATTATAGATACTTCAAATGTGTTAAAATAAAACCTGGAATGTTTTATACATGCATTATATTTTGTGATTCTTAGAGCGAATTATATATATTATCGAGATAATAAACAATAAAAAATAATAAGCAATATATCAATTTTGAAAATAATATATATAAATAATAAATAATTTTTATAAATTACTCACCGCATATCTCTCTGGCTGCTTCAGGCTCTATCACTGCTCTCTGGCTGGCCAATACTTTTCCAGATGTCCTTCTCCTTTCTTTTTCATCATTTGCTGTTTCCTCGTAGCACTGATATTCACTCGCGAACAAACAATTAATTATATTTAACCGTATATAAAAACGATTGCGAGACACTTTGCACAGCACTCCCGATCGCGGAATAATTACGAGAAACGCACTTTAATATATCGTATAAGGGATAGAAAAGTACGATTCGCTCTTTTTATATGAGCTCAAATTAAATACTAACTCGTTACAAATGTTGTTTTCATTATTGATATATATATATATGCATATACATGTATATTAATCCGAATTATAGGTTCGAAAGTTTAATATAGTAATTGAAAGTCATGATACAATAGTCGTTTAATTAATAATTAATTTAACAACGTAATTTTACGACGTACATATTTCGCACTACCATCCTTATTGCTCGAGTGTCGCCGCATGAATGATACCAAGACCGTGTGACATAAACACTAGCACGTTACTGTTTACGTTGTCAAGGCCGAACACCGTGTTATTATTCGTTCCTCGAAATATATTCTACGTATTTTAATACAACGAACAATGTTTTGATATTGATCGCGATCATGTCTAGAAAAGGAATTTTTAACGGAGCGTCTCGCACCATTATTTACTCCTTGAGTGTCGTCGCACGAATAATAATAGAGTCGAAAAAATTAATCTGACATACGTCGCCAAGGCCGAAAACCGTATTATTATTATTTTTTTTATCGAAACATTTTTCAAGACTATGGCAAATAAACATTAGCCCGCTATTGTTTACGCCCCCAAGGTCGATGTTATTGTCTGTTCATTATCGAAATATGTTACGTACTTTAATACATATATACGTGAATATATTATAGTATATAGAAGTATTTTAGATTATATTAGATTTTTTAATTATATGATTATTAAAAGGATTATTTATGGAGCCTTTCATTAATGTTAATTGTTTCCATGATTCAATTGTTTTATTTGGAGTTTAACTCTGCACCCTGTAATATAGTAATATTTAGTTATATATAGAAACGATCGCGAGATACTTTGCACGGCACTTCCGATCGCAAAATAATCATACGAGATACATATTTTATTATATTGTGAGAGAGGAACACAAAAAATATTACAATTCGCTCGATATTTAAATGAAGCAAAATCATACACCACTCGATTTTTACACTAATAATGATATTCCTATTTATTGATGTATAATATATTTGCACAATAACGTGAATCATCAGACTGAAATATTAAAGTAATTAATTGTTAATTACAATAGTCGTAGCGAATTATATTTCAATACTTTCAATAATCGCGATAGCGTTTAGGAAAAGAATTCAATAATACAAAGCGTTTTGTATCACTACTTTACCGTTGGAATGTTGCCGTGTGAATGATACAAAGTCTATGTATTTGTAATTTTTGCCCCTTTCGTTTCAATTTTTATTTGGAATAATGAAGGATCGCGTTTCGATGAATTTATTATCATATAGTTTCATGTTATTTATTAAGAGTTAATTAATTATTAATTGTAATAGTCATAGGGAATTACGTGTATATTTCGATACTAATCGTGATCGCACTTTTAGGAAAAGAATTCAATAATACGAAGTGTTTCATATCACTACTTTACTACTGGAATGTCGCCATGCGAATGATACAAGGTCTTCGCCTATGTAAACAATAGCGCGCTACGTCATCAAGGCCGAACGTGTTATTGACCTCGCTGCCGAAATATTTTACGCGTACTTTTACTGTGACGTATATATACGAGAATTAAATTTATATACAAATATATTTTTAATTTCACGCACACGTGCACACAGATTAATTATTTATTAAACGATTAATATACCTCACAAGGCTTTCCGTTATATTAATTATTCGATTTTGCCATTCGATCGTTTTACTGCGCATTCTCAGTCGAATTATATATATTTAGATCATCAAATAATTATATGATAAAGCATCGGACGAAATATTCTTAATTATAAATATTAATAGAAGAATAATTATTGTTCGTGAGGATTGCAACAAAATAATTTATAATTTTGATTCCCGTCACACACATCGATTCTTAATTATATTCGATTCTTTTTAATTGCTTAATTAAATGAACGCATTACGCGAAATACGTGTTTCGAAATTATATTCCAATCGTGTAATCGAATATTCAAATAATAGAAAGAGCAATGGTCAAATTAACGATTTATTAATAATAAAATTGTAACTCACGAATATATTCCATTTATTCCATACGTTAACATCGCGGCAACAATGAATAAATTTTTAAAATAAATAATCAGTATATCGAAACAGTTTTACCGATTTAATTACTGATATAAAAACTGATCAATTGACCAGTTGATGAAACTGTTTCAATATACTGGTTATTTACTTAAAAGAATTGTTATATGACGAATTGTTATATTATGTTTATGCGCGTCACGCGTTTGAACTAAATTTTGACTTTTCGCGGGAAGACTCAAGTCGTTCGTTGAGAATCGATCCTACAAAACGCGATTGTTCTTTATAATTTTTGCAATTAGTGATTATTAATTTGTACGATTTTTATTTACACAGCGAGTGGCGCGTTTTGATTTTGATTTCAATTAATGTCGAGTGAGTCATAACTTTTTGAGATTTATTGCATTATTATCACATAGCAAAATGACAAAAGGCATGGTGTAACATCGCGAGTGTTGTACAAAGCGTAAATTGCTGTATGATCGTATGCTGATTAGTGCGTAATTACATTTTTCGTAAATGAATATCAAATGAGTGCCATAAAGGAGCAGAAAAAAATAAATGACAGAAATGAAGAAAATAACCCATTGACCGCATCGTGCGATAGCAAATAATCGTGAGTAATTTATAACCTATTTTATTTTATTATATTTATTATTTGTGAAATTAATTATTTGCTTTTATCTTTAATAATAATTTATTTGACCAATGTGAAATATTAAAATATTCTATATGTATTATATATTATGAATATATTCTATATGTATATATAAACTTTAAATTATATAAAATATTAAATGATATTAATATACATAAATATAAATAAATATACATGTAAGTATATTTTAATATTATTTAAAATTAATAATGATTAAAATAAAAAATGGATTTTCGTTTATAATATTCCACAAAAGTACATATATTTAAAAAAAAATTTAATTGCATTCAACAATTTTCCTAAATCTTAATTATTTGCTTTATTATCACTTTGTGTATGACTTGAGTTTATTGTTATTTAATTACATTTATTGAATACTATAATTCTGCTCTTCCGCATCGTACCGATAAGAATTAATTTATTTTTATTTCATAAAAAATTTAAGTATCTTATCGTATTTTTATCGTTTATATATACATGTAATTATTTCTGCACAAATCCATTTAGCATCTCGGAGTAAATTTAAATTTTTTCTTCTCTTTAATAATAAATCTCCATTCTACGTGGACTGTGATTCGCGAATCTACCAATTTATCTGCTGCATTGATATTGGTTATATCAAATATAATACGAAAAATTCGTTTAGCTCTCATGCCCAACAATTTCATATGTATACGATAAAAATATATAATTATTGATTATCACGAAATATTTCTAAATATCTAATTATAATTATATTTATATCTAATTATAATTATATTTTATATGCTTCTCTTTGTCTTTAATCACTAATTTTAAAAAGAGTAGAGTTTTATCATATATATACATGTATTTAAAATAAACCATATTTTTCGCGTAGATTTCTCATTCAAGAAAATTATTGCGTGATTAAACAAAGTTATATGTCTATCTTTTACGTGAGGTAAACAAATTGGGTTCCACAAATATACTAATTTATCTATTTCCCAATCACTCGTTTAACGGTCGAAAAAAACAAATAAGAATTTCGAACATTTACGTTTGCTTGTGAAAAGAGAAAATAATTATCATATATTTTGTCTCATATATAAATTTCTTATATAAATAATTTCACATATAGTTATGATATATAATATATAAACTTTCTCCACCATCTTTGAGAGAGTCTATCGCGCTTTTCTAAATTTTTTTTTTTAAATCAATGAAAGATTAATATTCAAATCTATGAATTTAATTCGACTTTTGACGTTTCGGTTGGTCTTTATTTATCCAGTTTGGATAATTACCAATTACACATTTATTATCGATAAAATAAAAAAATGATAAGCAATATATCTATTTTAAAAATAATATATATAAATAATAAATAATTTTTATAAATTACTCACCGCATATCTCTCTGGCTGCTTCAGGCTCTGTCACTGCTCTCTGGCTGTCCAATACTTTTCCAGATGTCCTTTTCCTTTTTTCTTCATCCTTTGCTGTTTCCTCGTAGCACCCACATTTACTCGCGAACAAACAATTAATTATATTTAGCCATGTATAGAAACGATTGCGAGACACTTTGCACAGCACTCCCGATCGCGGAATAATTACGAGAAACGCACTTTAATATATCTTATAAGGGATAGAAAAGTACGATTCGCTCTTCTTATATGAGCTCAAATTAAATACTAACTCGTTACAAATGTTGTTTTCATTATTGATATATATATATATGCATATACATGTATATTAATACGAATTATAGATTCGAAAGTTTAATATAGTAATTGAAAGTCATGATACAATAGTCGTTTAATTAATAATTAATTTAACAACATAATTTTACGACGTACACATTTCGCACTACCATCCTTATTGCTCGAGTGTCGCCGCATGAATGATACCAAGACCGTGTGACATAAACACTAGCGCGTTACTGTTTACGTTGTCAAGGCCGAACACCGTGTTATTATTCGTTCCTCGAAATATATTCTACGTGTTTTAATACAACGAACAATGTTTTGATATTGATCGCGATCGTGTTTAGAAAAGGAATTTTTAACGGAGCGTCTCGCACCATTATTTACTCCTTGAGTGTCGTCGCGCGAATGATAATAGAGCCGAAAAAATTAATCTAACATACGTCACCAAGACCGAAAACCGCTATTGTTTACGCCCCCAAGGTCGATGTTATTGTCTGTTCATTATCGAAATATGTTACGTACTTTAATACATATATACGTGAATATATTAAAGTATATAGAAGTATTTTAGATTATATTAGATTTTTTAATTATATGATTATTAAAAGATTAATGGAATCTTTCATTAATGTTAATTGTTTCCACGATTCAATTGTTTTATTTGGAATTTAACTCTGCACCCTGTAATATAGTAATATTTAGTTATATATAGAAACGATCGCGAGATACTTTGCACGGCACTTCCGATCGCGGAACAATTACGAGAAACGCACTGAGAGAAGTACGATTCGCTCTTTTTATATGAGATCAAATTAAATATTAACTCGTTACAAATGTTGTTTTCATTATTGATATATATACATATGCATATACATGTATATTAATACGAATTATAGATTCGAAAGTTCAATATAGTAATTGAAAGTCATGATACAATAGTCGTTTAATTAATAATTAATTTATCAACGTAATTTTACGACCTATTTCGCGCACTACCATCTTTATCGCTCGAGTGTCGCCGCACGAATGATACCAAGACCGTGTGATATAAACACTAGCGCGTTACTGTTTACGTTGTCAAGGCCGAACACCGTGTTATTATTCGTTCCTCGAAATATATTCTACGTGTTTTAATACAACGAACAATGTTTTGATATTGATCGCGATCGTGTTTAGAAAAGGAATTTTTAACGGAGCGTCTCGCACCATTATTTACTCCTTGAGTGTCGTCGCGCGAATGATAATAGAGCCGAAAAAATTAATCTAACATACGTCACCAAGACCGAAAACCGCTATTGTTTACGCCCCCAAGGTCGATGTTATTGTCTGTTCATTATCGAAATATGTTACGTACTTTAATACATATATACGTGAATATATTATAGTATATAGAAGTATTTTAGATTATATTAGATTTTTTAATTATATGATTATTAAAAGGATTATTAATGGAGCCTTTCATTAATGTTAATTGTTTCCACGATTCAATTGTTTTATTTGGAGTTTAACTCTGCACCCTGTAATATAGTAATATTTAGTTATCTATAGAAACGATCGCGAGATACTTTGCACGGCACTTCCGATCGCAAAATAATCATACGAGATACATATTTTATTATATTGTGAGAGAGGAACATAAAAAATATTACAATTCGCTCGACATTTAAACGAAGCAAAATCATACACCACTCGATTTTTGCACTAATAATGATATTCCTATTTATTGATGTATAATATATTTGCACAATAACGTGAATCATCAGACTGAAATATTAAAGTAATTAATTGTTAATTACAATAGTCGTAGCGAATTTTATTTCAATACTAATCGCGATAGCGTTTAGGAAGAGAATTCAATAATACAAAGCGTTTTGTATCACTACTTTACCGTTGGAATGTTGCCGTGTGAATGATACAAAGTCTATGTATTTGTAATTTTTGCCCCTTTCGTTTCAATTTTTATTTGGAATAATGAAGGATCGCGTTTCGATGGATTTATTATCATATAGTTTCATGTTATTTATTAAGAGTTAATTAATTATTAATTGTAATAGTCGTAGGGAATTATGTGTATATTTCGATACTAATCGTGATCG
The DNA here is from genome assembly GCF_025532165.1 of Camponotus vicinus. Taxonomy (NCBI): domain Eukaryota; kingdom Metazoa; phylum Arthropoda; class Insecta; order Hymenoptera; family Formicidae; genus Camponotus; species Camponotus vicinus. The sequence continues at coordinate 14,266,881 of NW_028141949.1, read as the reverse complement.
CACTTTTAGGAAAAGAATTCAATAATACGAAGTGTTTCATATCACAACTTTACTACTGGAATGTCGCCATGCGAATGATACAAGGTCTTCGCCTATGTAAACAATAGCGCGCTACGTCATCAAGGCCGAACGTGTTATTGACCTCGCTGCCGAAATATTTTACGTGTACTGTGACGTATATATATGAGAATTAAATTTATATACAAATATATTTTTAATTTCACGCACACGTGCACACAGATTAATTATTTATTAAACGATTAATATACCTCACAAGGCTTTCCGTTATATTAATTATTCGATTTTGCCATTCGATCGTTTTACTGCGCATTCTCAGTCGAATTATATATATTTAGATCATCAAATAATTATATGATAAAGCATCGGACGAGATATTCTTAATTATAAATATTAATAGAAGAATAATTATTGTTCGTGAGGATTGCAACAAAATAATTTATAATTTTGATTCCCGTCACACACATCGATTCAGGGCCGAAGGCTCCCCTTGTACCCCCCGCGCGCGTGCGCGCGTGTGTGTGTGTGCGCATGTGTGTAATATACATACATTACTGATATTTTTTAATTTGTATAGAATTTAATACACTTTAATACAATTTAAAAATATCATAAATGTATGTGTACACACACACACACACGCGCGCGCGCGCGCGCACGCCGGGGGTGCAAGGGGGGCCTTCGGCCTCCTCTCCCGCAACCACCCCGCCGGTAGAATCTCGCTTTACAACTCTTTTTGGTAAACATTATTACTTTGTTAAAAACTGAATACATGGTGCAAAAAAGTTATTTCATAATGGTGACAATATTGCAAAACCATAAAATATTTTTATAAATATCTCGGAAACTAAGGCCGAGCGGTAACATGTATAAGGAAAAGTTGTTCAGAATCATGCTCCCGACAACATATTTCAAGGTCATTGAAATCGATGAGGAATCGCTAATGTATATAATTACCGAAATATCTATATTTTGAATATATATATACTATTGATAAATAATTTATATATTGTTGTATCCGCGGAACGATATATATCGAACGCGCGCGACACAATCGGCATACGCTGACGCTCGTGCACTCGTAAATAATAACGCGATTTAAGGTGCACAAGAATTTTAATAAATTGCGAGTAACATACAAGAATTCAGAATAATCGTAAAACGGATCACAAATAGACACGCGTCCGCACAACTTGACAGCTGGGGTCAGACTCTCTGACAATCGTTGTTTATAACAATATCTTGACAACGCGCGCGGGAATGATCTTCTTCCGTCGATGTACTTCCCGCCGAAAGAATTCAACAGGTGGCGAATACATCCAGGGGGATGGGATGCGGGGACGTAACAATATAATAAATAATGAATGTGATAAATAATTAAAATATTAATGACTTACATCATATCTTATTGATCCATCCATTTTCAAGACCTCTTTGTTTTCTTCACTTTTTCCTCGTGGCACTCCAATCCTTGTTGCACTCATTTGAATTCCTCGTTGCACTTACACTCATTCACGAAAAGTTCCTCGTTGCACTTGCAATTGTATTTAGAGAAAGAATTTGATAATATATGAAACGTCTCACATCACTACTTCACTGTTCAAGAGCCACTGAGCGAATGATCGTGTCAGAAACATTACCGCGGTACTGTTTATATCGCCAAGGTTGACTATGTAAAGGAAGAATTTGATAATATATGAAACGTCTCACTACTTTGCTGCTCAAGGTTATATACTGTGTGAATGTCCGTAAGTCAAAAACATTACCGCGGTACTGTTTATATCGCCAAGATCGACTTATACTAGATTGTTATTATAATTCATCGTTGAAATATTCTATGAGTGATTGCCGAATAAGAAAATTTAAAATTTAATTGGTCGAAATTTATTTAATTCTAATAAGAATCGTTAGAGAAATTATTATAATAAGCATCAATAATCGAAAGATCATAACAAAATTAATTCTCTTATCTCCTTTTATGTATCCCCTGTTACAATTTTTAATCGCGGTAATAAAGCATTACGATTCGATAAAGATTTATCGTTGCGATACTATTTCATATCGTTTATCAAAAGTTAATTAATTTTTAATTATTAATAATTATATCAAATTATTCGATATTAATCGTAATCGTGTTTAGAAAAAAAATTCGACAATATGCGAAGCGTTTCACACTATTACTTTATTGCTCGATTGTCACCGTGTGAATGATAATAAAGCCGCGAAACATATTAACAATAGCGCAATATTGTTTATACTGACAAAATCGAACACTGTATTATTGATAATTCGTCGCCGAAATATTTCATGTAATATAAAATATACACGCGCGCGGAATATTAAATTATAGAAGTATTTTAATTTCTTGATTAAGATTAATTGATTATTTATTAAACAATTCATCACGGAGCCTTTCGTTATGTTAATTATTTGCATCTATAATTCGATTGTTTTACTGCGTATTCTCTCATAATCAAATTATATTTAGAAAATAATAATGTTTAAAATAATAATTATTGTTCGTAAAGATACGAAATACGCACTTTATTATAAGAGAGAATGATTGTGTGGGTGAACATGACTTTTACACGAGCCCAAAATCATACGCTATTTGCTACAACAATGTATTATTACTACTGATATACGTATATTATATATAGCTATATAATATACGAATTATAAGACCAAAAGATTAAAGTAAGGAATGAAATTGTGATATAGCAATCGTTTAAAATTAATAATTAATTTATGTTCATTTTCAAATTTATTTACTTTAAAATTGTAGGAAGTACGTAGGTCGATATTAAAGACAGAAACTTTTGTTACAAAATGTTTAATTATACATTAGGTACGGTTCCTCGCAGATCTCAGCCACGACTGACTCTTTTCGGTTCGCTAATACTGCCCCAACTTTGTAATCTCTATACGTGGCCCAATCGGCTCACGACACGCTCAGCTATTATCAAAAGAGAACGATTCGAACATTTCAGATCAAAACAAGTATAAAAACTAAGTATAATAATAATAAAGTCAGAGGAACGCAAACATGATTCGAAATTAAATTCTCTATTAAACGGAGAATTTTTTGTTATCCTAATTATTCGAACGTTTCGATATTTTAATCATCGAAAAACAGATTATCATTTCGTTACGATCTATACGAACAATTATTACTTCTTTAATAATACTTATATTTTGTGATCAAGTATAATTTATTATTTTAGATTTCTAGAACGACTTTTACTTGAGAGAGAGAGAGAGAGAGAGAGAGAGAGAGAGAGAGAGAGAGAGAGAGAGAGAAATTATAAATAGATAAATTATGCGAAATATATATACGTGTGAAATCTATCGCATTATATATAATTATATATTATTTATAAAAATTAATTATACGTTGAAAACGTGACATATCAATCAGATATATCAATCAAAAATAATTTTGCTAATTTCACGATAATAATTTTTTTTTAGTTAAAGGATAACAAACGATAAATAAAAAATTTATAAATCACTCACCGCTCAATTTCGTTGCTCCATATGTTGCCCGACGCTTTTCCCTTTTCTTCCCCTCCTTTTCTTCCCTTGTTGATCTTTCGCTATTTCTTCATCGCATTCACACTCATTCCCGAAAATACGATTAATAATAATTAATCATATATGGAACGATCGCGAGATACTTTGCACGGCACTCTCGATCGCGGAATAATTACACGAGAAACACACTTTATTATATTGGAAGGAATAAATAATACGAGAATAGTACGATTAGCTCGACATTTTATGAGGTCAAATTCAATACTGCTTGTTATAAATGCTATTTTCATTGTTGATGTATGTATTTTAACACGAATTATGAGATCGAAAGATTAATGTAATTAAAGAAATCATGTAGTAATCGTTTAATTATTAATTCGATAAAATGTACAAAATATTTCGCACCACTATTTCATTGTTCGAGTATCACTGTACGAATGAAACCAAGGCCGTGGCATGTAAACAGCGGGCTATTGTTTACACCGTCATGGCCAACGCTGTTATTATCCGTTCGTCATATCGAAATATTTTACGTGCTTTAACATAGATATACGCGGAATATTTTAAGATATAGAAGTATTTTAGATTATGTAGATTTTATTAAATGATTATATAGATTAATTAAATGATATTTATTAAAGGATTGATGTGTCATAGAGTCTTTCATTATGTTAATTACTTCGATCTACAATTCGATTGTTCTGCTGTGCGTTCGGAATTCAAATTATATTTAAATAATTAAAAAATAGAACGATAGATAAAACACGAACGAATTATATTTACCTAATATTTTGGGGCGCAGAGTTATATTCCAAATAAAAATTGAATCGTGGAAACAATTAACATTAATGAAAGGCTCCATTAATCTTTTAATAAATAATCATATAATTAAAAAATCTAATATAATCTAAAATACTTCTATATACTTTAATATAATCACGTATGTATTAAAGTACGTAAAATATATTTCGATAACGAACAGACAATAACATCGACCTTGATGGCGTGAACAATAGCAGGCTAATGTTCATTTGCCATAGTCTTGAAAAATGTTTTGATAAAAAAAATAATAATAACACAGTTTTCAGTCTTGGCGGAGTATGATGTCAGATTAATTTTTTCGACTCTATTATTATTCGTGCGACGACACTCAAGGAGTAAATAATGGTGCGAGACGCTCCGTTAAAAATTCCTTTTCTAGACATGATCGCGATCAATATCAAAACATTGTTCGTTGTATTAAAATACGTAGAATATATTTCGAGGAACGAATAATAACACGGTGTTCGGCCTTGACAACGTAAACAGTAACGCGCTAGTGTTTATGTCACACGGTCTTGGTATCATTCGTGCGGCGACACTCGAGCGATAAAGATGGTAGTGCGCGAAATAGGTCGTAAAATTACGTTGTTAAATTAATTATTAATTAAACAACTATTGTATCATGACTTTCAATTACTATATTGAACTTTCGAATCTATAATTCGTATTAATATACATGTATATGCATATATATATATATATATATATATATATATATATATCAATAATGAAAACAACATTTGTAACGAGTTAGTATTTAATTTGATCTCATATAAAAAGAGCGAATCGTACTTCTCTCAGTGCGTTTCTCGTAATTGTTCCGCGATCGGAAGTGCCGTGCAAAGTATCTCGCGATCGTTTCTATATATAACTAAATATTACTATATTACAGGGTGCAGAGTTAAATTCCAAATAAAACAATTGAATCGTGGAAACAATTAACATTAATGAAAGATTCCATTAATCTTTTAATAATGATATAATTAAAAAATCTAATATAATCTAAAATACTTCTATATACTTTAATATATTCACGTATATATGTATTAAAGTACGTAACATATTTCGATAATGAACAGACAATAACATCGACCTTGGGGGCGTAAACAATAGCGGTTTTCGGTCTTGGTGGGGTATGTCAGATTAATTTTTTCGGCTCTATTATCATTCGCGCGACGACACTCAAGGAGTAAATAATGGTGCGAGACGCTCCGTTAAAAATTCCTTTTCTAGACACGATCGCGATCAATATCAAAACATTGTTCGTTGTATTAAAACACGTAGAATATATTTCGAGGAACGAATAATAACACGGTGTTCGGCCTTGACAACGTAAACAGTAACGCGCTAGTGTTTATGTCACACGGTCTTGGTATCATTCATGCGGCGACACTCGAGCAATAAGGATGGTAGTGCGAAATGTGTACGTCGTAAAATTATGTTGTTAAATTAATTATTAATTAAACGACTATTGTATCATGACTTTCAATTACTATATTAAACTTTCGAATCTATAATTCGTATTAATATACATGTATATGCATATATATATATATATATATATATCAACAATGAAAACAACATTTGTAATGAGTTAGTATTTAATTTGAGCTCATATAAAAAGAGCGAATCGTACTTTTCTATCCCTTATAAGATATATTAAAGTGCGTTTCTCGTAATTATTCCGCGATCGGGAGTGCTGTGCAAAGTGTCTCGCAATCGTTTCTATACATGGCTAAATATAATTAATTGTTTGTTCGCGAGTAAATGTGGGTGCTACGAGGAAACAGCAAAGGATGAAGAAAAAAGGAAAAGGACATCTGGAAAAGTATTGGACAGCCAGAGAGCAGTGACAGAGCCTGAAGCAGCCAGAGAGATATGCGGTGAGTAATTTATAAAAATTATTTATTATTTATATATATTATTTATAAAATAGATATATTGCTTATCATTTTTTTATTTTATCGATAATAAATGTATAATTGGTAATTATCCAAACTGGATAAATAAAGACCAACCGAAACGTCAAAAGTCGAATTAAATTCATAGATTTGAATATTAATCTTTCATTGATTTAAAAAAAAAAAATTTAGAAAAGCGCGATAGACACTCTCAAAGATGGTGCAGAAAGTTTATATATTATATATCATAACTATATGTAAAATTATTTATATAATAAATTTATATATGACAAAATATATGATAATTATTTTCTCTTTTCACAAGCAAACGTAAATGTTCGAAATTCTTATTAGTTTTTTTCGACCGTTAAACGAGTGATTGGGAAATAGATAAATTAGTATATTTGTGGAACCCAATTTGTTTACCTCACGTAAAAGATAGACATATAACTTTGTTTAATCATGCAATAATTTTCTTGAATGAGAAATCTACGCGAAAAATATGATTTATTTTAAATACATGTATATATATGATAAAACTGTACTCTTTTTAAAATTAGTGATTAAAGACAAAGAGAAGCATATAAAATATAATTATAATTAGATATAAATATAATTATAATTAGATATTTAGAAATATTTCGTGATAATCAATAATTATATATTTTTATCGTATACATATGAAATTGTTGGGCATGAGAGCTAAACGAATTTTTCGTATTATATTTGATATAACCAATATCATTGCAGCAGATAAATTGGTAGATTCGCGAATCACAGTCCACGTAGAATGGAGATTTATTATTAAAGAGGAGAAAAAATTTAAATTTACTCCGAGATGCTAAATGGATTTGTGCAGAAATAATTACATGTATATATAAACGATAAAAATACGATAAGATACTTAAATTTTTTATGAAATAAAAATAAATTAATTCTTATCGGTACGATGCGGAAGAGCAGAATTATAGTATTCAATAAATGTAATTAAATAACAATAAACTCAAGTCATACACAAAGTGGTAATAAAGCAAATAATTAAGATTTAGGAAAATTGTTGAATGCAATTAAATTTTTTTTAAATATATGTACTTTTGTGGAATATTATAAACGAAAATCCATTTTTTATTTTAATCATTATTAATTTTAAATAATATTAAAATATACATACATGTATATTTATTTATATTTATGTATATTAATATCATTTAATATTTTATATAATTTAAAGTTTATATATACATATAGAATATATTCATAATATATAATACATATAGAATATTTTAATATTTCACATTGGTCAAATAAATTATTATTAAAGATAAAAGCAAATAATTAATTTCACAAATAATAAATATAATAAAATAAAATAGGTTATAAATTACTCACGATTATTTGCTATCGCACGATGCGGTCAATGGGTTATTTTCTTCATTTCTGTCATTTATTTTTTTCTGCTCCTTTATGGCACTTTGATATTCATTTACGAAAAATGTAATTACGCACTAATCAGCATACGATCATACAGCAATTTACGCTTTGTACAACACTCGCGATGTTACACCATGCCTTTTGTCATTTTGCTATGTGATAATAATGCAATAAATCTCAAAAAGTTATGACTCACTCGACATTAATTGAAATCAAAATCAAAACGCGCCACTCGCTGTGTAAATAAAAATCGTACAAATTAATAATCACTAATTGCAAAAATTATAAAGAACAATCGCGTTTTGTAGGATCGATTCTCAACGAACGACTCGAGTCTTCCCGCGAAAAGTCAAAATTTAGTTCAAACGCGTGACGCGCATAAACATAATATAACAATTCGTCATATAACAATTCTTTTAAGTAAATAACCAGTATATTGAAACAGTTTCATCAACTGGTCAATTGATCAGTTTTTATATCAGTAATTAAATCGGTAAAACTGTTTCGATATACTGATTATTTATTTTAAAAATTTATTCATTGTTGCCGCGATGTTAACGTATGGAATAAATGGAATATATTCGTGAGTTACAATTTTATTATTAATAAATCGTTAATTTGACCATTGCTCTTTCTATTATTTGAATATTCGATTATACGATTGGAATATAATTTCGAAACACGTATTTCGCGTAATGCGTTCATTTAATTAAGCAATTAAAAAGAATCGAATATAATTAAGAATCGATGTGTGTGACGGGAATCAAAATTATAAATTATTTTGTTGCAATCCTCACGAACAATAATTATTCTTCTATTAATATTTATAATTAAGAATATTTCGTCCGATGCTTTATCATATAATTATTTGATGATCTAAATATATATAATTCGACTGAGAATGCGCAGTAATACTTTAATATTTCAGTCTGATGATTCACGTTATTGTGCAAATATATTATACATCAATAAATAGGAATATCATTATTAGTGTAAAAATCGAGTGATGTATGATTTTGCTTCGTTTAAATGTCGAGCGAATTGTAATATTTTTTGTGTTCCTCTCTCACAATATAATAAAATATGTATCTCGTATGATTATTTTGCGATCGGAAGTGCCGTGCAAAGTATCTCGCGATCGTTTCTATATATAACTAAATATTACTATATTACAGGGTGCAGAGTTAAACTCCAAATAAAACAATTGAATCGTGGAAACAATTAACATTAATGAAAGGCTCCATTAATAATCCTTTTAATAATCATATAATTAAAAAATCTAATATAATCTAAAATACTTCTATATACTATAATATATTCACGTATATATGTATTAAAGTACGTAACATATTTCGATAATGAACAGACAATAACATCGACCTTGGGGGCGTAAACAATAGCGGGCTAATGTTTATTTGCCATAGTCTTGAAAAATGTTTCGATAAAAAAAATAATAATAATACGGTTTTCGGCCTTGGCGACGTATGTCAGATTAATTTTTTCGACTCTATTATTATTCGTGCTACGACACTCAAGGAGTAAATAATGGTGCGAGACGCTCCGTTAAAAATTCCTTTTCTAGACATGATCGCGATCAATATCAAAACACTGTTCGTTGTATTAAAATACGTAGAATATATTTCGAGGAACGAATAATAACACGGTGTTCGGCCTTGACAACGTAAACAGTAACGTGCTAGTGTTTATGTCACACGGTCTTGGTATCATTCGTGCGGCGACACTCGAGCAATAAGGATGGTAGTGCGAAATATGTACGTCGTAAAATTACGTTGTTAAATTAATTATTAATTAAACGACTATTGTATCATGACTTTCAATTACTATATTGAACTTTCGAATCTATAATTCGTATTAATATACATGTATATGCATATATATATATATATATATATATATATATATATATATATATATATCAATAATGAAAACAACATTTGTAACGAATTAGTATTTAATTTGATCTCATATAAAAAGAGCGAATCGTACTTCTCTCAGTGCGTTTGTCATAATTATTCCGCGATCGGAAGTGCCATGCAAAGTATCTCGCGATCGTTTCTATTATAACTAAATATTACTATATTACAGGGCGCAGAGTTAAATTCCAAATAAAACAATTGAATCGTGGAAACAATTAACATTAATGAAAGATTCCATTAATCTTTTAATAATCATATAATTAAAAAATCTAATATAATCTAAAATACTTCTATATACTTTAATATATTCACGTATATATGTATTAAAGTACGTAACATATTTCGATAATGAACAGACAATAACATCGACCTTGGGGGCATAAACAATAGCGGTTTTCGGTCTTGGTGACGTATGTCAAATTAATTTTTTCGGCTCTATTATTATTCGCGCGACGACACTCAAGGAGTAAATAATGGTGCGAGACGCTCCGTTAAAAATTCCTTTTCTAAACACGATCGCGATCAATATCAAAACATTGTTCGTTGTATTAAAACACGTAGAATATATTTCGAGGAACGAATAATAACACGGTGTTCGGCCTTGACGTAAACAGTAACGCGCTAGTGTTTATATCACACGGTCTTGGTATCATTCATGCGGCGACACTCGAGCAATAAGGATGGTAGTGCGAAATGTGTACGTCGTAAAATTACGTTTTTAAATTAATTATTAATTAAACGACTATTGTATCATGACTTTCAATTACTATATTAAACTTTCGAACCTATAATTCGTATTAATATACATGTATATGCATATATATATATATATATATATATATATATATATCAATAATGAAAACAACATTTGTAATGAGTTAGTATTTAATTTGAGCTCATATAAAAAGAGCGAATCGTACTTTTCTATCCCTTATAAGATATATTAAAGTGCGTTTCTCGTAATTATTCCGCGATCGGGAGTGCTGTGCAAAGTGTCTCGCAATCGTTTCTATACATGGCTAAATATAATTAATTGTTTGTTCGCGAGTAAATGTGGGTGCTACGAGGAAACAGCAAAGGATGAAGAAAAAAGGAAAAGGACATCTGGAAAAGTATTGGACAGCCAGAGAGCAGTGATAGAGCCTGAAGCAGCCAGAGAGATATGCGGTGAGTAATTTATAAAAATTATTTATTATTTATATATATTATTTATAAAATAGATATATTGCTTATCATTTTTTTATTTTATCGATAATAAATGTATAATTGGTAATTATCCAAACTGGATAAATAAAGACCAACCGAAACGTCAAAAGTCGAATTAAATTCATAGATTTGAATATTAATCTTTCATTGATTTAAAAAAAAAAAATTTAGAAAAGCGCGATAGACACTCTCAAAGATGGTGCAGAAAGTTTATATATTATATATCATAACTATATGTAAAATTATTTATATAATAAATTTATATATGACAAAATATATGATAATTATTTTCTCTTTTCACAAGCAAACGTAAATGTTCGAAATTCTTATTAGTTTTTTTCGACCGTTAAACGAGTGATTGGGAAATAGATAAATTAGTATATTTGTGGAACCCAATTTGTTTACCTCACGTAAAAGATAGACATATAACTTTGTTTAATCATGCAATAATTTTCTTGAATGAGAAATCTACGCGAAAAATATGATTTATTTTAAATACATGTATATATATGATAAAACTGTACTCTTTTTAAAATTAGTGATTAAAGACAAAGAGAAGCATATAAAATATAATTATAATTAGATATAAATATAATTATAATTAGATATTTAGAAATATTTCGTGATAATCAATAATTATATATTTTTATCGTATACATATGAAATTGTTGGGCATGAGAGCTAAACGAATTTTTCGTATTATATTTGATATAACCAATATCATTGCAGCAGATAAATTGGTAGATTCGCGAATCACAGTCCACGTAGAATGGAGATTTATTATTAAAGAGGAGAAAAAATTTAAATTTACTCCGAGATGCTAAATGGATTTGTGCAGAAATAATTACATGTATATATAAACGATAAAAATACGATAAGATACTTAAATTTTTTATGAAATAAAAATAAATTAATTCTTATCGGTACGATGCGGAAGAGCAGAATTATAGTATTCAATAAATGTAATTAAATAACAATAAACTCAAGTCATACACAAAGTGGTAATAAAGCAAATAATTAAGATTTAGGAAAATTGTTGAATGCAATTAAATTTTTTTTAAATATATGTACTTTTGTGGAATATTATAAACGAAAATCCATTTTTTATTTTAATCATTATTAATTTTAAATAATATTAAAATATACATACATGTATATTTATTTATATTTATGTATATTAATATCATTTAATATTTTATATAATTTAAAGTTTATATATACATATAGAATATATTCATAATATATAATACATATAGAATATTTTAATATTTCACATTGGTCAAATAAATTATTATTAAAGATAAAAGCAAATAATTAATTTCACAAATAATAAATATAATAAAATAAAATAGGTTATAAATTACTCACGATTATTTGCTATCGCACGATGCGGTCAATGGGTTATTTTCTTCATTTCTGTCATTTATTTTTTTCTGCTCCTTTATGGCACTTTGATATTCATTTACGAAAAATGTAATTACGCACTAATCAGCATACGATCATACAGCAATTTACGCTTTGTACAACACTCGCGATGTTACACCATGCCTTTTGTCATTTTGCTATGTGATAATAATGCAATAAATCTCAAAAAGTTATGACTCACTCGACATTAATTGAAATCAAAATCAAAACGCGCCACTCGCTGTGTAAATAAAAATCGTACAAATTAATAATCACTAATTGCAAAAATTATAAAGAACAATCGCGTTTTGTAGGATCGATTCTCAACGAACGACTCGAGTCTTCCCGCGAAAAGTCAAAATTTAGTTCAAACGCGTGACGCGCATAAACATAATATAACAATTCGTCATATAACAATTCTTTTAAGTAAATAACCAGTATATTGAAACAGTTTCATCAACTGGTCAATTGATCAGTTTTTATATCAGTAATTAAATCGGTAAAACTGTTTCGATATACTGATTATTTATTTTAAAAATTTATTCATTGTTGCCGCGATGTTAACGTATGGAATAAATGGAATATATTCGTGAGTTACAATTTTATTATTAATAAATCGTTAATTTGACCATTGCTCTTTCTATTATTTGAATATTCGATTATACGATTGGAATATAATTTCGAAACACGTATTTCGCGTAATGCGTTCATTTAATTAAGCAATTAAAAAGAATCGAATATAATTAAGAATCGATGTGTGTGACGGGAATCAAAATTATAAATTATTTTGTTGCAATCCTCACGAACAATAATTATTCTTCTATTAATATTTATAATTAAGAATATTTCGTCCGATGCTTTATCATATAATTATTTGATGATCTAAATATATATAATTCGACTGAGAATGCGCAGTAATACTTTAATATTTCAGTCTGATGATTCACGTTATTGTGCAAATATATTATACATCAATAAATAGGAATATCATTATTAGTGTAAAAATCGAGTGATGTATGATTTTGCTTCGTTTAAATGTCGAGCGAATTGTAATATTTTTTGTGTTCCTCTCTCACAATATAATAAAATATGTATCTCGTATGATTATTTTGCGATCGGAAGTGCCGTGCAAAGTATCTCGCGATCGTTTCTATATATAACTAAATATTACTATATTACAGGGTGCAGAGTTAAACTCCAAATAAAACAATTGAATCGTGGAAACAATTAACATTAATGAAAGGCTCCATTAATAATCCTTTTAATAATCATATAATTAAAAAATCTAATATAATCTAAAATACTTCTATATACTATAATATATTCACGTATATATGTATTAAAGTACGTAACATATTTCGATAATGAACAGACAATAACATCGACCTTGGGGGCGTAAACAATAGCGGGCTAATGTTTATTTGCCATAGTCTTGAAAAATGTTTCGATAAAAAAAATAATAATAATACGGTTTTCGGCCTTGGCGACGTATGTCAGATTAATTTTTTCGACTCTATTATTATTCGTGCTACGACACTCAAGGAGTAAATAATGGTGCGAGACGCTCCGTTAAAAATTCCTTTTCTAGACATGATCGCGATCAATATCAAAACACTGTTCGTTGTATTAAAATACGTAGAATATATTTCGAGGAACGAATAATAACACGGTGTTCGGCCTTGACAACGTAAACAGTAACGTGCTAGTGTTTATGTCACACGGTCTTGGTATCATTCGTGCGGCGACACTCGAGCAATAAGGATGGTAGTGCGAAATATGTACGTCGTAAAATTACGTTGTTAAATTAATTATTAATTAAACGACTATTGTATCATGACTTTCAATTACTATATTGAACTTTCGAATCTATAATTCGTATTAATATACATGTATATGCATATATATATATATATATATATATATATATATATATATATATATATATCAATAATGAAAACAACATTTGTAACGAATTAGTATTTAATTTGATCTCATATAAAAAGAGCGAATCGTACTTCTCTCAGTGCGTTTGTCATAATTATTCCGCGATCGGAAGTGCCATGCAAAGTATCTCGCGATCGTTTCTATTATAACTAAATATTACTATATTACAGGGCGCAGAGTTAAATTCCAAATAAAACAATTGAATCGTGGAAACAATTAACATTAATGAAAGATTCCATTAATCTTTTAATAATCATATAATTAAAAAATCTAATATAATCTAAAATACTTCTATATACTTTAATATATTCACGTATATATGTATTAAAGTACGTAACATATTTCGATAATGAACAGACAATAACATCGACCTTGGGGGCATAAACAATAGCGGTTTTCGGTCTTGGTGACGTATGTCAAATTAATTTTTTCGGCTCTATTATTATTCGCGCGACGACACTCAAGGAGTAAATAATGGTGCGAGACGCTCCGTTAAAAATTCCTTTTCTAAACACGATCGCGATCAATATCAAAACATTGTTCGTTGTATTAAAACACGTAGAATATATTTCGAGGAACGAATAATAACACGGTGTTCGGCCTTGACGTAAACAGTAACGCGCTAGTGTTTATATCACACGGTCTTGGTATCATTCATGCGGCGACACTCGAGCAATAAGGATGGTAGTGCGAAATGTGTACGTCGTAAAATTACGTTTTTAAATTAATTATTAATTAAACGACTATTGTATCATGACTTTCAATTACTATATTAAACTTTCGAACCTATAATTCGTATTAATATACATGTATATGCATATATATATATATATATATATATATATATATATATATATCAATAATGAAAACAACATTTGTAACGAGTTAGTATTTAATTTGAGCTCATATAAAAAGAGCGAATCGTACTTTTCTATCCCTTATAAGATATATTAAAGTGCGTTTCTCGTAATTATTCCGCGATCTGGAGTGCTGTGCAAAGTGTCTCGCAATCGTTTTTATATATGGTTAAATATAATTAATTGTTTGTTCGCGAGTGAATATCAGTGCTACGAAGAAACAGCAAAAGATGAAAAAGAAAGGAGAAGGACATCTGGAAAATTATTGGCCAGCCAGAGAGCAGTGATAGAGCCTGAAGCAGCCAGAGAGATATGCGGTGAGTAATTTATAAAAATTATTTATTATTTATATATATTATTTTCAAAATAGATATATTGCTTATTATTTTTTATTGTTTATTATCTCGATAATATATATAATTCGCTCTAAAAATCACAAAATATAATGCATGTATAAAACATTCCAGGTTTTATTTTAACACATTTGAAGTATCTATAATAAAGTATCCATAATAGTTTTGTTATTAATTAATACTTTTATATAGAAATATGTTAATATTTTATAAAATATTTTTAAAATAATATAATTATTTAAATATTTCATATTTACATAAAAATTAACATGCTCTCCTTATTAAAATTATATTTTTCAAAAATTTATAATAAAAAACATATTTTTTTGCTAGTTTTATATTTAAAATATTAATATCACAGATAAATCTCTCTTAAAAGATAAAAAAATGCGTGTAATAATTAGTTTTACAAAATGAATTATTTTGAGATTTATAAAGAATAGATCTATAAGAGTATTAATTGATTATATTTGTATATCTCAATCTCAATACAATTTAAATTGAGATTAATTAACTTCACGGTTAAAGATTTATAAATGTGTCAAGGTGGTCAAAGTTATTTACTGAACTAAATATTTCGCACAATTTATTCATTCTCAAAATAGAAATCAAAGCGACGAAAATAGATAATTATTAACTAATATCTCATTATAATATATTTTCAAGCAATAATTATTTTTATTATGATTCTCACATGTACATTTCTTATATTCAAATATAATCTCGCATCACGAATAATAATAGATCAAATGACTAATAATTAATTTCCGATACAATATTTTAAATAAATTTGAATTGTGTGATATGTATACTATATAATTTTATAATATATATTTTATAATTATTATATATATTTTATATATATTTTATAATTTATTTTTTAATTAAAAGGCGAATTAATCAGGATTTGAAGCTTGTTTTTTAGAAACATATCTGCATCTTTCTCTTTTTTAATCGAGAAAAAAGAGAGGTGCTATATAGATAATTTTTCAATTATAAAATAAATTTCACACAAATTATACGTTATATTATAAATGTATATAATCCACCCCTCTATGGGTACACCTTGACGCGGTGGGGTGGCTCAGTACTTGGATGGTGCCTTGAGGTTTATTTTAAATTTTTTAATTTAGGATAAATCTCAAGGAGCCTGAAGGGGAAGCTAAGTACCCAGCACAGCATTGCCACGAGTCGCACGGCTCATATGTGGCACGCGTCGTCGACTTTCCGTCGTCGGTGCCGTCAACGTGTCGCGGACGGCGGCGTTTCGTTACCGCGTTTTCGCGTTTAGCTTTCTCGCGTCATCGCGTTCTCGCGCTTCCGCGTTGGACTTTTCGTATAAAAATCCCAATTTCATTATTGTCACGAGTCTCTACTTCTGATGCCAACTAACTAGGATTTCGAGTTTGCACACGTTGCTCTACAACGTACACTCGTGCTTCGTACTTCGTCAAGTGATTCGGCTCAAATTAGTTAGAACTCGATCGATTGCTCGGAATGGTCGTCAATGGGTTCCTTCTCTTTGCTCGTCTACAGCCACTCGCACTGCGTGTGTTAACCCTGTCGAGGAGTCGAGTGGATTCCCCTAGGCACGATTTTCGCTCGGTAAAAGGGGTTGCCTCCCCATTTTCTAAATTGCTGAATGTTAGCATTTAAAAAATGTGGGTATCCTCTTCTTTTGCCGTCTACCAGCCTGGTGTAGCCATATCCTGCATTGCGGGAAACTTCGTGTTCCGGGCGAAGCACCTGAAATCGTGCTTAGCGGGTCCAGGTTCGGTACGAGATAGGATAATTATGCGCGAAAAAGAGTTGGTGAACTTCATTTTCCTCTATTTCCGTCAATCGTTTCGTCTTCTTTCCGGTTTGGGCTTAGTCCTTGCTCATTGTATCGTTGCATTCCCGACCTGTTGGCTCGAAGCTGATTCTCATAAGTGAAATGGGATTTTCGCTCGTACCGAAACCGGGAGTGCCGTTCAAAGTATACACATATTAAGTATATACATCGCGCGATCAAATAGAAAATTTTTTATCGTACCGAAATAGTGCGGAAACCGTTTAGTATCGCGCGTAAAAGTGCGAAAATAGCGATATAAAAATATCGCTCGTGAGTGCGGGAGTGCCGTTAAGTATCGCGCGTCTAACTGAGAGGAGGAGGAGGCCTAGGAGAGGCATCAGGCTCCGGCAGAGCAACCTTCTGGTAAGCAATTTATTTATTTGTAATTATATATTAAATATTAAATATATTTATTATAATTTAAATTAAACAATTAATCGCAACAATTAATTTTTTTTGTTTTTATTTATATTTTTGTATTTTTATTTAAATAAGAGAGACTTAAAGAAAAAGATTTTTAAGTTAAAGCTATAATCTTGTAAAGGTGTAAGCTTTTATAAAGTTATAAGAGAATTATTAGTAATGTTTTTTAACATTTATAAAATTATTTTATTAATTTGCTGTTATTATATGCATCGAATATAAAATTCAATGTATACAATAATATTTGAAATATTAATTATTTTGAACGCTGCTACATTGGAATCTTCTTTTGTATGTTATAGATCGATGCAACAACCCTGATGATCTGAGAGGAGGAGCAGGCCTAGGAGAGGCATCCTGCACCGGCGGAACAACCTGATGGTGAATATTATTATTTATATATTAATTGTTATAAATCGTTAACTTGTTATAAACGAACAATAATTTGATCTTATTATTTAAATGAATTAAAGAGAAAGATTTTTATAAAAGTCATATAAAATTTTCTATTTAAAAAACAGTTTTAAAAATTTATAAAATTTTTCCATACGTGTTTATCTGCTTATTATTTTACACATCGGATATAAAATTCCGCGCGATAAAAATTTTTTTAAATATTGATTGCATTTTGTGAGCATTATTATAAATAAATTTTATATTTGTATGTTACAGACAACTAGCTTCGATAACAACAACTCCGCTGTTGCGCATCAGTGTCGGTGAGTGAGAAAAACTTTTATTTAACTTTAAGGTAACGGATTCGTAGAGATTGCAGATGTAGATGTAGATTGTAGATTGTAGATAAATCCGTTGCCTTAAAATGAATGAGCTAGGATGGATTAAATTAAATAAATTTTAATAAGTTCTTTCGAAATGCTTTGCATCTATTACGAAAATATATTGAAATATTAATTAAAAAAAGAAGAAATCAAGAAAGATTTTTTGGTAAAGATTTTGTCTAATTTATTAAATAAAGAACATGCATTAACAATTTTATCAATTTTATCAATTTCTTATGCTAATTTATTCTTATAACGCGCACTTATCTTCTAATTCCTTATAGCTCATTCATCGTAGAATTTGTTTGTAGATATTGTTTTTAAACTTTACTTTAACTTAATATAAAGTCAAATGATTAATTAATTAAATAATTTGTAATATGATAAAAATTATACACAAATTAATTTTATATTTTATTACAAAATATAAAATATATAGAAATTTGTAGTAATTTGGCTTTATTTCAATTAAAATAAAGTTATATTCAAATATTTAACGAACGATCGTAAAATGGAACGATCGTTACTAAATGAGCGTAAATATTTCACGCTCATTTGCCGGTAATTATCCGGCAAAAGAAGGAGTGTTTATCTCCTTTTTCGATCTCTGATTAGAGATCGAGAAAGAAAATGGCCAGGATCAACGAAAGGTAGGTTCAACTGGCCTGAAGAGCACGCAGTTAGGGTACGCGGTTAGGGTACGCGGTTAGGGTACGCGGTTAGGGTACGCGGTTAGGGTACGCAATTAGGACATGTAATTAGGGCACGTGATTAAAATATATACATGATTAGGTTAGGTGATGATTAAAAATAGGTTCCACAAATCTTGAATAATTTTAGTTAATCAGGAAGTAGGGTTGTTAGGGCTATATTAAAAGTAAGATCATTAGAATTTTTCTTTTAATATTAGGGTTGTTAGGGCTATTAAGATCATTAGAATTCTTTAATACCAGGGTTGTTAGGGCTATTAGGTAAGATTCATTCTTTCTTTTAATATTCCAATAATCTTAGGGGTAAATTAAATTTATTTTAATTAAATTGAATTTATTTTTAAAAATATTGTAAAAATAAATATAACATGTTTTAAAATAAAAATGTTTTAAAAATGAAATTTAAATTATCAAAATTATCTTCAGAAATATTAAAGAAATTGCATTATTATTAACGTTTAAGAAATATCTTAACATGTTATATTTTTTTTAAAACTTAAAAATGTATCAAGTAAAACGTAAAAATGTATCAATGTATCAATATGTGTATCAAGTTAAATATTAAATTCAAATGTTAATGCTATCAATATCAAATTATTGATGTTATTAAATATTTGAATAAATTGAATATTATTATTTGACATTGATAGCATTATAAATTTGTAAATTGTAAATAGTTATAATTGTATTTTAATTATAATCTAATATTGATATTTTAATTGTAAAATACAACACACAATTATGACTATAATTATATTATATGAAATTGTATTTACGATTTGTAAATTCTTACGTAAATTACACGAAAAATTATCCAAAGTATACGTATAATGATTATATAATAGTAATTCATTAAATTAACATATTTATTTCTATAGTATATATTTTTGAAATATTCATAAAAGAATAACTGTTTGTATTTTCATATCAAAGAGTCATTAATAAAATCGGAAAATTTTTATATAAAATTTAAAAATTCGATGCTAAATTAATGATTAAATATAAACTTTACAAAATTCGACGAACACCTTCGTTACATAATCGCGAGTCAATTATTATAAATTTAATGATATACTTTCCGTTAAACTTAACTATTATATTTATGAATTCTATATCGCGCGAAACTGAATATTCGTAAAATAAATTAATAAATTATGATTGCGAAAATATCGTGCTCGTTCTTTTCGCGTTCTTATACAAGGTTGTCATTTTAACAAAAAAATTTTATCGCTGTCCCTCTCATCAGATAATATTGCTAAATATTGTTAATTAAATATAAAGAAATATCGAATAAGAGTATGAAGATTCGATGTGATAAGTCAACGATTAAATATTAGCTTCAAAAAATTTAATGATCACCTTCGATATTATATAGAATCGCGAATTAATTATTATGAATAATTTGTTTTTTCAGTTATATTTGTATTTACGAATTTCGTATCGGAAAATACTAAATAAATTAATAAATTACGATTGCGAAAACACCGTGTTTTTCCCGCGTTCTTTTCGCGTTCTTATACGAGATTATCATTTTAATAAAAGAGTTATCGTTGTTCCTTTCGTTAAATAAAAGTTGCGTGGCTCGTACCGCCGAGGAATCGAAACGATTTTCATTATGGAGAATTATTTCTCATCGATTCTTGTCAGATCCATTCGCGACGTCTAGTTCGGTGCTCTGTTGAAAATTGGGAATTTTTATTGTAAGAATGGAACTAATCCCAGGATTTCCTGGCAATTTCCGACAGCAATGATTTCGGTAATTCAACGACAAACGCCATACGCTTCTTTAAAGTCGAATTAATTTAAATAATATATATTTAGATGTGAGAGAAATGCATCTATTCTTTTCTTCGTTAAAAATGTTCTGTCATTATTAGGATTGGTATTATTATTGTTTAATGCCACAGAGATTTAATAGTAAATAAAATATGGATATAGCGTTGTGTATAAATTTTTATTTTTTAAGTAATTTCATATTGTAATTTTACTAACTTTTTGGATAAAAATGATTACGAACGAATATATTTTATTAATTATTAATTAATTATCTCATTTGAAAAATTATTTCTAGGTACTGGGGATATTAATATTAGTTTTTAGTTTCTTTTAAGAAACTATTTGCAGGTATTGGACATCCATCGCCATTTTAGAATATTAGTTTTTAGATATATATCATTTTATATGTATGTATAATAAAATACATGCATAAATTAACATATCCAAAATATTTTTATAATTTTTATTAATATGATATATTATATATACGCGAAATTATGTATGAATGTTACATAAAATGTGCGAATACTTAAAAATGTCGAGACGAATCGAATGGGTACCCCTATATCAGTAAGATATTGATTAAAAGAAAAAAAAAATTATTAATTTATACGTTATAAAAATAAGAATCTAGAAAATTAATCTAGAATTAATTATATATTTAAAATTATTTTATTTATTTTATTTTACACACTATTCAAGTTGAAATTTTTTAAATCTTGCTGTTATCGGGTTCGATTCGTCTCGCGCGCGCGAACGGTATCCCAAATTATGTGTTCGCACATTTAACACAAACTCCAATGATGCATGTATTTTATTATTTATAAATATAATCGTTCGTAATCACATTTCTATAAAAAAATCGTTATATCCATTTATTTTTCAATCAAGAAATATATTTCTTAGTAATGGAAGAACATGTTTTCTGACGTGCATATCAATTTCGTGAATTGAAGATAATGACGAAGGATAATTGTCGTTGATTTATTACTGAAATCATTGCTATTGGGAATAGTCCGGAAGATCCGGGATTCGTTCCCTCCTACAGTGAAGTTCCCGACGTTCAATGGATCACTTAACTTTTCTTCGCAGATTGATCTTGCGAAATCTGTTGTAGAAACAAGATGTTAATCGTTCTCCATTTTTAAGATCCCTTCTCTTTTTATCGGATATTACCGGTATGTCACCGCTCGCGTATCTGCATTTGAATATTTTGAATATTATCGATTTATTTATTCATCGCGTTTTATCGCAAATTTAAAAGCGCGATTTATCTTATAAAAACTCGCAAATATATCGGTCTGCGAATTGTATATTCGCAAACATTACAGACCTCAAATGTTTGTCGAAATATCTTCGATTTTCTATATTTACGTGATAATAATTATATCGCGCTCGTGTCTATTGAGAGCTTCGATTATTATATTATGAAAATTATACGTATCGCGATCAAATATTCCGCATATTATCGATTTATTTATTCGTCGCGTTTTCTCGTGAATTCGAATCGCGATTTATCTTGTAAAGATTCGTAAATGACTTGGACAGTGAGTACTATATTTGTAAATATTACAGACATCAAATTGTCTGTCGAAATATCTTTGCATTTGCATTTATGCGATAATAATTATATCGCGCGCGATTATAATGTCTATTGAGGTTTCGATTATTATATTATAAAAATTATACATATCTCAATCAGATATTCCGGATATTATCGATTTATTTATTCGTCGGATTTTTCTCGGGAATTTTTAATCGCGATTTATTTTACAATTTAATCGTTGACTTATACATCGAAGGTTTGTCTATCTTTCCACGTTTTTGAATATTGTCTTTAATAATCCGCGCAAAATGAGCTAGTAGTGCAAATATTTTCTTCTATAATTTAAAAGACGATCAATAACTTTATTAATAACTGTTTTAATCGCGATTGTTTACATTATTTAAGTCTTATTAAACTTATTATCTCTACTATTACATCGTTTATTAGAGGGACTTTAAAAATCATTTGTTTCGTTTTTCTCTATTAAACATGGCGATAACGCGATTTTTAATTATATTTTAAAACTTATAAAGCTCATTTTATCTTATTCAGCTAATCATGCACGAAATAGGATATGTATTTTATTCTCAATCGTGAAATTCGTATAAAGTCGCGTATTAATCGCAAATAAATCGAACAGTGAATTTTATGTTCATAAACAATACGGATCATAAATGTTTGTCAAAATATTCTTCATGCGTCATCATTTGTGTGATAATAATTATGTCGCGCGCGTGTCTATTGATGATTTCGATTATCATATTATAAAAATTATGCGTATATATCTCGCAATCGAATAGGTATTCTGATTATTGTCGATTTATTTATTCGTCGCGTTTTTTCGCGCATTTTAAATCGCGATTTATTTAGTAATTTAATTATTGATTTTGAAGCTTATTCTATATATTTTCGTGTTTTGAATATTTCCTTTGATAATCTACACAAAATGCGCCAGTAATGCAAATACTTTCTTGTACAATCGAAGAAACAATCAATAATTTTATTAATGACTCTTTTGATCACGATTATTTAAGTTACATAAAACTTATTAAATTCTATTATTGCATATCTATTATTAATAATAAATATCGCATAATTAATGATCGCTAATCAGTCTCGTCTGGACTATGTAAAAATTTTTAGTAAATTTTTTATCATACGTATATTTTGGACATTTTCGCGTAATAAATTATTCCATGTAATAAAAATTATTTTGTAATAAATTATTATTATTGTGATAAATTATTTATTGTAATAAATTATTCCGTTTCAAATTATATTTTATATTAACTTTTGTATTAACCCTGTATTGAAAGAAAATAAAACTAAAATAAAAAAAAATTTTCCTCCTTGATGTATCTCCACCTTAACGAAGGCATTTGCCGCTCATTAAATAATAAAATTGTGTCCGCCAAACTCTTGTTTCTTACACTAATTTAAATTGTATTTTCTATATACATTTTGCATTTTCATAGATGTATAAATGCTTTTTTTCAATAATTTACTTTATTATATTGAAATTGTGATAGATTAAGATATAGTTATTTGTTGAAAATAGCACAGTATTATCACAAGCTGTTAATGCTCTCCAAATATATGCATACTCGCGATCTTATTCCTAAAGATTGTTGGAAACTAACAAACTCTATAACTGGTACGTTATAGCCAATGTCATGTAAACAAATCATAATGTCATGTATGACTGTTTTCTCTATAAATATAATCCAGATTCGATGTGTAATCAAATAGATACGTAATATTTTTAAATTTAACGTTACATGAGTATATATAAGCAATCAAGAAATTTTATAATATATTTTAATCCTCTTTTCTTAGAAAAGCATTTAGGTTTTTACAGATTACAGTAATATTTGCGTGTTTGAGAGAGAGAGAGAATTATTTCTAAAATTATTATAAAAATCTCTAAGATAATTTTTTATTTATTTTTATATATTTTTGTAAACTAAAAGGAAAATAAAAAAAGTACGTATTTATATTCTATAAATAATAATAATATAACTAACTAAAATAATAGAAATAATAGACCATTTAAAATGCACAAATGGCATATTTTAATTCATGCTTTGTGCTTTCTTTCTCTCTCTCTCTCTCTCTCTCTCTCTCTAGTAATTCAATAAAAGTAAAAGTACTCTTACATTCATTTGTTTATTAATTTTTTCTCGAATTTAATTTTTTCAAGCGACGTGGTAACCTCGCAATGTCAAGTACATAAAAGAAGTGAATCCGTTGTAAGTCATTGCTTTCGATACGTCGAAACGCTTCCAAGTAGCTTATTTGGATTTTTTTAAGTCAAATAACCTTTAAAATGCTTCAAAAACTAAAGGCGTTTCGATTGCGATCAGTTTAAATAAAATTGGAACAGAGTCAATTCTGAAGTATGATAATCATATATTAGAATTGTGACTTTTTTTTTTGTTTTAATTTTTCAATTTTTAGATTCTCGTATGTATGTATGTACAAAGCGATTGTGTCTCTAATGACATATTCACAATGTTCACGATTTACGATAAAGATCTTTTCACAAGATATGAGTGATTTAACCAATCGAATTAGTTATTTAAACAACTACTTTTATCTAGGATGTATCGATTGAACAATATTTAATTAATTTTGATATTTTATTATTTTATATTGTATAAAATTTTTTATTAAGAACATAGTGATATTATGTGTATACATTTAATATTACTTAATCTTTATAGAACACTATTATATCTTAAGTTAAAGCTCAACACACACACACATTTAGTTTGAAAGACACTGTAATAGAATATACTCTATGTTGATGTCAATATACAGTTGACAAAGTTATGAACTGTGTTCTATTTTCTATTTTATTTGTTCAATTTTCATAAAATTATAAAGTATATATGTTGCTTGTGTTCATTATTAGAACATTATAATTATAACAATGATATTAAAAAATAATATCTAAAATTTATTCTCTTTCTTAAATAATATATAATATTATTGTATATTGAAGATAAAATATAGATTAACGAATATTCTATTACGCTACTATAAGCATATCTAACATAGGAACAATAAACTTTATATTTGTCAATTTAAAATATAATTATAAATTAATATAAGAGTTTATCTCTCATTTATTTAAGTTTAAGACTTATCTATGTTCATGTTATCTTTTTAAAAAGAAAGATGTGTATGTGTGTGTAAAACCAAAATTTCAAATTTCTTATGTATCAAGCATAATATTGCTTTACATCTATAGACGAATAGTGTTATTTGCACTATTATATCTTTAGAAGTCTGAATGAGTAATTTTTTCAAATCACTTTTTACGTAAAGTTTATATCTAAATGCGATTTAAAAGAATTCGCACTTGTGAATAAACTTTACTGTGTGTGAATACACATATTTATAAAAAATTCAAAATAAAATTGTTACAAAAATAATTCATAAAATAAAACAAAGTATATAAATTCATACTTTACATCCTTATATAACTTTCTGAAAACGATTTAATTGTCTTGAGATTTCGGACCTGCGTATTTTTATCTTGTGATTGATTAATAAATCTACAATTATATTGAATGCCTTCTGCGGATTGTAGAAGATTGGTGCCACGCAATTAATCTAAAATAATTATATACTGATGAATAAGTATATTATCATTAATAAATAATAAATTCTTTTCACAAAAAACAAAAATATAAACAGTATTGTTTCTGACTTATTGCATGATTAAAATAAATACAGTCCTAAAACCTACTTTCTCTTTTAATAGCAAATTCCTTAGAACATTTCAATACGAAAATCTTAATACAAAAATGTCGCGGCTATCGCTTCCATTTAAAAACTATTATATCATTATATTATATGTACGACTGACAGTTTTGCATTAGGATTTTCGTCTTGAAATATTCTAAAGAATCTACCATTATGAGGAAGTATAGTAATTTTAGGATATACACACACATCATACAGGGTGTCCGGTAATAGAATATTTAATAATCGCCTAACCTCTCGTATAAAGCAAATTAAACTGAATAAGAAAGTTATCTATCGTTTTGCGATCTTCGCAATAATTAATGAGAAATTAATTAAAAAAGATCAACCAATCTGTGCTAGTATAATAATAGCGCACTTTGTATTAATTGTTTTCAAAATTGTTTTCAAAATGGTACAGGACTTTTTAATTTAGTTTAATAAGATCTATTTGTATATTTTCGGTGAGATACCTTATGTTAGACACCCTGCATATGACATAAAAGCAGAAATAAGGATATTAACTAAGAAGATTATTAAAAAAATTAATAAATATATAAATAGATAAATAAAGATATTTACTTCTCCAAGGATTTTACCTTTAATATTTTGTTAAATTTATCAATAAGTTGCGTTTGGATCCAAATCTGTGACATAGTTACTGGTTTACTCAAAACAAAATTTTTTATCTGAAACAAATTTCAATATTCATTAGTTAATGATTAATAATTTAATCTTGCGTGTTGCGTATCTTTGCAAAAATCAAATGTAATATAATTTTGTATTTTCAGTATAATTATTAGTCCAAAAAAGTTATTCTAATTAAAATTTTTACAATATTTATAAATAAATTTAACAATTAGTAATAAAGTTTGTAAATCAGTTAATGTTTATTATAAAATAAACTGGTAAACTATAATACATCATTCAAGTTTGAAAAATTTACCTGATTAAGTTGTTCCTCAGAATATACATGATTAATAATATCAATTAATATTGCAACAGTGTATTTGCTGTAAATGATAAATAATAAATTTATAATTAATATATATGACAACTTTACGTGGGTACATGAGTATTATGAATAGAATTTATAAAAATATAAAAGAAAAATATTACACTTATTACCTGGGTATCCACACTAAACTCCTTAATATAAAATCAAACATTTTCATGTTATTTGTATGCCTCGCAATGATGTAATGAAAATCATTCAACACATCCTTATCTCTCTTTTCATTCAAAAAATTATCTCTGCTTTCTTTGAAGTAATTTTCGAATATCAGTGTTGCATATTTTATAATAATAGTAGAATTACCGGAACAAGCAAGGTATTTTGAAGTTATTGTATTAGGATTCTTAAGATGTATATTCCACACTTTGTCCCAAATATTATAGTTCGCCCTCATTAAACCATTACAGAACGTCCAATCTCTCCACCAAGGCAAAAGTCTACGATATTTAGAAGTTAAAAATCTGTTAGAGGAATTTAGTTTTATAGTCTTAGATATTTGTTATGTATTATTCAGCAACTCATGAAAGCAAAAATGCAATTACGAAAGTTGTATGTATAAGAAAACTTACTTATTTGTTTCAGGATCTGTGAGATGTTGTAGCAATTTAGTTTCGGCTGCTTCCTTGCAATTTAACGAACCGAGAATACATGCCCACTTAGCAGCTTCTTGTCTTAAGCAGTCAATTAAATTGTCAGTTTTCTCATTAGATTTTTTATCATAATCGATCTTTCGAAGAAGTCTATTCAAACTGTACAAAATTTTTGTCTAGAAATAAAACAATACTATATACTTTACTGATTATTTGTAAAAAATTGTAATACTTGAAGAAATATAATACTAATAAATCTGCTCTATTTGATAAAGAAAGTGGATACAAAGAAGTAGAAAGAGAGAGAGAGAGAGAGAGTTTACCTTGATAATATTAAATTTTTGAAATGGAAAGATGCTTGATATGTCTTCGAGAGCTTTAAACATGGGATACCATGCGACATAATTTTTTTCTCGAGATAGATATTCCGTGAGTTCCAAGAATATAGAAAAATTAAGTGTTCCTGCCTTCAGGAAGTAATATGCATCATCAATAATTTGAGCACGATTGAGAACATGTATATGTGTATATTTCCTAGAGCTCAGATATTTTGCAATATTTTGCCAATTCTTGGGTTCGTAATTAACACGATAATATCCTGTTATATACAGAAAAATATTTCATAAAATAATAACTTCTCCTAAATTTTTATCTTCCTTTTTTCTTCCATTACATATATTACTATGACACTGATCATCGATAATTAAGTATTTTTGTAGAAAATAAACTATGTAAGAAGTTTAAAATAAATGTAATATAGCGTGTAATGTAATATAATTTTGGTTCTATATAACTAATGACTAAATTATGTAGAAATGTTATGCAATGTAATATTATATCTCTAGCATATTTCCTATATATATCTTTTTTTACTTTTATTATCAAAAGATAATTAAAGTTTCTCTGTCACAATCAATTTTTGCATAATTATAACATGTGAAAATATTTAATTATGCTTATACATATAAATAAAATTATTATCTATTTATAAAGATATTTTGTGTTTGTACATATTAATAAAAATCTAAAATAAATTTTAACAATTAAGATAAATTTCAACAGTTTTAAATACTTTATGAAAGTTTAAAATATCTCTTATAAATAATGTAGAATAATTTGATTTTCATAATCTAGATATGTAGAAAAATTGAATTTATATTTTGTTAAATGACGATATATTATAAATCTCTGAGTTTAAAAAATTATTTCTAGAAATTTTAATAGCACAGTCTTTGTCACTTTTAAATAAAATATGATAATTACAAAAACTATTGCATTTTAAATAAAAAGTATATTGCCTATTCATGTCTCCAATCTCTGTACAGTATCTTAACAGCGTATACTAGAGGTAAAATAGGAAGACAACAATAATTTATGAGTTAATAAATGATTAAAGTTTGCATGATATTGCGGAGAATTTGCGCATTCAAGTACGTAATTACATTTACACCTACATTGAGTTATCATTTTTTATTTATTTTTACAAGGCAGTTAATAAATAAATTGATTTCCACAGATACTTCTCTGATCAAATAAAAAATAAACATTCCTTTCATATCATGTTTATAATTTCGTTTAAATGTAATAATTAATCAATTATTTAAATTATAATATGCAAGAAAAAGGTCAAAAATTTTATATATAAAATTCATTACTCATTAATATTAGCTCATCGTCATACATAATAAATATAAAAAAACAATAAAATTAGTTGTATAATAAAGTTTAATAAAAGTCGATATCACTTAATTTGTAAAAAATAAATAACACATGACAGATCGGTAAATGTATGTACAAACTTTTACGATATCACTATTAAATTTTGATAGTTTATAATTTAAGAATTATTGCAGCCTCGAAATTTTTATATTAAAATTTTACTTCCAGAATACATTATTAAAGTATTGTACTGAGATTATGAAATACTCTGTATATATTATAATACATTTAAGAGAATTTTGTAAAGTTATAATAAAGCACGTTATTCACAAAAACTTGACATAACGGAAAAAACTTAAAACGGTTAACATTTTAATTTAGAATAAGAAGTATATATATTCTAATAACAATTTTATTATAATCTGCGATTGATTTGCACTTTTTTATTGCGCATATTATGTTTACTTAAAGTTTAAGAAAACATGGATTTTGAGAAGTAGTAGATACAAAAATTATAAGTAATAGACTCAAATACATTTTAAAGTTTAAATATAAAAATAGAATAAAACATCAATCGTGAATCATCAATTTATTCGTAATAAATACTTAATTCTTATAAAATTAGCAATCAATATATTTACCAATTTGTTGTAAATTAATTATGTACCACTCATCCTCTTGGACAGGAAAGATAAAAGATTGATTAAAATAATTTGATTGTGAAACTTTAATCCATTGATTATCAGGTGCATTCCAATCCTTAGATATTGTAAAA
This sequence comes from Camponotus vicinus, assembly GCF_025532165.1. NCBI lineage: Eukaryota > Metazoa > Arthropoda > Insecta > Hymenoptera > Formicidae > Camponotus > Camponotus vicinus. The sequence continues at coordinate 14,236,617 of NW_028141949.1, read as the reverse complement.
TGGGGTTCTGTCTTCTTAGTTATTGTTATAGGTATCCACCAATCATATTTCAAATCTAAATTATTATAATTTTCTATTTCTATCTTCAAAAAAGGAATTTCATTTTTAACTTTCAATACAGGATAATGTTTCTGTTTTGTCCAAGCATCCATCATATCTTTTATAAAAGGTTTTTTATAAAATTTTTTTTCTGCATAAACAATCTGCATAATGTTGTAGAAATCATCGAGTGTTGCAAATCTAAACATACTAAATTTAACATTTTATATTGCTGACTACAATAAACAATGATTTTCATTAATTAAATTGTATATGTGTATTAATACATTCCATGTTCTGTACTATGCTACTTTTATGTAATTTTTTATTCAGATTTATCGTTGATCGATATTGGCAAGTTTATAAAATATACCTAAATAAAGTGAATATATACAAGAAACCCATTGTGAATAACTAGTGATATATGGAATACAAAACATATTAATTTATAATTTAATTTAATAATTTAAAAATGATAATACAATTATTACATTGAAACATAATATGATGAAAAGCATTTAAATTATGAAAGAAAATTGAGGTGATTAAATATTTCAAAAGAACTCTTGTAAAAACACAACAAATTGCAGAAAGCAAAAATGAAAGAAATTGAAAATACAAACGTCAAATATGGCCCGAATATTTGATAATATAAGTATAAATGCAATATAAAATGGAAAATTTAAAATAATTTTATAAATCTTTTTTTGTAATGTATAAAATCAATTGGTGGCTTATTTTATTTATTGTTAAATATTTTTAGAGATCGAAAAGAACAATATTTTAATTTGATTTGCTGAAGATAATATGAAATATATATAAAAGAAATGTATTATTTAGAAAATTAAATTTTTTGGAATCTATATTTTGCATTCTGTATGTGTGTTTTAGAGTCTTTTAGAACTAAAATTTTATACTTGTTTTATATTGTATTATTAAAGTCTCTATCTATACGTGTTTATTTATGTTTCTATAATATATAATTATTTCATTACTTACTATATTTCATAAAATAACTTCATGCCTTTTGTAAATAGTTTATTAGTGAGAACATATCGCAACATACGCAATATAGCAGGTGCTACAATAAAAATAAATACATTATAAAGTGTATGTAAGTGTATATGTTTATATTAATTTTATTTCAGAATCCACTTAAATTTGTCAAAAGCGTATCTAATCTAATTCTTCTCTGCAAAATAGCATAGTTTTATACTTTTATTCTTATAATTTTATACTTTTCTTCTACACAAGGAAACATAATTTTATATTTTTTTATTATATCTTTACATCCTTTTTCATCCTTTTCATAACTTTATTTTTTCTTTGTTATAACAAGATTATATTTGTTAATTGCGAGAAAGAAAATTTTAACTATTTTATTGTTTTATGACATTACATTTATATTCAGGATTTTATGGACAATGGTTTATTATTTATTCAATCTTACCCTTGATATAATAGGAAAAAGAAAAAAGCGAATTAATTTCGGAGGGCTTGTTGATTTCTGATATAAGTGGCTTCATAATAAAACAATTGTCTAAACGGAGAGATTCTTGTTGCATCTGTACTACGAATAGATCTGACGTACGAAAATCTGTAAAATTCTAGAAACAAAAAATTTCATGTAAGTTTCATTTCGGATCAAAGAATTTTTAATCAAAGAAATATATACCTGAGAAATATTTAATATATGCAATGTTTTGTACTATAAGTAGAGCAATTGTACATTTTAAGTATAAAATGCTACAATAAAATAGCTTTAGAATATATGTGTAATTTAGAACATATATATAATTGTCTATTAAGATTGAATATACCATTGAAATCATTTCAAAAGAAATTTGATACGAGGGAGTAGTTTTTGTTTTATATATAATATCTGATATAAAACTTATATTAAAACTTATATTGTAATTAAATTATTATATATATATATATATATATATATATATATATATTTTAAACGTAAAAATATAAGATATTTAAACGATCAGTGTTATTATTGTAATAAGAATCTTTTTATATTTAAATTGCAAAAAGAGCCAATCACAACAAAATCATTTTAGAAAATGTGTCCAATTTATCAAGATATTGGATATCATTGAAATTATTTTGAAAGAAATTTATCGCGACTTTTTTTCCTATATATTTGATATAAAACGTGTATTATATTAGTTGAATTATTTTGTTTGTTTAAAATATTATAAAATTATAAAGTATTTAGATGATTAGCGTTATTTATAGACTAATGAAATGTTAAGATTTTTTTCTTTAAATGAACATTTTATGTTTAAGCTGTATAAGCGAAATATCATTACATAAACATATATATAAAAAGAACCTTATGAAGAATATGCATTCCGAGCAACGTAGCAATACCCTGGTTCAACCAATGATGCGACCACCAGGATGGACTGACTATATTACCAAACCATTGATGTACCATTTGGCGCGCTATTAAACATGCCACCTCTATTTTGTGCGCAAGAGAATCTATTTTCTCGTCATAGATAATAGCTGTTTCCCTGAAAATTATTTATTAATAATAAAATATTACGTAAAATATCTTTTTTTCAAATACGAGTATATAGTATAATAAAGTATTGTTCCTATAATATTATATCTGTTACATTAAGTATATGCAATAAAACTAATAATAAGATACATGTGCGAAAATTTATTATCAAACATATCTCTGTTTTGAAAATGTAGATAATGATTGTAGATAAAGTTTTGATATTTAAAAAAATTGAAAAATTAAACACACACACATAGATACATATGTGTATGTGTATACATGCATATATATATATACATACATATATGTATCTATACATGTAATTTGCTAAAATGATAAAAATCATACGTTTTTTAATATTTTATTTTTACAAATTTACTATATATATAATGATATAAAGATAAATTTTATCAAGAAATAAATAAATTACTTATTTTTGCCTTATATTAATATGTAGGTCTACAATGTTTTATAAAATATTATATTTTCTGTAAATTTTTTTTCCGCTCAAAATAACAAGATCGCGGTGAGTTCATATTTATGTCATGAATACGTGTAATATTATTACTTTGAAGTACTAAATATGTTTTGCTGCTGTCTTTTCAATAGTTGTTTACAGAATAGCATAAATTTTAACAACTTTGAGATAGTTTTAAAATTTTATTGTTTTATTTTAGATAGATATTGTGTGTGCAACATATAAGTAAAAAATAAAATAAATAAGATAAGAAACATATATTTAAAACTATAATTTAATGTCATTTGAATGAATACGTTAATTTTATATAAAATCAATAATTATACAAATGTGTATGCTATGTTAAAATATATTTTACGTATTATCGTTTATTAATATAAATTTTATTATGAAAATATAATAAAATGTATATATTGTTTCTCTCTTGAAAATTTCTAATTATAAATGCCAAAAGTAATTATCATTTTGAAATAGATTATTATCTTCTATTCTATTTATCTTCTATTATCTTCTATTCTATTATTTTTTTATTCGACTTATCTGTATTACCTATAAAAAACGAGACCCCATTTTTGTACAGCATCATATGGAAGGCCCGGTATTAAGACGTGTTGGATTAATGAAATCTTTTCTATGTTTTTTAAAAGATTGTCGGAATATAATGCAATTTTTTTAATAACCCTTCTGGCGAATGATGCTTGAGTAGTATTTTTGTTCCATAAAATTATGTGAGATGAATCAAATGGTTTCAAGCCATAATGAACGGAAATAGTCAATTTGAACCATTTATTTCTCAATAGACAGAATGCCACATGATAGGTGGAAATTTCAGGAGTGATATTGAAATGCATCCATTGCTCTTTGGTATTAGTTATACGAATTTTTGTATTATAATTCATATTCGATAAGACTGTGTATTCTTTACGATGTTTTATTGAAATATTAAAAGTTGCTTTGAATTCCGGTTCGTCCCAACATGGAAATATTTGTCGAGCGCCAATTGTCTGGAAATGCGTTGCGTATAACCATCTATAACATTTTAACAATAATAACCTCATATTAAACATAAACCTATATGTAACGCAAAACATTTAATCTTTGCATTAAAAATACAAAGTGGAAAATATATTTATATGCAATTCATGAATAATGCAATACTATATAAAACGTACATGTATTTTATAAATAATAATTTAATCTATGGTATATTTTTCTATTCGATAAAGTTACTTATACTTCACATAGTTTTATCGTAAAATTAAAAGTTTTTTAAAAATAATATTTTAGCATACTTCATTATTATTATTATTATTATTATTATTATTATTATATTATCATTATGTATTGTATTAATATGTTACTATTACTATGTATTTTATTATAATATATATAATACATATATTTATGTAATGCTCAATTATATTACAGTATACTGAAGAAAGAGTCAAGTAATTTCTAAAATATGTAGTTTAATAATGAATTGTGTAATTATATAATAATCCCGAAATATTTAAAATTTTCTCTCTCATATATGTACATCTCAAATATATACATCTCAATCCATAATATCTAAATCTTGCGAAGAAAAAGTACATTATGTAACAATAAATAAATAAACAAAAATATGATAAGCATTAAAATTTGAAGAAAGTTTTAATATAAAATGAAATAATAATCAATAAAGTTTTCTATATTGATAGAACATATATGTTTTCAATATTTTTATTATGTTCACTATTTACTCACTTTTTATGTGCTGTGCGATTTACATAAGAATTCTTAAAGATACTTTCATTATTATCATTTAAGAATCCGGTGTAATTCATAAACAAATAGTAACGTCCACTTGGTATTTCTTCTATAAAATGAAAGTTGAGAATGTGACTTTCATTGTTATACGTATTATACTGTGGGATATATTCTTTTCCTTTAATCCGTACTACTTCAGTCGATTCCTGATTTATTAAAATTGCATGATTTATTTCTATTTGCGGTTTCTGAGCATGCAAACTTATGATGCGTGTTGAACGATGAGTACGGATGTAAACGTGGCATGTACTAGTGAAATTTGTTATTTTTAATCTATTAAATGGCAATAACGTAATATTAATTTTATAATGATATGGTACTATATAATCCGGTAAACGAAATGCATTTGTCAAATCCATATCATTTCCTGAATTCTCCTCGGAAAAAGATGCTGTCGCACCGATAAATATTAATGTAATACATAATAATGTGATAAACAACAATTTAAAGCACATCATATCAATCCTCTCGTTCCAGATATCTGTAGAAAAAAAGAATAATTTTTTTTTAGTACGAAAAGCATATTAATAAAATCAGAATTCTCCATTTTCTCTTGTGTGTAATTTTACTAATTTAAATTTAATCGTATATTAACACTCACAATATTATGTTTCATTTACTTACGAATTGTGCTCGTACACAGATACATACATACATACACACACATATATATATATATATATATATATATATTTATTTATACATACATATATATGCTGTTAACATACACACACACACACGAGTTTTAAATTATAAAGCAAATATGACACGCAAAATATAATATATATTTTAGATACGCCAACAGTATTTTGCGAAATACATTTCAATACTTAGGACATATTAAGTGTGATTCTCTCTGTCAGTAGAAATGCTTCATTATAATTTTTAATTGATAATTAACAGTTAATGAATTTAAATTTTTGCACATAATTTAACATTTCAAATTCTATCTCTAATAAAAAAAATTGTATTCGCAAAACATTTTATTTTATTAAGTTTTTTTGAGCAAATAAAAATGTTTGTCGATCTTACTTAGGGATAGAAAACAGATTTAACTATTTCATCATAATTTTGATGTTGTATCATATTTTAAGGCAAAAATGTTAAACTAATATACTTCATAAATTACTATTATATTATTATTATTATTATTATTATAGTTCATTTTAATATTTAAACAGTCAAATTATTCTCTTTTGGAACTTTGGAAATTTATAGTTTTGCCGAAAGCAAAAAAATTCTTCTATTAATCTTTTAAATGAGATACTTCATTTGTTCATTATCTTTTTTATAGATACATACAAAATATACATGTGAGCTCAATTTTAATATGAATTAAATTTATCGAAATATCCATAACCTTGAGGAAATTAAAATTGAAAATAGGAATAAAATTTGGATTCTAATCAATAAATTAATTAATAAATTAATAAAATATTTCAGTTTACAAGGGATCATATAATATAAAATTTGCTTGCATATTGTATTCAATGTTGACATATTTTCAAAGTCATAAAAATAATATAAATAATTGTTGTTTAAAGCTTTTTTCATGAAATTTAGATTTATTTATTAGAAAATTATTTAAATTCAAAATTAGTATAAAATGTTACATTTTTTAAGTCATCTACATTTTATTAATAATCTCATTAATGTTCAAAAAGATAAGTTGTGGAAGATAAAATTGTGCTCGTCAAACTTGCTTATACTAATTTAAATTGTATTTTCTATATACATTTTGCACATTTTCATAGGTGTATAAATGCTTTTTTACAGTAACTTACCTTATTATATTGAAATTGATAGATTAAGATATAATTATTTGTTGAAAATAATATCACAGTACATTAGCACAAGCTGTTAATGCCAAATATATATGTATACTCGCGATCTTTCCATTCCTAAAGATCGTTGGAAATTGACGAATTCGATAACTGGTACGTTATAGCTAATGTCATGTAAACAAATCATAAGGTTATATATGACTGTGTTTTCTTATATAAATATCTAGAATCAAAATTCAATGTGTAATCAAATAGATACATAATAGTTTTTCAATTTAACGTAATTTTTCTCATAACATGAATATAAGCAATCAAGAAATTGTATATATTTTAATTCTCTTTTTTTAGAAAAGTATTTAGGTTTTTACAGATTATAGTAATATTTGCATTTGAGAGGAAAGAGAGAATTATTTCTAAAATTTATAAATTATTATAAATATCTCTAAGACCAATAATTTTTTATATATTTTTACATATTTTTGTAAACTAAAAAGAAAATAAAAAAGTACGGATTTACATTCTATAAATAATAATAATATAAGTAATAACTAGAATAATAGACCAGTTAAAATGCACAAATGGCATACTTATAATTCGTCCTTTGTGCTTTCTCTCTCTCGCTTTCTAGTGATTCAATAAAAGTATTGTACAAGTACTCTAACATTCATTTGTTCATTTATTTTTTCTCGAATTTAATATTTTTTTAAGCGATGCGGTAGCATTGCAATGCCAAGTACATAAAAGAAGTGAATCCGTTGGAAGTTACTGCTTTTGATACGCATTGCAATGCCAAGTACATAAAAGAAGTGAATCCGTTGGAAGTCACTGCTTTTGATACGCTGCTTTGATACTGCTGTCGAAACGCTTCCAAGTAGCTTATTTGGATTTTTTTAAGTCAAATAAACTTTCGATTAAAATACCTCAAAAACTAAAGGCGTAATGAAAAATCTAATATCACTTTTCTAATACAATGTTGATGCATGCTTTCGATTGCGATCGGTTTAAATAAAATTGGTATAGAATCAATTCTGAGGTATGATAATCATATATTAGAATTGTGACAATTTCTTTTTTGTTTTAATTTTTCAATTCTTAGACTCGCGTATGTATGTGTGTACAAGGTGCTTCCGCAACATACACATCATTAAGTCGGATTGCCTATTTGCCCATCTGTCAGGGGTATGCTTTATTGGGCTCGCAAAATAAGATCAGAATGCAAGTTCGATGAGGAACAAGCAAAGGGAAATCGGCTTTTATCACTCTGTAGTGAATAGTTGTGAAATTTAATAATATAAATAAAATATTTATTTAATAATTTTTTTTTGCATTCTGATCTTATTTTACGAGCCCAATAAAGCATGCCTCTGACAGGTGGGCAGATAGGCCGACTTAATGATGTGTATGTTGCGAAAACACCCTTACATATGCAAAGCGATTTTGTTCCTAATGACATATTCGTAACGTTCACGATTACGATGACTATTATTATGATTATATATCATAGATAAATCTTACTAATCGACAAATCAAGTACCGGTACAGTATAGTTAGTAATATCAAAAATTACTTTTGAACTTTATAAATAATATTTCGCAAAATTCTAAATAATATTTCATGTAAATAACTGCTGTATAAACATCAGACTATAACCTTTTTTATATTTTATACAATATATTTTCTTTCTTACAATTATATAATTACAATAACAATATGATAAATGAATAAAATAAAAATAATGAAATCAAAATTCTTCTTTCTTTTTTTTAACTTTGTAAAACTAAATTTATTTGATTTTATAATTCAAATTTAACTTTTCGAAACAAATCTGACATAAGAAGATCATCTGTAAGTACTCGATTGACATAAAAGGAACTTGAAGATTGAACAAAAATTGTAAGAAAATTTGATAAAAACTCGTTTGAACATTGATATCTGTAATGATTGACAGTTTTAGAAATATAAAATAAATATAGAATAAATATAGAAAAATTCTTTGAGGGAGATACACCAATTACAATCATAATTATATTCTTACATATTTAACATATACATAAAAGTATTTAAATTTTATTTTTAAAAATGTTATATACTTGGTACACTAAAAATACAGCTTATTATCATAATTACATTAATATGATAGCGTTTATGTCATAAATAATTGTAACATAGATTATAAAAAACAAAAGATGTACAATATTTAATTTTAATATTAATATTTTATATTATTATTTAATATTAATCTTATACATATACATATACATATATATATATATATATATATATATATATATATATATATATATGTAAGACCGAAATTTCAAATAACATATTTTAAGCGTAATATTACTTTGTATCTTTGGACGAATAGTGTTATTTGCACTATTATATCTTTAGAATAAGTAGTTTTTTCGAGCAACTATTCACGGTAAAATTTATATCTGGATACGATTTAAAAGAATCCGTGAAAACACTTTATTTTTAATATTTATAGAAGAATAAAAATAAAATTATTATAAAAATTATTCATAATGAAACTTATAAAATAAATTCATTCTTCTTACATTCTTACATAATTTTCTGAAAACGACTCAAATGTCTTAAGATTTCGGATTTGCGTAATTCTATCTTGTGATCGATTAATAAATTTATCATTATATTGAATGTCTCCTTCTGATTGTAAGAAGTTAGTGTCACGCAATTAATCTAAAATATTTATGTATTGATTAATAAATACATTTTTATTAATAAATAATAAATTCTGTTTATAAAACAAAAATATAGTATAGTAATGTTTCTGGTTCATTGTATGATTAAAGTAAATATACAGGATGCTCTAAAACTGCCTCTTAGTGGCTGATTCCAGAACATTTTAAGATGAAAATCTCAATACAAAGTTCATAGAACATTTTAAAACGAAGATCTTAATACAAGAATGTTGAAGCTATAATAATTTTTAAACGGGAAGAAATTATATTTTACCAATAAAAGTTGTGTGAGATTTTGCACAATCACTCAGGCACAACAACATGAGAAGTGAAAAAAGCATGAAAGAGAATGCCTTTTTCATTATATATGATATTTCAATTATCATATATATTTACAAAAGCATTATCATTATATATTTTCTCGTTTCTCTACGTATTGCGTTAATACATTCTTTTTATGAATAACGTAAGAATTAATGGTCTCTCAAAAATGATTTAAATAAAAATTTGCGGTATATTTCAACTTTAGCTATAATGATCGATCATTATTATTTCCATGAAAGCGTCTACTATGTTACACTGCGAGATCAATAAATTGTAATAAAATTATGCTTGATATTTATTTATTTTGCATTTCGGAATGATCGCAATGAAATACAAATTGCAACCATTTTAGTAGGAATTAAATTAATGAATTTTCACTTAAACCATTTTTGAGATACTTTTTATTCTTGCATCCATTATTCTTAAAAGGAATGTGCTAATGTAATACGCACAGAAGCGAAAAACATAAAATGAGAATATTATTGTAAATTTATACTAATAATATCATAAAAAAGGGCATTCATAGGATCATTTCTTTCATTTGTCATTTAATAATGCCTTAGCGTGTAAAATCTCAATTCAATTCGTAAAATATAATGGCTTCTCGTTTAAAAAATATTATGGCATAGACATTTTTGTATTAGGATTTTTGTTTTAAAATATTTTAAAGAATTTGCCATTAAGAGAAAATACGATTGTAAAATATATGTATATGACATAAAAACGAAAATAAAAATACTTAATAATAAGAAATAGTAGATAAATAAATATATTTGTGTTTTAAAAATTTACCTTTGACATTTTATCAAATTTGTCAGAAAATAACTGGTAGATCGAAATATATTCATCAGTTACTTTTTCATTAAAAACATTCACAAACTCAGTTATCTGAAACAAATTTCAATATTTTGTTTGTTAAGGATTTAATTTTGCGTTATCATTCAATTTTTGCAAAAGTCAAATGTAAATATAATTTTGTATTTTTAGTACAATTAATCCAAGAAAGTTGTTCTATAATTAAGATTTTTGATTTAAGATTTTATATTTATAAATAAGTTTAATATTTATAAATAAGTTTACAATTAGTTTGTAAATCAATTAACATTTATTATAAAACACCGGTAAATTATAATACATTATTCAAGTTTACAAAGTTTACCTGATTAAGTTGTTCCACAGAATATACATGATTAATAATGTCAATTAATATTGCAACAATGCAGTTTCTATAAATAAAATATAATAAACTTATAATTAATATATATGTATGACAATCTTTATGTGATACATGTATTATGAATTTATAAAAGTACAAAAAAAAAGATATCACGTATATTACCTGGGTATCTTCTTTAAATTTCTTAATATAAAATCAAGCATTTCCTTATTATTTGCATGTCTTGCAATGATATAATGAAGATCATTAAAAACATTATTTCTCTTTCCTTTAATGTAATCATTAAGTAACATTTCTGTATATTTGATAATAATAGAAGAATTATCGGAACAAGCAAGGAATTTCGAAGTTATTTCGTTAGGATTCTTAATATGTAAATTCCATACTTTGTTCCAAATACTACTGCTAGCTTTCATTAAACCGTTACAGAACGTCCAATCTCTCCACCAAGGCAAAAGTCTACGATATTCAGAAGAAAATTAAAAATCTGTTAAAGGAATTTAGTTCAAAGTCTTAGGAATCTCGTGTTATTCATCAAGCATGTATCAAGAAAAAATTATGAAAATTGAAATGGTAGAAAAATTACTTGTTTGTTTTAGTATTCGTGAGATATTGATGCAATTTGATTTCGGCTGTTTTCATGCAATTTGACGCACCGAGAATACATGCCCATTTAGCAGCTTCTTGTCTTAAGCAGTCAATTAAATCGTCAGTTTTCTCATTAGATTTTTTATCATACTCGATGTTTCGAAGAAGTCCGTTCAAACTGTTCAAGGTTTTCGTCTAGAAATAAAACAATACTATATATATTTCAGTGGTTATTTGTAAAAAAATGTAATGCTTGAATAAATATAATATTATAATAATAAAGCTTCTCTATTTGATAAAGAAAGTGGATACAATATTATTGTAACATTTTTATTAACAAAAAAGTAGAGAGAGAGAGTTTACCCTGATATTAGATTTTTCATCTTGAAATGGAAAGATGCTTGATATGTCCTCGAGAGCCTTAAACATAGAATACCATGCGACATAATCTGTCTCTCGAGATAGATATTCCATGAGTTCCAAGAATATAGAAAAATTAAGTGTGCCTGCCTTCACGAAGTAATATGCATCATCAATAATTTGAGCCCGATTGAGAACATGTATGTTTTTATATTTCGTAGAGTTCAGATATGTCACAATATTTTGCCAATTCTTGAGTTCATAATTTACACGATAATATCCTGTTGTAAATGTTGCAATTGATGTATAGAAAATTATTTCTTGGATTAATAACTTCCCTTAATTAAATATATTAAATCATTTCTAAATTTTTCTATTTTCTTATATTATATATAATATTATAATCATCGAAAATTAATTTTTATAAGCATTTTATATCTCTTGTATATTATCTATATCTTTTTGAATTTATCATGAAAAGATAAATAAAACTTCTCCGTCATATTTTTTGCATAATTATAGGATGTAAATATTTAATTTTTATATAAAAATAAGGTACTATGAAAATTTTTAAATATAATTATTATTTATTTACAAATACATATACATATGATATATGTATGTATGTATATATAAATAAAAAATATAAAATAAATTGTTAAAATATCTCTTAAACTCTTTTATAAATATATCTTAATAATAACATAATATAGTAGTATAATTATAGTAGTATAATTTGACTTTTTGATATATGTATAGAAAAATTGAGTTTATATTTTGCCATGTGCCGACATATTATATATTTCAGAATTTAAAAGATTATTTTTAAAAATTTTAATAATACAGTCTCTCATTTTTAAGCAAAATATAATAACAACAAAAAATATATTGTCTATTCAGGGTGTCTCACAACTTTCATACAATATTTCAATAATGTATTCTGGATGTAAAATAGAAAGTCAGAAATTCTAGCACGAAAATATTGAAGCAACAATAATTTTTAAATTACAAATGATTAAAGTTTGCCATTATATTGCGTAGAATTTGCCCGTACAGTACGTAACTGCATTTATACCTACATTGATTTTTCATTTGTTATTTATTTTTCAAGCAGTTAATAAATAAATTAATTTCCATAAATATTTCTCCAATTAAAGAAAAATAACCAAAGTTTCTTAAACAATATTTCTTAAATATGTCGAGATATAGATTATATATATAGATTTAATTTTGTTTTAAATGTAACAATTGATCAATCATAAATTATTATGCTTAAGAAGAAAATTTTTAATATTTTTTTCGCAACACTTATAATTCGTTAATATTACATGATCACTGTACATAATACACATAAAATCAGCTCTGCAGTAATAAATCAACATCACTTAAAATTTCTAAAAATCAATAACAAATGACAAATCGATAAGCGTATGTAGTTACAGAGTTGTGTGCGTCTGCGCATAAATTCCATTCGATATCATTAAATTATGATTGCTTATAATTTAATAATTATTGCAGCCTAAAATTTTTATATATTAAAATTTTACTTCCATAATACATTATTAAAGTATTTTACTAAGGTTATAAGATACTCTATACATATTATAATACATACGATAAAATTTTGTAGACTTATAATGGTACGTTATTCACAAGAATTTCATGTAACGGAAAAAATTTTAAATATTTAATATTTTAATTTGGAATGAGAAGTATATATATATATATATATATATATATATATATATATATATATACTTCTAATTTCAAATTAAAATATTAAATATTAAAAAATTTTTAGTATATATATATGTGTGTGTGTGTATATATATATATTCTATAATACAATAATACAATATGTATAATACTATAATACAATAATAATTTTTTATTGTGATTTGCGATTGATTTTGCACTTTCTTTTTTATTCCACATAATTATTCTTACTTAAAGTTTAAAAAAACATGGATTTTTAAATTATATTAGATAAAAAAGTTGTAAGTAATAGAATCAAATACATATATTTAAATATGAAAATAGAGTAAAACACCAATTATTCGTAACAAACACTTAATTCTTAAGTTATCAATCAATATAAATATTTATCAATAAATACCAATACCTCTAAAGTTATCAATCAATATAAATATTTACCAATTTGTTGTAAATTAATTATGTACCACTCATCCTCTTGCACATCAAAATAAAGAGATTGATTAAAATAATTGTTGTGTGAGATCCACTCATCATATACACGCCAATTCTTGGATATTGTAAAATCGGGTTCTGTCTGCTTAGTTATTGTTATTGGTATCCACCAATCATATATCAGATTTAAATTGTTGTAATTTTCTATTTCTATTGTTAAGTAAGGAATTTTATTTTTAACTTTCAATACAGGATAATGTTTCTGTTTCACCCAAGCATCCATTATATCTTTTATAATAAAAGATTTCATATAGATTTTTTTTTCTGAATTATAGACAATTTGCATAACATTGTAGAAATCATTGAGTGTTGCAAATCTAAACATACTAAATTTAACATATTATATTACTGACTACAATAAAGGAAGATTTTTTTTAATTTAGAAAAAACATATAAATTCATTAATTAAATTGCATATGTGTATTAATACATATTCTATGTTCTATACTATGCTTTTATATAATTTTTTATTCAGGTTTATCGTTAGCTGATGTTGTTAGGTTTATATAATATTCTAAAATAACGCGAATATGTATAAGTGAGTATCCGGTGACGTATGGAATACAAAATATGTTAATTTATAATTTAATTTATAATAATAAGAAATTGATTTTACAATTATCATATTGGAATATAATGTAGAAATGGTAGAATTGAAATTATGGAAGAAGTTTGAAATCATCTTTAAGTGCTCAAATATTGCAAAAGAACTCTTCGTAAAAATACAAAAGTTGCAAAATATCGGAAATATAAAACGGTGGTTCGATTTTTTGATAATATAATTATAAATATAATATGAAAAAGAATATTTGAAGCAATTTATAAATTCTATTTATAAATCCCATTTTATTATCCCATTTTATTATCTGAGACCGATTAGTGGCTTTCCTCACTCATAGGAATTGTTACATATTTTAAAGATCGGAGGGAACATTCTTTTTTAATTTGACTCGTTAAAGATAAAATGAAAAAATTATTATTTAGATAATTAAATTTTATGGAACCTATATTATGCATTATATGCATGTACTTTTTATGTTTTACTGTAGAACATTACTATAGTTGTTTTATACTGTGCTACTAAGTCTCATCTATACGTGTTTACTTCTATTTCTATAATATATAATTATTGTATTGCTTACTTTGTTTTATAGAATTTCTCAATTCCTTTTCCAAATATTTCATGAGTGAGAACGTGTTGCAACATGCGTAATATAACAGGACCTACGAAAAAGAAACAATGCATGTAAATGAATATGTTTATATTATAAAATGCAAATGTATATGTTATACTATAAAATAAGTGTATAAGTGTATAAGTTTATATTAAATTTACTTCGGACTTTACTTCCGCACCTAAATTTGCATATCTGATTTTTCTATACAAAATAATAATATAGTTTTATATCCTCTTTCTTATAATTTTACATCTTTTTCTGTACAAGAAGGTATAATTTTATATTTTTATTTATTATTGTCTTACATCTCTTTATTATAACAAAATTAATATGTATGTAAATTTTGCCAGAAAGCAAATTTAATTTAACTTTCTTATTGCTTCGTGACATTTACATTTATGATATTATGGACATTCATTTATTATTTATCCAATCTCACCTTTTGTATAATAGGAAAAAGAAAATAGTGAATGAATTTCGGAGGACTTGTAGATTAATGAAAAAAGAGGCTTCATAATGGAATGATTGTCTAAACGGAGAGATTCTTGTTGCATCTGCACTACGAATAAATCCGACGTACGAAAATCTGCAAAATACTAGTAACAAAAAATTTAATTGAAGAAATTTTAAATAGAAAAATACGTAAATAAAAAATTTCTCATATTATATTAGTTTGTTTCGCGTATATTACTACGATTTCTATTATTTCCATTAATATAAATAGTATCTATTATTTGCAATGCATCGTGTTATTTGTGTAAGGACAACTTTTTTATATTTTAAGTACAAAAGGAGCCACCAAAAAATAACTTTAAAATATGTGTAATTTATTTAGATATAAAATTAAATATCATTGAAGTCATTTAAAAGAAACTTGATATAAGTTTTCTCTTTATATCTTATAATTATAAAAAAACGTGCAATTCTGTCAAAATTATTTTATATATTTTAAATGCTATAAAAATATAAACTATTTAGATGATCATTGTTATTTACAGACTAATAAAATGTTAAGATCTTTTTTATTGTATGAACAATCATTTTATATTTAATAATCTAACTATAAACGAAATAATATTATATATAAAAAAACCTTATGAAGAAAATCTATTCCGAGCAATGTAGCAATACCCTGGTTCAACCATTGATACGACCACCATAGACTGACTGTATTATCAAACCATTGATGTGCTATTTGACGTGCTATTAAACGTGCCACCTCTATTTTATGCGCAAGGGAATCTATTTTTTCGTCATAGATAATAGCTGTTTCTCTGAAAATTAGTTATTACTACTAATAAAAATATTATTTAAAATATTTTTATTTTAAATATGTAGTATAATAAAATATTGTTCCTATAATATTATACATGTTACATTAAGTATATGACATGAAATTAATAATAAGATACGTGTGCGAAAATTTATTGTACAAACGTGTCTTCGTTTTGAATATTATGTGATATAGATTTGATATTTATAAAAAAAACTAAAAAATTAAACACACAAATAATAATATTAATTCATAAAATTGTTATATAGTTTATTAAAATGAGAAAAATCATACGCTTTTATGTATAATGGTATAAAGGTAAATTTTATCAAGGAATAAACAAATTACTTATTTTTATCTTATATTAATATGTGGGCTTACAAATTATAAAATATTCTATTTTTTTAATTATAAAATATTATATTTTTCGTGTAAAATGCTCGTAAAATATTTTTTTCCGTTCAAAATAATAAGATCAATTGCCCGGTGAATTCACATTTGTCATAAATACATGTAATATTATTGTCTTGAAATACTAAATGTTTTTCTGCTGTCTTTTTAATAGTTGCTTATAAAATACCATAAATTTTTACAACAAACTTTGAGGTAGTTTTAAAATTTTATTGTTTTATTTTAGATAGATATTGTGTGTGTAACATATATGATAAAAATAAAATAAAGACAACAAACATATATTTAAAATCAAGACAACAAATATATATTTAAAATTATAATTTAATATCATTTGAATAAATGTCATTCTTATCTAAAACCAATAACTTTATAAATATGTGTGTACGTTATATTATAATAAAATATATTTTACGCATTATCGTTTATTAATATCAATTTCATTATAAAATAAAATGTATATTATAATAAAATGTATACATATTTTTTCTCTTTTGAAAATTTTTAATTATGAATGCCAAAAATAGTTATTTTTTAAATAGTTTATTATCTTCTATATTCTATTTATTATTATTATTTTTTACTCTACTTATCTATATTACCTGTAGAAAACGAAACCACATTTTCCTATGGCATCATATCGAAAGCCCGGCATTAAGACATGTTGAATTGTCGAAATCTCAAAATTCTTCGAATTATTTTCGGAATATGTTGCAATTTTGTTAACAACCTCTGCTGCGAATAATACTTGAGAAGAATTTCTATTCCATATAATTATTTCAGATAAACCAGAACTCGAATTTAAGCAATAAACGGAAAGAATAAGTTTAAACCATTTATCTGTCAATAGACAAAATGCCACTTGATAGGTGGAAATTTCAGGAGTGATATTGAAATGCGTCAGTTGCATTTTGCTATTAATTAAATGAATTTTTGTATTATAATTCATATTCGATAAGACTGTGTATTCTTTACGATGTTTTATTGAAATATTAAAAGTTGCTTTGAATTCCAGTTCGTCCCAACATGGAAATATTTGTCGAGCGCCAATTGTCTGGAAATGCGTTGCGTACAACCATCTACAACATTTTAACAATAAACCTCATATAACGGAAAAAATTTAATCGTTAAAAATTAATACAAAGTAAAAAAAATATATTTAATCGTTAAAAATTAATACAAAGTAAAAAAAATATATTTTTATGAAACTCATGAATGGTATACAAAACGTGTACATGTGTTTTATAAATAAATAGTTTAATTTTTATATTTTTCTGACGTATTCGATAAAGTTACTTATACATCACATTGCTTTATCATAAAAATAAGAATTGTTTTTTAAGAATATTATTTTTACTTTATTTTATTATTATTATTGTTATTATTATTGTTATTATCATTATCATTATCATTATGCATTTTATATTGTTGTTACTATGTATTTTTTATTATAATATATAATAATACTTTTTTTATATTGTGCTACACATATATTTATGTAATCCTCAATTATATTACAATATACTGAAGTAAGAGTCAAGTAATAGCTCTAAAATATGTAGTTTAACAATTAATTTTTTAATTATATAGTAATCTCGAAATATTTTAAAATTTTCTCTCTTACATACGAACATGTACATTTCAATCCATAATATCTAAATCTTGCGAAGAAAAAAATACATTACGTAACAACAAATAAAAAAATAATAAATAAAAATATGATAAGCAATAAAACTTGAAGATTTTAATATAAAATGAAATAATAATCAATATTAATAATCGATAATTAATAATCAATATTTTGTATAATGATAAACCATGCATGTTTTTAACATTTTTTTATTATGTTCACTATTTACTCACATTTTATGTCCCGTGCTGTTTACATAAGAATACTTAAAGATACTTTCATTATTGTCATTGAAGTATCCAGTGTAATTCATAATCAAGGAGTAATCTCCACTTGGTATTTCTTCGATAAAATGAAAGCTGAGAATGTGACTTTCATTGTTATACGTATTATTCTGTGGGATATAATGTTTTTCTTCAATCCATACTTCAGTCAATCCCTTATTTGTTAAAATTGCATGATTAATTTTTATTTGTGGTTTTTGGGCGTGCAAACTTATGATGCGTGTTGGACGATAAATACCGATGTAAACATGGCATTTACCAATGAAATTTGTTACTTCTAATTTGTCAAATGGCAATAATGTAATATTAATGATATAATGATCTGGTATTATATAATACGATAAGTAAAATGTATTTTTCAAATCCGTATTATTTCTTGAATTTTCCTCGGAAAAAGATACTGTCGCACCGATGAATATTAATATAATACATAATAATGTGATAAACAACAATTTGAAGCATATCATATCGATCTTCTCGTTTTAGATATCTATAAAAAAAAAGAATTTTTTTTTTATTTTTAGTATGAGAAAAGCATTTTACAATAAAATCAGAATTCTCTCCATTTTCTCTTATGAGTGATTTTACTAATTTAAATTTAATCGTAACACTCATAATATTATGTTTCTTTTACAGTTGCGCTCATAAGTATTTTGACAAACAGTTTTCGGAACGCGCACAACTATAGGTCAATATGATAAACAAAGTTGTCAGTCACTTATGACGTCTGGTAAGAGACGCATGTACAAGTCACAAATAAATCCGAATTATCAACAGTTATTACTTTTTATTTTTCGTTTTCATTATTCGCTTGGATCGTAAGTATTTTGACAAATATTTTTGAGAGCATTAAATCTAAAAAAAGATTGTATTAATGTTTTGAAATTGATTTAAATGTTAGAAATATTATGCCGAAGAGAAAAGAATATTCTGTGGAAATGAGGGAGGCTGTCATTCGTGCTCTGAATGAAGGACGTACACAATCAAGTGTTTCTCGTGATTTTGGCATATCACGATAACTTGTAAATGTTTGGAATCGTCGCTATAAAGACAGAGGTGAAGTATACAACAAGAGTAGGTCGGGACGTCCACGAAAAACAACTATTCGGGAAGATAAATTAATTAAAAGACAGTCTATAGCAGATCCTCAAAAATCTGCCACAGCTATTGCTAAAGATTTACATGAAAATTGTGGAGTAAATGTACATGTTTCTACCATAAAACGACGTCTCAAAGAACAAGGTTTAATAGCTCGACGGCCCAGTAAAAAACCTCTAATTTCTAAAAAGAACAGAAAGGCCCGAATAATGTTTGCTAAAGCTCATCAAAATTGGACATCAATTGAGTGGTCTAAGGTACTATGGAGTAATGAAAGTAAATTTAATTTATTTTCTTCCGACGGAATATTATTATTATTATTATTAATTATTATAAAACGTTAATGCAAATATTTTTTTACCTTTCATTACATTTTTAATCTGACATTTTAATATTTAATCACTCAAATTATTCTCTTCTGAATCTTTTCATCTATAGTTTTGCCGAAAACAAAAAAGCTCTTCTATTAATCTTTTAAATAAGATTTTTCATTTGTTTATTATCTATTTTAGGTACAAATATACAGGGTGTTTCCGCAACATACACATCATTAAGTCGAGTTGCCTATCTGCCCACTCAGGGGCATGCTTTACTGGGCTCGCAGAATAAGATCAAAATGGGAAAAAGGAATCTGTTTTTATCACTGTATTATAATGAACAGTTGTGAAATTTAATAATATAAATAAAATATTTATCTAATAATAAATAAAATAATAATAGATAAAATAACATAAATAAAATTTAATAACCAAATTTGGACAAATATAATGAAAAATACTTATAATGAAAAATATATTTGATTTTTAAATAATAAATTATAAAAACTCGATATAATCACTATTTTCTTCTAAGCATAGAGCAATCCTGCTGAAAATGTCTCTCACTTGTTTTATCAGAAGAGTGATCTCTGCCCATGGATCTTATACCTATGGACTTTTTTATGTGGAACATCTTAAAAAATAAAATATATCACACCCTGCCGGAAAATGCAGAAATTCTTAAAAATAGAATTCGTAACGCGGAGATCACTTCTCTCATGATAAGTCGCGTGAGAGAAAATTTCATGCGCAGAATTGTTTTATATTTAAAAGAAGATGGTGGTTATATTGAATATTTATTATAATTTATTACATTTAAAGATCAAAAATATTTGTCATTATAAGTATATTTTGTTATATTTGTTTATTATATTTTTTACTATATATTTGTTCAAATTTATTTATTAAATTTACGTTATTAATATATGTTAATATATATTAAATATTATTAAATATTATAATTAAATGTTATAAAGTGTTATTAAACAAATTTGTCAATTTATTAGAATTGAATATTTTATATATATTATTATTATCTACCCCAGACAGCACACATGTTCAAAAAACATCTAAAAGACGACTTAAAGACGTCTTAAAGTCTTTTAGACGTCTTTAAGACATTTTTTGGCCTTTTTGTGCTGTCTGGGATATTATTATAAATATATTACATATAAATATATAATATATATCATTAAATATATATTTTATCTATATTATTAAATTTCGCAATTATTTACTATAATAAAATGATAAGATTTCCGTTTCCTTACTCCCCGTTGTACTCGCATTCTAATCTAAAAAGGCCAAAAGATGTCTTTTGGACATGTGTGCTGTCTGAGATAGATAATAATAATATATATAAAATATTCAATTCTAATAAATTGACAAATTTGTTTAATAACACATTATAACATTTCTTATTCAGCGAGTCTAATAAAGTATGCCCCTGATTATGGGCATCCCGACTTAATAATGTGTATGTTGCGGAAACACTCTGTACATGTGATGTACAGAGTTTCTCAATTCTGATATGAGTTAAATTTATTGAAATATTCTAACATCCATAAACTTGAGGAAATTGAAATTAAAAAAGAATAAAATTTGGATTCTGATCAGTATTTAATAAAATATTATATTTCACAGTTTTGGACAAGGAATCATAGTAGTATAGGATTTGCCTGCATGTTGTATTTAATGTTGACACATTTTCAAAGTCGTATAATTTAAGCTTAAATTCTTCCATTTCACTTCTGTGTAACAGGCATTACTTATTTATCATACAGTACACTCACGCGATCGTTATTATTAGTTATTTTTAATATATTTTATTATTATTGTAATATATATATATATATATATATATATATATATATATATATATATATATATATATATATATAGCATTTTTATTATTAAAAATTTTTTGAAAACAAGTTTAGTCCATCTCTTTCTTTAAATATCGCCTTATAAACTATCAGGTTTAAATAAAAAATCAAGTACAGACTAATATCTAGCGATTGTTTTCTTCATGTTTTAATATATTTTTATTAACAAGACAAATTAATATTTCAAGTATTTTATAATTTATTGTTTATAATTTATAATAACACGCATTACATTTAACATAATTTTCGAAAACATATAGATGTATAGATTCTATTCTGTTTGTTATATTGTAACTTATGGAAGATGAAGTTTCACTAAATAATTGCTAATATTATGAAATGTCTTTCTCTTTTCCTCTTTAATATATATAAAATATCATAATTTCAACTCATGAAGAAAGTTTTTTTATAAATTTTAGATTTAAAATTATTTAAATTCAAAATTAGTTGAAAATGTTACATTTTTGAAGTCATCTACATTTTATTAATAATTTCATTAATGTTGAAAAAGATGAGTTGTGGAAGACAAAATTGTGTCCGTCAAACTCTTGCTTCTTATACTAATTTAAATTGTATTTTCTATATACATTTTGCACATTTTCATAGGTGTATAAATGCTTTTTTGCAGTAACTTACCTTATTATATTGAAATTGTGATGGATTAAGATATAGTTATTTGTTGAAAATAATAGCACAATATTATCACAAGCTGTTAATTCTCTCTAAATATATGCATACTCGCGATCTTACCATTCCTAAAGATCATTGGAAACTAACGAACTCGATAACTGGTACGTTATAGCCAATGTCATGTAAACAGAACATAATGTCATGTATGACTGTGTTTCCTCTATAAATATAATCAAGATTCGATGTGTAATCAAATAGATACCTAATATTTTTAAATTTAACATCACATGGGTATATATAAGCAATCAAGAAACTGTAATATAATATATTTCAATCTTCTTTTTTTAGAAAAGGATTTAGGTTTTTACAGATTACAGTAATATTTGCTCATTATATATATATATATAAGACCAAAATTTTAAATATCATATATTAATATCATAATATTCCTATGTTTATGGACGAATAGTATTATTTGCACTATTATATCTTTAAAAATCTGAACAAATAATTTTATTCGAGCAACGATTTACGGTAAAATTTATATCTAGATGCGATTTAAAAGAATCTGTGAAAACATTTTATTTTTAATATTTATAAAAGAGTAAAATTAAAATTATTATAAAAATTAGTCATAATGAAACTTATATAATAAATTGATTCTTCACATTCTTACATAATTTTCTGAAAACGACTCAAGTGTCTTAAGATTTCAAACTTGCGTAATTTTATCTTGTGATCGATTAATAAATTTATAATTATGTTGAATGTCTCCTTCGGATTATAGAAAGGTAATGTCATGTAATTAATCTGAAATATTTATGTATTGATTAATAAATGAATTTTCATTAATAAATAAAAAATTCCTTTCATAAAATAAAAATATAATACAGTATTATTTTCGGTTTATTCCATAATTAAAATAAATATACAGAGTGGCTTAAAAAACCGTTATTTTTCCTCTTAATAGGTGATTCAACATTTCAAACGAAAATTTTAATACAAAAGTGTCGAAGTTGTAAAGTTTATAAACGAAGAGAGATATTTTACGAATAACAAAGTTAATGTTTTACGCAATCAATCAGGCACGACAAAATGGCAAGTGAAAAAAGTATGAAAAGGGCCTTTTTTATTATATATGATATTTCGAGATTATTGTATATATTTACAAAAGCATTGTCATTATTTTCTCGCTTCCCCACGCATTGCGTTAATAAATTCTTTTTTACGAATAATGTATTAATAAATTCTTTTTTACGAATAATGTAAGAGTTAAAGGACTCTCAAAAATGATTGAAATAAAAATTTGCGACAAATTTCAACTGTCAAAATGATCGATTAATATTATTTCCATGAAGGCGTCTATTAGGCTGTGCGAGCGTTCAAATTGTGTTTCCTCAGAATAAAATTATTTGATATTTATTTATTTCGTATTTTAGAATATTCACAATGAAATACAAATTGCAACCGTTCCAGTAGAAATTAAATCAGTGAATTTTTATTTGAAACATATTTGAGATACTTTCAGTTCTTGCATCCATTATTCCTAAAAAGAATGTACTAATATAATGAGTAGAGAAGCGAAAAACATGTAATGAGAATGCTATTGCAAATTTATACGATAATAATAATATTATAAAAAAGGGCGATCCATTCATGGGAACATTTTTGTCACTTGTCATTTCATAGTACCTGAGCGCGCGAAATCTCAATCCTATTCGTAAAATATAATCGCTTTCCGTTTAAAAAATATTATATCGACATATTTCTATATTAGGATTTTCTTTTTGAAATATTTCAAAGAATCTGTTATTAAGAGGAGAAATACGCTTATTTTAGAATATATATATATTTGATATGACATAAGAGAGCGAAAATAAAAATAAAATTTAAAAAATAAAAATTTAATAATAAAAAATAGTAGATAACATAAATAAATATATTCAAAAATGTACCTTTAATATTTTACTAAATTTATCAAAAAATAACTGTCGGACCAAAACCTGTTCATTAGTTACTTTTTTATTAAAAATATTCACAAACTCACTTATCTGAAACAAATTTCAATATTTTGTTTGTTATTAATTAATAGTTTAATCTTGCGTTATTTTTACGAAAATCAAATGTAATTTTGTATTTTCAGTATAATTATTAGTCCAAAAAAGTTATTCTAATTAAAAGTTTTACAATATTTATAAATAAATTTAACAATTAGTAATAAAGTTTGTAAATCAGTTAATGTTTATTATAAAATAAACTGGTAAACTATAATACATCATTCAAGTTTGAAAAATTTACCTGATTAAGTTGTTCCTCAGAATATACATGATTAATAATATCAATTAATATTGCAACAGTGTATTTGCTGTAAATGATAAATAATAAATTTATAATTAATATATATGACAACTTTACGTGGGTACATGAGTATTATGAATAGAATTTATATAAGTATAAAAGATAAATATCACACTTATTACCTGGGTATCCACATTAAATTTCTTAATACATTATCAAGTATTTCCTTATTATTTGCGTGCCTCGCAATAATATAATGAAAATCATTTAAAATATCTCCCATTTCTTTATCAAAATTGAATAACATTTCTATATATTTGATCATAATAGTAGAAATACTGGAACAAGCAAGGAATTTCGAAATTATTGCATTAGGGTTCTTAATATGTATAGTCCATACTTTAACCCAAGTACTACTGTTCGCTCGCACTAAACCATTACAGAATGTCCAATCTCTCCACCAAGGCAAAATTCTACGATATTTAAAAGAAAATTAAAAATGTGTTGGAGGAATTTAGTTCACAGACTTATAGATATTTGTTGTGTGTTACTCAGCAAGTATATATGAAAGAATGCAAAGTACACATGAAAAGAAAAATATAATTATGAAAATTGTACGTGTAAGAAAACTTACTTATTTGTTTCAGGATTTGTAAGATGTTGATGCAATTTATTTTCGGCTGTTTTCGTGCAATTTGACGCACCAAGAACACAGGCCCATTTAATAACTTCCTGCCTTAAGCAATCAATTAAATCGTTAGTTTCCTCGTTAAGTTTTTTATCACAATTGATGTTTCGAAGAAGTCCGTTCAAACTGTTCAAAATTTTCGTCTAGAAATAAAACAATACTGTATATTTTTCATTGGTTACTTGTAAAAAAATGTAATGCTTGAATAAATATAATATTAATAAATCTTCTCTATTTTGATATAGAAAGTGAATACAATATTATTTTAAATTTCTCAATCTCTTTAAATTATTATAAGAAATGCAGCGTTACACACATGTAAAGAAGTATTGAAAGTATGATAATTGATTAATACATGAAAAATCAATATTTTATATTAATATGTCACAATATATACATAATGTAACATTTTTATTAACAAAGAAGTAAAGAGAGAGAGAGAGAGAGTTTACCTTGATAATATTAGATTTTTCATCTTGAAATGGAAAAATGCTTGATATGTCTTCGAGAACCTTAAACATGGGATACCATACGATATAATCTGTCTCTCGAGATAGATATTCCGTGAGTTCCAAAAATATAGAAAAATTAAGTGTGCCTGCCTTCACGAAGTAATATGCATCATCAATAATTTGAGCCCGATTGAGAACATGTATGTTTGTATATTTCGTAGAGTTCAGATATCTCGCAATATTTTGCCAATTCTTGGGTTCGTAATTAACACGGTAATATCCTGTTGTAGATGTTGCAATTGATGAATATAGAAGAATATTTCTTGGATTAATAACTTCTCTTAATTAAATATATTAAATCATTTCTAAATTTTTCCATTTTCTTATAATATATATAATATTATGATATTATAATCATCAAAAATTAAGTATTTTTATATAAAATAAACTGTGTAGGATGTTTAAGATAAATGTAATATATTTTCAGTACTACATAAATTATATAGAAAATATGTCATATTTAATATTATATCTCTTGCATATTACCTATCTTTTTGCATTTATCATGAAAAGATAAGTAAAATTTTTCCATCATGTTCAGTTTTTTTGCATAATTATAGTATGTGCAAATAATTAATTTTTATATAAAAATAAGATAGTATGAAAATTTTAAATATAATTAATATTTATTTATATATATGTGATATATGTATGTGTACGTAGATATAAATAAAATATAAAAAATAAATTGTTAGCAATTTTAATATTTTATGAAAATTCTCCTAATTTCTTTTAAAATATATTTTAATAGATAACATTTTTTCACGATCAAAATGTATAGAAAAAACGAGTATATATTTGCTATGTATTTGCCGACATATTATATATCTCAGGTTTTAAAAGATTATTTCTAGAAATTTTAATAATATTCTCAGTTGTAAGCAAAATATAATAATAACAAAAAATTATTGCATTTTAAATAAAAAATCATATTGCCTATTGAGGGTGTCCCACTACTTCCGTACAATATTTTAATAGCGTATTCTAGATGTAAAATAGAAAGTCAGAAATCCTAATACGAAAATGTTGAAGCAACAATAAGTTTTAAGTTACAAGTGAACAAAGTTTGCCATGATACTGCATAGAATTGCGCGTACAGTACGTAACTGCATTTATACCTACATTGATTTGTCATTTGTTATTTATTTTTCAAGCAGTTAATAAATAAATTAATTTCCATAAGTATTTCTCCGTTTAAAGAAAAATAAACAGAGTTTCTTAACAGTATTTTTTAAATATGTCGAGATAGGTTTAATTCCGTTTAAATGTAATGTAATTAATTAATCATTTAAATTGTTATATGAAAGAATAAAATTTTAAATATTTTACTTACAACAATCATAATTCGTTAATATTACATGATCATCATATACATAATACATATAAAAATAGCAAAATCAACTACGCAATGAAAATCAATATCACTTAATTTGTAAAAATCAATAACAAACGACATCGGTAAATGTATGTATAATTATGCGATATCATTATTAAATTTTGATATTTTATAATTTAAGAATTATTACAGCGTCGGAATTTTTGTATTAAAATTTTATTTCCAGAATAAATTATTAAAGAATTATATTGTGAGATTATGAGATATTCTATATATATTATAATACATTTAACAGAATTTGTGTAAAATTATAGTGGCACGTTATTCATAATAATTTTGCGTAACGGGAAAAATTTAAAACAATTTTAAATTAAAAATATATAATAACATTTTAAATTAAAATGAGAAGTATATGTATTTTAATAATAGTATAATAACAATTTTATTGTAACTTGTGATTAGTTTAGTATTTTCTTATTATTCATATTATGATTACTTTAAAGTATAAGACAACATGGATTTTTAAGTAGTAGATATAAAAATTATAAGTAACAGACTCAAATACGTATATTTAAATATGAAAATAGAGTAAAACATCAATTATTCGTAATAAAAACTTAATTTCTATAAAGTTATGAATCAATAGAATATTTACCAATTTGTTGTAAATTAATTATGTACCATTCATCCTCTTGCACATCAAAAAAAACAGATTGATTAAAATAATTTTCGTATGAGATCCACCCATCTTGTACATGCCAATTCTTGGATATTGTAAAATCGGATTCTGTCTGCTTAGTTACTGTTATAGGTATCCACCAATCATATAGCACATTTAAACTGCCGTAATTTTCTATTTCTATTCTTAAGTAAGGAATTTCATTTTTAACTTTCAATATAGGATAATGTTCCTGTTTCGTCCAAGCATTCATAATATCTTTTATAATAAAAGATTTCATATAGATTCTTCTTTCTGAATCATAGACAATTTGCATAACATTGTAGAAATCATTGAGTGTTGCAGATCTAAACATACTAAATTTAACATATTATATTGCTGACTACAATAAAGAAAGATTTCTTTTAATTTAGAAAAAAACATACAAATTCATTAATTAAATTGCATATGTGTATTAATACATATTCTATGTTCTATACTATGCTACTTTTATATAATTTTTTATTTATTTTATTTTTTATCGTTAGCTGATATTGTTGAAGTTTATATAACATGCTAAAATAACGAATATATGTAAAAAGCCTATCGTGAGTAACCGGTGACATATAGAATACAAAATATGTTAATTTATAACTTAATTTATAATAATAAAAAATTGATTTTACAATTATCATATTGGAATATAATGTAGAAATGATAGAATTGAAATTATGGAAGAAGTTTGAGGTCATTTTTAAATGCAAATGTTGCAAAAGAATTCTTTGTAAAAACACAAAAAATTGTAAAGTGTAGAAATAAAAAAAATCGGAAACCGAAACGGCGGCTGGAATCTTTAATAATATAATTATAAATGTAATATATAAAGGGGAAAATTTAAAGCAATTTATAACTTACTACGTTTTACAGAATTCTTCAATTCCTTTTTTAAATATTTCATCAGTGAGGACATGTTGTAACATGCGTAATATAGCAGGAGCTACAATGAAAAAATACAATGCGTGTAAATGAATATGTTTATATTATAAAATGCATGAAAGCGCGTATATGTTTATATTAAATTTACTTCAGAATCCATACATATAAATTTGTCGGAAACATCTGATTTTTCTGTACAAAATAATATGGTTTTATATTCTTTTTCTTATAATTTTACACTTTTTTCTGTACAAGAAAATATAGTTTTACACCTTTACTTATTATAATTTTGCATCTCTTTATTGCAATAAATAAAATATCTATGTAAATTGCGAGAAAGCAAATTTAATTTAACTTTCTTATTGCTTTGTGACATTTACAACTTTACGACATTTATGACTTTATGGGGACATTCATTTATTATTTATTCAATCTTACCTTTTATATAATAGGAAAAAGAAAATAATGAATTAATTTCGGAGGGTTTGTTGATCTCTGATATAAGAGGCTTCATAATGGAATAACTGTCTAAACGAAGAGATTCTTGTTGCATCTGCACTACGAATAAATCCGACGTACGAAAATCTGCAAAATACTAGTAACAAAAAATTTAATTGAAGAAATTTTAAATAGAAAAATACGTAAATAAAAAATTTCTCATATTATATTAGTTTGTTTCGCGTATATTACTACGATTTCTATTATTTCCATTAATATAAATAGTATCTATTATTTGCAATGCATCGTGTTATTTGTGTAAGGACAACTTTTTTATATTTTAAGTACAAAAGGAGCCACCAAAAAATAACTTTAAAATATGTGTAATTTATTTAGATATAAAATTAAATATCATTGAAGTCATTTAAAAGAAACTTGATATAAGTTTTCTCTTTATATCTTATAATTATAGAAAAACGTGCAATTCTGTCAAAATTATTTTATATATTTTAAATGCTATAAAAATATAAACTATTTAGATGATCATTGTTATTTACAGACTAATAAAATGTTAAGATCTTTTTTATTGTATGAACAATCATTTTATATTTAATAATCTAACTATAAGCGAAATAATATTATATATAAAAAAACCTTATGAAGAACATCTATTCCGAGCAATGTAGCAATACCCTGGTTCAACCATTGATACGACCACCATAGACTGACTGTATTATCAAACCATTGATGTGCTATTTGACGTGCTATTAAACGTGCCACCTCTATTTTATGCGCAAGGGAATCTATTTTTTCGTCATAGATAATAGCTGTTTCTCTGAAAATTAGTTATTACTACTAATAAAAATATTATTTAAAATATTTTTATTTTAAATATGTAGTATAATAAAATATTGTTCCTATAATATTATACATGTTACATTAAGTATATGACATGAAATTAATAATAAGATACGTGTGCGAAAATTTATTGTACAAACGTGTCTTCGTTTTGAATATTATGTGATATAGATTTGATATTTATAAAAAAAACTAAAAAATTAAACACACAAATAATAATATTAATTCATAAAATTGTTATATAGTTTATTAAAATGAGAAAAATCATACGCTTTTATGTATAATGGTATAAAGGTAAATTTTATCAAGGAATAAACAAATTACTTATTTTTATCTTATATTAATATGTGGGCTTACAAATTATAAAATATTCTATTTTTTTAATTATAAAATATTATATTTTTCGTGTAAAATGCTCGTAAAATATTTTTTTCCGTTCAAAATAATAAGATCAATTGCCCGGTGAATTCACATTTGTCATAAATACATGTAATATTATTGTCTTGAAATACTAAATGTTTTTCTGCTGTCTTTTTAATAGTTGCTTATAAAATACCATAAATTTTTACAACAAACTTTGAGGTAGTTTTAAAATTTTATTGTTTTATTTTAGATAGATATTGTGTGTGTAACATATATGATAAAAATAAAATAAAGACAACAAACATATATTTAAAATCAAGACAACAAATATATATTTAAAATTATAATTTAATATCATTTGAATAAATGTCATTCTTATCTAAAACCAATAACTTTATAAATATGTGTGTACGTTATATTATAATAAAATATATTTTACGCATTATCGTTTATTAATATCAATTTCATTATAAAATAAAATGTATATTATAATAAAATGTATACATATTTTTTCTCTTTTGAAAATTTTTAATTATGAATGCCAAAAATAGTTATTTTTTAAATAGTTTATTATCTTCTATATTCTATTTATTATTATTATTTTTTACTCTACTTATCTATATTACCTGTAGAAAACGAAACCCCATTTTCCTATGGCATCATATCGAAAGCCCGGCATTAAGACATGTTGAATTGTCGAAATCTCAAAATTCTTCAAATTATTTTCGGAATATGTTGCAATTTTGTTAACAACCTCTGCTGCGAATAATACTTGAGAAGAATTTCTATTCCATATAATTATTTCAGATAAACCAAAACTCGAATTTAAGCAATAAACGGAAAGAATAAGTTTAAACCATTTATCTGTCAATAGACAAAATGCCACATGATAGGTGGAAATTTTAGGAGTGATATTGAAATGCGTCAGTTGCATTTTGCTATTAATTAAATGAATTTTTGTATTATAATTCATATTCGATAAGACTGTGTATTCTTTACGATGTTGTATTGAAATGTTAAAGGTTGCTTTGCGTTCTGGTTCGTCCCAACATGGAAATATTTGTCGAGCGCCAATTGTCTGGAAATGCGTTGCGTACAACCATCTACAACATTTTACCAATAAACCTCATATAACGGAAAAAATTTAATCGTTGTATTAAAAATTAATACAAAGTAGAAAAAATATATTTTTATGAAACTCATGAATGGTATACAAAACGTGTACATGTGTTTTATAAATAAATAGTTTAATTTTTATATTTTTCTGACGTATTCGATAAAGTTACTTATACATCACATTGCTTTATCATAAAAATAAGAATTGTTTTTTAAGAATATTATTTTTACTTTATTTTATTATTATTATTGTTATTATTATTGTTATTATCATTATCATTATCATTATGCATTTTATATTGTTGTTACTATGTATTTTTTATTATAATATATAATAATACTTTTTTTATATTGTGCTACACATATATTTATGTAATCCTCAATTATTATTTATGTAATCCTCAATTACAATATACTGAAGTAAGAGTCAAGTAATAGCTCTAAAATATGTAGTTTAACAATTAATTTTTTAATTATATAGTAATCTCGAAATATTTTAAAATTTCTCTCTTACATACGAACATGTACATTTCAATCCATAATATCTAAATCTTGCGAAGAAAAAAATACATTACGTAACAACAAATAAAAAAATAATAAATAAAAATATGATAAGCAGTAAAACTTGAAGAAGATTTTAATATAAAATGAAATAATAATCAATATTAATAATCGATAATTAATAATCAATATTTTGTATAATGATAAACCATGCATGTTTTTAACATTTTTTTATTATGTTCACTATTTACTCACATTTTATGTCCCGTGCTGTTTACATAAGAATACTTAAAGATACTTTCATTATTGTCATTGAAGTATCCAGTGTAATTCATAATCAAGGAGTAATCTCCACTTGGTATTTCTTCGATAAAATGAAAGCTGAGAATGTGACTTTCATTGTTATACGTATTATTCTGTGGGATATAATGTTTTTCTTCAATCCATACTTCAGTCAATCCCTTATTTGTTAAAATTGCATGATTTATTTTTATTTGTGGTTTTTGGGCGTGCAAACTTATGATGCGTGTTGGACGATAAATACCGATGTAAACATGGCATTTACCAATGAAATTTGTTACTTCTAATTTGTCAAATGGCAATAATGTAATATTAATGATATAATGATCTGGTATTATATAATACGGTAAGTAAAATGTATTTTTCAAATCCGTATTATTTCTTGAATTTTCCTCGGAAAAAGATACTGTCGCACCGATGAATATTAATATAATACATAATAATGTGATAAACAACAATTTGAAGCATATCATATCGATCTTCTCGTTTTAGATATCTATAAAAAAAAAGAATATTTTTTTTATTTTTAGTATGAGAAAAGCATTTTACAATAAAATCAGAATTCTCTCCATTTTCTCTTATGAGTGATTTTACTAATTTAAATTTAATCGTAACACTCATAATATTATGTTTCTTTTACAGTTGCGCTCATAAGTATTTTGACAAACAGTTTTCGGAACGCGCACAACTATAGGTCAATATGATAAACAAAGTTGTCAGTCACTTATGACGTCTGGTAAGAGACGCATGTACAAGTCACAAATAAATCCGAATTATCAACAGTTATTACTTTTTATTTTTCGTTTTCATTATTCGCTTGGATCGTAAGTATTTTGACAAATATTTTTAAGAGCATTAAATCTAAAAAAAGATTGTATTAATGTTTTGAAATTGATTTAAATGTTAGAAATATTATGCCGAAGAGAAAAGAATATTCTGTGGAAATGAGGGAGGCTGTCATTCGTGCTCTGAATGAAGGACGTACACAATCAAGTGTTTCTCGTGATTTTGGCATATCACGACACTTGTAAATGTTTGGAATCGTCGCTATAAAGACAGAGGTGAAGTATACAACAAGAGTAGGTCGGGACGTCCACGAAAAACAACTATTCGGGAAGATAAATTAATTAAAAGACAGTCTATAGCAGATCCTCAAAAATCTGCCACAGCTATTGCTAAAGATTTACATGAAAATTGTGGAGTAAATGTACATGTTTCTACCATAAAACGACGTCTCAAAGAACAAGGTTTAATAGCTCGACGGCCCAGTAAAAAACCTCTAATTTCTAAAAAGAACAGAAAGGCCCGAATAACGTTTGCTAAAGCTCATCAAAATTGGACATCAATTGAGTGGTCTAAGGTACTATGGAGTAATGAAAGTAAATTTAATTTATTTTCTTCCGACGGAATATTATTATTATTATTAATTATTATAAAACGTTAATGCAAATATTTTTTTACCTTTCATTACATTTTTAATCTGACATTTTAATATTTAATCACTCAAATTATTCTCTTCTGAATCTTTTCATCTATAGTTTTGCCGAAAACAAAAAAGCTCTTCTATTAATCTTTTAAATAAGATTTTTCATTTCTTTATTATCTATTTTAGGTACAAATATACAGGGTGTTTCCGCAACATACACATCATTAAGTCGAGTTGCCTATCTGCCCACTCAGGGGCATGCTTTACTGGGCTCGCAGAATAAGATCAAAATGGGAAAAAGGAATCTGTTTTTATCACTGTATTATAATGAACAGTTGTGAAATTTAATAATATAAATAAAATATTTATCTAATAATAAATAAAATAATAATAGATAAAATAACATAAATAAAATTTAATAACCAAATTTGGACAAATATAATGAAAAATACTTATAATGAAAAATATATTTGATTTTTAAATAATAAATTATAAAAACTCGATATAATCACTATTTTCTTCTAAGCATAGAGCAATCCTGCTGAAAATGTCTCTCACTTGTTTTAACAGAAGAGTGATCTCTGCCCATGGATGTTATACCTATGGACTTTTTTATGTGGAACATCTTAAAAAATAAAATATATCACACCCTGCCGGAAAATGCAGAAATTCTTAAAAATAGAATTCGTAACGCGGAGATCACTTCTCTCATGATAAGTCGCGTGAAAGAAAATTTCATGCGCAGAATTGTTTTATATTTAAAAGAAGATGGTGGTTATATTGAATATTTATTATAATTTATTACATTTAAAGATCAAAAATATTTGTCATTATAAGTATATTTTATTATATTTGTTTATTATATTTTTTACTATATATTTGTTCAAATTTATTTATTAAATTTACGTTATTAATATATGTTAATATATATTAAATATTATTAAATATTATAATTAAATGTCATAAAGTGTTATTAAACAAATTTGTCAATTTATTAGAATTGAATATTTTATATATATTATTATTATCTACCCCAGACAGCACACATGTTCAAAAAACATCTAAAAGACGACTTAAAGACGTCTTAAAGTCTTTTAGACGTCTTTAAGACATTTTTTGGCCTTTTTGTGCTGTCTGGGATATTATTATAAATATATTACATATAAATATATAATATATATCATTAAATATATATTTTATCTATATTATTAAATTTCGCAATTATTTACTATAATAAAATGATAAGATTTCCGTTTCCTTACTCCCCGTTGTACTCGCATTCTAATCTAAAAAGGCCAAAAGATGTCTTTTGGACATGTGTGCTGTCTGAGATAGATAATAATAATATATATAAAATATTCAATTCTAATAAATTGACAAATTTGTTTAATAACACATTATAACATTTCTTATTCAGCGAGTCTAATAAAGTATGCCCCTGATTATGGGCATCCCGACTTAATAATGTGTATGTTGCGGAAACACTCTGTACATGTGATGTACAGAGTTTCTCAATTCTGATATGAGTTAAATTTATTGAAATATTCTAACATCCATAAACTTGAGGAAATTGAAATTAAAAAAGAATAATATTTGGATTCTGATCAGTATTTAATAAAATATTATATTTCACAGTTTTGGACAAGGAATCATAATAGTATAGGATTTGCCTGCGTGTTGTATTTAATGTTGACACATTTTCAAAGTCGTATAATTTAAGCTTAAATTCTTCCATTTCACTTCTGTGTAACAGGCATTACTTATTTATCATACAGTACACTCACGCGATCGTTATTATTAGTTATTTTTAATATATTTTATTATTATTGTAATATATATATATATATATAGCATTTTTATTATTAAAAATTTTTTGAAAACAAGTTTAGTCCATCTCTTTCTTTAAATATCGCCTTATAAACTATCAGGTTTAAATAAAAAATCAAGTACAGACTAATATCTAGCGATTGTTTTCTTCATGTTTTAATATATTTTTATTAACAAGACAAATTAATATTTGTCAAGTATTTTATAATTTATTGTTTATAATTTATAATAACACGCATTACATTTAACATAATTTTCGAAAACATATAGATGTATAGATTCTATTTTGTTTGTTATATTGTAACTTATGGAAGATGAAGTTTCACTAAATAATTGCCAATATTATGAAATGTCTTTCTCTTTTCCTCTTTAATATATATAAAATATCATAATTTCAACTCATGAAGAAAGTTTTTTTATAAATTTTAGATTTAAAATTATTTAAATTCAAAATTAGTTGAAAATGTTACATTTTTGAAGTCATCTACATTTTATTAATAATTTCATTAATGTAGAAAAAGATGAGTTGTGGAAGATAAAATTGTGTCCGTCAAACTCTTGCTTCTTATACTAATTTAAATTGTATTTTCTATATACATTTTGCACATTTTCATAGGTGTATAAATGCTTTTTTGCAGTAACTTACCTTATTATATTGAAATTGTGATGGATTAAGATATAGTTATTTGTTGAAAATAATAGCACAATATTATCACAAGCTGTTAATTCTCTCTAAATATATGCATACTCGCGATCTTACCATTCCTAAAGATCATTGGAAACTAACGAACTCGATAACTGGTACGTTATAGCCAATGTCATGTAAACAGAACATAATGTCATGTATGACTGTGTTTCCTCTATAAATATAATCAAGATTCGATGTGTAATCAAATAGATACCTAATATTTTTAAATTTAACATCACATGGGTACATATAAGCAATCAAGAAACTATAATATAATATATTTCAATCTTCTTTTTTTAGAAAAGCATTTAGGTTTTTACAGATTACAGTAATATTTGCTCATTTGAGAGAGAGAGAATTATTTCTAAAATTATTATAAAAATCTCTAAGACCGATAATTTTTTATTTAGTTTTACATATTTTTGTAAACTAAAAGAAAAATTTAAAAAAGTATGTACTTATATTCTATAAATAATAATAATATAATTAACTAAAATAATAGACCAGTTAAAATGCACAAATGGCATACTTATAATTCGTGCTTTGTGCTCTCTCTCTCTCTCTCTTTCTCTCTCTCTCTCTCTCTAGTGATTCAATAAATTGTAAAAGTACTCTAATATTCATTTGTTTATTCATTTATTCTCGAATTAAATATCTGTAACAATTAACTGTTAACTTTAATATCTGTAATGATTGATAGTTTTAGAAATACAAAATGAATATAGAAAAATTTTTTAAGATACATCAATTACAATCACAATTACATTCTTACATATTAGCATTTTCTTATATATAAGATTATTTAAATTTTATTTTTAAATGTTATATACTGGGCACACGAAAAATATATTTTATTATCATAATTACATTAAATGGAATTTTATATTTGAAAACTGAAGTATTTGATTAACAAAAATATAATAACGTATATGTCATAAATAATTGTATATATTAGATTATTAAAATCAAAAGATGTACAATATTTAATTAATTTTGATATTAATATTTTATATTATTATTTAACATTATATATATATATATATATATATATATATATAAGACCAAAATTTTAAATATCATATATTAATATCATAATATTCCTTTGTTTATAGACGAATAGTATTATTTGCACTATTATATCTTTAAAAATCTGAACAAATAATTTTATTCGAGCAACGATTTACGGTAAAATTTATATCTAGATGCGATTTAAAAGAATCTGTGAAAACATTTTATTTCTAATATTTATAAAAGAGTAAAAATAAAATTATTATAAAAATTATTCATAATGAAACTTATATAATAAATTGATTCTTCACATTCTTACATAATTTTCTGAAAACGACTCAAGTGTCTTAAGATTTCAAACTTGCGTAATTTTATCTTGTGATCGATTAATAAATTTATAATTATGTTGAATGTCTCCTTCGGATTATAGAAAGGTAATGTCATGTAATTAATCTGAAATATTTATGTATTGATTAATAAATGAATTTTCATTAATAAATAAAAAATACCTTTCATAAAATAAAAATATAATACAGTATTATTTTCGGTTTATTCCATAATTAAAATAAATATACAGAGTGGCTTAAAAAACCGTTATTTTTCCTCTTAATAGATGATTCAACATTTCAAACGAAAATTTTAATACAAAAGTGTCGAAGTTGTAAAGTTTATAAACGAAGAGAGATATTTTACGAATAACAAAGTTAAGGTTTTACGCAATCAATCAGGCACGACAAAATGGCAAGTGAAAAAAGTATGAAAAGGGCCTTTTTTATTATATATGATATTTCGAGATTATTGTATATATTTACAAAAGCATTGTCATTATTTTCTCGTTTCCCCACGCATTGCGTTAATAAATTCTTTTTTACGAATAATGTATTAATAAATTCTTTTTTACGAATAATGTAAGAGTTAAAGGACTCTCAAAAATGATTGAAATAAAAATTTGCGACAAATTTCAACTGTCAAAATGATCGATTAATATTATTTCCATGAAGGCGTCTATTAGGCTGTGCGAGCGTTCAAATTGTGTTTCCTCAGAATAAAATTATTTGATATTTATTTATTTCGTATTTTAGAATATTCACAATGAAATACAAATTGCAACCGTTCCAGTAGAAATTAAATCAGTGAATTTTTATTTGAAACATATTTGAGATACTTTCAGTTCTTGCATCCATTATTCCTAAAAAGAATGTACTAATATAATGAGTAGAGAAGCGAAAAACATGTAATGAGAATGCTATTGCAAATTTATACGATAATAATAATATTATAAAAAAGGGCGATCCATTCATGGGAACATTTTTGTCACTTGTCATTTCATAGTACCTGAGCGCGCGAAATCTCAATCCTATTCGTAAAATATAATCGCTTTCCGTTTAAAAAATATTATATCGACATATTTCTATATTAGGATTTTCTTTTTGAAATATTTCAAAGAATCTGTTATTAAGAGGAGAAATACGCTTATTTTAGAATATATATATATTTGATATGACATAAGAGAGCGAAAATAAAAATAAAATTTAAAAAATAAAAATTTAATAATAAAAAATAGTAGATAACATAAATAAATATATTCAAAAATGTACCTTTAATATTTTACTAAATTTATCAAAAAATAACTGTCGGACCAAAACCTGTTCATTAGTTACTTTTTTATTAAAAATATTCACAAACTCACTTATCTGAAACAAATTTCAATATTTTGTTTGTTATTAATTAATAGTTTAATCTTGCGTTATTTTTACGAAAATCAAATGTAATTTTGTATTTTCAGTATAATTATTAGTCCAAAAAAGTTATTCTAATTAAAAGTTTTACAATATTTATAAATAAATTTAACAATTAGTAATAAAGTTTGTAAATCAGTTAATGTTTATTATAAAATAAACTGGTAAACTATAATACATCATTCAAGTTTGAAAAATTTACCTGATTAAGTTGTTCCTCAGAATATACATGATTAATAATATCAATTAATATTGCAACAGTGTATTTGCTGTAAATGATAAATAATAAATTTATAATTAATATATATGACAACTTTACGTGGGTACATGAGTATTATGAATAGAATTTATATAAGTATAAAAGATAAATATCACACTTATTACCTGGGTATCCACATTAAATTTCTTAATACATTATCAAGTATTTCCTTATTATTTGCGTGCCTCGCAATGATGTAATGAAAATCATTCAACAAATCCTTATCTCTCCTTTCATTCAAAAAATTATCTCTGCTTTCTTTGAAGTAATTTTCGAATATCAGTGTTGCATAGTTTATAATAATAGTAGAATTACCGGAACAAGCAAGGTATTTTGAAGTTATTGTATTAGGATTCTTAAGATGTATATTCCACACTTTGTCCCAAATATTATAGTTCGCCCTCATTAAACCATTACAGAACGTCCAATCTCTCCACCAAGACAAAAGTCTACGATATTTAGAAGTTAAAAATCTGTTAGAGGAATTTAGTTTTATAGTCTTAGATATTTGTTATGTATTATTCAGCAACTCATGAAAGCAAAAATGCAATTACGA
This sequence comes from Camponotus vicinus, assembly GCF_025532165.1. NCBI lineage: Eukaryota > Metazoa > Arthropoda > Insecta > Hymenoptera > Formicidae > Camponotus > Camponotus vicinus. The sequence continues at coordinate 14,196,410 of NW_028141949.1, read as the reverse complement.
AAGTTGTATGTATAAGAAAACTTACTTATTTGTTTCAGGATCTGTGAGATGTTGTAGCAATTTAGTTTCGGCTGCTTCCTTGCAATTTAACGAACCGAGAATACATGCCCACTTAGCAGCTTCTTGTCTTAAGCAGTCAATTAAATTGTCAGTTTTCTCATTAGATTTTTTATCATAATCGATCTTTCGAAGAAGTCTATTCAAACTGTACAAAATTTTTGTCTAGAAATAAAACAATACTATATACTTTACTGATTATTTGTAAAAAATTGTAATACTTGAAGAAATATAATACTAATAAATCTGCTCTATTTGATAAAGAAAGTGGATACAAAGAAGTAGAAAGAGAGAGAGAGAGAGAGTTTACCTTGATAATATTAAATTTTTGAAATGGAAAGATGCTTGATATGTCTTCGAGAACCTTAAACATGGGATACCATACGATATAATCTGTCTCTCGAGATAGATATTCCGTGAGTTCCAAAAATATAGAAAAATTAAGTGTGCCTGCCTTCACGAAGTAATATGCATCATCAATAATTTGAGCCCGATTGAGAACATGTATGTTTGTATATTTCGTAGAGTTCAGATATCTCGCAATATTTTGCCAATTCTTGGGTTCGTAATTAACACGGTAATATCCTGTTGTAGATGTTGCAATTGATGAATATAGAAGAATATTTCTTGGATTAATAACTTCTCTTAATTAAATATATTAAATCATTTCTAAATTTTTCCATTTTCTTATAATATATATAATATTATGATATTATAATCATCAAAAATTAAGTATTTTTATATAAAATAAACTGTGTAGGATGTTTAAGATAAATGTAATATATTTTCAGTACTACATAAATTATATAGAAAATATGTCATATTTAATATTATATCTCTTGCATATTACCTATCTTTTTGCATTTATCATGAAAAGATAAGTAAAATTTTTCCATCATGTTCAGTTTTTTTGCATAATTATAGTATGTGCAAATAATTAATTTTTATATAAAAATAAGATAGTATGAAAATTTTAAATATAATTAATATTTATTTATATATATGTGATATATGTATGTGTACGTAGATATAAATAAAATATAAAAAATAAATTGTTAGCAATTTTAATATTTTATGAAAATTCTCCTAATTTCTTTTAAAATATATTTTAATAGATAACATTTTTTCACGATCAAAATGTATAGAAAAAACGAGTATATATTTGCTATGTATTTGCCGACATATTATATATCTCAGGTTTTAAAAGATTATTTCTAGAAATTTTAATAATATTCTCAGTTGTAAGCAAAATATAATAATAACAAAAAATTATTGCATTTTAAATAAAAAATCATATTGCCTATTGAGGGTGTCCCACTACTTCCGTACAATATTTTAATAGCGTATTCTAGATGTAAAATAGAAAGTCAGAAATCCTAATACGAAAATGTTGAAGCAACAATAAGTTTTAAGTTACAAGTGAACAAAGTTTGCCATGATACTGCATAGAATTGCGCGTACAGTACGTAACTGCATTTATACCTACATTGATTTGTCATTTGTTATTTATTTTTCAAGCAGTTAATAAATAAATTAATTTCCATAAGTATTTCTCCGTTTAAAGAAAAATAAACAGAGTTTCTTAACAGTATTTTTTAAATATGTCGAGATAGGTTTAATTCCGTTTAAATGTAATGTAATTAATTAATCATTTAAATTGTTATATGAAAGAATAAAATTTTAAATATTTTACTTACAACAATCATAATTCGTTAATATTACATGATCATCATATACATAATACATATAAAAATAGCAAAATCAACTACGCAATGAAAATCAATATCACTTAATTTGTAAAAATCAATAACAAACGACATCGGTAAATGTATGTATAATTATGCGATATCATTATTAAATTTTGATATTTTATAATTTAAGAATTATTACAGCGTCGGAATTTTTGTATTAAAATTTTATTTCCAGAATAAATTATTAAAGAATTATATTGTGAGATTATGAGATATTCTATATATATTATAATACATTTAACAGAATTTGTGTAAAATTATAGTGGCACGTTATTCACAATAATTTTGCGTAACGGGAAAAATTTAAAACAATTTTAAATTAAAAATATATAATAACATTTTAAATTAAAATGAGAAGTATATGTATTTTAATAATAGTATAATAACAATTTTATTGTAACTTGTGATTAGTTTAGTATTTTCTTATTATTCATATTATGATTACTTTAAAGTATAAGACAACATGGATTTTTAAGTAGTAGATATAAAAATTATAAGTAACAGACTCAAATACGTATATTTAAATATGAAAATAGAGTAAAACATCAATTATTCGTAATAAAAACTTAATTTCTATAAAGTTATGAATCAATAGAATATTTACCAATTTGTTGTAAATTAATTATGTACCATTCATCCTCTTGCACATAAAAAAAAACAGATTGATTAAAATAATTTTCGTATGAGATCCACCCATCTTGTACATGCCAATTCTTGGATATTGTAAAATCGGATTCTGTCTGCTTAGTTATTGTTATAGGTATCCACCAATCATATAGCACATTTAAACTGCCGTAATTTTCTATTTCTATTCTTAAGTAAGGAATTTCATTTTTAACTTTCAATATAGGATAATGTTCCTGTTTCGTCCAAGCATTCATAATATCTTTTATAATAAAAGATTTCGTATAGATTCTTCTTTCTGAATCATAGACAATTTGTATAACATTGTAGAAATCATTGAGTGTTGCAGATCTAAACATACTAAATTTAACATATTATATTGCTGACTACAATAAAGAAAGATTTCTTTTAATTTAGAAAAAAACATACAAATTCATTAATTAAATTGCATATGTGTATTAATACATATTCTATGTTCTATACTATGCTACTTTTATATAATTTTTTATTTATTTTATTTTTTATCGTTAGCTGATATTGTTGAAGTTTATATAACATGCTAAAATAACGAATATATGTAAAAAGCCTATCGTGAGTAACCGGTGACATATAGAATACAAAATATGTTAATTTATAACTTAATTTATAATAATAAAAAATTGATTTTACAATTATCATATTGGAATATAATGTAGAAATGATAGAATTGAAATTATGGAAGAAGTTTGAGGTCATTTTTAAATGCAAATGTTGCAAAAGAATTCTTTGTAAAAACACAAAAAATTGTAAAGTGTAGAAATAAAAAAAATCGGAAACCGAAACGGCGGCTGGAATCTTTAATAATATAATTATAAATGTAATATATAAAGGGGAAAATTTAAAGCAATTTATAACTTACTACGTTTTACAGAATTTTTCAATTCCTTTTTTAAATATTTCATCAGTGAGGACATGTTGTAACATGCGTAATATAGCAGGAGCTACAATGAAAAAATACAATGCGTGTAAATGAATATGTTTATATTATAAAATGCATGAAAGCGCGTATATGTTTATATTAAATTTACTTCAGAATCCATACATATAAATTTGTCGGAAACATCTGATTTTTCTGTACAAAATAATATGGTTTTATATTCTTTTTCTTATAATTTTACACTTTTTTCTGTACAAGAAAATATAGTTTTACACCTTTACTTATTATAATTTTGCATCTCTTTATTGCAATAAATAAAATATCTATGTAAATTGCGAGAAAGCAAATTTAATTTAACTTTCTTATTGCTTTGTGACATTTACAATTTTACGACATTTATGACTTTATGGGGACATTCATTTATTATTTATTCAATCTTACCTTTTATATAATAGGAAAAAGAAAATAATGAATTAATTTCGGAGGGTTTGTTGATCTCTGATATAAGAGGCTTCATAATGGAATAACTGTCTAAACGAAGAGATTCTTGTTGCATCTGCACTACGAATAAATCCGACGTACGAAAATCAGCAAAATACTAGTAACAAAAAATTTAATCCCATCAAAGAATTTTTAAATAGAACAATACGTTTCTCATATATGTTACATTAGTTTTTTTCATATATGTTACATTAGTATATATTACTACAATTTCTATTATTTTCATTAATAATATCTATTATTTATTTGCAATGCATTGTACTTATGTAAGAAGAACTTTTTCATATTTTAAGAAAGAGTCGCCACAAAATAGCTTCAAATATATATGTAATTTATTTAAATATAAGATTAAATATCATTGAAATCATTTAAAAAGAAATTTGATACAAGTTTTTTTTATATTCTTATTAAAGCAACGTGTATTTTTTTTATAAAAAAACACATGTATTTTAGCAAAATTATTTTGTATATTTTAAATGCTGTAAAAGTATAAACTATTTAGATGATCAGTGTTATTTACAGACTAGTAAAATGTTAAGATCTTTTCATTGTGTGAACAATCATTTTATGTTTAAGCTGCATAAGCGAAATATCATTACATAAACATATATATAAAAAAGGAACCTTAGGAAGAATATGTAAATGTCCGAGCAACGTAGCAATACCCTGGTTCAACCAATGATGCGACCACCAGGATGGACTGACTGTACCAAACCATTGATATACCATTTGGCGTGCTATTAAACATGCCACCTCTATTTTGTGCGCAAGGGAATCTATTTTCTTGTCATAGATAATAGCTGTGTCCCTGAAAATTATTTATTAGTAATAAAATATTATGTAAAATATCTTTTTTTCAAATATAATAATAGTCTCTAGTATTTCAAGTATAATAAAGTCTTGTTGCTATAATATTATACCTGTTACATTAAGTAATAGTAATAGAGATATTGTGTGTATAACATATAGGTAAAAAATAAAATAAAAAAAGATAGGAAACTTATATTTAAAACCATAATTTAAAGTCATTTGAATTAATACGTAAATCTTATATAAAATCAATAACTTTATAAATGTGTACACTATGTTGAAATATATTTTATTATCGCTATTAATACCAATTTCATTATGAAAATATAATAAAATGTATATTATAATAAAATGTATGTATTTTTTCTTTTTTGAAAAATTTTAATTATGAATGCCAATAGTAATTTTTTTAAATAGATTATTATCTTCTATTCTATTTTATTATTTATTATTTTTTTATTCTACTTATTTGTATTACCTGTAGAAAACGAGACCCCACTTTTCTATGGCATCATATAGAAGGCCCGGCATTAAGACATATTGGATTGAAATATTCTCCAAGTTTCTCAAATTATATTTGAAATTTATTGCAGTTTTGTAAATAACCTCTGCTGCGAATAATACTTGAGAAAAATTTCTATTCCATATGTGTATGTTAGATAAACTACTTGTACTCGAGTGAACGAAAAGATTAAATTTAAACCATTGATCTGTCAATAGACAAAATGCCACTTGATAGGTGGAAATTTCAGGAGTGATATTAAAATGGATCCATTGCTTTTGGGTATTAGTTATATGAATTTTTGTATTATAATTCATATTCGATAAGACTGTGTATTCTTCACGATGTTTTATTGAAATATTAAAAGTTGCTTTGAATTTCGGTTCATCCCAACATGGAAATATTTGTCGAGCGCCAATTGTCTGGAAATGCGTTGCGTACAACCATCTACAACATTTTACCAATAAACCTCATATAACGAAAGAAACTTAATTATTGCATTAAAAATTAATACAAAGTGAAAAATATATATTTATATGAAACTCATTCATGGGGTATATAAAACGTGTACATGTATTTTATAATTAAATAATTTCATTTTTATATTTTTCCCACGTATTCGATAAAGTTACTTATACATCACATTGCTTTATCATAAAATTAAAAGTTGTTTTTTAAGAATAATATTTTAGCATACTTCATTATGATATTATTATTATTATTATTATTATTATTATTATTATTATTATTATTATTATTATTATTATTATTATTATTATTATTATTATTATTATTATTATTATTATTATTGTTATTATTATTGTTATATTATCATTATGTATTGTATTAATATGTTGTTACTATGTTACTATGTATTTTTTTATTGTAATGTATAATAATATTTTTTGATATTATGCTACATATATTTATGTAATGCTCAATTATATTAAAATATACCCAGTAATAACTCTAAAATATGCAGTTTAAAAATGAATTGTATAATTATATATAACTATCTCGAAATATTAAAATATTAAAATATTAATATTCACAATTTTCTCTCTCACATACATCTCAAACATATACATCTCAAACACAATACAATATTTAAATCTTGCGAAGAGAAGGCATATTACGTAACGATAAATAGAAAATAAAATATGATAAGCAGTAAAATTTAAAGAAAGTTTTAATATAAAATGAAATAATAATCAAAATAATGATTTCTATATTGATAAAACATATGTTTTCAATATTTTTATTATGTTCACTATTCACTCACTTTTTATGTCCTGTGCGATTTACATAAGAATTTTTAAAAATACTTTCATTATTATCATTTAAGAATCCGGTGAAATTCATAATCAAAGAGTAAGCTCCACTTGGTATTTCTTCGATAAAATGAAAGTTGAGAATGTGACTTTCATTGTTATACGTATTATTCTGTAGGACATAATGTTTTTCTTCAATCCATACTTGAGTCAATCCCTTATTTGTTAAAATTGCATGATTTATTTTTATATGTGGTTTTTGGGCGTGCAAACTTATGATGCGTGTTGGACGATAAATACTGATGTGAACATGGCATTTACCAATGAAATTTGTTATTTCTAGTTTCAATGGTGATAATGTAATATTGATGATATAATGATGTGGTATTATATAATCCGGTAAACGAAATGCATCTGCTAAATCCGTATCATCCCCTGAATCCTCCTCGGAAAAAGATGCTGTCGCACTGATAAATATTAATATAATATATAATAATATGATAAACAACAATTTGAAGCACATTATATCGATTTTCTCGTTCCAGATCTGTAGAGAAAAGAATAGTTTTTTCTTTAGTACGAAAAGCATATTACAGTAAAATCAGAGCTTTCTATTTCCTCTTGTGATTTTATTAATTTAAATTTAATTCTTTTAACACTCACAATATTATGATTCTTTTACATACGAATTGTACTCTTACACAGATATACACACACATATACATATATGCTAAAAAATGAAGAGCCAATATCAAATCGTAAACGAATTTAAATTATAAAGCAAATGATAAGCAAAAGATACAATATATATTTCAGATACGCCAACAATATTTTGCGAAATATATTCCAACCAGGATATATTAAGTGCGATTCTCTCAGTAGAAATGTTTTGTTACAATTTTTAATTGATAGTCAAAGAATTAAATTTTTGTACATAATTTAACATTTCAAAATCTATATATTATTAACAAAAAAATTATATTGCAAAATATTTTATTTTATTATATAATCAAATTTTTGAGCAATTATAAATGTTTGTCAACCTTATTCATGGGTAGAAAAAAGATTTAATTATGTTTTATCATATTTTAAAACAAAAATATTAAACTAATATAGTACATAATCACTATTATATTATTATTATTATTATTATTATTATTATTATTAATTATTATTATAAAACATTAATTGAAATATTTGTTTAACTTTTATTTCATTTTTAAACTAACATTTTAATATTTAAGCAATCAAATTACTCTCTTTTAAAACTTTTCAATCTATAGTTTTGTCGAAAGCAAAAAAGGTCTTATATTAATCTTCTAAATGAGATATATCATTTTTTTATTATCTATTTTATGTACAAAATATACATGTGAGCTCAATTCTGATATGAATTAAATTTATCAAAATATTTTAACATCTATAAAATTGAAATTGAAAATAGGAATAAAATTTGGATTCTGATAAATATTTAATAAAATATTTCAGTTTTGAACAAGGGATCATAGTCGTACAGGATTTGCCTGTGCGTGTTGTATTTAATGTTGATATGTTTTCAAAGTCGTATAATTTAAGCTTGAAATTTTTCCATTTAACTTCTATGTAACGCATGTTCGATCGTTATTATTAGTTATTTATAATATATTTTATTATTATTGTAATATATATAGCATTTATTATTAAAAATTTTTAGAAAACAGGTTTAGTCCATCTCTTTCTTTAAATATCGACTTATAAACTATCAGATTCAAATAAAAAAATCACGTACAGACTAATATCTAACGATTATTTTGTTCATGTTTTAATGCGATATATTTTTATTAACAAGAAAAATTAATAGTTGCCAAGTATTTTAGAATTTATAGTTTATAATTTATAATAATTACATTTAACATAATCTTCGAAAACATATAGATATATATAAACTGTTTTATTTGTCATCATATTGTCATTTATAGAAGATGTAAATTTCACTAAATAATTGCCAATATTATAAAATATCTTTCTCTTTTTTCTTTAACATATATAAAATATAACAAAATTCATAAAATTTTTTTTCGTGATGATTTTTAGATTTAAAATTATTTAAATTCAAAATTAGTACAAAATGTTACATTTTTGAAGTCATCTACATTTTTATAATCTCATTAATTTTGAAAAAGATAAGTTGTAGAACATAAAATTGTGCTCGTCAAATTTGTTTCTTATACTAATTTAAATTGTATTTTCTATATATATTTTGCATTTTCATAAGTATATAAATACTTTTTTGCAGTAACTTACCTTATTATATTGAAGTTGTAATAGAGTAAGATATAGTTACTTGTTGAAAATAATTGCAATTAGCACAGTATTATCATAATCTGTTAATGCCAAATATATATATGTGTACTTGCGATCTTATCGTTCTTAAAAATCGGAAACTAACGAACTCATACATTATAGCTGGTACATTATAACTAATATCATGTAAACAAATCATAAGGTCATGTATGATTGCTTCCTTAGTTTGTTAATATAATCAAGATTCGATGTGTAATCAAATAAAAACATAATGTTTCAATTTTAACGTAATTTTTCATAACAAAAGTAAATCAAGAAACTGTATAATATATTTTGATTATCATTTTTAGAAAAATATTTAGGGTTTCATATATGATATATTTGCTCATTTACCGAATTATTTGTAACATTAGCATATAGAAATCCATATTATATATATAATAGTACAGTTATTATTATTTTTATATAAAAATTTCATAATTCATTTTAAATACTTTCAAGAAAATCGAACAAAATATAAAAGTTTTAGTTTCTATTTTATGGATATTTAAAGTCGCAAATTATTATAGATAACGAAAAAAAAGTTTCCAATATCATTGAGAGCGAGTAAAAAGCATTTTATTCATTTAAAAGTAATTTTAATGGAATAATGAGAATTTTCTGATTAAAGTGACATCAAACACGACGTAAATCGGATAAATTTAATTAAATATGTAATCAAAATTTTTATCATTAGACTAATTAAAGTGTATTACCGACAATTTGTGCACATAGCACGGAACAGAACCACAATTTGGACAGCGTGTTACCCATTAAGAAGTTTCATGAATATGGCTACGTAGTTCAACGTCCATGTTTTATAAACATAGAGGCGCTATCTCCGGCTTCTCTTTCATAGCCTCATCCTCGTCTATTAAAGGTGCCTAACCTGACCTGATCTCGTTGGTGTATCGTGTAAATACTGAATCTTTTAATCTGCGTCGTTAATTTCGTAATTTTATTATCATTCTCATATTTTGCAAATCAATATTTAATCATCTTTCTTATGGAAATGATTCATTTTATGCCGTAGTGTACAAACACATGATTCCATTCTGTGGGTTCCATTGCTTGACATCGACTCTTGTCAGCTGAGAGAAAGCTCGAGAGTTTTTAATGAACACATTTTTCATGAACGTTAAATCCTTGTGATATCCATCTCTGTAATCGTCAAATATATCGTTGGATTATCATTGCAATATGCCTTGGACGATCTTTCCGTGTAATAAAAAATTTCGAGACACGATTCTGAGATAGATTAAGAATTTTATTAGTAAGTACTCTATAGTATTAATTTATTATCTAAATAATTTTATTACAATTTTGTTAAAACACAATGTAATATTATGTAATATTTGGAACACGATAGCTTCTATTGTCACAATAATAAGCATAACAATGAAAATCTTGCAGGTTCAAATTTACTTATTTGACTAAACAAGCATTGGATGAGATTATATGAGGTGGATAAAATGATGCATTACGGGCCATGGAGTCAATATCAAGGAATATTGAATAATCATCAATGTTACTCGCCATATGTCGAGACAATGCCATCCTATCAACATCGTGATCACGAGCGTCATCAATTAACTGAAGAGGAAAACGAGCAGGCTGGTGAAGAGACACATGACACAATGACGCCTGCTACTTCTGGAGAACGTAGTTCTAGCGCGGATCTGTTTAGATTAGAATTTGCAGCTGCTCAATGGTCTAAGTTAGTTTCTAACGCGGAAGGCCTATTTACAAAGCTCATGATGAATAATATCTTGCCACATACCGAACAGGATCAAATTGAACAGTGGCTGTGCATGAAACAGGAGTACGAAGAATGTATTGCTAGCGATGAGACCACTAGTTTGCAAGGATATGCAGAGAATACAAGGAGATCATTGGAACGTATCGAGGAAGTAACTGAAACAGATGAGAAAACGGATGAATCTGCGAATCAAGTAAAACTTAAGCTTAATTCCAATTGCACCTCCAGTTCTGAGAGCGAACTATCCGAAGGCGATGACGACGAAGATGAAGATGAAGAAGAGGATCAAAGTGATGCGAGCTCAGAAAGTCCAGATTTTCTAGAGAAGCTGGATGAGTTTATGAACAAATTTAAAATAGAGACCGATATAATTGTTGGTTCTAAAAAGGACGATTTCAGAGAAACAAATATTGGGCTTGTATCGCCTCCAGTGACAAGATCTGTGAATAATAATTATGTACCAGTAGCTCGTCCTGTACCATTAAGGAATCCAAATTCTAGGAGAAATTCTATGCTTCCTGGTTCTGACATGTGTAATGAGGTGTTAGTCTTCAACGACAGTTTGAAACCTTGTTCCAATCAAATTCTTAGAAATCATACGTCAGAATATACCAAGCCATGTGTGTTAGATAATCGTGAGTCGGAAATCAACATTAATGATAATGTTATTAACGATAATTTCCTTGCAATACAAAATGACAATTCACCAGATTTGTTACTCGATGCTCTAAAAACTACAGAAATACCTGAACCTATTAAGGAATTGAAAGCTCTAACATTGAATAATGAAGCGAAGCAAACACAAGTAAAGAGGATTCAATCAAATTTGGATGGTGCGCACAAACGTATCGAAGAACTGCAGACGACAATTAAGATTAAGCAACGTTTTATAGCAGATATGATTAAGAACTCTGATACACGCACTAATGCGAAGCAAAAATTCCAACGTAAACGTAGTAAATTGGAAGAAGAGTATTATAATACGAAGACACAATTAGCGCAGGCAGAAAATGCATCTATGTACAGAGAGCCTGAGGAAAAATCTGTACACAAGAAAGAAATTGAGCTAATGAAAAATATGGCAATACACTACGAGAAACGATTGATGGATATCGACATGATAAAGCAAATTGCCGGTGATTCGGCGAAGAAAGTTCTGGAGCTTGAAGCTTCATTAAATACTTCCAAGAAACAGATGGATAAATTGAAACGGCAACTAAAACGGGAGGAAGAGCGTAAAAAGCAATTGGAGGAAGAACTTGCGAAGGATCAGCAGAAGATTCGCGAACTCGAGGAGAAGTACAACTTAACTGCTTCCAAGTTGAAGGAAATGCAATCGGAGAGTGAAGATGAGAAACACAATACAAAACCGAAGACTGATTGCTCGGATAAGAAGAAGAATTTATTAGATGTAAGTGCGAGAATATCTCATCTGGACCACGTTTTGAAAGAAAAATCTATGGATTTGGAAAGAACCGCGGACACAGACGAGAAGGAAGCGCTACGGCACGAGATTAGAAACTTGAGACATACTCGAGACTGCTTGGTAGACGAGAAATGCGATCTAGATGAAAAATTCCAAAAGGAGAGGACTCTGACTACGGTCGAGGAACGTAAATTGTTGGAATGCGGCGAAACCATCGAAGCTATCGATGCAATGATCGAGCACAAGAACGAAATGATTTGCGGACGAAAAGATTTCGATGAGAATCAATCTCAACGTGAGAAGGGCGAGAGGATGCTGACGGAACGCTTGAAGAAACTCTCTCACGGTGAAATAATAACGTTATTTATGAAGTACTTTCGCAAGGTAATCGATTTGAAGGAGAGTTCGAAAAATCTGGAAGTTCAGATAACGGAGCTGGAGGCACACATCGCTAATCAGGATTGGCGACTGATGGAGGCCGAGAGACGAATGGTCTTGATGCAGAGGCAGTACGAGGACAAGTTGCATCACGTATTCAGACACTTTGCGGAGGAGACTAGCAGCTCCGGCCACGAGAGATTAGACAAAGATTCCGAACTTGCGAGGTACAAGAAAGAGAACAGGGCCTTGAAGAAGCGATTGGCAGACGTCGAAGCTCTACTCAAAGGTACGGCACTTCCGCGTACAGCTAGTCCGTGTAGAGCTCTACAGCAGGGATTGAAACAGATCACGCCGAATACTCGCTCGACAACTAAGGTAACGAGACAGCGAAATAAGCTGATAATTCAAAAGACGACCGACTGCGATAAAAGGAAAAAGTGAGTTTGTTAAGAAACGTTAATTTCGTTTTCTGTTGCATATTGGCAGCCGATTTTGTTTAAATTTTTTACTATACACACTTGTTTTATATAGTCTATATTTCACAGTATATCTTTATAAGTATTAAAATGCGACCTATATAGAATTAAGTTTCGCTTTTTAATGCAGTACAAAAATCTCATAATTTATATAGATTATAATGTGTGATAAGTTTTAGGCGCGAGAAGTAATTACTTATTCTGTATTTTTGTAGGATATATATTGTTATGGTAAGAGCATATTAATACCTTGCGAGATGTACTAGTACATCAATATTGATACGTTTGTGTTAATATTAGATAGGTGTTAATAATAGGCATTTGTTTATAGGCACAACTAATTAACTTGACGATAATTGCACTCGTTAATAGATGAAATTCATATTTACAAAGAGGGATTTACTATGTACATTTAAATTGCATGCGATTTACCCACGTTATATTTATTACAGGGTATACGTAGTCGTAATTTTAAGCTCATAATTATTAAGATTTAAGAAAACAATATCCAGGAATCTCGTTCGGAAGCATATTTGCATGTTACTCGTAATAATATCGCGTTATTATTTTTAGCAATTGACTGTAAGTATCATCGATATAGTAAGATACGGCATGATCGTTTCGTGACAAGATTAGATGTTTACACGCCTTGCGAATAGCGATGCTCAATTATACACATTAAACAGTAGCATTCGACATTTGAAATGAATTTTAGTCAAATAATGTTTGAATGCGGATAGGAATGCGATGTAGGAAATTCGTTTTACTTGTTAGGCCATCAAAAATCTAGTTATTGATTAGCAGTAAGTTTAGGTCTGATTAGGACTAAAGTGGATTCTGTCCATCGATTGTATTTCTTGAACGCGATCATTGATATAAAACGCATAATATATTAGTATATTAGTATTGTTCTTGTATTTGGAAGATATATACATTCAAGATGGACACATATTGATCTCTGTATTATTAGCTCGTACTATCATGTTAATTATCAAATTATTTATATCACTTGTGATGTGATATCCATGACGAATTTTTCTTTTCTTTAATATTTTTTTTTAAATTATATCATTTTTACAGAAATTATTGTAGGTACATAATCTTCTGTCAAAAATATTTTATTTATATTTTATAAATGAAGAAGAGAAAGAAGGAAAGAAAGAGAAAGGTATTGTACATTATATATAATATGAAATATATATATAATATATAAGAAATTATACATGTACTTTATGATGTTAGAAACTTAAAAGGTAAAGATTGACAACGTGATTTCGGTTGGGCGAGGATTAATATCGTTTCATCAAATGTATAGAATAGTCTCGATTGTTTGGCATGACATTAGTCACACATATTCTGAGTTAAGGTATCAATCCACTTCCATTATAATTTATTGTAATTTTGTAAATAAATCGATGCTATATACCTATAAATTCTCGTTTCTTCCAGCTGATTAATGTCTCATGTGCATTGATAATCTACTATAAAATAAAACTTTATTCCAGACTTGTATTATTATTTTAAAAATGATTTTCATAAATCTACGTGATTCATGAATCTACGAAGTGGATTTATATTAAGCTTTCTAAATCCAAATAAATATATCTCATGATCTTGATATAAATATATAAGATATTCGAAAGACGTATCTAGATTTATAGATGATTCACATATTTATCAAAACGTCAGGGATTTTGAAAAATGAAATTTCAGTTTTTACCGATAAAAATTAAGGCAAATAATGATCTCTTATCAAACTTTCGTTAAAAAAAAATCGAATTCATCGTGAAATGTACGACTGAATAAATATATCCATAGATCTCGCCATAAAGTGTTTCAGACGGTCTTCTCCAAGTGTCGTCATCATGAATTGATGCTGGAAAGTCATGTAAAATTGGAAGTAAATGGAGCATCGATATCTATCTGAGGGTGACGAATCGCACGATTACATACATTTCTGCACGTGTGTGATACGTATATGCATACAGTGCATATCAATATGCGAATCGTCGTCCCGAATTTGCGCCCGCTAAGTGACCGAGAAGTACATTTCACGGTACGATGCCCACGAATTGGCAGCCGCATCTTGAAGACGCACATAATTTCCTGAGCATTTGGTACCCGATCAATCGCGGATCGATCCGAGATCAATTCTAGCGTCCAGCACCGTTATCATGCTCGCCACGCGTGAAAACTGGGATGATCCAGATTTCGAGAGAATACGAGGCATTGCATTGTGTGTTGGACCGCATCATCGGACACGATTTTAGCGGACTTTAGCTCTTTTTGTATATTATTTTTGCATTATTTATACGATACGAAATACGCTCTCGTCCGCACCGTTTTTATTCGAATGTATAAATACGCGAACAACCTGAATTCTTTCCGCGTTCAATAAATAAAGGTCTTTATGTAATCCCTACATTATGATAAAACTAAGCCGTTCAACGGCTTTTTACGCTTGTAATTTTTTCTCCCTTTTATTGAAGCTCCTGCAGTCGCAAAGTTCCGATCCTCCGATAAATTTCAGATTTAACGACTATGCGATCAGCTGATGTCAATTAAATTGTACCAATGCAGATTCGAAGTGTATTCCTTATTTTCGTTCGCTCTTATTTCTTTCTGGAAACATTGTATGAATCGGTCTTAATATGTGCAACAATATGTGAATCTTAAGGAGAAGATATCTTTGAAGCAAAAAAATAGCTGCAATAAATCGCTTGCGAGAGACATAAATGAATTAACTCATTAAAATGTTTAGTACTAGTTTCCACATGGATTTTGCAAAAAATTGAAATACTTTAAGTTGCAAATAGTTTATTGAGATGTAGAATAATAAACAATAGTTTTTTTTATATTGCCACGATTCAATGGCTCATATGCAAAATTTTGAGATGCCAACAGCATTCTTTCTCTTTAATTATTTCTTTATTGATTGAAACAGAAGCGAAAAAATTTAAGTGACGACAGGAAAACAAATTTTCGATTTAAAAAAATTTTTTTACATGATCAAGTGGATTTTTTTTAAATAAAATTTAAATTTAGTTGTAAATAAATTAATATAAACATATTATTATATTATATTATATTATAAACATCTAGATAAATTAATTACAAATATACATAATTTAAAGAATAGAACTTATTGATATCGTATTCGTGATAAAACCAAGAAAGTTTCTTTTATTACTCTTACAATTAGTGAAAAAATTTTGTTACAACTTTAAATATCTCACTTTTTCATCTTATTTAAAGCTAGTGCTAAACTAGTAACAGTAAATTAAACAGTAAATTCATTTATATTTATCGAGCAATTTATCAGAAATGATTGATTGCATCCGTTTTGCGGCTTCAAAAATATCCACCCCCTTAATTAATTGTCTTGTTTATGAAATCAAATATTTTGCAATTCATCAATAAATGCACAATTTATTAAATGATTATCTGACTTTGACAATATGATGAACACTTTGCTGCGCAGTAATTTATTACTCTCAACAAAGCTATTACGTTACTCATTAATATCTCTTACATCGTTTTTGCGGTCCTTAAGTGTATATAAGTAACAAGCCTCCTCTCTTTAACTTTAAAACAGGCTGTTTCCGTGTGGGAAAAATGTTTCATGGAAGAGATGCGTTAATTGAGTTTCAAGAAAAATGGTCGAGAGCATTTGGCAGGCGAACGAAATTCGAAATGAGAGAGAAAATTAACGTTCGCAGCTTTTACGCACGCACGAATCGTAATGTCAAGGGAGATCACGAGATTGTCGGATTTGCTTAATAATTCGCGATTTCGTCGATGCCATGCATTTTTGCTCAAACATGATATTTATCATTCATCCGAACAGTTACATTGTAATCATCTCTGTATCTGTCATGGGGAAAATATACATATTACATAATATTACATATATAAGAAACGTAATCGTCAACGACTGAGGGCTGAGTAAATCGCACATCCGGGTATTATAATTCACAGGTAATTACAATCGTAACACGATATTATTATCCGAGTCGGAATGTAAATCTTTGTACCATGACGTGAATCTCGAGCCCCCCCCCCTCTGTAGGAATTCCGCGGATCCACCGGAGTGATGGACTAATTTAGTATCATTTACAACTCAAAAGATACTAAAATATTTCCGGCATACGATTGTATTTTCCGATGATGAATGATATGAATTCCAGGAATTTATTTGCGAATGTAATATGGGGCGCGCAATTTCTTTAAATTAAAATTGCCATTTTTTTTATAACATCTCTTTCAATTTATTACAGAAAAGATCATTAGATTTGCAATTAAAGAATATTTATTTTATGTAAAAATATATTTACTTATTTTAATAATAAAATTATTATTTAAATTATACATCTTAATAGAAGAGAAAAGTATACATGAAATTCATAATGTATTGAATTTTTTTTTTAAATCTTGCGTTTCGTATTAATTTACACTAATTATTTTTTATTAATTATTTCATTTCATCCCTCAGATAAATAGAAGAACACATTTGACAAATTATATTACATAATTTTATTATTAAAATTCTTAGATATGCTTTATCTATCATGTTAGGAGAGATACCTCCAACAAGTTTCCGTAGTGTAGTGGTTATCACGTGTGCTTCACACGCACAAGGTCCCCGGTTCGATCCCGGGCGGAAACATCTTTTGTCACCACGCGATATTTTTTTTGATTTACAATTTTATGTATTCTTTTTTTTTTAATCCAATCCAACAGTTGCGCGCGTACTTTACAATATTAATAAATTATCTTTATGTTTTTTGAGTTTAATGTATACATATATATATGTTCAAGCGTTCAGTCTAAAAAAAATGAGGTGATTTTAACGAACACGAGTTCAACTGTCAGGATGGCCGAGCGGTCTAAGGCGCCAGACTCAAGGTTCACACCTTCTCGGTTGAAGACCGAGTTTCCCGGGCTTTCTGGTCCTCTCTGAGGGCGTGGGTTCGAATCCCACTTCTGACAAATTCTTTTGCATATGACAACAATATAGGAAAAAGTAAGTGTTTACGAATTTGTTTAAAAAAATTGCACAATGTTTTTTTTGTTTTTTATTTGCAGTTCATTAAAGAAAAAATTTTCCGAGAAAATTTATCATTCATTATAACTTATTTTTTATACATAATGTGTATGTATTTATGTGTATGTGTATTTATAAAAAGTTTGATAATAATTTATCTAAATCTTTTACATATTAAATAAATTTAATATATATTTTATTATGTGAGTGCGCGTTATATAGCTTATTGAAACAGTCAGAAGCAAGTGTCAGGATGGCCGAGCGGTCTAAGGCGCCAGACTCAAGGTTCATAACCTTCTCGGTTCGAGACCGAGTGGATGGGCGTTCTGGTCCTCTCTGAGGGCGTGGGTTCGAATCCCACTTCTGACAAATTTTTTTGGTCATCGAAAATATATTTTGCAATTATTATTTTCACATTAATAATCGATAATATACAAAAACAATAAATTTTTTGTCAAATATGCATTGATTAATTTTTGACAGCTTGATTCTCTTTATGATAAATATTTTTTATCACGCTTCCAAGAATCTTTTTTTTATAATATTACAATACATATATAATATTTATGCCAGATATCAGCAGTTTTATTATAATTGTCTATAATAATAATTATATTACTGGATATAAGATACAGTAATTTTATTTATTATTAACAATTAACATTAGTAACAATAGTCTCTTAAAATGGATTTTTGTAGGATTGTTGTAATAAAGCATTACAGAAAACTAACGATATTATATTCTAGATATATAAAAATATTTCCAATGCATAAATATATTAAAATTAATGTACAATAGCTCACTATTTCTTCAATTTTCAAGAAGACGTTTGCATAATCCGGTATGGTCTAGTGGCTAGGATACCTGGCTCTCACCCAGGAGGCTCGGGTTCGATTCCCGGTACCGGAATTTATTTTTTTTTTCATGTAAAAAAAGTATTATATTTTTAATTTAATTTAATTTTTATTTAAATATATGTTATATATAATTTTACAATTATAACAAGTGTAAAAATTATGTATTTAAAGTCTATAATTATATATATAAAAAAGTCCCGCGCAATTATTTTCCGCTCTTACCGGCCGTGAATCACAATCGTCGTTACATAAATTCAACGCGCGATTGACTGCTATAGAGCAACGTGTGTATAAATCGTCCTACAGTAAAACACACATCATTAAATTTGCAAATCGAGTCGCTTATTTCTTTAAGTGGAAAACGACAGATCGTTTCAGACGCTTGTCAATCGCGACTTGATAAATTATCCCGTGTATTTGCCTCTTCATAGTAAAACAATCTGTCAAAGCGAGCGAAACGGGGATAAGGACATCGCGGGGAAGTGCATTGCGCTGCAATTACCGGCACTTTAGTAAATTATCGACGGAGAGGAATAAGCGAGGGAAACGGTGCACTTGTGTCGCGACGAGCGGGAAGGCCTATAATTCGAAGAAATGGCAATAAAATCGCGTGTCTGGTTTATCCGAGACGGGTGAATTTTTCGCCAAGGTATTCATTTATAAACGACCCTCGATGCAACGCTTAAACGTATACGCTGTTCGAGGAGCTGCACCCACGCGACATAGGTAACCTCTTATGCCCTAGCACGTGTCCCTTATCGCTGTCAGTCACGAAGGAGTCGCGTAGGAATGTCGCAAAGGACGGCCCGTAGCCGTTTGGACCAATTCCAAGAATTAAGTACTCTGCGCATCACTTATCTCAAGTGAGAATACGCTTTATATATATTGTTCCATTTTTGACAGTTCAATTCCTTGTGATTAATATTTTCAAGAATCTTTGTTTTCTTTTATAATGTATATTTTATAATATATAATATTGTAAGGGGTTATATTAATATGTGTATAATAAGGTTATATTCATATATATAAATTTATAATATATAATATTTAATATTGTTATTATAATATACAACATTTAATACTGTTATTTTTATTATCATTATTAATTTATTTTTGTAATTAAATATTTTGTTATTAAATATCTATTACAATATTAAATTAAATAATTTAAATAGATTAATTAAATAGATTTTTAAATCTCTGTATTTCTATATAAATCTGAAAATTCGTATCTCAATATCTCTACATAAATCTGAAAATTCGTTGTTAAGTGTTGTAATTTGTAACAATAAATTTTATTGGTTAATTTTAAAATTTATCTCCGCCATCTTGTCTACGTCATCTTCTCATTTTATATTTTACGTTTACAGGTACATTGGCTTATGGGCTGTTGATTCCGATTCGTCCGCATTGTTAAAATGTTTATACTTCGCGTATAACAAGTTTATTCTGACAATTATGCTCGTCTTCATGGTGACTCTGCTGGCTGACATTTGTTCGAGCTTGGACGACCTGTCAATCGTTACGGACGATGGATGCATCTTCGCCGGGATCGTCGTCGTGTTCTTCAAAGTGATGATCTTCCAAACACGTCGCGAGCAGATCGTGCGATTGCTTCGGGAGACTATCGACGGCTGCGATCAACTCTGCAAGTTTCCCGGTAAGTGAAAAAAATTGCTGGTATTCGTGTAACGAGCATTTAGATGTACGAAATTGATACGGTGAAGACATTCAGGAACCACCGTGTAAAATGTGTTCCACGTTAAATATGCGCCATGTAAATATGCTCGGAATTTTACTCGACATCTTTTTTTTATGTGTATTGCACCAATTTCTGTATGGCTAAAGAGGTAATTATGCACCACTAACTGTTCTTAAGTTGAATTAAATTATTGTCTTAAAAAAATATATGCAAAATGCAGTGTAAACGGCTTTAAGAATCTTTCCAGTCTACTCTAGCAATGTGAAAAATTGATGATTTTTAGGAATTTTTCTTGAGGAATATTAGAAATTAATTCTTTTTAACGTTTTTCTCGATGTTTAAACAATAGTATTTTTATACAATTAGTATTTTTAAATCTTGGATATTTAATTTTTTTTATTCAATATTTTTATTCAATATTTTATTCAATATTTTTATTTTAATATTTTAATTCAATATTTGCTCCTCATGTAATTGTTTGAAATGAAAAAGTTCGGTCGAATTTTACATATTTATAGAATATTTTTAGGATATTAAAGAATCTAATTTTATTAAAAGAAATTGAAAAATAACAAAGTAATATTTTTTTAAATTAAATATTTCAATTTTGCTAAAATGTTTTCTTCTTGAAGATCAGAAAAATAATATATTAAGTATTAATTTTTTAAAATTCTAATTAGGTTCAGTACCCTAACAATATCCTATGGAATATAATTATATCGAGTTTTTTCATTTCAGATAATTATGAGAAGCAGCACACCATCGTTGTTGAATACACTATGCACAGAAATTCGTATTGAACGGATAAAAAATTAAATATCCAAGATTTATATATAAACTTATAAATTAAATGTTTTTATTAAAAATATATGTTTCATCAATAATATTATATATAAATATAATTTATGTACAATATCAATATTATATAAAAATCGATAAATATAATTTAAATATAAATTTCGATAAAAACATATAAAAGTCAAAAGAGAGTGGACTGGGCCCTTAGAAAATGCTGAGTCACATATAAATGTATATTCTTGTTAAGTAAACACCATGACAGGAAAGTACGTAATTTCGTGCTTTAATGAGACCCGCGCGTCGAAAAGGACAGTACGAAAGGGCCATCTTTCAGCTCGTCGAGTTCTTCGTTAATTCAGAACTACTTGAATAATTTTTCTTCCGTCAGTCCTGTCTCCTCGACACGCAATTAAAGATCTATGCGCTCACTCTCGCAGAATTACTCGACAGTTTGCATAATCACGCTTGATATATACATCTGTGGTGACATGTGACGTTTCTTTGAAACTGTATATCACGTTTCGCTAATTCTAATATCGCATCGCAGAAAATACACACTAGCAATGACCATGACTAAGATTGTACTTTCCCTTTGAATCCCTATCTTCTCAGTCATTTATTGGTATTTATAACAATTTAAAATGCATCATTTTAATATTAATTTTTTCATTCATCATAGCAGTTAATTACGCGATTACAAATTGCGGATATTTGTTTTTATTCTATATAAATTTTTTATTTAATTACATGACTCAGTTGGCGACGAGGGCGAGATTCTGGGCAAGTACCTGCTGCTTTCTCGCGTAACCTTTTACGGGTTCAGCACGCTGGCCGTTTTCCTCGTGATCGCCCTGCTCTTCCTCGTGCCCGTGGAGGACGGCGAACTTCCGGTCAGGGCATTGTATCCCTTCGACACGACCAAGTACCCGTGGCACGCAGTCGGCTTCTTCGTCGAGGCCTGCACAGTCTCTATCGGCATGACAGCCATCATCGGGATGGACAGTCTGCATATCAACCTTTGCAATCTGTTTCTCGTGCATCTCGGGATCTTGAACGAGCACTTTAAGAGCTGCAGCAGCAACAGAATCGAGCGAGACGATTTAGGCGCTCGTTTCAAGATCTCATCTTCTACGGTCGAGGAAAGGAACCGTGAAAAAGATAATTACGATCCGGACGAGATTCGTCGCGGCAGCGGCAACGTCTTCGTCGAGCGGTTCAGGAGATCTATCCGCAATCATCAACGTCTGCTCGCTATAATAGACGACTTCAACAAGGTATTCAGCGCCGGCATGTTCGTTCAGGTGCTTTCGAGCACCTCGATGATTTGCCTCACCGGCTTCCAAGCCGCTTTGGTAAGTCATGATAAGTCAAAGTACCATCGCGGTCAGATCGTGATCAGAGCCTCGCTTTGTTTGGATCAGGTCGTGGGCCAGAGTTCCAACATCTGTAAGTTTTCGATATACCTGGCGGCGGCGGTCTCGCAGCTCTTCTACATCTGTTGGATAGGAAACGAAGTGATATACCAGGTACAATTATTTCTCCCGTAATATAATAGTTTCTTTCTATTATAATAGATACTGTACTTTTTCATTAATTATTTACACCGTTTTGAATTATGTATAAAAGAGATTTCATAAATCCATTTACGGCGGGATGTATTTTAATGCTACATCAGGTATATGATCGGAATATTTTACTTATATTAAAACGATAAAAATGTTGTATATGTAACATTTACTCTCTCATGTTCACATCCAGTATTAATACATGATCAAGGAAAAATTAGAAAGTTAATATAATATAAATTACATTTAATATATATATATATGAATCTTTATATATACAATTCCTACAAGAAATTACACCTATAATTAATACGATTCGTTATTAATTTCGGAATTATATATATAATTAACTTTCTCATCGCATTAAATTAATGATCTTGCAGAGCGCGTTGCTAACTCAAAGCCAATGGCTCTCGGGATGGAGTGATGAACTTTCCTCCAAGACCGGACGTCTGATAAATCTATCCATGATATTTACAAAAAAAACGTTAAATCTGAAAGCAGGTGTCTTCTACGTCTTATCTATGGAAACATTCATTGCGGTGAGTTCAGAAGATGATAATGTTTGGCCATCTTTATGTTTAGACTGATATATCAAGCGATACGATAAAGAAGCATGAGATCGTGATAATTAGACGAAATTAAAATCATTCGATCATAGATGCTCAGCGAGCACAAAATTTAATTTATAGATAATTAATTTATAGATTGAACCGAATCTTTCTCTCACGCGATCACGCAAACTTTTCAATTGCGAGCGAAACTTATTGTTAGATAGAGATAAAAATAAAATATGATTTAGGGATTTGAAATAACTTGTATATTTTACTGAGACATTAGATGAATTATTATTTCTATCTCTCTCTATTATCTATTAGTGTAAGTGTGAGATTTTATTTCTTTTTGAGAAACGATTTTTTTATTGCTTTCTCTCATGGGGAGTTGATGCCAATATTTTTTATAAGAATATCGGGACGAAGAAGCTGAAGCGTCTCACAAGCGACCGCTATGAATAATATTCCATAGAATCTAGAAGGAACAAGAAGAGCAAAATGCACATCTCTCGCGCAAAGAGAGGCGATGCATGTCTCCGCCCATCCGTTATGAACAACCATGTATTATCGATAGTCTGCGATTGTCTGATACAACAAAATGCTTAGAGACAAAACGTCAAAGTATATAAAGTTTTAATGGTATCGAGCACTCAGACTCATGTATTCAAACATACTCACTTGTGTATGAGGATTATCCGAAATAATTTACGATCGATTATAATAGTGATTGGTCAACTTGGAAAGAGTTGCAGAAGACTTAAGACAAGACAATAGTGAAGATAATAAATAACAATAATAAAATAATAAACAATAATAAAAATTATTATATATGAAAATAATAAATAAAATTATATATATAATAATGATATGAAAAAATCGAAAATTTAAATTTCCTCTTGAGTAAGAGAAAGATTTCTTTGTAGCAAAATCTATTGTTTTGTATTAATTATTTTTATCTGATGCTGACTAATATTTAAAATAATATTTAACATGACTTTTAAAATATAATTTAAGATTATTATTAACAAATACATTTATGTCATTTGCAAATTATTTTAATTTCATATAAATATAATGATCTTTTCTCATCTAATAATTTACCTATATATATATATATATATATATATATATATATATATATATATTTTAGTTTTTTTAATTTTAAATTCTTAGTATTCCCTTGACAATTAATTATAAATTTTATTTTAAAAATTTAATTTCTTGTTTCGAATTTCGAGAAAGAACATTTGGTACCTCAATTTTATTTGAAAATGAAATAATGGCTACATGAAATATCTCATTAGGTTTTTTGTAATAAATACGTTCTTTTTTTGATGTGCATTTGTCAGTCGCGATTTATCGATATTTACACGAAAGATTAATTGATAATTTATGCTAATTTTTTTACAGATTCTAAAAAGCTCGTATTCCTTCTTCACTCTGCTGACTACTATGCAGTTGGAAAACGATTAGAGATTCCGACAATCTCTCGGCTTTAGTTATCGTGTAGTGCAACCTCAGAATTCGATCACTAGCGAAGAATATTGGAGCAACACGACTAAAAACTGGCTGCAACATGTGTATCGCCGATCCGGAACAAAGTGAGTTTACTATTTATTGTTACGAGCCTTGTACAAAGTATATCAAATATTTTGTTTGAATTTTATCAAATGAAATTGTTGAAATATAAGAGAAAATTGACGAAGCAGTAACTGCAAGTCGTAAATATTTGAAATTAGAAATTTTAGAAATAATTATATAAAAATTGTTATATATTAACATATGTAATCTCACGATTAATAATGTGGAAAATTATTTTTATTGATACATTTACAATATATCAATATTACATTTTGAATATATCAATATTACATTTTGAATATTTATTCGGATTCTTAAAATAATATATCTATTATATCAAATAATATATTTATATCAATATCATTAAAATATAATATTGTTAAAATAATATATCTAATATCATTAAAATATAAAATCGAAACTAATTTAACAGAATAATGTTCTTCTAGTTTGTACAAAATAAAGAAATAATATATAGTATATTTATTATACAAGAAAAAATGATCGAATTTTTTATAAATTTTTACTATTTATTAGTTAGAGCGAATCGATAAATGTCTGTTGTACAGAAGTTATATCTTGATCCGCCAAGAGAGACTGCTCAATGTTAGAATCATCGTAAGATCGTGTCTGTGAAACAGGTTGGCGACAAGTTGACAGCTTTTATGATTATGGATCCGCCGAAAACAGGATCCTATTCTCGAGTCGTGCAATCAGGCTGCAACAGCGACAACCTGACCGACCAATTACAATCGTAGTTGTCGGATCTGACCGTTGGTTGTCACATTTCGTCGTGAAATATCATATTGATAGCAATCAAAATCTGTATAGCTCGGTCAATGCAGGTGATCATCAAACATATTTTGCTCAGGAAGTGATCGCTTTTGTTTTTTTATAAATATCCCGCAGGGTTACAAGTATTATTAAGATTTGATTCGCAACTAAAAACTAAGATAAAATTCTATTTATAATTTTATATGTCACATTTGTCTTAATGTTTATATATATGTATTTTGATATATTTTGTAATTTAATTTTTCAAAATTGTCTGCATTATATGACATTACGATGTAAAATTGTAAATGGAATTCTGTTTTGAATTTTGTCGCAAATTATAAATACCTATAAAGTGGGTTTTAAAGAAGAGAAAAACGATTTGAATCAATTGGCACTATCCTTAGTTGAGACAAATAAAATTCATGGAATAAATCGTATATTAAAATAACGATATATTTTTATATTATTTGCATTAATAATTGTTTCATAAAAAAATAATTTGCATAACTGTATGATTTTAATAGATTTGATTTATATGATTTTTTAATAAAGATAGTTTATTTAGATTCTCGTTTTCTATCAGGCACTTTGTAATCATTGATTGCGACGAAGTCAGAATTTCAAAGATTGTCATAATTAGATACACGATTTCGTATAATTCACGTCGTGGAACGCGATCGGGGGGGCAAAAATCGAAAATGAGAATTAGCTTTCCTATCGCGATTCCGTTAGCCAATTGATTGAAGTGCGTTTTTCTAAAGAGGATCGCGCATTTTCAATCGCCCACCAATACTTCGCAAGTGTGTCGTTGAATATTAATAAACAGCGAGAGGGGGATAGTTCTACGGACGAATTTCCGAGGTAATCACGCGCGATGTACACGATTAGATTCTTAATTAACTTCATTAAACCCACTCCGCGCAATTAATCGTCGATTTTGACACGCTTAATTAAGTATTCGTGTGGTAGCCGCGAGGTCGGCTTCGCGATTCATCGATAAACATCGGCGCTGATAATTCACAAAATGAAATCGCGCAGATCCCCGTAGATAGGACCGCCTTATTCTCGGCTTGCAAATAAGGTAACACGCGGACGCTATCGGACGAAAAGATCGACACGACGGTCGCGACGCGTGAGGCTGGCGAGATCCCGAAAATCCAGTTTTGAAAATCTCTACGACCTCGACTTGCGATTCAAGGTCATAATTTCTTAATCTCTTTCCACAGTGTTAAGCATATACATATTTAAGAAGTCTACTTTCTGCACGGGAAGCGATCTCTCTCTCTCTCATTTTTTTTCATGATTATCTCGCAGATTATCGATATGAATATTATATCCCGTTTCATTTATTTTCTGTAAAAAAGAAAGAAAACGTGAATGACTGGCGCTCTTCGTTAAAAATTATTTCTGAGTGGTTAGCATAAGATTTTTCTTCCATCATCGCTCACAATAATGTACCAAACTGCACAATTAAAGATTATTATTATTATTGTTTTAAAATTTCTGAATATTTTTGCAAGATACATTACTGTAATTTTTCACAATTGAACGTCAGTAGTATTTTAATCGCAAATAACAATTTTTTGACACATCATCCTTAGATACGCAATAATCTTACTCTCATTCCCATCGCTAGCTGGAAAACTCGTCTCGCTGCCAGTGCTTTATCCAGAAGCAGGAGTATCGTTAAAAATTTAGACACGGGAGATCAAACGTCGTTTATCATGCTCATCGTATGGCAGTAGAGGGAATTAAGCGCGGTAGCCACTAGAGAGTTCGTCGGCAATTAACGAAAGGCCGCGTCTTGATTATCACCTGTTTCTGATCGGAGCGAAACTTCACCTTCCGTGAGCTCTCGCGGTTTGCGGCGTCCCAACGAGAGGAAGAAGACGAGGCAATAATACGTACCGTGAGACGTGGATGATTATTATGAAAAGAAAGAGGGAGAAAGAGAGAGCCCCGGAGCACTACGAGTGCCACCATGAATTTTTCTCGATGCGACTAAAAAGCCTTGTCGACGTTCTCCGGGATGGGAAGAGGGCGAGGGGTCGAGGGGTCGAGGGGGAGGTTCAGGAGTCAATCAGCTGTGTCCGCTAATATCTTCCGTTTCACGGGCATTTGTTACGACATCTTTTTCAAATGGTGCATCGGCGTGATTATAGGGAGAGAGAGAGAGCTCTCACGCATCGTGCAAGTGGAATTCATCGACCGGCGCGACCGTTCGCTTACATGATGTGTAATTGAAATTTTTCTTAATCTTGCTTACGATGCACGCTCGGGGTCGGCCTACGCGGTATATATTATATATCCCGTCGATCGTTTAGTTTCATGGATGATTAGATTGATAATTTAATTGATATTTTTCTCGCGCAATTGATTTTTATATATAATTTATGTTTAATTAAATTTAATTTTTCTCTCAATTAATTTTTATATATATATTTTTTCTTATATAAAACACATTTTTTTTATACAAATCTTTGTCGACAGATATATGTATGTTTATTTTTAACTTTCATATGATTTGCTATACACTTTGCAAAGAATATTACATAACTTCATTAGAAATTATGTAATATTCTTTGAGTGATTATTTTTATTTTGAAAAAATTATAGATACTACATGGTATTATTTATTAGATACATATGTATGCATTTATAAAGTATAACAGGTTATCATTTCTATATTTAAATAATTTTATTTTTATTAATAAATAAATAAATAAATAAATGAAAAAAAAATAAATAAAAATAAATATATATATTTTTGGAATACATTGAGATCGAGTAGTATTATATGTGCACTATTGGAATTTCACATAGATACAAAAAAATTTAACTGCAAGTCGAAGTTTATTTCGCGAAACTATGAGAGATGCACGTACGTCGGCCAATTAACTCGTACAATGACATTGATATATCGACGTGAGCTTCAACTAAGAGTCGTTTGACACATTGCTTCATTCAAGTACGTTCAATATAAATATTCCGGTCAATATTTTCGTGTCGAATATAATTTATAATTAAAATGTAAATCGAGACGGCGCGAAAACGCAATTCATTCCCTTCATTACTTTACCCGCGAGTCAATATTATAATGTTATAATATGCATACGTACATATTAATTAAGTGATCAGTTAACATAATTTCGATAAATAGGGTCGATAAGAATTCAAATTGGAAATCTATTTTACGTCTGCAAAGTATGTCAACTTTGACATACGTACATATAAAACATGGAGCTATCAATTAATCTTAAATAACAAATTAAAAAATATTAGTTCTAATAAATATTCCTATCGTTGTACGTTATTAATTATTAATTTAGAAGTAGACAAATTTAATTAGATTAATAATCGAAAAATATAGTGATTATAACATAATATATTTAAAAAACGCGTTTTTTTTTTTACAAATTTGAAAAATTCGTTTTTTCCTTAACTAATATCTGATTAAATATTAAATTGAGATCGCTTTTTGGCAACACTTTTAATATTTTCGAAACTAAATCTTTTATTAACGATTTTCTTCCTTAAATTCCTATTTATTTAAATCTAGCTAGGTGTGGTTGAATTGTACGCTTTTGTACACTGTTTATTTATCAGTTCAAAATCGAAGCCTTCTATCCAATGAGTGGCTTACTTACGCATTAAGTCTGACATTCAGTCTCTCCGTTCAGTCAATGAACCAACTACATTTCAGGTTTCGTGTAAACGTAACACCGGTGGTTCTGTCAATCACCGCGAGATACTTGGCATTATGCGCGAGACAGCAAAGTGAGCATACGCCTTCAAAGTCGAGCCAGTCACACATAATGGACTATCTCGTCTTCTCGCGTGGAGAGAAGGCGAAGCGAGAGACACTGTTCCTCCTCGCGCATTTCTCGGAGCCCTCGCAAATCCCGGCGGTGTTCGCTTCCTAGACAGATGGTCGCTTCGCCACATGTTGCCTAACTGTAGACTGCCTTTAAGTACCATTCCTGCTGGTGGTATCGAATACTTCTTGCCGGTCATTGTATAGCATCTTACGGCTAACGTTGCATGAATTTAGCGTTCTACGTTCGCGTCAAGTTGCACGCTACCACCGTAGAAAATGCGACCGTTCAAAATCGTTTCCGGCATATCTTTTTATATATATTTAGAAAGATTAGTCTTTTTCATATACATACATTTTAAATAATTTAAAATATTTTTATATATAATCGTGATATTTTTTCTTTCTCAAATGTGGATATTTTGAATCTAAATATTTGGTATATATATTTATTAAGATCATATATCAGCTGACTTATTGTCATCTTGAAATGTTGTTTTAGAGAATTACTATTTAACGCTTATGAAATAATTTTACGTCAAATATTCTCGGACTTTTAATTAATTATTAAATTATTCGATTCGTACATATTATTCCATGTTTTATATATATTATATTTGTTTTCCGTTATTTAAATTATTTGATCTGACAATTCGTGCGTTTTTATTTAATCATTTATTCAATATAATAAATTAAAGTTTTTAGATTGGATTCCTCCTTGACTTATACGTGTTATTGTTACAACACGTGTATTGTGATTGACTCGTAGTCGCTTTGTTGTCATTCGTGCGGCGAAGGTCGAACGTACAGGTAGCGAGACACATTCCATGCGTCAGCTCATTACTCTTCGAAACAAGAACGCGAAAAGAATCGAGAAACGCCAAACGATCGTTCTTTACGACTGCCACAATTAGCGATCATTAATTTGCACAATTAATTAACTTTCGCGATTAACGACTTATAAATGAGATAATGACTTTTTGTCTGAATATATATGTACTTTACGCGATATAATTACTTAAAGCAGGAATCAAAATGATATAGAGATAATTAATCATGCAAACAGAATGATCGTTAATTGTAGCAGTCGTAAAAAATGATTTGATGCGTTGAATGATGTACCTGTCTTATCGAGGATTCTCGTCGTGTTTTAATTAGCTTTCGAAAGTGTCGCGTAAAATATCGCATAAATGTATATCGCGCATTTAACGGGTATACAAGACTATAAGGCTTTAATTGATATTGCGTTAATGAGTCGACTAGGATAATTTAGCTCGATTTTCGCACGTGTGACAAAAGAGATCGATCCCCCCGTTTCTTAGATTATCTACATCGTTAGCATCGGAAATGGGTACCTTTCTCTCTCGTCGCGTTTACCTGCCGCTATGATATCGTATAGTGCTTCAGGTGTCTCATAATGAATCGTGGCGAAGTGAATTCGAGTCGTTCCGAGATGTGAATATGTGCGGAGACGAGAATTGGGATGAATTCCATCGCGTTCTATCGAGTGATTCGTGCACGATTGTAATTAATTATATTTAAAGAGTGCAACAAATTATATCAACAATATAAAACAAGGTGGAAACTTGGGAAATATCTGGCGAAGCGATCCTGAGGTGAATACAAAATATATTACTTATAATGTGTCCGTTACTTGCAGCAAATCATTTAAATTTATTTTGCAACATTTAGATGTTTTCCGTTTTTATTATTATTATTATTATTATTATTATTTATTTGCTATTTTCAGAATTATTTCCACAGCTATTGCATGACACGATTTTTTTACTCTTCTTTACGCATTGTTATATTATGTTATATATATAAAATATTTTTCGCATATTTAAAATTTATAATTATTTATGTACAAAAATTTAATATTTATTTATTAAATATTATATGTGTATGTGTGCAGCATATATATATAAAAACTTTTTTTCGGAGAAATTATGTGTGTACTTCTTAGTAAATATATTTAAAATGCCAAATATATTTAAAAAACTATTCAATTTTTTGTACATATATGATAATTATTTTTTGTAATATTAATAATTTTGGACATTATTATAATATTTAAATATATTTGTATGTTACAGATCACATACACAATGTGCATAATTTCGCTGCAACGCATCCAATCGGTGAGTTAAATTATTCTTTTATTTCATTCTTAAGATGAGATCGATTTATGAAGATTATGTATGTATATGTTTAAAAAATAATCAAAGGGTAAAAGTTTCTTTTTCATGATTATCAATAGGTATATAAAAATTTTATTTTTAATGAATATGGACGCAACAATACTATATAAATTATTAAAATGTCAATTTATTATTTATTTTTATAATTATATTTAAGAAGGTAAAAATTTAAATTAAAATTTAAAATATATCGTAAAAAGCTTAAATAAAATATCTATATTATACATATATATATATACATACAAAATCTTATAAATATCTTTGTCCTATGTCCTTGAAATAGATTAAGAAAAATTAGCGCAAATATTTATATACATATATATAACTATGCATTTTATTATTCTCATGCATCGTATACATTTATTCCTATAATTCAATTTTATTGAGATTTCTTTTCGAAATAATCGAAAATGATTAATTCGGATAAAGCAATCTACAAATAAATACGAAGAATGCGTTTTAAAATGGAATTTTTAGACAGATATGAATCTGTCATTTCCTCTAGCTATCTAGCATCGATTCAAAACGGTAGACTCTCATTTCATATTACTTTCACCGCTCTCGTCACGCTAATTATAACTAAACAAGTATGAGTTTATGATTCGTTAAGAGATTTAAGATCGCTTTAACACCAGAAAGAGAACACAGGCGTGCTTTCCGTGCATATTAGCGACGTGGTGTCGTATAAAAAAGCCGTAAGAGAAGCCCTCTCGAACGCGACAAAACGTTCGACGTTATTTCGGATAATTCGTAACCCGCTTTTACGCGAGGATCTCCAATAATTAGCGCACGCCATGCTATAAATATCCTCAGCGACGGATTGCATTAACGGGACACCGCGAAACGCAGCAGGGGAGGCATCATAGTCGAAATTTTAATAACGGTTAATAGCGGTTACATTTCCTGAAGAGGACGAAGCGCGACAGGACGAACTTATGGATTAAAAACCTCTTGCGTGCGTGAGAGCGCACGAGCGGGCAATTTTTTCACTTATCTCGCACATTTCATCTAACGGAGACATAAATCCGACGTTGAGACCGGCGTCGTTTGTACTGCCGCGTTCCTTTAAGTGGTTCATTCGCGAAATACGGCCGTACCATCTTTTTATACATATGTACATACGTGTCCTGTGGACCGGCCGCATCCTTCTTCGTTCGCACTTCCGCTTTGCTCGAGCGCGAAAATGCGACACCTTCGGGAAATAACGTAACATTGTTGGAAAGAATTGATGATACAGATAATTTCTATAATCGAAGACACAAAAATCAGCGGAACAATCATAAACGATAGTTAATACATATAATAAGTGCGATAATGTTATCTTGCTACGACATATGGTTTTAAATACCCAGTCTACTCTAGTAGTATGAAATTAATAATTTTTAGGAATTTTTTTTAAATATTAGCAATTGATCTTTTTTTGAACATACTTCACTTATATTTTTATTGATATTTAAGCAGTTCGTCAGTATTTTTTAATCTTGGATATTTAGCTTTTTTCTGTTCAGTACGAGCCTCTGTGCACAATACGTTAAAAATTTTGCTTCTTGTGTGTAATTGACTGAAATAAAAAAAATTTGATTTAATTTTGTTCTGTAGGATATTTTTGGAGTACTGAATTTAATTTCATTTAAAAAATTGAAAAATAACAGTGTTATTTTAAAATTAGATGTTTCAATTTTGCTGAAATTTTTCTCATTTCTTGAACGTCAGAAAAATTTAAATATATAAATATATTAATTATATAAATTTATGAAATATTAAATATTAATTTAAATAAATATTAATTAAATATTAATTAATAAATATTAATTAAATTTAAATAAATATTAATTATATAAATTTATTAAATATTAAATATTAATTTTTTAAATTCTAATCAAATTTAATGTCCAAAAAATATTCTATGGATAAGTAAAATTTTTTTCAGATAATCATGACATATGATTTATTTTTTTGAACAAAAGAAGAGCTAAATATCCGAGATTTAAAAATGACGTACTATTTAAATATCGAATGAAAACATATGTAAATCTCTGAAAAGATTAATTCCTTCATAAAAAAATTCTCAATAAAAATCACCAATTTTTTATTTAAATTGGTAGAGTAGACTCTTAATGAAGATACAAGGGAGGCGGACAAATGGACGAGATTAACCGCCTAATGAATTTTTAACGACGATAAACACACGCGTTTTCTTTCCATTCTCTTGTTCGCTCCTCAATCTTATTCCGAGAATTAACAGTCAGGTGGGTGCAAGCGAACCAAGGGCGGAAACGATGACAAAAAAAAGGAGAGAAAAGAGGAAAATAAAAGAGCGAAGGGGCAGATCGCATTTTGCGCGTGACGGTGACAAATTGCCGGATCTTCTACATCTTGCATAAAAAAAGAAAAAAGAAAGAAAGCAACGACGCTCCCCGTTTGCCGCTACGTTTTCATGTGGGACACGAATTCGCACTTTCTCGACACGCGGAAGGAAAATAAAAAAAAAGCGGCAAACGCGCGCGGTGGAGGACTCGTTATTGTGCATAAATCTTTCAGATTACTCGAGATTTATGGCTTTTTCGTACACAAGCCGTATACGGTGCCGTCTTGCGTTCAGCCGCTTCCTCGCCGCCTCTTACGCGCTCTTTCCCTATCATCCTTTGACCTCTTGGACCCCGGCTTCTTTTCATCCGCGCGAACGTAAGTCTTCACTTGACAGAAGCATCTTTGAATGACAAATGGAGTCGTTTAGTTTATAAAGCGCATGTCAAGTGTTAATACCGGTGTGACAAGTTATAAGAGCGAGGATTAAAGATATATGAAAACGAAACAGGTTTGTGTAGGATTTTCGCGATTTTTTAAAATATTTTTCGTTTTTTTAATATTCTTAATATAATTGCTTTTTAGATATAATATTTAGAATAAACAATCAAATTGCATTCGTATTTTTACTTTATGCTTATCCCTCGCACATATATAATAAATAGCTTCTATTATTTTTTTACTCGTCTTCGTTCCCAAGAAGCGCTTTGTACGATCCAAATATTCATATTTAATCTTCTAAAAACGACGATAAATTCCTAAATAATTTCTTCTTGCGTCGCAATTATTTATTCTAAAAATATATTTATTCTAAAATAAATAAATATATTTATTCTAAATATATATATTTATTCTAAATATATTTATTCTAAAATAAATAAATATATTTATTCTAAAATAAATAAATATATTTATTTTAAATATATTTACTCTAAAAATTATAGTCACCTCTTATTCATTTCACCGGAAGTTTCTCTGTTTTCGAAGCTCCGTTTTGTCGCAGCTTGTTTCAAGAATCGAGTCTTCGGTTCAGGAATCGATCGGAGATATTAGTGTACCATGCTATTACGAGACACGCGAGACGTTTGACCCGAATCTAATAATTCACATGCGAAATCTCACAAATTAAGATAAGCGCGCTGGCGACGATTTTTGCACCGTTAATTCTCTCTCTTTCCTCTTCAAAGAGACGCACCGGCAATGAGTATAAATCCTGACCACGACCGATATCGGACCTTTTCTTTTTTTTTTATATATATATATTCGAGTGACCCTCGTCCCCGATATGGCGTTTGAGCATCACCGTTTATCGCATTCCGTCGAATCCGACTTAAAATGCGGCGCTAAATTCAATCAATTTTACCAAGGGAGAAAGTAGGGGAGGAGAATAAGCGACGAAAAGCCATCGCACGGTTTATCGGGGTTACATCGTGAGTGCATTCGCGAAAAAGAGGAGCGCCGATTATCCATTAATTACTTTCCGGGTGGCCGTGATGATTTTTGTGCCAATATCCTCTCCTTCTCTTCCTTTCTCTACTGACGAAAGTATCAGCACAGCCATCTGCATAGCCGGTTAAACGAATGAAAACTGTACCTCTAATTGCATGGCGGGTGGGCCCCGAATATTGACGCTTCTCCATCGCCCCCTCTGGCCTGCCAATGGATCGCTGGCTCGTGGAATTTGATTTTACGTCAATATTCATAAGCTGCGATCGGGACGGGGAGATGTCATTAAAACGCCCATGAAATTATCAGGGGGCACGTTGTAATTACTTTGAGATCTTATTGCAGCCTCGTAAACGACGTGCAGCGATGACACGTCCTCCGGTGAACTTTCGCCAGATCTCTCGCCAAGATACAACATGCCCGATATAGGCGGACGCAAAATCATTTTTTATTCTTCAAAGATGCGAATAATTATGGCGATTATTATCGCCCTAGTTTGTTTGTTATTTTTAGCAAAAATAATAGTGCGCGTTTATTTGATAACTTGGCTAAAAATGATTGTATAAAGGGAATGAAATAAACATTAAAATATTACGACGCAAGATACAATAGAAAATTGTGGAAAATTATATATTAAAGCAATTAGGTGTCAAAGAAAGAAAAAATGACAAATGTAACGTTCATGAACGTATTATATTTTTTTCTAAAAGTACACGTCTCGGTACTCATCTTATTACGATTGCAATTAGCACGAGACGATGGTACAGTCATTTCATTTTATGAACGTGTTAAACTGCCTCTTTCTGCACGCATCACGAGAAGAAGCTTGAAATTTTGCTAGACTTATGAGACATCGCTGTATTTTGAATATATTATGCAATTTCGTCGAGATTTTACATTCATGACTTTCAAAAGAGCTCGTTAATACTTATCCAAAGTATTACGCGAAATTGCGAGAGATTGACAATAATTTAGAGCCACGATCAGGAGCATTTAAAGGATCAAATCTTACGTTTATTGCTTGATATTAATAATACTTTGACGTTGCAATTAGAATCGAAATTTCAGCAGCGAGAGAGATTAATCTAGATTGGCGGGATTATCAAGGATAATCCATTACGTTCCATCGCGCTGGATGAGCGGTCACGTGCCGGTCCGTGAACGACCGTGAAAAGCGTCACGACGGGACGGTTGCATTTATTTTCTCAGCTAGCACGGTCAACAAGGTGGCATGAGTCGTGCGAAAGTCGACCTCCTTTCGAGTGTGCTCTCGCGATACAATGTACAATCTGCATACTCCACTTTGACAGTTTGCCCGATCAATCAGCTGTTTTCCTGAAAAAAAGAGGGACAGATTTTTAACGCGATAATTCACATCGAAATGATTGACTTTGAGAGTATCATTGAACGACTCAATGGTACCTCTCCTCCAGCCGAAGTATCCGACTGGAACGCGACGTGCGTAACGCGCACCGGAATAAGGAAGTGCTTCCTCTCGCTCGTCGACGCGGGCGCGACGAGGAAGGACGACTCGCTGCTAGTCGCGGAGGAAGAGAGAGACAGCCGTGTGCAATAGCGCGGTTAGGAGGCCGGAGAGCGAGGGAAGCCGCGGAAGAGCGAAGGGAAGGAGCGAGTGAGCGAGAGACGTCGGAAGAGCGACGAGGAACCGCTTGTTCTCCGCAAGGACGAAGACGGCGCGGCGGCGCTCCGCGTCGTAGGCACTTCTCCTGTGTGGTGCCTCTCGCAGCCACAAACTACCCGACCACCACGCGGCACGGATCCACCACGAAACTCATCCTCCTGGTCTCTTTCTCTCGTCTACCCCGTCACGCGACACCATCCGTCAAAATATACTCGTTGGCGCGCTCCGATCCCTTCGCATCCCTTCTTGCCCTTGGGATCGCGGCCGAAACTCGCGGGAGATGGACCTCTGGAACGGATGGATCACAAGCACATCGATTGAGATTCCGGAGAGCTTGGACGAGACGTCGTAATTTTCTAAATTCTGTCTCACATGCGCCACCGCTAATGTTGGGTATTGTTGAAGTGTGAAGAAAAGATCCTTGCGAAGAGCATACATATTGAAGCAACGATGGATTCGGTAAAATAGAAAATAGAGAACGATCTATCTATTGCGCGATGCATTTTGAATTTTATGAAATTTATCGTCGTATCGTTATTGCTTTATTTAGCGAGAGAAGGAATAAAATAAGAGGTGCATCGCACAATTGCTGCATTTATATAAAGAGAAAAATTTGCAACAAGGAGTAAAAATGGAAAGGATAATTCTTTTCATGGAATAATTTATTCTTTACCGATGAAAACCGCGATATAAATTTTACTACAATTCGACATAGTAAATTTATACGCATCTGGGATCTATTTAAATTTAGATAAATAAAAATAGAAGAAAGGAAGAGAGAGGTACCTTGCAAGAATAATCTGCTTCTCGTCGCCGCATCAGTTTGCCTTCTGAAGAAATTTCACTCATAAATTCTGGCCTTCGATTATGCCAACGAAACACAATTCTTTCGTTTCTCGTAAAAAATGTACAAATTCTACTATCGTAATTGAATATCTTCGAAAAGTGTATAATTCATCTTTCATGCTACCTTCGAAAGTTTCCATGTGAACATTAGAACTAGCATTTTTTTGAAAATTCGCGATGTGAAGTAGTTTCTATAGAATTATAGCCGCGCGTTAATTGACTGGTGAACTGACAATTAATAAAATTTGTGACAGAGGATGTGAATCAAACTCGAAAATTAGCCGCCACAGCTGTTAAAATGCTGGATCCGAGGGAAGCCGCGATCCACGCTCATTATCGTTCCTGACAAACGTCGTCCACGTGCTACGAAGATCATCGATCACCTGGCTGTAGAGTGTCTACAACGGCCGATGAAACTTACCGCATGGCCTGCCGCATCCAGCTGACATTTAACAGGTTAGTGCCAGTTAGGATCTTTCAAGATTTTTCTGACACATGTCTCCGAGACATATATATTATATCGAGGGAAGAAAAATCGCTGCAAAGTATTTTATTTATTGCCAACTATTTATCTACAATATAAATCATAAATCTTCGAAGGCGATATAAATAACAGGTTCAAAGATGCATCGAGAAGTAGACTGATATTCAGATTATTTAGTGCATTGATTGTCTGCGCTAAAATAATTACTATCTCGCATAAACACAGACATACACACATGTGTAGTATTGAGATTTTCAAGTCTTTTGCATATGTGACGAGCTGCCGACAATAATTAAAACTTACCATCGCAATTTGCTCTTCCAGATTGACGTTCGATTGATCATCTCCAATTACGATACCGTTATCAATCATTTCGAAATATTGCTCACTCATTATTCCGTATCAGTTGGCGAAATTTCGAATAATTATTTTGATCATTCGAAAAGACCGTTTCGATTCCGGTTGGTGTCCCGGTTCAAGGCTGACACTAACACGCGAGAACTTTCTTTTACCATCATGCAATGTTCTTTCATCAATATGTACATAGATTTTTGAGACAAATATATTTAAAATTAGCGAATAATGTAGAAAAATTTCTATTAAATTGAAAAATTATTAAATTGTTGCATTAAATCAGCTACTTCGTTTCTTTCATTCGAGTCATCTATTTTACTTAAGCAGATAACATTAATTTTTTCTATGGATTAATAATTTGCCTCTTGTGAAGCTAAAGATTTATTTGATTTATTAATTTAAATTTTATGCAACCTTTCTCTCTCAGACAAAAATGAAAAGAAGAATACATTTTTCTATCAAATGATCTCAATTTTTTTATATATCAGAAAGAAAAGAAAAAAACTTAAATAATTTAGTTTAATTAACGTCTTTCCTTAATCCTTAAATTTAAATATCGCATACATCTCGAGATGAATAATTATCTCTCTCAGATGTAGATGTACATAAATCTTTTCTCTGAATATTCGATTGATTTGCTCTTTGATTGATTCGATCTTCTTCCTTGAGACATTTATAGAATTGTATAGCGTATATACGTACATGATCGGTGATTGCGAAACTCTTGATCTCAAAATGCTGATTGTACTTGAAACTTATTTCACTGTAATAACGTAAGGTAACGTTTAGGTGTAATTACTATAATAATACTCATTTTCGACGAAATTATGCATCGACTCGTTGCATAATTTTCATTTTTCGAAACTTATACGACAGTGCAGTTGTTGCGTTGTACTTTGTTTATTTATTAATTTGAAAAAAAGATAATTTTTTAAAAATAGGTTTTAAAGTTGATTTTAAAAATACACGTTTGCATTATTGTGCTTATAAAATTCATTTCAATTGTTTGCTGTATACATATATTCTTTTACGGTTTCTTTTATATTCAGATTCTTATATGTTTCATTAATAGTAGTTTCCGGTCAAATGAAGTAGGTACTTTATTAGGTTATTATTCTGATAATGATTAGCAAAGAAGAAAGGAAAGGTCTGTGTAAGAATCTTCGAATAATTATTTCGAAATTATACCATATCGAGAGATATCGAGTACTATTCTATCAGTCGTCCAATTTTTAACTGATTAACATATCTTAAATCTAATATAAAATAAATTTTCAATAACTAAAAAAGAAATTCTCGCGAAAGGTTTACGATGATGTCGCATCTTTCTAAATTTTCTCATTCTCGCGAACGAGAGAACAATCTCTGATTTCCGATTGCTTAGAAATGGCCTTGCAAGGCCATATGGAGCTCGAGAAACTCGCCTACTTACATACCCACTTTATCCCCGTGGAACAAGACAAGCGAGGCCAGATCGAGATCTCAGCTGAAGAGCAGGTATCGCTCTTCCTTAAGTCTAATAGAACAGATGGTCGTCCCGGTGCCACGCCTCGATGCTCCAATTTCTTCGATCACGGTCACTTTTTGCTCCTTTCGTTCATTTTCCATCTGTTCTTGCGATATCTTCCTCGATACACGGGTATCTCTTTATAAAATAGAAAACGTAATTATCGAAATTGAAAGTTTGTTAGATCGTTCCGTGTTTTTCGATCTACTTTTGTCTATTGATTTTTTTGTAGCGTTTTTTTAAAGCAAATCCATAATTAATAATTTGAATCTATGGATTCTCTTTTTATTTACATGTTTTATTTATTTTTATTTATTTTTATTTTATTTTTATTTATTTTTATCTTTTCCAAATTTCCTATGGTACCGTTAATTCGCTTCGCTTAAGCTGTTTATAAGTGTTCTATCATAATGAGTAATATTCGATATCTCTCGAAAAAGATGAGGCAGACTGATAAAAATATTCATATAATTTTAGGGAAGAGCTATATAATTCTTCCTCCCTCCCCTCGTTTTGAAGGAAATCCGCAATCCATCATATTTGCGGTAACGCGGTAATTTCGCGTCATCCCATGTATATACTTACCCGAATCTGCGTAGTCTGAAAATTATCCTCGTTTCATTTCATCAAGTACGCGCACGCACACTTGCGCATCCATTAAATCCTTCGCGACCATATAAAGTATAAACGTCAACGCGCGGTCGAATGGCGGTTATTTTTGCCGAAAAATGTTAATCGGCCGAGAGAGGAAACAGTTAAAGACGGTTGGTATCGCTCCCTCTTGAACCCGCAATCAAATTTCTGGCCAGCGAATCGTTCCCCGCGAGGGACCTCGTTAAAATCGCCAGCTGCCACGGTTCCCGAGCTTTTTTCCTCCGCTTCACCCAACCACCCGGCGCGGTCGCCATTTTCGCGCGAGCTCCTCTTCTTTAATTTTAATGCGACCGCGTCCGCGTCGCACGTAACGAGACACGGAGGCACCTCCGGCATAAATGCCAGACATCCATCAATCGGTACCGCCGTTCGAATCGTACTAATTCATCGCGAGGCACGCAATTAGCGGAATTTTAAGGTCGCTCGTTATGGATGTCTCGCGTGTTCTTCACGTGCTACTCCTTTTCGGGGGGAAATCTTTTTACGCCGAGATTGGATCTGTAAAGCATTTCTTTTATTTTATTTCGGAGTCGGAATGCAACGCTGACGATTTATCGCCGGAGTTCCCGTGTCGTCTTGTTGGATTCTGAACGCACGGAGCGTGATCCTTTGAATAGATTTCACGGTCTTTCGTGGGAATTGGCGGAAACGTGAAAAATATGACGTAGAAAAGCGCATCTCAAACTCTCTCGTCTTCATCGATGCAACGGAGTACGACGCGTATTCTATGGCTTTGACTTTTTTACTTTGCGCTCGATTGCTTACGGCAAAAGCGGCGCATTATTATCGGGGGAGGACTCGTGAGATCATCTCGCTAAGAGGTATATTATGATACCGATTTTTTACCGTAACGGATTGATTATTTGAGCCGCTTGTTTCCAAAATTATGTAAATTTAATTTTAAAACATTATGAGTATTAATAAGCATAGATAATGGAGTAAAAAGCAAACTTAATTTTGGATAAACAAATTGAGTTTTATTTAAAATATTGTGATAGTTTTTAAAAATCAATTTAGAAAAAAAATTTAGAAAATATTTTATATACATATATTGTATTAATATAAATTTTTTTCAAAATCAATTTAGGAAATAACACAATTTAAATTTACATAATTTATATTTTATATGTATTATATTAATATAAATTTTATTATTGACATATTTTCTATCATATAATTCATATATTAAATTTTTTTTCTATTTTATTTCCAAAGTAAAATTAACTTACATTATATGTTTGGATATAATTTTGGTAATAAAGAGTTTTATCTAAAGCAAGTCATTTCATTGCTAATTAACAGTATGTAAGTTTAATTAAGACACGATAATTACGTTCTTTCACCGTATTCTGTATTCGTCATTTACGAAATTTTATTAGTAGCCCTTACGGAAACTTGATGAGTTCCTAATTAGAATCATAATTCACTGTCGTAGAGTTTTATTGCGAAATCGTGGAACCGTCACTTTTTTACAAGGACTAAACCAGATATACCAGCGGCCCTACGCATTCTTGCATGAAAACATACA
Source organism: Camponotus vicinus (assembly GCF_025532165.1). Classification (NCBI taxonomy): domain Eukaryota; kingdom Metazoa; phylum Arthropoda; class Insecta; order Hymenoptera; family Formicidae; genus Camponotus; species Camponotus vicinus. The sequence continues at coordinate 14,153,952 of NW_028141949.1, read as the reverse complement.
TTAACCATGATATACATTATTTCTTTTCGGTGCGTAAACTCGTACAAAGTTATTCTCTGTTTTTACTGATTTCTATAAAGAATTATAACTGCCGATTCTAAAGACAAATCGATACTTCGTATTGAGCGATGCAATCGATTTATTTGATGCGTTCGATTTAAATTTCTCTGACCCGAATATCTAATTACAATAAGAAGTCTTGTGAAAATCCTGGGATATAAATTTATCGCTTATTAGATCGGAAAAGAAGATGATACGCGAAAGTTGTTTTAGTCAATATCACTTTTTGCGAGAATAAAAATAGACAACGATGTACTTGAGTAGTCAAATTGCAAAATAATCTATTTATTTTGAAGAACAAAATTATTTTTCGTTCTTATAAAATTTATTCTTATAAAATTTCTTTCGTTCTTAACAAAATTAAATATCTCTTACTTATAAAATATTCACGATAATATATTTTATAATTAATTGCAATCTTAAATTTCGAAAATTTTTAGAGATATTTGTTATATTACATCTTTATCTAATTTATTCAAATAAGAAATGAAATACTTTACAAGCTTTTTCTAATAATAATTTTTATAAGCCTTTTCTGTTTTTAAATAATTAAAAAGCGTTTTTTAAAACGTATTTATAAGAATGTTCAATTAACAATTTGACAAATTTTATCTCGACAGCTAGAGAACCAAATGTCACAATTATTTAGCGATATATGAGACGTGAAATTTTCCCAACCGGTAAAAAATCTGTATAATTGAATTAATTTATTGACATTAGTGTATATATTACTCCTAAATAACTGCGCGTTGCATTAAATCTTACATTATATTTCGCACCCACCAGAAAAATATCTAAAGTAGCTACTTTTTCTCTTTCACGATCTTTGGAATAAAATAAATCACGGCGATATATTTATCCTCATAATTAACGGTTTACCTAATCTTTTCCATTTTTTTGCACGTCAAGGTGCCTCGCTAAGTGAGAAATCATTATCCCCCGTTGAATTCAAAACGACATCTGCTACGTCGCAGCATCATTATCACGCTCCCCATGCGTGTGTGTATATGTTTCGTATCATAATATATATTCGACGATATTATCGCGCGCGTGACAATATCGATGTCTTCTTTAAGTCACGTTAGATGACTCGTATGAAGTATCACTGACCCGAGTCGTACGCGGAGATTTATGGGGTTCGGAAAAAAAAGTCGAGGGTCCGGCATAATTTTCAACGGTTATTATTCATCGGATACCGACTTCTGGTAGTCGGTATTCCTGCTTGGTATTAAACGTTCACCGCCGCAATTCGTCATTCCGTGCACGCGTGTTGGTGAACGGCAGATGATACTCGCGACTCTGGACCGGGCTGGAGCCCCGAAAAAATCAGATCACTTCAACAATCCGGATCATTTCAATCAGGTTACATTTCGGAGAAGTGGTGATTGGAAGGATTCTTGCTAGATTCGCTTTTTTATCGGTCGCAATAAGTAACGGAAATGCTTTCACTCGAACACTGGAGAGTGTATTCTTCACCTCGTTAGGCCAGCGACTTAATTGCGTGCTCGATATAATTGACGAAGGTTTAATGGCATCTTACCTTGAAAGTTTAATGACTTATTATTAATAGATGGCAAACTGGAGAGCGAGGATAATTCTATATAGGTTTTGTCGTCGGCGTCTTTAGTAGAATTATACGTAATAAACCGTAATCGATTCAAGTGTGATTCTAAAATCTGATATTAACAGATCAACAGATAGATGAGGTCGAAGTCAGCCAAGATAATTGTGTGGAATAAATAACTATATTATAGCGAAATATTTATGATGTTATCATAATAATTTCATCGCTTAGTTATAAAAAATTATTTTATTCTGTTTATATAACAATTATTGCGAAATAAAAAATATAGATTAATTTAACTTAATATTACTAATTATATATATATATAATTATTTTCTAATTACATATATTAATTTATAATTTTTTAATTAGATTTTAAAACAGCTGTTATTTTTTTACTGCATGAAAAATTATTACAATTTATTCTCCGCTGTCACTATTCATTCAGCACCACTACTGCGCTATTTTACATCCTAACAAAGTATATATCATTAATATCTATAATGAAAATTTACTAATTACTCATTAGATGGCCGTGTTACTTTCAGCTGAAAATCTATACAATCTCTCATGGATGTATTTTAATGATTCTACAAATTACTCATTTACGATGAAATCTCTCACGATTTCTATTTTTCACGCTTTGGAGAAAAGACTTTCGTTGCTTTGACACATTCGGGACGGGGGAGGGGGAGGAGATTTGATTCATATGCAGATACATTGTACGCGAGGATGAAATTGCCATTAGGCAGTAAAAATAACGATGCAAATTGATCCTTTGGCGGAACTAAAATTCTTTCTTGAATATTTCAATGAGTATTTTTTACGACACCGCGATTACACACGTAGTTAAGTATGAATTATAGTTATAGGACGAAAAGATCGTAAAAAAAAAAAAAAAGAAAAAGAAAAGCGCTCGTTCGCCCTCGTGTAATTACACGTGTGTGTGGTTATTACCCTGCTGCATCGGAAAAATCTACCGCAGCGGGTGGGGGGGAGAGGAGGAGAGAGAAGAATTAAAGATCGTATCGACGCGCCTTCGAAAACTCGATGATTGATTTCGTTTACTCGCGCGATATCGGGCCCCGGGTGCGCATGCGGCGACCGGTACCAAGTAATTACGAAATTGTGATTAACGGTGAGTAATTACAAAGTTCGCTACCTCGGTGATGGATTAATTACCGGGGCTATTACGCGAGCGCGCGCGGTCGCGAGAAGGAAAGCGCGCGGTTTGTCGTGACATGCTATTAACCCCGACCCTCCGATCTCCGATTGGCAAGTCTCAATCTTGTTCTTGTTGCAGAATTTCATTGACGCGCGGCGCGCGCATTATTTTGCATACGGGACAGCTAACGAGACGCTTCAATCGCGGCGGAGACGAAGCTCGCATAAAGATGTCGAAGAGCCTCGAAGAGTCTCGGAGGGTCTCTCGAGGAGTCGACGTGAAGCTGCATAAGAAAAAGAATGACAAATCTGATCTAATCACGTTACGATGATCTTGCAAGAAAAGTATTTCGCGAAAATTGAATGCGTTCTTGCATTTGTGAGAGACGAGTGTTGGGGAGATACAAATATTATAGCTATAAACATCATTTGCCGAGAATCAATTTACACAAGAGCTGTTTGTCCAACAGCCACATCCTGTAAAGCTGCCTACCTTTGAGCGATTGCATCCACCTTTCGCGCGAACTTTTTCTCGTGCTTTTTTCGGTCGTTAGGTAGCCGGCATAAATTGATTAACTGACGGCGATTAATTAATCACAAACGCCGGTGTGAATTAGTTTCATCGCCGCAAATCTTTCGGCGAGCACGCGTTCGCTCTTCTGGTAAATTTGATGAATCAATGAGATTTTGCTAGTTATTAAAACCTAGTTTAAATCGCGAAAAGCATCTCTAACTCTTGCAAAAAAAATATCACATTAGCGGGATCCTTTTCTCTTCCGATTTATCTCTTCAGATTTAACGAGAATTAAAGGAAAGCGAGTTTTCAGTTGATGCGATTAAAGGATGATGCTCGTTAAATCGCTTAATCGCAGCTCCTTGTCGTGAATGTAACATGTGAGGAACGCACACGGTATTATACTTATGATTTTAGGTAGGATGAGAAAAAGACACGTTGGAACGTGTGTTTTTAACGATGGAATGAATTGTTATATCAGTGAATTCGAAAAATGCTAATAAATTACGACCAGTGGAAATATTTAATGAGAGCAAGATAAGCGAGATCATTGATATATGTTTGAGGCATTGCAAACACGTATTATATCGGAAACACATTTTTATGAAAGTTATCGTTCTCGTGTTTATAAGAGCATATAGCATGACGAGAATGCATGTGTAGTTGTTTTTACAAATTATTCCATGCTATTCTACAAGAAAGTAACAAGCGCTTCTGAAGAGAAAAGAAAGAAAAATTGATACAGAAAAACGTAAAAAATATTAAAAGGATAAAATAAGAATGCAATTTATGTACAATAATTTCTTAATCGTAAACTAGTTTTATAAACAAAATTATTGTAAAGTAAATAACGTAAAAATTTAAAAGAAATAATTAATAATAATAATAATCTTTAAGGTAATAATAATAATAATTAATTCAATAATAATAATAAATTTAATAATAATAATTAGTTTAGGTAATAATATAATAATAATAGATTTAATAATCTTTGTATATTATGCAATTTGATTAAATATGAGCGATGATAAACACTGGTTGCAACAAAAATCAGAGCGACAACTGTCAGCTGATATGTCATCCATCCATAAAGAAATAAGTAAATAAATTAAAAATTTGAAAGAAAACAAATAAATGATATATTAATTAATACAAAGTATCTAACAAAAGCATGGGCTTTAATCACTTTATTAATTAGTATGCTGCTCGATTCGCGTTTTTTTTTCTGAATAACGGTTCTTTCTCTATCTGCCCGTAAATCCTCTATCCTGAAGTTTCGCTCTCCCAGCTGATTCACTAGTGTACCCTTGGCGGAACCCCTTTCATTTTCTAGTCGGTGTCTACCACACCTCCGTATATATCCGTCGCGGTATAATAAAGCATGCATTTATACATCGAGACTAGACTAGTTGAAATGGAAAGTGCGCGCGCTTGACATGAGTGGGATGAATCACATTTTACGATCGTGTTATCTCGAAATGAATCTTTTTGTCACGAAAATTTTCCAACAAAATTAGAGTATTTTTTAATATTCAATATATAATAAACTGTCTCTAAAAATAACTTTCCTCTGATTTTCATTTTATCCAAAATGATTGTCCAGTTTGAAGAGTAGATTTCTTATCCTTTATCATTAACTTTCAACGTGGCATTCATCCGCAAACATATTCAGATCTAGAGAAAAGGCATCTGCCTCGCATTCATTTTGTCGTCACATTTGCGGTGCGAAAATTTATGTTTCCTCGAATAGTCTAGCCGTTTTCGCGAGCAAGCAAGAGTTCATAAAAAGCCAAAGGAATCGCGCGTCACGGCGCGATGATCAATCGAACACGCACATGCACGCTTTTTAATATCGTGGCACGCACACATTGCGGCGAACGCATAATTGCGGCCTAGCAACATACGTGCTCTGTTGTTTATTATGTAATAATGTACTTGGAACTCATTATCTCGATCGGCGGCTACAAGTGAGTCTTCGCAATTAGGTATCACATATAGAACTATTCCTGTTAAAATTTTATGAAAAAAAATATATATATTTTAATAAAAAAAATATTTTATAAAAAAGATATATATTCGACCTCCTTGATCCTTTATCACGCCAGTTTTAGACAGCGAGCACTGTATCTGGATTACAGAAAGCGAATTATTGAAAGCCAAAGAAGAATAGTTTAATTTAAATTTGAATAAATTTAAACCTCGAAATAGAGATGCAAAAAAACTAAATGTTTCGTTTTTCATAAAATACGGTTTTATTTTTGTGAAAAAGAAGCAACAAATTTCGTTTCTTTTTCATATATGTATTTTTTTAAATCTTTATTTTCATTAAAAAGCATCTTATAATCAGCTTCTTCTATTCATTCACAATTCATAAATGTGATCTTATAAATTAAAAACTAATCTTTTTATTTTTTATTTTACTCTTTTGAAAATATTTTTAATGAGGATTAATGAGCTTCCTTGTGGTTAAAATAAGACCAAATATAATGTAATTCGCATAACTTCCCGTTAGATGTACAATAAAAATTTTTGTTATGTATTTCTAACTGATAATTATTTGAATCATATTATGTTTGATCTGATTTATTTAATTTAAAAGTTTCGTTAAAATTATTTTCGAAAAAAAGATAAATTAAAAACACAGAAACTTTAGTTTCTTTATTATAGTATGAAGGAAAATAATATTATATTAAAGAAAAATAATGAAAAAAAATAAATTTGGTTTTTCTACTAGAAAAAAAGTTCTTTTGTATCTCTATCTCGAAATTATCTTTTCCAAAAAATATTAAAGTTGCTAAAAATATTGATATATTTTTAATTTTATTTTGTATTCCGTATTATATATTCCGTGTATCATATATTATATGTAAAAAGAATCCTGTCAAGAGGTTTCCTTCGAGGTCCTTCCTTTCAAAGAGGCTTTCATCGAGGAGTAGCCGAATCGATAATTACGATCGAAGGGAGTGAAAAAAGTGGGGATCGCGTAGCGGTCGCGGGATGAAGTTATTTCAGACGGAGATTCGCATCGACAAAACGAAGGTTATTAAATCCGCGACGAGAAAGAGAGAGAGAGATAGGGAGACGACGTAGCTACTCCAATAAAAACGAAACCGAGTCTCCATCTCGCTCTCTCTTTTCCCCCCTCGCCGCGATTAACGGCCTTAATAAGGCGCGGAGCGTGAATAATGCGGATGCAACCGCGTTAGAATTAATGTATACGCAAAGGAAGCGTCATGGCCACGTGGGCAGAGGCATAAATATTAATTAATGGACCATTATTACGCCGGCGTAGTGAGTTTTACTATGGTTGGATGAGTCCGCGCGTGCTGTCCGTTGCTGTCTGATCTCGTCGTCGCGATCGTCGATATATAATAAAGTGTTAATATCGACGAGAAGGAAATTTAATCGCGCCCGACGTCGGCGACATCGACTTGTTTGCATCGTAATCGAATAAATATCGTTACGGCTGAAAATCGTACGCGCAGCGGAATACGTACTGAATTATTCAATTTTGGAGGAATATCGACGGATTAATTATTCAAGATTGAGCATATTGCTTGATAAAATCGCCAATCAATGTCATCAATATTTTTTTAATTACACTAAAGCACCGTAGCGAGAGATGACTTTAACAGAATTCGGTGAATATATTTTCAGAGATATATTTTCTTATTTTTCATGATAGGCGAAATAATATTTATAATATTAAGATACTTATTACTATAAAAATGCTTTACTATAAACTACTTATTTCTAAACTATTTCAAATTATATGCAATTGTCTGTGAATTAAAATATTTGAATAATTACAATATTCTTTTTAAATTTAATAATTAATTTTAATATTTAATTTAATAATATAATAATTTAATAATATTTAATTTAATAATTAATTTTAATATTTTATTTTTTACAATATTCTTTTATAAAATATAATGCGTATATATTTTCGTAATATTTGCGTATATTATTGAATAAAAATATTTATTTTTTTTCTTTTACATATTATTTCGCTTACATTAGTATATTCCACGATTATAAAAATTGTACTATAATTTTTGTTGATATTCAGGACCATATTTTTTTACAGCAAAAGGGAGAGTTCGGTTAGAAATATTAGCCGTTTACCGTATTCCATTGTGTCTTTCCACGGTTAAACACAATATATCGATATTTCTCGCTTAACAATGATGTCCACTTCACGGTGACCGTTACGTCCATTCCGCCACGCGACTTCATCCGAGGATTGTTCCGTTGATTGAATAAAGGAGTAGGACATCTCTACGACATCGGTTCCGCGTTAGCAGTAACACTTCCTAGACGCAGCGCTAAGGCCGCATTACCGATGTCAAATAAATTAGCGTGCACAGAGCCGGAGTAATCGAGAGGTGACCGCCTAAGATCGCATACCTCCGATGGGCCACTAATTTGTGACGTGTCACGTAGCCGCGCCAGTGATGCACAATTTGCTTCTTGAGACCAATCGCTAAATCGACCTTCATTATCCGGTCGTGAGTTAAGAGCCGATCGATACATTAAGTCGCCTTGGTATTCAAAGGATATTCAATCAATTTATAGCGCTTGCGGTTCAAGCAATACAGTATCTATTCGGAAATAAGGCGTTTAATTTGGCTTTTATAATTTAATTCTCGCGGATTTTTTAATTTTTTAATTTTTTAATCAAGTATTATCGTGAATATTATATTTAATTCTCGCGGATTTTTTATTCAAGAATTATAGAGAATATTAATTATAGATCGCGTGGAATTATTAGGACGCGAGTTGTGCATCACTGTATCATAGAGAGAAGCCTCTCTTCTCGGAACACCCTCGCATCCTCCGCAGGAAGTCAATGAAACGCTGCGAGCGCAACGCCCCTAAAAAGATACAGATGACTGCTTGAGCAGGAGTTTATGCACTTTTCGCGCGTGCACAAGTCGCTCTTCTGAATGAATCCCTGCCTTTACCGTTGCCTCGAATACAGAATAACGTTACAAATGTTCGTAAATAACGCAGTCGAAAACAAACGTGATTATCTTTAAGAAAAAATGTAGAATAATTCAATCACATTTTTAGAAAGACATCATGTGTTAATAACAATAATCATATTCGTTGATAAATGAAAACATACGTAATTATGTGATGATTTTATGAAAAAGAGTGATATCAAAATTTGTACAAAGATTTGTTTTTTTTTTCCTTAAATTTATATCTTGCTGGTCAAGAAGAGAGAATCAGACGTAGAATTTTTTTAAATTAATTTTCTGTGAAATTGATTAGCGTGCATAGGAGCATTTTTCTTCATCTTATATATGTAACATATAAAATCTCAATTCGAGAGATTCAATAAAAATAAATTACATACTCGGTATAGGACCAAGAAAAATTAAAATTAAAATTAATTTTTATTTTTTAAAAATTAAGAAAAATTGAAATTAATTTCTAATTTTTAAAAAATTAATTTTCCATGAAACTGACGAGCATCTCGCCTCTGCTTCTTATTGGCTCGTGAGATTTAATCGTCTCACATCAGAGCTCGATTAATTTAAACGTTTTTTTCATTTATATAAAGTCCTTTCATCGTGTTCTATTTAAAATCGAGTCGAATCGAGTTTAGATACATCAGCGAACGTTACAGCGCTAAACGGAATAAAACTTGCAAAAGACGAAGGAAGAAAATATTATAAGACGCTTCGTGGAGCGTAAACGGCGAATTCCTTGCTTCTGGACGCGCCGCCGACATAATTTCCGTGCCGTTGTAGACAGGATCCGATTGGTAGGCTGTAAAACTTCCGCGGCGTCCATAAGTTAGATTTAACCATTTCTTGCCTTTGCGGAATGTCATGCGTGCTACCGGTAGTCACAATCACTCGGAACATCGCGATACGCCATCGCGATTGCGGCATCTGTTATGGGGAATCCTCTAATAAATATTCGAAAAAATCTCACTCGCGCAGAGACGACGCCGCCGTATTTCCCGAATGGTCTGAAAAGAGAGGATTCATTAATTACCATCGCTTGGTTGTTTGATGTCCCCCTTGAAACTTCCAATTAACGGCGCGCGGTATATTCGTCGATTTAACTAATGAATTACCCCTTATATGTTTGTTTACCCCGTTTACTAATTTATAAATTAAATCCGCATTAAAGCTAGAAACGCAAATTTTTGCAAGAGACGCGGTAGATTGACACAAGCAATCGTTAAACCGGCTCCAAGTTGGAGCCAGGAAACCGTAAATGAAAATACCCTAGAACCACGACACTTTGAATTTTTTTCACGCGATAAGCATTAACAGGGCAAATCATTAAAATCATATATATCCAACGTAATGAGACGTAGGATTCTATAAACATCCTTGATAGCCGTATAAATTCCGAATAAAAAGTAAAACAGTTATCCGGCGATGTAACAAGCCATATGGCCAAGCCGCAGGAAAAAAATGGCGCCGCGTCACTTGGTGTAAGCTATCGCGATTTTTTTCATCCGCAAGCGGCCCTAATCGCTTATGAAAGAAAAAAAAATGAAACTATAGCAGAGCAAGTTTAAGAGCGAACGATCGAGCTGTTTATTCCTCGATTAGTACCAGCCATTAATGAGATCATCTCGGAATAGAAACTTTTTATTTCTCCTCCCTCAGCCTTCCTTTTAGTATTCTTCGTATTCGACGTCATTGATCAGAGTACGTCGGCCTTTGTGAATCACTTTTTCAAAAACTGCACCTCGGATAAAGATATTTTACATCAGCTGATAATGATTTTTATTATACAGCTGATTTTATTCTTTCTCATGTGTATGAATAAATTAATATTAATATTAATTATATTATAAATGTTGTATGTAAAATATTTAATTCTTTCTTAAATAACAATTAAATGATTGATTAATTATATATAAATATACAATTATATTTAAATAAAATTATAAACTCAATATTTTCACATTTAAGAAATATGAGGTTTATTTTTATTTTGATAGAAGAAGTATTTGTGGGAATCAGTTCATTAATTTTCTTATAAATCAATAATAAATAACAGACCCATATAAAATACTACACAATATTATTGACAAGCTTGATAACTTGTAATTCAAAAATTATTGTCGATATTTTCTTAGATATTTTTGATTCCACTTTACTTTTAAAATACGCTATTAAAATATTGTACGGAGATTATGAAACATCCTGTTAAAAAAGACCGTGTTAAAAATCGAGATAAGCAGGTGAAAAGGGAATCCGCTAATTAACATCGCATTCATAATTAAAGTTATTTTAGCTAAGCGCCGCGTGACAAAATATATCGTATCTCGTGTTAACGGATTCCACTTCACCATCCGTGTTTGATTGAAGTATTGTAACTACATTTATTTTCACTCAATTTCGAACCTCTCGGTGATTTAATAGATACGAAATATCGGCGGAGGCTCATCCTCTTGGAAAAATATCTTTCGGTGAGAAGCTAAACGATAATGTTATCACGTTTTTTGTGAGAGTGAATGAAAAATGTCTAGTTTATTCCGAGAATAAGAGATTTACACGCATACTTTTTGAAGATTTATGAAGAGATCTTTTACCTTGACGTGAATCATTAGCGTAAATCATCGGCATAAATACGGTAGAGGATTAAAAAAAAATTTACATAAATCGATTCTTTACACGGTCAATAAAAGAGAAATACGCATCGAGGATTATTCTATCGAGAGTAATTGACTGTCATACATTGAAGTATCGAATTATATAAAGTTTTTATAACGAAACTTTTTGTAAAATATTAAAAATTAATGACCGATACCGTACGCTTGTCCAGATCTATTCTTGTCGAATGTAATTGCTGTTTAATTTCTCATTTGGGTTTGAAAGGAGAAGCTCTCGTTTCATCGTCTGCAAAAAATCGACGCCGGCGATCGACTCGAATATTTTATATCGGCACGTGTTTCGACTAATTTTTTTTCTCTGTCCACGTTGCACATTCTCTCGGGGATACACCTCGCGATTCCCGATGCTTTAACGACCGTTAAAAATCTACCGAATTCCTGAGCGAATCGTTAAAGAGTCGTCTTTCGATTATTGCTTAATAAAAAGTACCGGACAACAACAACAACGTCGGTGCTCGTGATAAAATTCGCGTGAGAATCAAGATCGTCTTTTAAGAGAAGCTTTTTCTCTTTGTACGCAATAGGCTATCAGTTTAGGCAGTTGAAAAAAATGGCCTAGTAGTCTTAAAAACGTGGAAGTAGACCACTCGATAAAGTATTTCATTGTACTTGAGATTCATTGTCGGTCAATTGTAGATGATTCATTACGTCGGTATTAATTTCGAGCGAGCAATTCACATCTTTGATAGCTTTGGATCTTAAAATGAATTTTTAAATAAATATTTTGAAAAAGAAAAATATATGAGAGATTAATCAAGTATTTGATACAAATTGTGCATTGCCTTTAAAATAATAATAAGTATATTTTTATACATTTGTATTTTTTTTCATTTGTCATTTTATATTATCGAATGGAACTCCTTCATTTTTACGAAATTTTCATGCAAGAAGAAATGCAGCTGCGAGAGCAAAACCAGCCCTGCTGAGAATGAAAGGAAAAAAAAAGCGAGCGATCGGTTATAAGCCTGGAGACCATGTCAATGTCGCGATTACAAGACGTGTAACGTCGCTTTAATTAATGCATTGACACGGACGTGGAAATTGCAGGCAGTAAACGGTCCAGGTTTGCCATGTTCCTCGAGGATTTACGTCGACACGTGGGCAAAGGGCTCGAAAATTAAAAATTCCTCCGCGCTTGTCATCCGAGTCATCAATTTTCAATATCGTAATCATAAAATCGTCTATCTTCGATGTCGATGACAGACAAGTCGTGATATTTTACCGAAATATTCCGAAATTTAGTGCTAAACAATCATCTTTCCGTTGGGATTTTACGGCAGAGAAATCGGCGAAGAAATCGGTGTTGATGTGTTTATTGTAATGAAAACGGATCTCTCGAATAGAGTCGAATCCCGTAATCTTAGGAATCTAATTTCATGAATTATATCTTATTCCGTTTAGGAACGAACAGCCCGTTAACTGATTGAGAGACATTCGCTCTGGGTGGATGCTTTCACAGAGCTATTTTAGAATTTAACGTTTTATTTTAAAAAATTCATATTTTGCATATATGCATTATGGCATAATATTATTCTAATGCTTATTTATTTACGTTTATAATGATTTTTGTATTCTAATCTTTTTACTAAGGAAGCAAAGTAGAAAAGAAGTATTTTTTTCTGCTTAAAATCTCGTCGAGATCTCTTTTTCATCCTTTCTTTTTTCATAAATTTTGGGATTTTAAGTCTCTCATGAATATGATAATAATTTCTAAGATACTTATTGGTTCTCTTGTCGCGCGCGCGGCCCTGATACAAACTGTCGCCGTAATAAGCGGCGAGATCACTTAATTCGGCTTCGGAAATTGCGCCTCGTACGCAGGTGTATTAACTATTCAGCGAATGTGACCGGGACTATTAAGCAAATCGTCGTACGATATGAAGGAGGAGTCGGTGAGGGTAATCGCTTACTCAATTAGCCTCTTGATGTAAATTTCTCACGCTCGCGCAAGCGGCTCATTACCGATCGATACGAAATTCGAGGTGTCATTTGTGCTTTCACCTGGCGGTTAAGAATCCTTAAGGGTCCAGTCCACTCTAGCAGTTTAAAAAATTGATGAGTTTTTTCTTTTTAAGAATATTAGAAATTGATCTTTTTGGTGTTTTACATATATTTAGAGCAATGTTTAAATCGTACGTCAGTATTTTTAAAGGGAAAAAGTTTCTTTAAGACACTTTAGTATTTCTTGAGCTTCTGTTAAATATAAATTTTAATTAATAAATATTTTTTTGGACCTTATCGAGGAAGACTAGGGTATTTTTCATGTATTTATTTTTAAATCTTAGATATTTCTTCTTTTTTATTTAAAACAAATTGCACTTAACATGTTCAAAAGCAACGATATGATATGCTGTTCCTCGTGTAATTGTCTAAAATGAAGAAATCCGATCCAGTTTTATTAGTAAGATATTTTTGGAATATTGCGAATCTAATTAGAATTTAAGAAAATTAATATTTAATATTTTTCTGATCTTCAAGAAATGAATAAGTTTCAGCAAAATTGAAACATCCTGAAAATTAATAGATCGAATAATTTCAATATTTCTCAAAAATTAAAATTTAATAAATAAAATTTTTTTAAATGAAGGAAGATACTTTCTTGGGGCTATCAATCTAAATAGAAAATTTAAAAGAAAGAATTCTAATTAGAATCTAATTAAAATTTTAACAAAATTAATATTTCATATTTAATTTTAAAATGACACTACTTTGTTATTTTTCAATACTTTTCAATAAAATTAGGCAATATTCCAAAAATATCCGAAATAAAAAAATCGAGTTTTTTCATTTCAGACAATTACACCAGGAACAAAATATTACATCATCCAAGTATGCATTTTCGAACACACTACGTTCAAAGACTCGTATTAGACAAAAAAGCTAAATATCCAAGATTTAAAAATACCGATTGTTTAAACATCGATAACAAGTGTAAAAAATATATGTAAAATGCCAGAAAGATTTCTAACATTGAAAAAAAATCCTGAAAATTATAAATTTTTTTTATACTTGAGTAGATTGGGCCTTTAATGTCCCGGGTGTTTTACATCGCTTTTTGTAACCGTATCAACGTGCGCCTCGGGCTATGGTGTCCTCCTACTCGGCAAACGAGGTAGGGAGGCACGGATTATCCGTTAACTAAAGGAATATCTTCTTTAAAGTCACCTGCCTCGTTACGCGCTCATCACTACAGCGGATCTACGTATCGGGTGTACAATCTTATTGCAGGTCACGCGCCGCGAGAATTACACTCGATCCCTCCCCTTCTTCGAGATGACCTGATAAGATCGCACGCCTCGTTCGGACAACGAAGCAATTTCGACATGTGGTAGCTTAATAAAGACCTTCTCCTGGGAACAAATGATAAATAAGCTCATCATTTTCTTCGCCTACGCGAGTAACAAGGAATCGCGCGGATGCCATTTGCATAATTAACTTCGTAATTTTGTCTGTTAATGCTACATTACGTTTGATGCAATACTTTGCTAGAAATTCAAGGCGCGATACTAGAATTGCAAATTCATGTTGCTGCAGTTTTAAATATTTAAATGCGAATTTTTGCTGCATGATAAGGCATGAAAATTATTTTTTTCGCTCGATCTTTTTTTTGCTTTCGTATCCTTGATATTACTCACGTCGAAATAAGCAATGGAAGGTTAAAGAAAAAATATACACTCGGATAATACACTCGGTGTGCAAACAGCACGCTCGCGAAATGGCCGGGACGGACTGTAATTCGTGACTCATCTCCGCAAATTTACGACCGGATCGATCGTAAATCTCGATCGAATCCACGCATATTGAAAATACGAAAAATCGAAAAATAAAAAAGAAACATATGATGCGATAAAAACATATATCATCGACGAGTTCGTATGTTGCATTCGCCCCCCGTTGTTCCCTTCCTCTTCTGTTCATATATGTATGGCCCGCCGGTTTCTCATCGTGGCTGCATCTTATGTAATGACACCAAACGATCGTGAATATATATATATATATATATATGCGTTAACCCCGGACGTGGAACGGTCGCTGCTGGATTGGCCGATCGCAGGGGCAACTCGACGTGGAGCCCGGACCAATCAGGAAATTATCTCGTGATCGGCGATGCAAAAGGACCGTCGATCTCTCGAAAACGGGAACGTGCGATCGGCACATCGAGAGAAGATGAAGCAACATGAAGCGACCGCTTGTGCGAACGTGATCTTAAAGGGATAGGTAACTTTTTAATCAAGGGATCTATCTAGTCAACAAAAATTGACGATTTTTTTCAAGGATGTTAAAAATTAATCTGTTTTTATTATCATAAATATTTTTTTGATATTGGATTTTTTCGATAAATATTAATCTCCATGCATAACGTGTTTAAAAGCGTATAATTGTACGATGTGAGATACTATTCCTTGTGTAATTGTTTGAAATGTAAAAATTTGATCTATTTTTTTCTATAAAATACTTATAACGAACGAAATTTTATTAGAAAAAAATTGAAAAACGTCAAAGTAGTGTCATTTTAAAATAAAATATTTCAATCTTGTTTAAATTTTTTAATTTTAAAAGAAGATCGGAAAATTATTAATTACTACATTTTTCATTTTTATTAAATTCAGTATTCAAAAAGTGATTTTTTGATATTAAATTGTACCCACACATGCGACACATACACATATATATACAACATAATATTCTATGTGATATCTATATATATAAATTTGAAAATAATAATATAACAGAAAAAATTAACCCCCTAAAAGATTTCATCTCTCGAAATCAAGGAAGTACTGCTGTAACTTCTGAAAAAAGAAACAAAAATATCTGAAGTTACAAAGATCTCAAATAAGTATTTAGTCAGTTTAAGAAAAACCAATTATTAAAATCTTTGATTATTTATATTGCCTATTTTTGTAGACAATTTTTCACAAAATCTCGATATTATGGAAATGTGTCCAACGACGCTTCTATTACATCTCGCACGCTCCACTTTACACGTTCGCGCGTAAGCGCAAGTAAACTGTTACTTTCATCCTTCTACTCGCCCGAGTCGCTTTCATGAGCTATGATTTACGGTTAATAGACAGCAGAGATCGCGTGCTCGCTCGCGACGTGGAAAAACAAACCGACCGGTCGGATGCAAATCCCGGCTGCGGGTCCTCGAGTGGAGAAGGATAACGCGCGCCGGATCTCCTTCGGCGCTTCCTCGATCCAGGGGGGAAACATCTGACCGAGAGTTATGCAAACCGAGTCATTTTCCAGTTACGCATGCCTGCGTGGCACGCATGATAATTCGAGCGGTTGTCTGCAATAACAGGTGTACTTTATGCATACCGAAAGAGAGAGAGAGAGAGAGAGAGAGAGGAGAGATCTATCAGATACAGAGAGCACGTAGCTGGTAATTCTGTCTATTATGTTGAGATTTTTTCTTTGGCCTTGAGCACAGGTCTTGAATAGATTTATATCAGCGAGGAAAAGAATATAGATAAAAACGATCATTTGCTTTGCCTCTAAAATTGAGTCGCATTAATGTAATTCCAATTAATTAATTTTAACTAGACTAGCAGTTGACTGTCGTTTAAAGTGGATCTCTTTTAGATCAAAATTTTTTGCTATACATGATATGGATACCGGAAAAAAAATGTATCTACCGCACGATCTAATAAGCAGTCATTTCTAATTTCATGGATAGTTAAAATAACCGAGAGAGAGAGAGAAAAATTTTAAATTTATATCTTTCTGTTACATAAAAAATAAATAAAGCTCGAATTATATAATTGTAATGTAATGTATTTTATGTGTCCAAAGCGAGTGCTAAAACGTAAAGAAGCTTCGCATAAATCGATAAGATTAGTATAATTCTTCGTGCATAGTTAAGGGACGGTTTGGGTTTCTTCGTGAGAACCGAAGGCGCACACCCTCGAGGGGTTGACGTGAATTTCCATAATGCGTCCGTTAGTAACCGTCGTCGATTGCGGATAATTGGTCGCGGACGTACCGTCGGCAGAGACCGACCACTTTGCGTTTCCGTAAGGTGCCCGCAGATTTTTCCAACCAACGGCGGGATTGCGGATAATAATCGGCGGCGATGGTTGACCGCAACGTTGGTCCGCGCGCCACGCGTCCCGTACCTTCCGCAGGTGCTTTCGCGGATTTTTTTCGCCGGCTGAATTACGGATAATCAACTTGTCCCCCGCCGTTACATAAACGGTTCCAGCCGTTTGCCGGTCGCGCTAATTTGGCGCACTTTGGGTCCGGATGATCGGCGATGCGGAAAGCCGGACTCCTCGAGCACGATCTGCTTCAACGCATTGCGTAATTCGGTGCGTTGCGAAAAATATTTCAGACATGCCACGTGGATGGCGCAATCAGTAACACGCAACAAACCGACAAATAGCTGTATCGAGATTCAAGTATGTGACTGCTTTAATAATTTCTCGTCATCAAGATTTTTTTTTATTTTATATTTTAATGATTTTATATATATATATTTTTTTTTTATGAAAAGAATATTAGAATATTTTAAAGGTTATTATATATATTTTAATAAAAAAATCTGCATTCTAAATATTAAAAAAAGTTTAATTTTTTTAAAATTGTTGCATTTAAAATATATTTTACATTTATCAATTTATAGATATTTTTATGTACACGTATTTTAATTTTGTTAAATGCCAGATTATATAGAATGCAATTTAAATTTTAATATATATATGTATCTTGTGTATATTAAATTTTTATAATGGTCTTTTTTATTCTAAATATTAAAAAGAATATTCAATTCTTTTCTTTTTAACAATTATTGCATTTTATTAATATGTTTTATATTTATCAATTTATAGATATTTTTATGCATATATATTTTAAATTTACAACCAAAATTTAAGATCAAATTTAATACATATATATGTGAAAGACAAGTGCAAAAATTGTTCATTTATTCAACGCTCAAGTTTCAAATCTTTACGCCACATTAGCATTTCTATCAGAGTCTCGTATACTTCTCTTCACAGTTATAATTGGAAGAAAGATCTCCTCGCGTTCACCTCGATATAGTTAGATCCAGCCTGCGGCAGAACGTGATTTGTGTATCATTTCCTCGCGTAGCCGGATCGAATATAATTAACGGTTAAGATTCGCGTTACTCACTTTCATCGGCGCTTCGAGCGATCATTTCATAGCGCGAATCTGATATTCGCTCGACGGTATCGTGAACAGCCATGCAAATATTTCTCCACTCGAGTGCATCGCACGTGGTGCAGGCACGGTGTTCTCCGGAAACTCTCCGATTTTTCTCTCTCACTTTCCTCTTCATCCTGTCACATCGGTGGTTATTTCTGCTCCCTAAAATATCCGCAATATTTACCGACCCTTCTGTCGAGAGCAGAAGGTGAAAAGATCAAGTTGTTTTTATTTTATTATACCGTGAATCATTGTACAGAATAATCGAAGGCAATAACGGTTGAATTTCGTGATTTATCTTGTGCGAAGAATCAATTTTGGCACATATATGTTGTCAATGTCACAATAAAATTTTTCATTCTTCTTAATCTAAGTAGTTGAACATGTGATTGGAAAGTAATTTAAAACACCCCATATATGATAAAATTGCACAAGGCAAGATAATAAATTTGTAAAAATATTTTATGGGTATTGAAAATTTAACCATCTCTAAAATTTCCTTCGTCTTTATCTCAAAATATCTTCATTAAGCGGTGACTCAACAAGAATTTGACATTACAAATAATTTGTCGAAAATCACATGATTTTAATGCAATCATATTCTATTTGAATTTGCCAAACGTTTTTCATTGAACAAATAAATAAAAGTTAAATCTTTCAATCGCACATGCGCTTTCTATTCAGAGATTTCACGATCGAGAAAGTCCCGATCATTTTTACTTTTACATTTCGTCTTATATCTCAATCCGAGATCTGTAAATATAAATCACCATTAATTACAAATCAACTCAAAGTTAAACAATTCAACTAAATATTTAATATTTAATTATGCTTATTGTCGTTATCTGTAATTATTCGCTTAATTAAATGACGCAATTTCAGAGGATTATTCGTATGATTATTAGCAATATTACGATGATCATTATATCACTATGAACGAACGGAGTGTTGTTGATGTTTCTAATGATCTTTCTACTTTTCAAATGTCTTAATGTTTCTCTTCCAACGATAACGCGTCGCGTAGATGGTTTATTGGCCGTAACGATATTTGGACGACTCTATTGAATTAATGACGACCTTCCGAGGCTGATTCTTAAACGCTGCTGACTGTATTTATTATCGATTCGAAAGATACGACTATCGTGTCGAAGAGTCGTGCGTGAGGAGCAAACATGTGGAAGTCGAAGGTTCTGCGGCCGACTCGTAAATCTTCCGGCTCATAAAAGTCCGGGTCATGACGGTCAGCTATGTCTTAATCGAAGAATTCCTCTGAGAGTCGAATTACGAGCGAGGCAATTTCACGGAAAAGTGAAATCACTGGTAAGCGAGAATCGAAGCGACTCTGCTTTATATCTATTTGATATGGAAGAATAATTTCCGATACTTATTTTTAGCGCGTTTGCTTCATAAAAACGATTAGAATTATATTGATGGGCTGGTGTCTCTCTTAAGTGATAATTAAAAAGAAATTTCTTGAATGAAAGAACGAGAGATATGGTTTTAAATGAATTTTTTTTAAGGGTTTCCAGTCTACTCTAGCAGTATGAAAGATTGATAATTTTTAGGAATTTTTTCTGAAGAATATTAGAAATTAATCTTTTTGATGTTTTACATATATTTTTATTGATATTTAAATAAAATGTCAGTAATTTCAAATTTTGAATATCTAATTTTTTTTGGACATTGAAATTTTTAGATGTAGTATGTTTAAAAATGCATAGTTCAATGGTATGACATGCTACTCCTGGTGTAATTATCTGAAATGAACACACTCAGACAGTAATTTTAAATATTCTTTAAGATATTTATTAAATATTGAACCTAATTTCAATAGGAAAAAATTTTGAAAAATAACAAAGTAATATCATTTTGAAATTAAATATTAAATACTAATTTTTTAAATTCTAATTAGATTTTAATTAGATTTAAATTTTCTAATTAGATTAGTATCTTCAAAAAAGTAAAAATTTTATTTAAAAACTGAAGTTATTCCGTCTCTATTAATTTTCAAAATATTCAATTTTTCTAATATTTATTCATTTCTTGAATAACAGAAAAATATTAAATATTAATTTTTTAAATTCTACTTAGATTCTGATTAGATTTAAACTCTAATTAATATCTTTAAAAAAGTATCATTTTTCATTATAATAAATTAAAGTTACTCGGTTCATTAGTTTTCTTTTTTTTTCAGTTTTTATTTCAATTTTACTGAAACTTATTCTTTTCTTAAAGATAAAAAAAATATTAATCTCTTAAATTCTAATTAGATTAATACCCTCCAAAAAGTTTCCTCTTTCAATATTTAATTATAATTATTTATTTTAAAAGAAATTTTATTAAAATAAATTGAAGGTTCATTACTTTTCAAGAATATTCATCACACTAGCTTTAAAACAATATTTTAAGAAAAACACATCTAAAACTTTGCAGATTTATTCGAAGATTCAAAGATGCTGTCCTTCTCAAAATTTTATAACTATTAACTTTGCGAATTTTTCAATAAAATTTGAAAGATACTTTTCAGAATTTATATTCTTTATATCAATATTCTTCATACTTTCAGAAAATGTAAAAAAAAAAACCGATTCTTTTTATTCTCTAAAGCAGACCAAGCTCTTAGTTGCATTCTGATTTTGCACTTTTTTTCGCGATTGAACGTCGTCGACATGTAACGGTTGAATGGGTCGAAAACCACCACCGGTCGTTGTCGCATCGCGAAAAATCCGACCCAGTACGGATTCCGCACCGGGACCCATTAGCGAACGACAGGAGAAACGTTAATAACGTTTCCAGGAAAGGTTAGGTCCCGTACACGTCCTCGTGACGGACCTCCTCGTTCCTCATCACCATCATCATCATCATCGTCATCATCGACGTTGCCTTCGCGGACGGCCGTTCCTTTTTATCTGACGAGACGGTCCTCATTTACACGCGGCCGCTGGCCATTAAATTGCCAGTCGGGATGTGACAACCGTCCGCCCCACTTTCGGTGCCGATTCGTGAGTGCGAGTTTTGGCACCTTCTTCAAAGTAAAAACGCGGCAACGATTATCCCAATACGAGATAAGTGATTTCAACTGGGCAATTTGAGGGACGATAAAAGTGCGCAGGTAGAGGGAGAAATGACAGTGTCAATGAGAGGAAACGAGATTTCTTGCCGTCCGAATATTCCTCGCCGCCTGAATCGTGTAATTTGATTGTAGGTAATGCTAAGGGTGAATTACAAGGCTGGTTGTACAAACCGCAAACGAGTTTTGGTGTAAATACTCCAGAATTACAGAGAGATGCACTTGAGTATCACGAGCAGCTGCGTTCAAATTGTAGTTGCAACACCGTTCGTACGTTTTTAACCCTTTTTGTTTGTCGTGAGTCACGAGGATGTAATGTAACTTTGAGAAAAGTTTGTTTTTCTCATGCGATTGTTTTATTGCCGCTTAATTTGAATTTTAATAATTAGGCGATCTTTACTATTATATAGTACATTTGTCTCATAGCACGTGAGAGATTAAAAATAACATATGGCATAGCATGAAAATTTAAAAAGAGATATTTTATCGCGAAAGATTCTAATTGTAAGATATTAATTTTTTGTGAAGACTTTTTTTTCATCGTTGCTACGATTTGTCACTAGTCTTCGTGTACAGTTTCTTAAAAGATGTCTCTCGCATTAATTTCGACGCTTCCCAGTCGAACACTTGTACCATTAATACCTCTATCTTGTTCATTAATTATACAACATAATTGATCAACAGAAATAATTTTTCTTGGATTCTAAACCGCTTAATCAAAAAGAAATTCGATAAGAATTTCTTCGATTTTAATTTTGATTAATTCTTATTGAATTTCTTTTTGATTAAGCGGTTTGGAATCCAAGAAAAATTATTTCTGTTGATCGATTATGTTGTATAATTAATGAACAAGATAGAGGTTATTGATTTACGATTTTATTGATTTTACGATTATCATTTTGACACAAAAAAACTTCACGAAGTTAAAAAAATATGCCAACTTGTATATAATAAAGAAATTTTTTTAAATATTTCTCTAAAAAAATTCAAAAAAATTTTCCCCTAAAAAATAATAAAAATTAAAAAAATAATTTCCTCTAAAAATAAAAAATAAAAACTAAATAATAATAAAATCAATAGTTAATTAGCCAAGTATTTAAAAGCAATTCAGTCTGTGAGGATTTGTAATTTCAAATAATATTTGTCAGAAAATCAACCTTATATTTATATCAATATAGATAGATTTTATGAAATTGAAATATATTTTCTTTTTATTAAGAGAAATTTGATTTTTAAAATAAGTTAATTCTTGTTTCGATCCAACAAATTGAATCTTGTTCAGAAAAAATTTATTCAAACAGAAAATCATTAGATACACTCTTCGAAATTAAGAATCAATTGATGACGATATAAATACGATAAGCTTGCAGAGGTAAACCTCGTTTTCCGTTTCGACAATCATGGTACTTTCTTCTCGTTTCACACGTGCGTATCTCGCTAGCAACTCGTGTATATCACGATCTTTCGGAATTTCTCGCGGATTCTCATGAACGTAGCCTGCTAGATCCGTTCGGTAGAAATAATGTAAAGTGGATTCACAGATTTACGCGTTCATCTAGATGGACATTATCATCTATCAAGACATCATCATCATCTATCACACGTGTATCGCTAAATTAAACCCACCCAGCGTGATAGATCGCGTATGAGAAGGGCGGAATTGTAATTCCTGTAATTACGAGAGTGATTACATTTGCAATTTGCCGAAACTTCCGACTCTTGCGTGAATTTCGCGATTTAAGTAGATCATGCACGTTAAGTAGATCATGAAATCGTTTGAAATCATTTCACGCGATCGATAGAGATAACGCGTGACTCGATAAATCGCATATCGATATTTCAAAGGGAGGATAGAAAGTTATCAACGATGTAATTTATGTTGTCGATAAGTTAATTAAACGATATTTCCAGTCGATCAGCCCGTTGACGATATAGAATGTGAAACGTTTGATTTCGGACACATGTTATTATCTTACGTGACGCGAGAGATTCCTTGATTAATTGGATCTGATTTAACGAGGCTTGATGATCTTAATGAGGCATCAATTCTAACGCAAAAGATACTACGGTTTTTTCGATGAATAAATCACTGATGAGTTTAATGTAATATATTCTTAACTTTACGTGGTATAAATTATTATTTTCTTTTTTTCTTATAAATTAGACAAATTGTTTCGCGAATTAAAAATCAAGACCTCACGCAATATTCAACGACACTAATATATCGCAGTCATAAAGATTAAAAACATCGAAAGATTCTGAAAACGACATGCAGATTTTACAGTTAAAGAAATTTATTTACGTAAGTACTAGTAATTTGTGCAACATATTCAATGGAGAAGAGGAGAGGGGAGAAAATTATTACTCAGAGATATTAAAAAAATTTTCTATTTTTAATCAACCTTTTTGTTCATTACCATATTTTAACTTTAATAATAATAAACCCATACAATTAACAATTACAACTAAGGCTGTCATTAGAATTATTGAATAAGAAACATTGTGGTTTTCTAATTTAGGGTAGATTTATAGCAAATGATTATTGTGGTGGCGTGATCGTTGAGAAAGTTTGACAATAAACTTGAATTGCTTTGATCTTGGCAACAAAACCGCAGGGCCTCGCCAACGATTATACAGTCAGTCATAAATTATAACGATGAGGACTACAAGCTAACTAGGATATAATTTTTTTAGAAACACACAGTACACAATAAGTACTTAAGTTTCTAAATTTTCCTTCTTTAATCCTACACCCATCTTATAAAATAAACAATGTAAAATACATACATAATCATAAGTAAATTTGTATTTTATCATAATACGTAACTGATTCTAAAAATACTATCCACCTCCGCCTGTGCAATAAATTTCACTAGCTCTCACAGCTCTACAGTCGATTTAAATCTCGCCTCTGCGCTTCTCGGTTTGGAAGAAATGAGCCGTTTTGTTCTCGTGACTAATAATATATTACGTGGAGCGTGGGCTCCCCGATACGACGATTAGAGCTACGGCTGAAGATGATAAATCTTCCCGTTTTCTTTCTCGTCGTACGTAAGGAAGATGCATACGCGGGGACTTGCTATAGCTCGCGCATAGCTTACCGCTATGGCAACGTCAGACTGTTCATGCGTATCGTTGTGCGTAAAAGCGAGAGCCTGCGATCTTGGATTGCAGTTTTTCGCATTCAAACGTCACGGAAAGAATCACGATTTATGAAGCTTGTCGGACTTTCCGATTTCAAATCGAGAAATTATCGATTAAAATGAAGAAATTTTTAATTTAATCAAAGAAGATCTTTCTTTTTCGTTTCGTTTTTTTTTTCTTTTGCCGAGAGAATATCTTTGCCGCTGCAAAACGTGTCCTTTAAGTTTTCACCTGCTTGTATTCACCGCTAAATAATAATAATAATAATAATAATAATAATAATAATAATAATAATAATAATGATAATAATAATAATAGCCGCGGTGAA
The DNA here is from genome assembly GCF_025532165.1 of Camponotus vicinus. NCBI lineage: Eukaryota > Metazoa > Arthropoda > Insecta > Hymenoptera > Formicidae > Camponotus > Camponotus vicinus. Next base: position 14,129,284 of record NW_028141949.1, on the reverse strand, counting down.
CCAAGTAGATGATGCCGCAAAATACTCGCGGACGATGGACGACGAGTGTGCATACGGGGTCCATGTCGGTATGCTGAGGATAATAACCGAGTAGGGTAATTCCTAATCCTTGGGGCACGAATATCCCCTTTGGCGAGAACCTGACCGGTGTGCGTGAGAACGATTTGACGTTCGTCGGAAAATGATTTCACTGTCGAGAATAAAGCGAAATTCGAAAATTATGCAAACGCGACGATTTCCGTTCTTGTCGTTAAATTTATAATGTGAAAAAAATTCCGCATCTTCGATACTATTGATCATAGTAAGGAATAGTATAATAATAGAAAATATATATGTAACTCAAAATTGGTTTTGCGATAAAATAGTAAAAAAAGAAAGTTTCTTGGAAAGTTTCTTGGAAGTTTCTTTGCATGGAATAAAGCACTCGAAAATTATGCAAACTATTTCCATTCTTGAGTCATTAAATTTATAATGTGAAAAAATTTTTGTATCTTCGGTATAATATTATCAGAACTGATCATAAATATGTAAAAAAATGAAGCATGTTATGAAATATTATAATATATAATATCTGACATAAGAAAAGGATGAAAGTGGATTTAAAATAAAAATATTCCGTAGGAAATATATTTGTAACTCAAAATTGATTTTGCGATAAAATGGTAAAAAGAGAAAATTTCTTTGCATGGAATAAAGCACTCAGAAATTTTGCAAACTATTATATAATATTATCAGAGTCGAGCAAAAATATGTAATTATAAAAAAAATAAAATTCATTACGAAATATTATAATGTATAATGGAAATAAAAAAAAATGAAAGAGGATTTAATATAAACATCTCGTAGGAAGTAATTTATAACTCGAAATTGATTTTGCTAAAATTTTTGAAAGGAGGAGATTCCTTTGGTAACAGCATTCATGAAGCAAGATCCATAGATTCCGCTGATGTATTTTGAGATTGATAGCAGTTAAGACAGATACGAAGCCAAACACTCGTCCTTCTCGAGGAGCAGGTCTCGCACGCGCGGAAGTAGGAATAGCGATAATAGCGTAGAACGTTAGGCGGCGACAATCGAGTGTATCGCGAAGAAGAGCTCGGAATGCACCATCGAGGCTAGATAATACCGCTTTGGCACTTCTAATCCTTGCGGTATACGGGCTCACGCACGGGCAAACACAACCATCGCTCGCGACCGATGGAATAATCGCCTGCATTTGTAATCGTCTCGCTTCCGCCATTAGCGCCGAGTGCTTTGCAGCAGACGAGCTCGCTTTTAGAATCCGCATGAACAAGTCGAGCACTGTCATTCGCCGGCACGCACTCCAAGACGCTAAAAAAAGTCTCCCCCTCCCTCCATCGACCCCCTTCTGGCGAGCTTTTTTCTCGTTTTGTCGCGCGCACTTCCTGGTGCGGCAGAAACGAGGACAATTGTCTTCCGAAACGCGTTTTTAAGCTTCAGATTCCCAGCCAATCTTCTGTCACTGAGATCGACAGGATTTCGCGATAACGAGAATTTGATAAAAAAAGTTGTTAATTTTTTTCATTATTAATATTTCGAAAGATCAAGATTCACAGTACATTTTTTTTCTTGATATATGCTACCGAAAGTATTGCATCACTTATAGAAACAGAAAATTCATTACTTTAAAATGAACAATAATATATATAAATTATATAATTTTAAAAATTTTTATTAAATTTTTGATTTTTCAAAATGAATCCTCCCTTTGCTTCCGATACCCCCGTATTTTTGATGTTCTCGATAACAAATTTTTTTGTTAAGTTATTACTGATTTAATTCTAGCATGTTTCTAAATCTCATAAATATTTTTGATTAATAAGAACTCATTTTTCGGACACTTTTATCAAGTTCATCCCGCAAAAGTTCTATTGAATTAAGATTCGATGATTGAAAGAATCATGAAGACTATTCTGTAAAATTAAAAATTTAATATTTTTTATTTGTAATAATTTTTAATTTTTACAATATTAAGCATAACTAACAATTAAAATATAAGTTAATAATATTTATACATGTTTCTGTTCATTAAAGTATCGATTTTCCTGTTTCTTACAAACGATGCAATACTTTTAACCGATATTGTGAAATTGAATATATATTTTGCAAATCGTTTAATCTTGATTTTATGGTTTTGATTTGAATTTAAAAATAGCAACACTTTTAATAGACTCGTAAACTTTCTCTCCCTCTCCCTTTTTCTTTCTCTCTGTTACGTTTAAATTAATTATATATAAAATTATATAAATAAATTATATAAAATTATATAAATATTAAATTAATTATATATAAAAATATTCGCACTGTACATTCGCGAAATTTATTTACGATTTAATTTTCGAATCGGGATTGCTATTTTTATCCGATGACCTTTCGAGTTTGTTATCTTCGAGATCAGTTACAGAACCGTTAAATTTGGCGAATATTAATGATATTATCCCGATATCGCACTCGAGATCCGTGACTCTCGGTCAAACATATTTGCATCGAGTTTCGATAATCGTGCGACACACTTTCGCGCCTGATTTGTCGAGATACACGATCGATTATCTCGGATATATCGATACTTATGCAGGAGGATCAAAGATGCCGGATCCGTAATTGGTGACTCATCAACCTCCCACGATCACCCCCCTTAGTCAATTATAATATCCGGCGCGCGTTGACGAACCTTGGACGATATTTTATCCAATGGGGTACCGAGCGATCAAAATTCGCTTCGGTCGAGGAATCCGCCTCAAACGAGCTTCCGCCTGGAGATCCTCGCCTCCCCCTCCCCGGCCGATATATGAATATAATTAAATCCCGTCCTTTATCTGCAGCGTCATCTCTCGCCTCCCTTCCACCCTGTCTTCACCGTCTTCGGCGCCTAATTATTATCGTCAGCCATGATGATGTCTCTTCGCTCTCTTCCGAGATTTACATAAAAGTCGCGCCGTACTTTCTCGGTCAAGTCGTTTTTACCCTCGACAAGCATTATCGAGCGAAATTCCGACGCTTGTTTATTCATTGGGACTTTCTTTACTGAGGATGTCGAATATTCGCCGGCGAGAATCCACAATTTTTATTAATACGATGCCAACCAGGAAGGCAAAGAATTGAGGATGAAGGAAATTTTTTGTATCCTTTCTTCCACTTCCCAAAAACGAACGATATTATTCGTATACGTGCTCTGGTTGTCTGCAAATCTCTCAGCGCTCGACTAATTCTCGATGAGAGACCAGCGTGATTTAAACGCCATGTCAGCCTCGAAGGTACCCCTGCTGATACTCGATACAAGTCAAATACGGTCAATGATGCATCTTCCATCTCCATTACAAATTAGTCGGACTCGGTACAAAGACGCCGTGCGCGATTCCAGAAGAATTCTCGAGTGCACGCACACGCATGCACGCGTGTAACGCGCGTGTACGACGTATTCGTACAAATGGACGGCGGTTATGGGAAATTGATGATCGGCATGGATTTACGGGACACGATCGAGGAATGGAAGCTCGTCAAGATTGATGTACGTGAGCATCCTTGGCTCTAACTCTGGGATAAACGCGCGAAAGCGACGCTATTGAAGCTCCCAAACTCTTCGCATCATCAATGTTGGAAAAATTATTGAATGAATCAAGTCTATATCAAAAGTTTCTAGCCTCTGATCCATCGAAAAAGCATAATTACCCTATCAATTGCTAAATTCCTTTTGTTATCAATCTTCCAATACAAATGTCAAGAGCATTTATTACAATACATGATACCTTGTGTGGATCTCAACGATAATTAAACTGTCAAAAGTGCGTTTTACAGATGTTCTTGACTTGTCAAACTTTCTCCAAACTAAGCTTATTATTATGTGTCGGCTATGTAATTATTTTAATCGTTAGACTAGACAGACGCAAAGTTTGAACTGGAGCTTCGAATAGCGAGCGATACCCGGGAAGGCTGTTTGTGATTAAAAGCGATTCGACGTTACCTCTAATGAATGACGATCTACCATAATTACTCTCGAAACGCGCGTGCACTTTGCGGAATGTATCCGCCGCTAGACGATTAGAGGATGATCCTTAGCCGCGAATACACTTTCGTAACCTCCATATGATTATTCCCTGGTGGTTAGCTGTTTTTTCCTTCTCTCTTCCCTTCCGCGCGATGTAGGTAACTACTTGGCAAGTGTAAAAATTTGAGCAAATATGCACTCGAAGATCTTCTCGCGGATCACATTGGGATTAGCATTAAGGCGATCAGTCATAGTCATTCTTGACCGCTCGAGCCTCCCTCATTAGTGTCAATGTTATTGAAGATTATGGACATGAGATTATCTCATGTGATAGAGAGTCATTTAGGATCAATTGCACTAGCTTCGATTAGTGCAGGTGGATAGAACTAGAATTTAAAGATAAATAACAAGTCGTTAAACCAGAATTAATCGATCCTAATTTATAAACAAATACAATTCAAAGTTTTGTTATATTAATCATGCAATCTCTATGATTTTTTATTGCATTAATTCTATTTATTACTTTTATAATCTTGTAAATTTTACTAAAAAATTCGAAAAAAAGTATTCGATAGGAAATCGTAAATTTGAAAATTATGCAACTTTTTATAATTCAAAGAAATTATTTGCACTGTCAATTTCTGACTTTAAAATTGTAATTAATAGAATAAAAAAATCATACAATCTTTGTATGATTTTTTTATTCTATTAATTACAATTTTATTTAATAAATATAAAAAATTATATAATTCTTTCTTATATCTTATCGAATGTTTTCTTTTCAGATTTTTTAGTAAAGTTTACAAAATTATAAAATTGTAATTAATAGAATAAAAAAATCATACAAAGATTGTATGATTTTTTTTATTCTATTAATTACAATTTTATAATTTTGTAAACTTTACTAAAAAATCTGAAAAGAAAACATTCGATAAGATATAAGAAAGAATTATATAATTTTTTATAATTCAGAGAAATTATTTGCACGATTATCTGCCGATTTCTATGTTTTACATAGATCACTTATGTATGTATGTTCCTTTTTTTAGACGAGAAAGATTAATGATGATTTCACAATCGGTTAGTTATCATATTTTCACTTTACATGATGCTAATAATCGCTTTTGTTCGACAGAAGAGATATTCATGGAAGTCAAAGTTTAATATGTAGTCTTTTCTCTGCACATCCTGCTCGCACGCATTATCATTCAATGCGCAATGATAATGTGATATATACCGGTTTACGTCATCGAAAAGAAACACATATTTCAAGATGAGAATGCGACAGTCGTAAAAAAAATATGATAAAACATAACACGCGATTTCGTGATAATATCTTAATTCTTCGCGAGCACCCTGTACACGAAAGTCATTTGGACACTCAGTCATGTACCCAATTACGAACAGTTAAACAGAATGACGCATGCTTTGTCGATGCTCCCGAATGGAATTTCGACGAGATGATGTTGAGGAATCGAGGGTGTCGAGTCAGCGTGTTTGGCCATTAAAGTTCGCACCCCGATCGCCATCGATCAAAATAAATCGCTCGCGAGGCCCAGGACCGACAGACCTCGGTATCATCGAGTTTCATCGTGTTAACTTCATAAGCGGAGGATCGCATAAGTGGTTCCCCGGAATATAATTTACGAGCGTGCCCTTTTCGACCGTGTGTGTCCGGTTGTGGACACATAATGATAAATAAGTGCTACAACGGTGGCGCTTATTGAACTGTTAACTTTCGAATGGCATAGAAAGAGAGAATCCCGCTGAGCCGATCAATACATATTTATGTAAAAGGAAATATATATACAAATAATTATTAGACATAATTTTTTTTTTATTTTATGGAAATCAATTATAAATCTGCCATTCCTTTTTTTACTTTTATTCTGCAGCATTTTAAACTTTATACTTTTTTGATAATAGTAATTTATATATATATTTTTTTTCTATATTTTAAATTTAATGAATAAACACCATTATGTAATTATTTGAAATTACATATTCCTGAAATGACTGCAATCAAATGCTTGTTAGACTTATGCAACAATAAATGAAATAAGAGGCTTGAGATGAAAGGTTATTTAAGAAAAAGATCGGCAGAAAAAACATATGAATTATGTATTAATTATATCAATCAAATTATGTACGAGAATCTTTTGATTATCGTCTGCGAGAAATGATTGAGCAGAAAAGAAACATTCATGAAAATCGTCGTAGAATAATTTGCACTCGATTGAGATAAAAAATAAAGTGCGTACGTTTTCTATAGTACAAGGATCTTCAAATAAATCATTAAAAACGTTATCCCTTTCATTTTTCTTTTGGCACACATTTGTCTCATTCGCACGATATTTTTCTCTACCTTTGTTTGTGCCGACTGGACGAGATGCGATGCTCGCAGGGACAACGGGAGAGAAAGAACATGGTGCTTTCAGATCTTAAACGTCCACTTAAATGTACTCGATACAAATTTATTGTAATGAAAACGCGAGTGAGAAATCACAGTCATTTATAACACTGGATTTGCGACGCGCACAAAAAATATTTACTAATATGAAGGGTACGTATATAAAAAATATGTAAGCAGCAATACTTAACACATACTTATTGGTTGACGTATGAAAATAATATTTTACTTTTATTGTTCAACCTATTAAAAATAGTAAAATATTCTTGTATGTTGTATTTAATTTGCAAAACGCGAAGGGTCATAAAATATTGCATATAAGAAAAATAGAAAAGGGCACACTAGAATCTTTATTCGCCGACAAACACGTGCGATACTGACTACATCCCCACCGTAAAAGTATATATTATATAATAGCATCTTACATTAAATTTAAAAAAAAATAGAAAAATATTTGATATTCTAAAAATCAAAGAAAAATATAATGTACATTTTTCCTGTCAAAAAGTTCAAGCCTCTCGAGAGAAAAAGAAAATTTGATTGAACTTCAGTAGCTATTGTACTTTGTATATCTCTTTCTGTGCATTCGTAAAATACTTCACTTACTCATATACCATCTGTCACTTGAGAGAAGCCTTTGAAGAGACAAAAAAATGACGAGAGAGAAGTTTTTGATCTCCGAACTCTGTTGTCACGCTTCGCGGAAGCTGACCGATCGGCTCGACCAAGAAAATGTGCGACCGACGAGGACGACGACGATGATCTCTACGAGATCTCCGCGCCTGATATCGACAATCACCGCGGTGATCGATGGATGGATCGCGTGAAGATCGGCTTATCGGGCGTATTGAAACAATCGTGTGGCGAGGGAGAAGGGACAGGGGCCCCGATCTCCGGGGTTCATTGCCACCGATTCCGATGGGGCCGATCGGCCCCACAGGTACGACCGTTAAATATTACGTTCCCGTTCATTTACATACTTACGCGTGCATGCGTGCGTTATAAGGGTGCAATCGCCGGCAACGCATTATAATTTAGCGCGCGCGCATAAGCGACGATGATGATCGGTCGGCGATCGATAAGGAATGGGGGAAGAAGGGCCTTGCCAGTGTGATTGAATAAACAGTGTTTAATCCTTTGCGAGTCGGGATGACTGTTGCACGAAGGCGGTGAAGGGATGCGTTTCTCGGTAACTCGCTATCAATCGAATCTGGTCACTGAGTCTGATCGACGATGACAATAGAATCGATAAGATGCGTGGCTGAAAGAAGTGCACGCGATAAGCAAAATGCGTTATTTGTATATTTTAATTATTGCACGATAAATGGTTGTCTCATCTCGCGTATCAAGGATTCAGTTTATTATAAAAAATTATGATGTGATTTTTAGGAATTTTTTTTTGAGGTATATTAGAAATTTATTTTCTTAATATTTTATGCATGTTTTTATTGATATTTAATAATACGTTATTTTGAAAGTTTGGATATTGGAACTTAGCCTAATTTTATTCCGTAGGATATTCTTGGAATATTGATTAGAATTAAGAAAATTAATATTTAATATACTTTTCTGATCTTCGAGAAAAAAAATTTCAGCAAAATTGAAGTATCTTGAAAACTAATGGATCCAACATCTTCAACTTTTTTTTAAAGAAAGAGAACACTCTTTTTGAGGATATTAATCTGATTAAAATTTAAATTTAATTAGAATTTAAGTAGAATTTTTAAAAATTAATATTTAATATATTTTTCTGATTTACAAGAAATAAAAAAATTTTAACAATTATAATATTTTATTTTAAGATATGACAATATTTTGTTATTTTTCAATTTTTCTAATGAAAAAAAATTAGGTTCAATATCCCAAAAATATTCTATAGAATAAAATCAGACCGAGTCTTTTTCTTTTTAAACAATTGCACGAGGAGCAGCATGTTATATTGTCGAGCATTTTTGAACACATTACGTACAAAGATTCTTGAGAAAGAAAATTCCTAGAAATCAATTTACTGGAATAGACTGAAATAAACCTTTAAAATATAATGTTTTGATGGTAAGATAGTGAATTAATCGAAAACAAACAAGATTCACCTAAAGTGAAAGAAAGGAAAGGCGCACTTTCCTGCATTCTTTGCTTTCCACTAGTCTAGTCTGTCAAATCATCGAACGGGCCAATAAATATTATTCTTGTCTCGCGTCATCTCCTCCACCGCGACTCTCTCAGGACTACGCAGGTGTATTTAAACAGTTCTCGCGTGTTCTCAGGTGTATTTAAACAGTCCGCTTGTATATCTCGTATATAGAGTTTACACAGCGCGCCTTGCTGGGAACAATTCCGTGCGGCTTCTAGAGAAGTAAGTAGGTAGATAGGTAGGAATTGTGTTCGAGCATGGGAACGTTTTGTTTGCACCTGTCGGACTGTCGCAAGACGGGAGGAATCCTGGAGCTCGAATCAAAACCGTGAAACAAGTCAACTAGTGGAGAAACTGGCCCCTGGAGAACAAGCGAGGGATTTTAAATACCGCTGAAGGACCCTCCTCTTTAACGGCAATCCAAGTGTTACCGTGAACACCATCAGCGATTAATAGCGAGTAACTAGACTCTGGGCTAAAAGATTAACTGATCCCACTGAAATTTTTTTCTCGGTGCCTCTCCAAGTCTTCTCATTCAGACACAGCTGCCAATTATATGATATCTCAATTGGCCGTAACTTGGATAGGATTTAGAATATCTTACGAGGAAATCTCTCGAGCTGAAAAATTCTGATTTTTATGGAACTTTACGTGTTTAACGCGTACCTCGGGCCCTGATTCGTCGTCCCGAAAACACTCTTTCTCGTATAACAGGCGCTGGAAGGTTGAATAATGCATACGTTGGACGGCAGCCATTCGCAATTTCGCTGGGTGGATCTCTCGGATCGAGCCGAAAGACGCCCGTTTAATTTATGTACGTTTAATGTTTCGATGGGAGGGGATTCGCGCGGTTTCTCTCGAGTTCCGCCTGGACCTTATCAGAAATTAAGCGCGTACTAATTTGTATGATTGGATCATAAATCGCGATTCGCGAAACGCTACCCTAGCGCGCGGGGACCCTCGGACCCATAATTCGATCGGTTTAAATTCACCATTACGGTCTGTTTATCGCCACCCCGGTCGATCGTTGCTAAATCATGGGGGTGACCGTGCTCGAATTACGGTCGTATTTTCACATTAAATTAATTAACACCGACGTATTTATCGCGTCCTCTTCCATCGCTCGAGAGAATCGTGTGCGAAGAGCAATGTTCGTCGAACGTTGCGAGGTGAAAAATATTAATATATTTCGCTTTTTATTAATATCTTTTGTTCTTTATTTTATCCCTTAGCATTGTAATTTTAATATGCAATGAAATTGCATAGAGAAGTGATTTAATTCGACATCAGTTTCCTGATAAGCTTAAGGGCCTAATCTACTTTAATGGAATAAAGAATTGTTAATTTTTAGAAATTTTTTTGAAGAATCTTAGAAATTGATCTTTTTTGGTATCTTACATTTTTTTATTGATGTTTAAACAGTTAGTACAATATTTATGAGACTGAATCTAATTTTATTATAGAAATTTATTCTTGAAGAGAAAATATTAATTATTAATTTTTTAAGTTCTATTATATATTTAACTTTAGTATCTCCAAAAAAGTATTATCTTTCATTTAATAAATTCAAATTATTCGGTCATTAGTCAAGATATCCGTCACATAAAAAAAAGTTTTATTTTGCAGAAAATGCATTTAAAATTTTGCAGACTCATTCGAAGAGCTGCACAGTAGCCTATTCAAAGTCTTATAACTTTGTCAAATTTTGCAATATTTTTCAATAAAATTTGAAAAAGTTTTTTAATTAAATTTAAAAGACATATTCTTCGAATATCACATATTTTCAGAAAATGTAAAAAATAAAAAAAATAAATTTCTTTGACCCTCTAAAGTAGACTGGAGCTTATTAATCAATCCCGGCTCGTTAATTCTACGTTAGTTCCATCCTTTCGTATTAAATCAATAAAGCATGTACGATGCCATCTTCTCTTGAGGTGCATTTCTTCAGAGGATTCATGATACGTCTGACGTTGCTTTTAATTCGCTTTCGGGGCGACGATTACGAGACGCGGGACAGAAATGCGTGATCCGAGACGGACGCACGTAGCTGGTTGCAGGCGGTGCAGCAAGATCCTGACTTGATTTGCGATACGGCCGACTCGCAAGTGGTATTATTATGGACTGTAAAGCATTCGCCAAGCTCGAAAAGTCGACGTGCATCACGAGCGAGACGAGATATTTCGATTGTTACGGTCTGCGAAAGCCTCTTCAGATTCGACAGACTGTATGCGCGTAGATGCCAAAGCGAAAGAGGGCTAATAAATTTGGCAAACAGTATCCGTATCTAGCCCAAGATCAACTTGGCCGCGGGTATCGAGGGAAAGAAATATATTACTCTGTCCGCACACCTCGCATTTTCTTATTTTATTTTATACATCGATATCTATACAATATTATAATATATAATTAATTAGCGAAATTTTTTTCTCTCGTATTCTTTAGATAATGTATCTCTTTAATGCAGTATCATCTCTTAAGAAGTATGCTTTAAAAAAATGTATATTATATTATACATCATTATATGATACATTTTATTTATATTATTTATATATTATTTATATTATTATATTATTATTTTTTAATTACTTTATATCTTATTATTTTATTATTTTTATACATTACTGTATATAATTATAATAATCGTTAAACCTAATCGAAAAATGTAATATTATATCTATAATTTTGAGTAATATTATTTTATACATTTTAATATTATTTTTATTAATTTATAAATTTATTTATTATTTTTAATATTATTTTATACATTTAAGTAATATTTTATTTTATTATGTATTTTCAATCAGAAAAATTAGCAACGATTTTATGAAATTGCTATTCTTCAGAAAAATTGCCGATGAGATTTCTCTTTTTCTGATTAAAGTAGATCGAAGTGATTGAAGATAATAGACAATGTTACATGATCGTGCTAGAGATGGGAATATCGATATTCGCATTCGTGACATCATAATGTAGCAGGTGCAATCGTGAATTGGCAGTTTCCTTCACGGACGCAGTATTGTCCGATCGAATCTCGATGCTAAGCAAATCAGCTCGGGTCATCGGCATCGAAAAAAATCGCAATCGAGCGAGGTTGCAAAAGTCGGCCGGCGGAGAAGTACCTGTGAAGTCAACGGCGGCTTCGCGTCCTTATTAAAGGGACCGAAAGAAGCGAGATAGCTCGGAACTCCTTCGCTTTCTTCTTTCGTGTGTGAACCAAGTCCGGTGAGAAAGCACACAGGCGAAAGTTAATCTCACGTTGAGCAGAATCATTATCGGTGCAATTATCGATTATGACATGTTTATAACAGTTTAAAAAAGCCAGGGGCAGGGAAATAAGTTATATGGGTCGCAAGAAAGTAAAGTATTTAATAATATTGTTGCTTGTATACGTAAGTCGCAAATTTATAAAACGGGAAAAGAAAAATATGTATAACTGTATCTGTACTTTCGAGAATTTTTTTATCACATTGCTCGTATCTAATTTCTTACATGTTTATTCATCTGTATATTCATTAATCGCACGATGCTTTTATTTTAATTTGGTTTCGCTGAGAACAGGAATTTTACCAGATGGACGTACAAATTAACATTATCTCACGATTTCAGAGATTGAATATTAATTAATGAAATTATTGCGCACATACGCAAATTAATCAAGAAATTTGATAAGCAATTAATTAGTTTCTGTCGAAATACTTTCCAATAATTTTTGCCCATTTGAAAATAATTTCTAGCGACGTTTATATAAATAGCTGCTAAAAAAATGACGCTTCTATTCGATACACGAGCTGTCCTTCCTAACTTAATACACTGTTAGTTAATACAATCGTCTTCACAATGGGACGTAATTTACTTCGCGAATCGATCTTCGATAATCATCGAGCATATGAAATCAGCAGCACCCTTGAATTTACGAGCGCAAGAGGAAGACGAAAAAAAAAAGAAAAAGAGAAGGAATGAAATTATTTAAATATAAATATAAAACATGATAAATTTGTTCGTATAACGCAACAATTTGCTGAACCCATAGGTGAAACTTGATAAAGCAATTTGCTCCGAAATTTACATGGTGAATACGAGAAATAACGATACGATCATCTTTATTTTTTTTTTTTTTGCTTTTTTTCGCGACCAGTCATTTGATTTTAGTGTCGTTCTTCCAGCACGTATTTAAGAAAAATTTATAAAATAACGGTACGGCAATACATACATATATATAGTGTACGCGAATTGCACGACGTCTCGCATAGAAGTATATTGCCACAGATGGTTGAGGAGTCTTTGTATCGGAACTTTTTAGATTCTTCGCTCGGAGGGCACAGTAACCACACGTTGCACCTCATCCAGCATCTACTTAATCTCCGTCTCGAGCAATCATCCGTATATCGACAGTCAATTTCGGATCGTCCCGTCTGCTGACGCGTACTATTTTATTTCGCGACGTGTCAATAGTCTATGTACCATTTGTCGAATTGCTTTGCGATTTTACGCTTATTGTTAGCTCGACTTCCGTCTCCCTTGACTTGCTTCAATAATCACGCCAGACAAGAAAGTTTTCATCTTTCGTCTGGCTGTAAAAAATCTTTAAAAGATCGTCAGGTTCAAATTAAAGATTTGGTTGCGACACGAAATAAATAGTTGTACAGGTTTAGATTATAAAGTACTCTGTACGTATAAAAAAAATTTTGCTTTCTTTCTTTTTTTTTTTAATTTACGAAGAGCTAAGCTTCTTTTATAAATAAAAAGATAATAATCACGCATTATTCGTTCCCTCATGCTTGTTATTTTTTAATTTGATAATGTAAATTTCGATTAATTTTGCCGGAATCAAATAATAAATAAGTCTAATAAATAAATAATAAATAAGTCTAATAAATAAATGATAAATAAGTTTTTAAAAAATAAATCAATGTCTTGATATAAATAAATAAATTTTGAATAAATAAAAATAATAAAATATTTAATAATTAATAACAAATAATCTTAAAAATAAATGATATGATAAATAAATTTCGGATAAATAAAGAAATTTTGATATAAATGAATAAATCTTAGATAAATAATATGATAAATTTTGAAATAAATTTCGAATAAATAATATGATAAATAAATTTAGAATTATCCCTAAATACAAATAGTCGCTCTTGCTATGTAAATCAACGAGAGACGTTAGTGCAGCATGTTAAGAAGAAATCGCGCGAGGAATCCTGGCACAGGACTAATCGTAAAATCCGGCATACTAAAGAGCTTAAGCGATGAAGTGGGGGAGGAAGGGGATTAAGACGAATTTTTATAGCATCCCATCTCGGCGCGATACGACTCATTCGGTCCTGGATTGTCGCGCGGCCCTTTATCGTCGTTAAGAGCCTCATTCTTCTTTTCCTCTTTCTTTTTTTCTCCTTTTATAACCGACCGATACGGCGCGTGAAAAGGAGCGGAGAACGAGAAGACGACAAGGAGGCTGCTGTGACAACGAAATGACGCCCCTGGGACCGCGAAATTACAACGTAGAAAGTATGATGAAACAACGATGGAACCGTCTTCCGAAAATCCGTCGCGATTAATCAAATTGTAAGAAATTGTATTATAAACTAATGTTATTTTAATTTGTACAAAACAGCGTTATTTTAGTTTCAAAAAATTCTATTCTAAATATTAAAAAAAATTGTACATAAGTAGTTTTAATTTTCTAGACAAGAGTAACGAGATATAAAATATTATATAAAATATATTATAAAATATCCAAGTAAGAATGAAAACTTATTTTTAGAAAGAAACATTTTAATCGAGGAAATTATTGTATAAAATAATTGTTTTAATTTCTTATAAAAATAATATTATCAAAAATTTACAAAAAAATTAAAAATATTAAAAATTAATACAAGAGTCCGTCATGATCGATTAGAACTGTCATCAGATCAAGGGATCGCATTGAAGATGACGGGAAGAAGGCTTGCGTGCTGCCGGAAATCAGTAGTTTCGTTAAATATCAGCTGCTGACGTGTAAAGTAACATCGTCGATTTTACGAGCTTTTATTTTTGCGAGCGGTTGGTAAAGATCGTCATTTTTGTAACACGCAGGCGGGTTAACATCCAGACGAATTTCAAGGCCGGAAGGACGCACGTGATTCTTTGAAGGATCTCATTTTTTTTCTTTTTTTAATTGAATCTGTTTTTTTAATTGAACGTACTTACGCAGACGTAGTAGGGCTTAGAAATTATGCGCGCCTGTATAAAAATTTATCTAACTGTGTGTGATGGATTTTGTGATATCGATAATGATTCTGATAATGAATCTACAGTTGTAAGGATCTTTCGAGAGGTCCTTTTATATGAAGACAGGTGGTTACATCGGTCTTCCTCTTCCTTTCTTCTTCTTCTTCTCTCTTCTCTACTGCTGTCATTACAAATGGTTAAAGCGTTGTATTGAAGATTGCAATTTTTTGCTGTTTATCGTATAATCAAACTCATCGAATATCATCGACAGATGTCTAAACGAGAAGTCATGTCAAACAAGAGTCATATCGCAAGAAACACGAGTTTCTCGCATTTATTGCGAAGCTTGTTAGGCACAAAGGATATCTCTGGAATTTTATTCAATTAATTAATCATTATATTTTATGTAACCAACTTTCAGAATCCTTTCCCAAAAATTGACTACAATAATGATATTTCGACATGTTTTATAAATTAAAGCGTAAAATTTCAGCGCTTTACTTATAAAACATATCGAAAAATAGATTATTAAAAAATATCGGGCGAATTTAGAGAAAGAGGGAAATATTTAAAAAATACATAGTATATTTTATTATGATTAAAAAAGATGTATAAGTTATTTTATTCGTTTAAACATTGCTTTTACAGAACAGAGAACATTTTGATAGTTTTCTTAATGTTCAATACTTGGTGAATAGAATCCGCTTATATGTTTAAAAAATCGTTGTGATAAATTTTAAAATTTATGTGTAAATATAAATATAAATATACTTATACATAAATTTGTTTATTAATTTAAATTATAAATTTATAATTAAATTATAAATTATAAATTTATTTATAAATGTATACATAAATATAAATCTAATAATAATAAAACGCTTATTAATGATCATAAAACTAGAATAACAAGACAGCTGAATTACGCGAATAGCGCGTGCAACATGCTAGTTTTCGCTACATAAATTACATCGTGTAGCACTTGTTATATACAGTATTCTCTGCGAATGGTTATATTCAAGATCCATTATAATCACTGTCGATCGACGCGGTTGGTTGGACGCAGCTGGAAGGGGGCTCTTAAAACACGCGATCAACTCTGGCAAGATTGATGCGGTAGCCGGCAATATTGCCGTTGCACGCCCACAATTTGTCGGGTCGGGTATTTATCGTAAACGCCGCTGCGTCTCTTTAACAATGTAACGCGCTGTCCGCCAGAGAACGTGGCGTAAATCCTGACAGAGATATTTACAATAAAACAAAATTATCAAAATTTTAGTCCCTCCGCATGAGACGAAACGGCATGAGACGATTACTCGGCTTGACGTTGCATTTAACACGCGTACATTATGCAAATCGTAAAATCCGAACCAACGTGTATAATATGCAAATCGTATCGATACCGAGTGTCAATGCAAGTGTCCGCTTCACGAAAGCGGATTATCTCGAAATGATCGATATATCTTTGTTAGACAGTCTCGAAAATGTTGAGCCTCGCCTTTGATTTTAGGTAACATCAAAGAGTTTTAAATCATTTTGATTAAAAAGGAAAAAATATACGGATCTTATTAAACAATTTTATTATATTTTATTACATTTTATTATATTTTATTATATTTTAATATATTTTATTATATATTTTATTATATTTTATTATATTTTATAAAAATCGAATCAATTTATAGACTCCAATGTTTTTTCAGGAAATAGAAATTTTTGATGGAATAATAAGTGACATGTACCATGTATGTGTCCACGTGTGAAACGTTTTATGGAGATGTTATGGGTGAGGAGAAAGAAAGGTTGAGTGCTCGATGAGAGGCTATTTATGCGACGAAAGTTCAAACGTACATTTCGCGAGCGCATCTGTCACTATAAGCGCGAGATGACCGAGAAATTGATTCTGTCAGAATGAGAAATTAATATCTCTATCATCGTCGCGTTGGAATTCAATCATCTTCCGTCATAATGCACAAGTGCCATTAGTCATTTAAATTCCTAGGAATACGCGCGATGAAAATTTAAGACAATTCGAAATGGCCACGCTGTTCATACGTCATGTGTCTTTGGAATGTCTGTAACTCGTTAGAGTAAAGGTACGAAAATTTTTACAAGACATTCCGGAAAACATGCACGCATTTTGCTTCAATTTCTCTCTCTCTCTCTCTTCTTATTTTCACAATAAACGAAATTCAAATCGCCGATGTTATCATTGACGGGATTAAGTTTATAGAGATTCCTTCAAAGTGCGATAAACAGCGAACCGCGAAGGAATTTACGGCTGAGAGTCTCCGCTCATTTCGTCGCGCTTTCTTAATTAAGGAGAGATCCGTATATAACGATATTATTTAAAAGCGAGGAGGTGGGGAGGGTTTGACACGATTTATCGTTATTATCCCTAATTGACCGCGCCGCGTTTATGTTTTATTAAACTCTTGTACACCGCCGTGACTTGCGATTGAAATCGTGCGTAAGTAAGTGCGTTCAATGAGACGCATCCGTCACGTACGGGCAAAGACACCTTTCGCGGTCCCCGTCTGAGAAACAGGTTGCCTTGGAGGTACAACGACTCGAAGAAACGCGGGATTCCGAGCCGAAACGAGCGAAAGAGGGGCAGATGAAAGGGGGACCGATCCGGGGCAAGACGTGATAGGAAGAGGGGGGGGAGGGAGAGACGCGGAAAGAGCGTATTATGCATAGTAACGATCTATTTAAAAGCGGACCGGCAAAGTCGCCGGCAATTAATTAGACACTTTTGGACAATTTAATTATCAACTTTTACGAGACGTGCGCGAAAGGGCAACGCCTTCCGCGATCGAATCCCGAAAGGAATGCCGAAAATAATAGCCGATATCGGGAGGAATCCGGAATAAAAGGCCTGTGCCTGAGTCAAAATGCAACTTCTTTAAAATTGTTCGGCGACAATACTTGTCAAGGGAGAAAAAGCGGCCTATTGAAAATAAACAAGTCACCATCTATAATAAATTGGCGAAATAAAAAATCAATTTTATAATGTATTCTAGGAATATTTAATCTAATCTAATAAAAAAGCGTATCTTATGACACACCTTCGTGTATCTCGTATATCTTTTTATATACGACACTAAATTTCACATTTTAGTATCGTATAATAAAAAGGAGCGAAATGAAACTCGATATAAATTTATGAAAAATATAAGTTACTTGGAGAGAAATCACGCAAAAATAGATAAAATGCCTATCAAAGAGTAATAATATAAAAAAAAAAAAATAAATCGCGTCAATTTTTTAAACGGCAATCGGACACTCAATTGATATTCGTGCTTGATTAAGTGTCGAGATTCGATTACATTGAATAAAATCTCCTACATTACGTTCTCATGCGTCTATGCAAATCTTCGCAACCTCAATGTCAGTATCAATGTCGTCATCAGGGGACATAAATTCTTATTCGTGATCTATTCCGCCAACAGAGGAGATGCAAATCTCGATGCAAATCTCGTCGCTTATGAAATTTTAATGCGAAGACAGTCGATTGCAATAAACATCGCGATATAACGATAAGATTTCCGACAGATATCAACATGTCAATCAATTTTAATATTTGATCACTTCATCTCGAGAATTATCATTTTTAAATGTGACTTCTCACGCGAAGGATATTTTTGCACATTTGTGTTTCTAAATATTACGGGATTTATTCTTTTCAGTGAATTTTCAAGGCTTGACACAGTTCTTTTTTTCTCTCGTTGCAGATAAATTAACATTTTTAATATTTTTGTACGTGTATGTGTGGAGCAAATTGCTCGTAATTAGCCGCTTTTAGGCTCAATTTTCTGGCGATTTTCTACCTTGCTATCGCAAAAATTAAAATAAGTCACCTCGTTGCGTTAAACTTGCGTTAAAGAGACGAAAAAACGCGAGGAGATTGGTTTCCGTATCGCGGCCTTTAAAAGGCGCCGGTTCATATTTCGACGTAACGAGGAGCACCGAGGGAATCGCACGGGGAATATTAATGCATCGCTCTTTTCGCGGCGACGGTAATTGCGAGAGCACGCGAAAACGCCGCTATTAACATCGAGCTCGCGTGTATTTATGCGATAACGGGGTTTCGCTTATATACCCCGTGTGTTACAGTCAACGTCGAGGTCGATGTCGGCGAGATCCCTCGAGCCTGGCCCCGAATTTGCGAACGTCAGTAATTTAAGCGTGATGATTTCTTATACGTCGAAATACGGGGACACTCGCTATTTTTAGAGCGAAACTCCTAATTCTTGGTCCTTTAGCGTGACATTAATTCTATCGCACAAAGTATACAGGGTGAGACATTTCAATGCCCCCACCTAAATATCATTTTCCTCATTTTTTTTTACAAAGAAATATTTTATATAAAAATATTTTATATAAAAATTGTTTAATTTTAAGAGAGTCTTCTTTGCCTCTGTTTTATTAAATATCTTTCAATATGTTTGCGGAATATTACGAAATTAAAAAATTATGTAACTCATGCAAAAATTAAATAATACTAAATTAACATTTAATAATCTTAAATTAACATGTTATTAACAAATTATATGGTTGAATTTATCTCGACGAGAAAACTTTTGTTCGATCCGCATTTAAGGAAAATGATGATTAATGAATTTCTCGAGACATGATCTGTAAACAAATTGATAAATTGACAAATTGTCTCCCTTAAGGTTAAATAATTTTGATATAATGTTTTTTTGTAAAATGAGTAAGAAAAAAGTTATTTAGATGAGAAGACACACACATACACTTATTAAAATTAAAATGAGCCATACTGTATATAATTTTACTCTTACATTTGTATGAAAGAGGCTATCTTAATTTCATTTTTTTTTAGCAGCAATCGAGAAGTACCTTCAATTCGCTTTGATAATGACTTTTAACATTCTTTGAAAGCAAAGTATGCATGCGATTGAGCTTCGTTATCTAGTTGGACGTCTGAATAAATTAACTCTTTACGAGGCAACGCCTCGCAATACGTTTATCAGAAGATTTTATTTTTATCATGGTGATTTCTTGGTAAATTACCATTACGGATATCAGTTTATAGTACTCTCGGGCTTCATTCAGATAACAATTAGTTCGAATTTGCTTTAAATCGCGAATTTAAAGTACATATTCTCTCTTAGTAAACTATAACCGAATCTTTGCGTTCCTCGAAGCCTTTTTAAAAATTCCACACATGTCAATGAAAAATTGTCTTCCTCGACATTGATGTCACCGCATCTAGAAATCGCTGCTTTCTATTCATTATTTCGTGATCATTTTGTTTATTGACCGTGACTGTTGGCACTATTACGAAATAACTCGCGCGTATGACATACGAATGCGTACCTATGCAGTTCGCACCATCTAAATCACTGTAATTTGTCGATTGAAAGTATGTAGATACGCGCACAAATTGATCGAATTACACGGCACATGGAGCAAGAAACGATGCATCTCCTTGATTCTAAATTTTAGATGTAGTTCGAGTCGCGTAAAATTGTAGAAGTTGCTTGGATAAAAGAAAGGAAATGTATGCTTTTGACACTTTCGTATCTTTATTATTTTATAAGATAAGCGCTCGAAAACGCGAGTAATTTGCCGCTAAACTTGGCCGCCTGATTAATAGCTAGATAGTAAAATCTTCAAGAAGTCGCTTTAGGCAAGAGTTGTGATAGCGGTTCATATCGTTAAGTATGTTGTTGATTAATGTTTTATTCAGAGTTTTCATTAAATATTACTAAGTTAATTATTAGGAATCCAATCTACTTTGGAGCGTGAAAAATCTCGATTGATTTGTTTATATTTTTCAAAAGTATAATGTGTGAAAAATGTCTTTCAAATTTTATTGAGAAATTCGCACAATTGATAAAGTTGTAAGACTTGAATGAAAGTTGTAAGATCTTTAAATGGGTGTGAAAAGTTGAATGCATTTCTCTAAAATACTACTTTCAAAGTTAATAATATGAAAGATATCGGAAAAATTATCGAACTTCAATTTATTTTTTAATGAAAAAGAAAACTTTTTTTGGGAATATTGAATCTAAATGAAATATAAAAAATTAATAATTAATATTTTCCATTTAAGAAATGAATCAATTTCAGGAAAATTGAAATATCTAAAATAAATCTGAAATATCTAAAAACACAATACTTTATTATTTTTCACACACATACACAATTTTCTTTAATAAAATTAGTTTCAGCATCCTATAAATATCCTATAGACTAGATCGAATTTAAATAATTACATAATGTCATTACACAATCAATCATACAGAAACTCAATAATCATAAAAAAGCTAAATACCCAAGATTTAAAAATACCGACATACTATATAAAATCAATAAAAATCGATATTATTATAAAAATTCAACATTAAATTTCCATCTCTAATCCTTTAAAAAAATTCCTAAAAATATCAATTTTTCATGCTAGAGTAAACTGGGCCTTTAAATTACAAATGTTAATTATTATGATATTCTATAAAATCATCAACATGTCGCTTCGTCTTTTTGTGTAAAGAAAAAGATTATAAAATTATTGAATATCATTACATCTTCTTCAAACTACAGACTTTTTTACTCAAAGACTCGATGGTCTCGCTAGATTAATGCTTAGAGACGCGTTGCTGGATGAAAAAGCGCGTAGGGATATCATGCAACGATGATGTTCGGACGAGGAAAATTCAGGATAGCTCACGTGTCCAACAAAGATCCGTCCAACCGCAGGTATATTATAATATATCTATCGTACGTTGAATCTTCTTGGCGGGCATAATGCGCGCTTAGAGGACGTCGTTATGTCTCGCGCGAGCATCCTTATAAATTGCACGCGCGAGACCGGATCAATAGAGCAAGAAACACCGGCGGGCAAGGAGCTTAACGTTATGCGCAATCGAGCTGATGGCACGCGTAAGATAACACGTGTTGCAACGTGCGGAACGCAACGTGCGGGACGCAAATCGAACGCGTGCATCTGGTGCAGGTGCCGGCTCTTCGCAGAGAGGCACACACGGAAAGATCTCGCGCTTCCTGCAACGTCAAGTCGCTTACCGTTGTTTACCGCGCTTCCTCTTGTAAATCAATCTCTAATCGGGACGATGGGTGAATTATACATTTTTTCGCGATGACCGAATCGAGGACGGACAAGTCGAGGTGATGGTGCGGCAACGGCACCTTCCTATTTCGTCTCGCTCGGGCATGTGTGTTATACGGTATCGGCCATAATTTCAGACAGAATAACGTACATATTAGCATGTCGTTAAAGCAGGATCCGAGTTTAACGTATGAATTTTTGGAACAGTATCTCTGCTGACGTCTAATGTCGCTCTATTAGTGTTTACGATTTACAGAGATTTATAGCCGATCTTGGCCATGTAAAATCCATCAAATTTCCCCTTCCAAGTGTCAGTCATTTGACCATCAAAAATTGATCAAAAAAGCATAATTCTTTTTCTTTAAAATTTTTCGTTAAAATTTAAATATCAGCTTTTAAAGATAAAGTGAAAAAAAAAATTATGCTTATAGTTCGTTCGCTTCGCACGTATCTTCGAAAAATCCTAATGTAAGCATCGCTTTCCTTCCAGTAATTGAATTTCGAGACGAGATCCGTCGTTTTTATAGACACATTTGGCGAATTTATCATTCGCTTAACAGGCCTACTTATCCCGACTGCTTTGAATTTTTTCTATTTGACTCATTTAGAACCTGACTGGATTCTTGCGAAGTATAAGGAGAGGAAAATTTTTCCATCTATGGGAACCATACTTTCTCCTTTGCTTCCGACAGCTGAGAGGCACTTAAGTAATTTCGCGTCAAAGTAATTTGAAGACGAGCGAGGATGAATCAAGAGGGAAGGAAGAAGAGAATTTAATCAAAGTGCAATCCGGTTACAAGTGCAACGAGTGCGAAAGATGCGTCTCGACATATGTTTTAATACGTGATTAACACAATTTCGCGGTGGGTCTGCGCTGTAATTACCAGCGCACTCGTTAGCATTTACGCTAAGATTCAATAGTCGGACTTTGGACGCGACTCGATTAATATAATCGCGATGGCATTAATAATTTCCGACGTCCACCGTTGCGGGGATCCTTTAAGCGAGAGGATTATTAGCGAAAGAATAATTACACGGCGTTGTAGGCGAGTAACTAGTCATTTACAACGCTTATTAAATTCCCTAAAGACAAGCGGATGTAAACGATTATTAAGTGATTCGGGCTCTTTAATAGAATTCTAATAACACGCTGCGTACAAAGTCTGATGAGTAACGCGAGAATTTTACAGAGTCACTTTGTTACGCTCCTTCTTTAGCGTCGATTTGCATGAAAGATTTACATTTAAGGGCACGCGAGACGCGATGATAAACGACGGGATTAAACGGATGCCAAATATCTCGTTATTTTGAGAGAAGAGCTTAGATGGCACGTCAGTAACGGGCCTTTGATTAATAACGACGATCTCGCGGTCTCTTTTTTTTTCTCTGATCAGACAGAAATACACATCCATCTCTCTCCCTGCGGCAGAACTTCCGAAATTGCGGTTGTGCCTGTCGTCGGAGACTAATGAAATTATTCAGATGACGAGGCGTAATCTCATGGACCGGCGATTTATCACTCGAGAGAGCTAGATTATACAATCGAGCCTGATGCGACTCATTTTTGGCGATTAATATAATTTGACAGGAATTAACATAACTCTCGACGATCATCGTTCCTCAATCTGTCACGATAAAAACAGCATAATTTTTGCAATTTATCGCTCCTCAATTCGATTCGAGAGGAAGAGAGATGGATTTGTGCCTCGTGAAAATTTCTCGCGTTCGCCAGAATCGATTACAAGAGATAAAAAGCGCGGGAACATCCGAGGTTCGATTGTGAGGTCCCGGGGTTAATTGCAATTTTACTTAACGACCGTAATCATAACACTCCTCAACCGGTCGAAACACACGTAGAAGAAATTCAAATTATTACCTTAATGACTAAATGATTCTAATGGCTAAATTAGTATCCTTTCAATTTTCGCGTGTATGTTCAATTTCCTACGCTTCATGCTTGTACGTCGCGTGAGCGATCCTAAAGTAAACTTATAAGAAATCCGTCATGTCGCATGTAGAAAATTAATTCATTAACGTAACGAAAAATATAGTTTCTTTTTATTTCATTTATACATCTCTAAATATTTTTCTCGCAGTAATATATCGTTCCTGATATGGAATTTTATTGACAAACGCATGTTTATGAGTCATGATGGAAATACATAAAAGTCAGTCGCGTGATATCGCGGAATTAAAAGCGAGCATTAATACTCTCGGGATTTTCCATGACGCGAAACTCATAAAATCGACTCGTCCTCGATTCTATTTTTACGATCTACATTTACTTATTTATCTTTGCAGAATGCTGTGGGGAAGATGCGTTCTCTAGCTCTCGTTCTCGCGAGCTGCTTCAACCTCCTGCAAATCGTCGTTCATTGCCAGGAATTGTCGATCATCAGGCACTCTGATGGCGATATTTTTACCATCGAAGGTAAACACATATATTAATGTACATTATAATGTTATTATACTTATAAAAATATGTATATTTTATAATTATCATCATCGTGCTCCGATCTACGAAAGAATAAACATTTCACAAATCGCGACAATCCAAAACGATGACGGAATAAATTGCATTGGGAATACGATAATAGCGGTAAAATATAAAAAAGAAAAAGATTTCCTTACGTCTTATTTCCGTCACAACTTCAATCTTACTTCGAGGTGTAAAAAGCCGTTTTTTTCTAAAATAGAAAATAGAGGTTAATAGAAAAAAAAGAGATCTGGATTTTTATTATTTTTTTAAATGAAAATATATTATCTTTTTCCATATTAAAACTCTCTAAAGTTTTCATATTTTTAATTTATCTTTTTTCGAAAGTAATTTTAAAGAATTAATTAATGAGACTTTTGGAGCATTATATCAAACATGACATAATTCGAATAATTTTTAAAGTTAGATTACAAAACAAAAATTTTTATTATGCATTTAATTGAAAACTATCTGAGTTACGTCGTGTTTAATATTATTTTAATCATAAAAAACTCATTAATCTATTAAAATTATTAATTTTGAAAGAAATATAAATAAAAACTTTAGTTTTCTTTATTATATTAAAATAGTGACTAAAATTCATTTTTGAAAATTAAAGAAGAACTGTGTTTTTGCATCTATAATAAAGATAATTCATTTAAATTCAATTTTTGTGTTTGAAGAATTTATCAAATTAGAAATAATAATTATATAACTAATTGAAATACTATCTACATTTAAAAAATAGTAATGATTAGTTCAATCTGTCATCTAAAAAATCAAGAATAAAAATCAACTTGCAATAATTAAAATATAAAGATATAAATTAAATATCTGAGAAAAAAGCAAAAATAAAATTTAAAAAAAAGACAAGGCTTCTTTCACAAAAACATAAGCATTTTATTTTGTTTTATACTTATATCTCTAATTCTATCTACTTGATTTTTCTCGTGATGCTGTAAAAACGACAACATTATTGATGTATATCGCTGGTCCGATTCTACTTTCGAGATGCGCACTTATAAAGATCGATTCGCGCCGCAAGTCCTCGCATGATTTTCCGGTACACGGAAGCAAAGTGTGATACGAGAGCGATGATTTTGTGCCACAAATTGTGACACAACCGCGCTGCGTGAAAATAAAAAGACTCTCGTAACGGATTAACCGCGAAATTACGATGTAACGGTTTGACAGCTGTCCGACCTGTCCTTGCTCAGCTGGATTATACAGCGTGTCCTGACGGAACACGCGACGGTTCATACGTCACCCTTTTCGACAATCTCGCATTATCAAGAGATCCACGCGAACCACGTTTAACGCAACTTATTGATTCTCGAAAGATCGGCTAGTTAACTGTTAATGTATAATGATTTATTTTAATGCGCGACACAAACGACGTGATAACTGAAAGCAGGGAAATAAAAATTACAGTTGGATAAAATTAAATGAGAAAAAAGATAGTCTTTTTTTTTTAAATCCTAACGAATGATAAAATATTGCAGACTAAAAATCGTATATTTTTAAACGTGTTAAAATGTAAATATATTTAAATAATGTCAAATAATTTTATGTATTCACACTTGGAGATATCTATTTTTATTTTTTTAAATCAAATCAGTGTCTTAATTAAAAAGTAATGAATCACGGTTCATAAAAGCTCGACAAATTATTGAAATCTTATCTAAAGAAGTATTAGTGGAAATTGTTTCAATTAGTATGAATTTTTTCAAAGCAAAATGGCGAGTGCTTTCGCTCAAGATCAGTGAAACTTATTGATCTTGGGTGAAATCTCGGTGACATTTTCACTGCTCCAGTTTAAGAGAGTAGATTAAAACATCGGATGTTGAATTTTAAATCAGAATTGCAATCTACATGTAAAGTAATCGTGCGAGATACGTGTCTCGAGACACGTATAAAGCCATTTATAAAACTTGTTACAGGTTCCTGCACAGAAGCCTGCACAGTGCTCAGCAGCGGCACCGCCAGTCCTTATTCCCGTAGCTCCTCGAGTTCCTCGAGCCTTCTTGTACCGAACAGCTCCTGCACGTGCCAGTGTAACTTCGACCTGCCGATATTCCGGGAGGATCTTCACATATGCGTCAACGATATCCACGGTAAGGTACAAAGACTAGTCGTCGATGAAATGAAAAAGGCGCGAGTCATCGCGCGAACGTAACGATTTCCGATTTCCGTTACTTCCTCCTCGCCAGCTGGTCTAAATCAAGCGGCAAAAGCGCACAGACGGTGGATTTATCCGCCTAATTCCCCTGGATTTAACTCGTCGTCGCGAATCAAGGCAGTATTCATCAACGCTATTAATCTCTGAGCTGCTTGATGCATCTCGTACGAAGAGATTGTCTCTGTTTGTCTCGGGAATCATCGTCCGGTTGCCTGTAAATCATGAGAGAATCGCGATGTCGATCGACATTGAAAATTTCGGGCCGCGGAACCGCGCGTCCTGTGTAATGAAGCCAATTATTTCCCGGTACGCGCAGGTAAAATGAAATATTACACTTGAGGATTTCGCGACAACAGTCGTTCGATTCCTTCGCGCTGTCGAATATATAATTATCCCATGCCATAAAAGACGAGGGGGAAGGTATGATTATGTCCCGTACAGTCGATACAGTGCCCTCTTTTCCCGCGCGATATTAATAATAATAATAATGACGATACCGCGATGTATTATTTATTACACCGTCATTAATTTTCGCACAACCAGACCGGGTATAATCGAAATATCGTCCGCGTTAGGTGGTCGCCGTGCACGGCTATTCGACCGTACACCAGGTGTAGCCTCCCCGGAAGTGTGTCGTCTCCTTTCCCCTCCTGTTTCACCGGCAATATCTCCGGAGTACCGTTTTTAAACTGGCGGTCGCGATTGGCCGCTGTAGGCAGAGGTGAGGCCGCGCAAAAATGACACATCCCGCTCGACCAATGCAATTTTTTTCGGGCCGGCATTAATGTTTACCCTGCATGCGTGGCGGCGAAACGTCACGCGATTAAATCGCCGACGAATTTGGATAATTTTCCCTCCCTCCGCTCCTCTTTGCTCCCTACTTTGCTCCTCGTCGTCGATCGACTTTTCCCCCGTTTAAGACGCTTAAATTCGAACAATTTTTGGGAATTGGCGTAAGTGAATACCTGGCTCACCGGGGGACCCGCCTTTTAAAAACTGCGCGAAAGGACGTAATTGCACGTTGAAGGGCGAAAAGGGCGAGGACGTGTGCGTGTCTACGCGTACACGCAGCGGGGTACCATCGCGTGTGCTGCCGGGGTAGCTGATGAATTGCCGGGTGTGCGTCAGGGCTCTCTCCTTATAATTTATAAGGGAAACCCACATTCTCCGGCGGCCACATCCTTTTGCTGATAAATTCGCGAGACCGCCGATTTATTCCGATAATGAAATCGCCGACGCGGCGATAATGTTCTTCTCCGAGTTTGAGTGAAAAATGCTACAGGAAACTACTGTTCACTGTCAAGCACACTCGTTGATATACATCTCGAAGAAATATAAAATTAATAATATAAAAAAATTAGTTAATAAATTTAATGAAATATGACCATCTGTTTGTCGATATATTGGATACATCTTTTTGTATAAAATGATAGATTCTTATCTCAAACGCTTTTAATTAGCTAAATATCACTGAATCGTGATCATTCGATACTGTTTGAATTTCTATTAATGTAATATTAATATGCTGACTTTCTGAAAAAATAAGGAAAATCTGGATTTCTTTTGCATCTGGAAAAATGAGGGTTTTTTCATGAAATTTTATTTTATCCTTTATTGTAATTTTTAGTGATGAAAAAATAAAAATGTTTAGCTTACGAAAGCTATTCAATTCTTCTCATTTGCAAATTTAACACTGAATCTAAAGTGATTCTGTGTTTTTCTTACGTATAAGTAAGAAGCATCAGAAAACGCATGCAATAAGAACTTATTTTAAAAAGTTACATCAAAATAACCTTTAAAATATTTTCTTATTTTTAACAAAAATACTTGAAAAATCAGGAAATTTTTTTATAGATTTCAATATTGAAATCTTTTATAAAATTTGAATAGATAAACATCCTCGTGCCGCATAATATCTTGAATTTAGGAAGACAAAAATAACGTTTTACTTGTATCAATTAATATCGATACAGATGTATTTAAAAAAAAATAAATAAATAAAATCTTGTAACTATAATAACAATTTTTGTAGATGTGAAAAATTAACCAGAAAAATTGTTTTTCATAAAGATTCTAGCTACATTATTTATCCAATAATTAATACTTGACAATGGGATCTAAATTTGTCAAATTTTTCTATCAAAAATTCTACACATTATAAGGAATATATTCCAGCAGATACATAAAATATCGATAAATTTTTGGTCGTGACCAAGAAATACCTACATAAGCAAAACACTCTGTTGAATGTGAGCGAAGAACAAATTTCGCATCGCGTACCGCAAGCTCTACCCCCTTCATCTGGCGGTCGAGCGGATTTCTCATACCGTTCTCAATCGAACCGCGTCATCGGAAATGATTGCCCCAGCTGTTCGAGCTCCGTCTGTTCGGCGCGTTTCTAAATCGCCTGCTATATACGCGGCATTAAAGCGGTGCGACGTGTCAGAAAGAAGCGAACCTCGTGATTTGCGAGAGTCGCGTTGAAATGAAATTGTTAATTAAAGATAATCCTTAATTTTGAATATTAACTGTGTATACCTTGTACGCTCAACATTTCTCGAGTGTAAGCCTGAGAAGGTAATCGTATTACAAATATTATAAATACAGTTATATATAATATAATGATGTTATATAAAAGATACAAATATAATGTAGTGACTCAGTTAAGTCCACCGGCTTATATTCGATTTTTTAATTTTTATCACCGGCTGTACAATTCGAGGGATATTAATCAGGATTATGGAATACCTTGACTTTTCAAAACCGCCTGGCGAATATATCTCGTATGATTATTTATTGAAACAGTAGCGGATACGGATTGCTACTTTCAATAGGCTTTCCTTCTCGCACGAAGAGAAGCCATATGTTATTGATTCTGATTTATGACTTTTACGATTCTTGAGTTATAGATTTCATTTCTCTCATCTCTTTTGCTAATATCAAACTAATATCGTATCAGATTTAATATTAAAATTTCGTTGTTTAAAGATGTCATTGATAAACTGCACTATGATACTTATTGCAATAGTCATTCATCACGTCTTTGATATGTTCGGTGAACTCTTTGGACGCACAAGTACAAAGAACTATTCGAATTATAAGTAATGAATTCCTCATGCGATTATTTATCGTCAACAATCCATTATCGTCCATTATTGCCGCATCTGCGGCTCTCTCAGGCGCATTAAAACACCCCAAATTATGTATCGTTTGTCCCGTTGCGAGCACGCAACGCCGGCTTTTTAACCACTTACCGCGTCGATTTTTTCCTCGCTCCCTGTTATACTCCTCTACGATATAACTTATGTCGCACATCATAAAGACCGCGTAAAATATGTATAACGGTTGTGGCGGCGAGAGAGAAAAAGGACAGAGCGGACATATCGAAATTAAAGCCCTAGTCTACTCTAGAAGTATAAAAAATTGATAATTCTTAGGAATTTTTTTTCAAGAATGTTAGAATTAATCTTGACGTTTTTTGTTGTCTTTATTTATATTTAAGCAGTTGATATTTTTTTAAGTCTATTTAGCTATTTCTTTATCAATGAACGTAGTATGTTTGAAAATATCAATGACATGTTACTTATCGCGTAATTATCTGAAATTATTAAACTCGGTCTAATATTATTCTGTAGGATATTTTTGGGATGAACCTTTATTTTATTGGAGAAAATGGAAAAATAACAAAATATTATTCTGAAATCAATTTCGTTGAAATTTAATTATTTCTTGAAGATCATAAAATTAATTATTAATTTTCTAGATCCAATATCCCCAAAGAAAGTATTCTCTTTCATTTAAAAGAAGATGAAGTTATTCGGTCTATTAATTTTCATGATATTCGTCACATCAACTTTCCAACAGTGTTCGAAGAAAACGCGTTTAAAGATTTTGCACAAGTCCACTGTCCTATTCCAAAACTTTATAATTTCATTAATTTTACAAATTTTGCCAATAAAATTTGAAAAGTATATTCTTTAGACATCATATTTTTAGAAAAGGTAAAAAAATTGATTTTTTTAGCTCTCTAAAATATTGCCAAATCGCTCCTAATGTAAGCGACAAATGGTCAGTCAATTCTTTGTTTATTTATTCGTCAATCGTAATTCATCGATTATGATTTACGAGCACCACAAGCGTGATTCGAAATTCAAAAGAAGAGATACATATATTTTTGCAATAAATAGATAAATAAATAATATATATTTATTTATTTATTTATTTGTTTATTTATTCCGAAAATATATATCTCTCTTATGGATAAAATGAGCGTATACAGGTATAATATACGCGTCCAGGAGTCAGGAAATTTTTATTCTCGTATAAATCTTCCTTTTCCCGCACCTTTAAATTCTCTATACATTTGATGGAAATGAGAAGATGGTTTACTATGTGATCAAGCATGAGAAAGCAGCGTCGCCCTGTCATTTCGCATCGTCCCGCTATTATTAATATTAATCTTCTTATCGGGCGGCGCGCGTGAACAGAGTTGTCCGTAATCTTTTAGCGGAAGACGAGCGATCGAAGATTAAAAACGTTTCGTGGAAGCGAACGAGTTTTTGAGAGAGCGGTGAAAAAAACATTTTTGGATCATTATTAGCTCGGCAATTTTTTGACAATATGCATTTAACGATAAGATGGCAGATGGAATTTTTAACACACGGAACAATAATCACTCCAATAAAATATAATTTTAGTAATTATACAATAATTATGTTATAATTATATTTAATTCATATTTATAATTATGTAAAATTATGATAATTAAATTTGTTTGACCCTTTCATCATTCGCCATGCTTTGCACACAATTATCACGAGGATTATGAAGAGTATCTTTAAGTAGCTTTCATTATGTTGTTACACTTCGGCGCATGACTTTGAGATTGAAAAGCGAGCGAGTCGGAAGTACAGTTCGCGATAGATGTAGCCAGGCTACCTATTAATCAGGCGCTTAGATTACACAGTCTACTTCTCGGAGCGTCTCAAATTAGTCAAATTAGTCGGATCGGCTCTACCCTTTGATTAACCGTAGGGAGGATCCCAATGTCCCAACCGTGCATTAATATCAACGAATTAATATCGAGTCTCGTTCGATAATCAGTT
Source organism: Camponotus vicinus (assembly GCF_025532165.1). Classification (NCBI taxonomy): domain Eukaryota; kingdom Metazoa; phylum Arthropoda; class Insecta; order Hymenoptera; family Formicidae; genus Camponotus; species Camponotus vicinus. Next base: position 14,097,668 of record NW_028141949.1, on the reverse strand, counting down.
TCGTAATCAGTGTTATCCTTCGTCAACCGTATCCGACGTTTGCAAGACATTTATTTTTCATTTTCGAAGATTAATAATTATCATTCAGTGGGTAAAAGTATTTTCGCGCACGTGAAATTGTAATTATAGGTCTATTACATTTAATTATGAGATTACGAGTCTCATGAAACGTCATTAGTAGAGAGATCAATTATTTATTTTTTATTCCACACTTTTTTAATAAAACATTTTTTTACAACATTAATGCGCCTGTAGAGCGTGTGTTGTAACAGATTTTGTGGCACGATGAGCGCATCAAGCGATCGTTAATGAATACGCGAAGATTTATTTACATCATTAATCCGACAAATCACCCTTCTTCCAGCACCCACCAGGTAAATGTCATGTTTTCGTACGAAAGTGGAATTACGATAATCAAAACGTAGGAGAATCATCTCTCAGGGAGGAGAGACGAGGGGGTTTTGTTGCTGCCGGGAGGAAAACTAACTCGTGCGACCTCGACGAGCAACCTTGCACCTTGCACTCGTCATCAATCTCTAATTTCCGCACCTGCAACAGGTAACACGTCGCGTGTGTGTGAGTCAGACTCTCAGGTAGATGGGGAGAATTGTGCTCGTGTGAGAGTAAAGTTTCTTGAGACCCTGACCTGGGCAAGAAACGGATCCTCGCGTATAATAATGCTCGGGAAATATCAGTCAAAAGAAGTCTGTTGGGTCCTTTAGACTCCTCTTAGAGCCTTCAGTATATTTGAATATCATTGTTAACGCATTTCTTTCTTTCCCTCCGATTATTGCGTTATGTCCATAAATGGAAAAATATCAAACATATTCGATTCTCGTGAAAGATAATCATCATGAAGAGAGAAGTCAAGTATTTAAACATTTATAAATCTTCGTGCGAGGTACTCGAGAGGTATAAATCGATGTCGAAGTAACATTTAAGCGCGTGTGCATTCAGAATTGTCTAACAATGTACCTTAACAACCTGACAGCTTAATCTGTCTACGCGTAAGTGCCACGTGAGCAATAGAGGAAGAGCCGTGAGCACGTGAATAGTGGTGTCTATCGCGGTTCTTATCCATTGAATCGAATCGATGAAATTGAAAATGGATATCGCGCGGTGCAATCAACCAGCGAACGGCAGACTCTCTCGGTTATCCCCTCGCTCGGCGAATTGCTCCCCGCGAATGATAATGGAACGCAAGACCGGTAATTTCTGCGATGAGAGTCCGCGCGATCTCCGCGTTTATTAAAGCAAACTCCATCTCATTCGATCGTATATTACGATGCCCGTTCAATACCCGACGAACGTTCCACTGCGATCGTCCACTACTAGTATTTACCTATCTCGATGCTAATAATTATCTTGTTCCCTCCTCTAGAAATTAACCTTCTGCTATCTTGTGCTAACTTTTGTGATGTAAATAAGCTCGTGCAATTGCTATTTTATCACATATTTTATTTCTCATGTTATAAAGTGCTCTCTCTTATTATCTCATATTTTATTTCTTTGTTACATGTGTGTGCAGAGATATAAATAAAAAATGTCTTTTATTCATAAACGGTTTTTTTCTGTGAAAAAATGACAAGCCTTTTTTTCTTCATTGCATGTATTTTTACTATCATTAAAGAATACAAGATTCTTTTATAATTGGTTTTTTTTATTCACTCGCGAATATAAACATCTTATAAATTAAAGACTGATTTTTTATTTAATTTTTTAAAAGCATTTTTAATGGTTAATAAAGGATTTTTACGATAAAAGTGATATCAAGCAAAATATAATAAAAATTTTTATTATACATGTAACTGAAAATTATTTGAGTTATGTCATGTTTGGTGTAATTTGTGTCGCAAAAGTGTCAATTAAAATTACTTTAAAAAAGTAATAAGCGAAAGACGAAAAAAGATAGATTAAAAATATAAAAACTTTAGGGGAAGAGAAATTTTTTAATAATATTACATTACGAAAAAATATAAAGAAAAATATTATATTATATTTAATATTATATATTAATATTAATATATATTAATATTATATATTAATATTATATTTAAAAAAAATAAAATTTATTTTTTTTTCACTTTCTTTTTCAAGAAACTTTACATTGTATCAACAGCATCCGCTTCTTCCATTCGACAATCGCACGTGAATTTCTCTTATTTATCTTTATCAATTTATTATATTTCACTCGCTATGCAAACAGATCTTTGACACATTAAGAAGCAGAGACCGGACAGTCATCTATTATTAAAGTAAGCAAATCGTGAAAGTCTAACCGTACAGCTTCGCTGCTCCGTGAATTTGCATTTAGATTTCCTAACGTCCTAAACAAGGATATATAAACGCGAAATGTGGGTAACCAGACAAGAAACACATAATTAGCTTCGTGCGAGCAATGATCATTTCGTTCTCGCTTTGTCGCGCGTTTCTTGCGCTGTTTCGTGTTCTCAAGATAGGATACGAAACGCGTCGCGATCCTAATTTACCTGCCTACAGTTACCCTCGCTTCCTTCACAAACAAGTTGTACTTCACAAGAGAGATCCTCTCAAGCTCGTGTTTAAAGTTCCGTTTATCTCGCCGGTTCGGGTCTCCTAATCAACGTAATGACGTGCTCGCTGAGCATTACATGTTACGTTCCGTGTAAGTGATGCTGCGACCATCGTTTCTGCCACGGATTGATCGCCAAACGGGCTGAAAACCGCGCACGACGCGTAGAAGAAGGTCCTCCGACGCGTTTATTATGGGAATTTTCTCGCCGTCGTGTCCCGACTTTGCAGATGCACAATTATAATTTTGTCGATGATGCGAGTATTGTGGAGGGTAAACAACGGATCTACCGTTCGAGCGCATTTCCGCAATTTTTCTTCAAGGTTAAGAATGCCCCTTTTGCACATTTTACAACATTTATTCAGCGAATCTTTGCAAACTTTAAATACGCGCTGTCAAAATGCATAGAATTCGCTATCTATATTTCGCGAATTTGTCAAGGTTATTTAGAATTATGTAGAAATCTTCGAATCTTCCAAGGATATCAAAGCAGCGATGCTAGATAATCAAAGCAGAGAACAATATTAATACTCGTTCTTTATTAATTGATTAGAATTGCGATGCAATGTAAAATATTACAGGCAAATAAAGATGTAAATAAATCATTTTTTTTTAATAGAAAAAAAGAATAAATTAATCTTTTTGTCATTGTTATTATTTTTTAAGTATAATATTATTCCTTTATATATTTTATTGATATAATAAAAAAATAAAAATTTTTAACGTTTTTGAAATTTATCTTTCGAAAGAAATTTTAATGGATTAATGAGACTTTTGCGACCAAACACGACATGCTTCCAATAATTTATCATACATCTAAAAAGCATCTAAATTATATTGTGTTTGATATCATTTAAGCTACGCAGATATTTTAATCCATTAAAATTGTTTTTAGAAAGATAATGTAAAAGAAGGGTTAGTTATTATTTATAAAAGTATATAAAATGTTTACATTCAGGAAGAGGCTTATTTTACAAATACTTTTTAATGGTAATGAAGATGTTAAAAATACATCTATGAAAAAAAAAACAATATTTTGAAAACAACGAGGCTTATTTTTTCACAAAAAACCGTATATTATAAAAAAAATATTTAGTTTTCTTTACATTTACATCTCATGGCAACATTTTCGCTAGATTTTTAATTGTATGACGTTTTTTTTCATAAAGCGATTGTAATTCTTTACTGATTATAAACATGCGATCCTAACCGTCTTCGGCTTCTATCATCAAGAATACTTCGCGATTCACCGCTACCTCTCCTCTAGGCTTCAGGGTTCATTCTGAAGGGTCACGCGGAGATTCCACTTTGTGGCTCGTACATTTTGAGCGTTCTTGCTCGTCCGGAACCGCTCCAGTAATGATGCAATCGACGTGCGAGAGTACGTGTTTCCATGTTACATAGCGAAATCTAATCTTCGTAAGCATCACTTATGCATTTCATGTCTGGCACCTGCTGAGGTCTTCACTATCGCCACGTATGCATTTCGATTTGAACATAATGTCTTGCCGAAGAAACAATATCGCGCAATATTGTACATGATGATGATGTTCCCTCTAAATGATAAATTTACATTTTCATAGATTAAATATATAAAGTCTAAGACTGTAAAACGCAGCTACTAAAATAAAAAATATAATATATATTTTGATCATTTCAAAATTTGATTCTATTTTCAGAGAAATTTTCAAAATATTTAACTGATTTTTTGGCTCTATTTGATTAATCCAAAACTTATAAATTAATACTGATTAAGGTATTGTAAATTGCTATACATATCTGGGCAAAGTATTTTAAATATTTTGCTTAATTTTAATTTGAAATTAAAAACAAATTTTAGAAACACATTAAAAAAGGCAAATGAAATTTGCGCGAGTTTCTCGTGTTTATAAAAAACATTTTATACTTTTGATCTGAATAGATTGTTTTATAGATTTCCCAATCAAAATCCATGATTCTTTTGAAACATCTAGCTTTTAATAAAATTCTAGAAATTCTTCCTTACAAGAGAGGTTGCGAGTTTTCAGCTTCAAAGATTCTAGCGGATTACCAATATCCATGTTGCGATGTTGCAAGAAAAATATGATAAAAGAATAGATAGTAGTATATAATCGAGATAAAGGAAATCGAATACACGCGCGCGCACACACATCTTCGATCGTTTTGTACCGCTCATAAATTATCGTTCATTCCAGAGATCCATCTCGGCAGATGGTCGGTATATTCATACAGATGCATGGCTACGACGACGATTGTGCCGATCAAGGATCAGACAAGCGCATTTGCATCCAGTGAATATTAAAAGCCAAAAATTTAGAATGTCAAAGAATTTAGAAAGTCAAACAAATCATTTTTTTATTATTTTCTGAAAGTAATATAATATCTAAAGAATTGCCCTTCAAATTTTATTGAAAAATTCGCAAAATTATAGGATTATAAGACTTTGAATAAAAAGATAACGCATCTTCACAAGTGGGGCTACAAATCTTTAAACACATTTTTCTCTTAAACACATTTTCAAATTGATATAATGAATATCTTGAAAAAAGGACTGAATAATTCACTTAAAATATTCATAATTCAAAACATTTTCAAATTGGTATAATAAATATCTTGAAAAATGGACTGAATAATTTCATCTCTTTTTAAATTAAAAAAAATACTTTTTTGGGGGAAGTTATTAAAGTTAAATACAATTTAAAAAATTAATAATTATCTTTTCTGTTCAAGAAATGAATAAATTTCAGCAAAATTGATAATGATATTACTTTATTATTATTCAATTATTATTTTCTCTAATAAAATTAAGTCCAATACTTCATAAATATCCTACAGAATAAAATTAGGCTAAGTTTATTCATTTCAGATAATTACACGAGTAAATCATATTGTCGAACTGCATTTTTGAATATCAGTACGTCAGTATTCTTAAATCTTGAATATTTAGCGTTTTCTTATCAATATGAACCTCTGTATGTAACATATTCAAAAATACATGGTTCGACAGTGCCTTCTCATGTAATTGTCTGAAATGAAAAAAACTCATTGTCAGTTTAGTTTTATTCCATAGAATATATTTGGGATACTGAACCTAATTAGAATCTAAAAAATTAATATTTAATATTTTTCTGATATTTTTAATTATTGAAAAAATTTCAACAAAGTTGGAGTATCAAATTTTTAAATGAGATACTATATTTTATTTTTCAATTCTTTCTAATAAAATTAGATTTAGCATATTTTAATATTCTACAAAATCCTACAAAATAAAATTAGATTGATTTATTCATTTCAAAAATAATTGCGTACCATCGAATTATATATTTTCAAACATATTACTTGCAGAAGCTTATACTGACTAAAAAAAGAGCTAAATATCTAAGATTTAAAAATGCTGTTTGAACATCAATAAGATATATGTAAAATATGATGCCAAAGAGTCAATTTCTAATATTCTTCAAAAAAATTCTAAAAATTATCAATTTTTCATCTGCTGGAATAAACTGGGCCCTTAATCGCATATAACATATTATCACTGCATTGCAATTAAAAAGCGATAATGACAATTGCGATTCCAATGTGACGTAACGACGAACATCAAGAAAGAAGAGAGACTTCGAGATATCATGCTCATTGTGGCAAGAGGTGTCTTAAATCATCGAGATACTAATATGCGAGATGAAAATCGCGATCTAAGAGACAGAGCGATGATATATTGTACGACGTTGTATTGAAGATGAATTGAAGATGAATTGCACAACGGTATCCAGGAAAAATCGAAGCTCCGACGAATTAAATTTTATTCTCTCGTCCATTCTAGTGTAAAGTTAAGTTTTAAAAAAGAAACATATGTCGTCGCATAATTAACTCTTATACTTGATTTATCATTTGCGTCTGTAATATTGGCTACACCTCTATTGAACAATAAATTTTTACGCGCGGGATAAGGAATTAAATGCGCAAATAATTGCGCGACGATTTATGATCTTTTGCGGGAAACGAAATACGCGCAAATTATTTGAATGTCGCAAATGGGTTATAAATAGCGCGTCGTAGGCGCGTCGAGAGGTAATCACAGGTAAAGAGAAGAGGATGAGAACGAGCTTTAGCACAGTGTGTGATGGTTTCTGGAATTTTCGTTCTCAGGCTGTACCGATGCAACTAATGTGCGAACAAACATCGCGATGAAGCATCTGTCATATTTATTTATCTCCGCCTATACCGACGTAAAGATATTACATTGTGTGACATTTGATTTTTAGATCTATGGGAATGAAGAATGAGTGATTTCAGAGCGATCGTTGCGTTTCGGTCTGATTCCCTATAAAAAAAAATTATTCCGCTCATAATTATTCTCGTCTTTTTAGTGATATTAATTAATATTATTAATATTATTAATATTATTAATTAGTTAATATTATTTAAAGTGAAACGGAGGGAAAGAGGGGAAGATGCAAAGAGAGTTATCAAACCTGTTCCCCTTGTTTTATCACCGATGGATGCGCAAGATTGATAATGCGGGGACTTGCGTACAGTACCGTAAATTCTGCGCGGCCAATATTCATGGGAACCACGGGAAAATATCGTTTTACCTAATGACTCAATGTCACCGCGCACGCATTAGAATCCAACATTCTTTCGCGAAGAAATTGCAAGAATTGATTGGGGGTCGTTATAAAGGAAAATCAAGGTTCGCGGAGAGGCTCAGCCCTCACGACGAGCCTTTCCCAAGCTGGTGACTTGACTAATGCCCGTGCACGCCTGAATGCAACGTGGTCCACAAAGATACCTCTCGATCAATGAGCCGAGACGCTATTAACACACTTGCTGTCGCGTCGCGCTTCCCAATCGTCATCGATGAATATTACTCACGGTGACTGTTACTTCGGTGCGTTGCTTTGAATAACAAATAGGTCTTTACAGGAAAGAAAGAGTCTTTCGAGCGTTTTTCTGCTGAACGAATCACCCGTTCCACTTTGCCGACGAATTTCTTCAAGCAAGGTTCAAAATCAGCTGTTCGAATCAGCTTTTCGAATCAGCTGTGTTTTTTTATTTTGGAGAAGTTCCGCCCTTAAATTAATCAATCTCTCTAGCTGCTATATTTTTTTAGGAAGTGTTCTAGAACTACTATCTTATTGCTCTTTGACAATTAGTTGTTTTCGCGAAATGCGAGATGTTCTAGTATCCAAGTGGGACCTATCGTTGGCTTCCTCGGGGTCAAACGCGTGACTCTTTCCAAGGCTACGCGTGCCTGTTTTGCAAGCAATAAATAAGCGATTCGTGAAGATAACTTGCCGCCACCGATGGCAGCGGAACCGAGAAAGCAAGCTTGGCATTTAGTTGGCATCGATACGCCGGTAGAAGAAGTACAGCAAGAAACAATGAGCCGGATTTCTCCTTGGAGAGAGAAAGGCAGATGATCTCGTGGTACACGATCCGACTTCTGCTTCTGGACGCTCTTAACTTTGACAGCTTGCTTTATCTTTTCTGTCGCAGAAGCGAGCTTCAGGTCCGTTTCTTTGCATTTGTAAAAAGTTACTGAAGGAAAGGCAATGTGATGTCGCAAGTGATCTAGAAAAAATTCTCAGTTTGTAACTTAACTTTTGGATATTACTTTCAAAGGCAATAATTAAATCTTTGTGCTTGAGAAAAAATATCTATATCTATATTTTTTTCAACGATAATAGGAAGAGATTGTACCCTCCAAGTATCATTACTTCATCAAAAGATACTTCGAGATTAATTTCGCGACTCGATCAAACGAATGACATCGCAATCTTCTTCATGTGTCAATTCCAGCAACAGGTGTCAAGGTCATTCGCGCGATCGGTAGCCGGAAGCTGGCGCTCGCCAGCTTGAATGATAATGATTTGCCGTAGTTACATAGTTAGGATTCTTTCGTGACGCATGATGCGTCAGAAGTCGAGATACGTCAGGGATGCTTGCAGATTGAAAACGTAATGCTGGAATTTCTCCGCGTTATCATGTACATTCGACGAAGCTCGGCTGGAGATTATTACGGAAATTCAGAGAATCATTAAATTGATTCTCCGCGGAAGATAATTTACGGCTTTATCTGGCGAAATTGCACGATCGCGATGGAAATTGGTCGAGTTCGAGGCGCGTTCCAGCGGAATGCCAAGATTTGAATGGGTCGTTAAGAAAACGTCCAGTTTGTTTATTCTTCAATGTTTTCTCGCCGCGCTGCTGTCATCGGTTTATAATCGATGATCTTACGCAGATGCGTAATACATTGCGTAATTATCGTCAAGAAACGCAGAAGGATCTCGCTTAACGCTAACCAAGTACGTGTTAAACTAATTTGCTGATCATCCCATGATTATCGCCGCGTGTCATCGAGCAGCAATAAAATCTGTTTCGATATAGTTAACATTATATGTAGTTTCATATACACACATTACATTATTCATATACATACATTTTCTTTATTATATTAATAAAAAATATTTATAAAAAAATATATTATTATATTTAAATTATATTATATTTAAAAATATTATATGATTATTAAATATTATATGAAGACTCAAAATGATAATTTTGAGATATGCCTAAGTACGCTGTATTTCAATACTAATTAATAAGCTATGACACTATAATTATTCATGATACCGATAAGACCGGTATTTAACGCTGTGATATTCTTCTAGATACTTATTACGTTTTAGATACAGAATTACACACAGACCTCTTATAATTTGTTACAACCGTATGCGAACTCGCGTGTATTAATTCATCAACCATACCGTATATATCGTTAGAAAGTTGCTAAAATTGTGAGAAACTGTTATTTTATAATGAGTGAACAAAATAATTTTTTTTAACATTAATTTATAGTGCAAGAGAAATATATATTTGTGAATGTGTAAACATAATGACAAAGACTCGAAAATTCAGCTGGATAATTATTCAGAAAATTGCTGAAACTAAATTATAACTTTCTCCCTATTTATATCATAAGGATTACATCGAGTAGGATTATATATCTAAAACTCATTAATTTTAATTTAACGCCTCGTTGGCTATGCAAATTCAAATGGTCGTCACATTTCGAAAATAGATAGATCATTAAATCGAATTTTTGGCCCTTTTTCATCATGTTTATCTTTACAAGTTCGTAGGAAATGTACACCTTTTGCGTCATGCGATAATAAAAATAACGGTTTTTTTCTAGAAGTATGCGTTTAATTTATATCATTCCGTCAACTCGCTATAAAATAACAGCTATTTAGTTTCATCAACTTCCTAATGGTCACCGACATATACGACCTTTAATTAATTATTTCAATATCGGTAGAGAGAAACATGCGAGAAACATCGCAAAAAAACAAAAAAACAGAAAATATACGGGATCTGTATGCACGGCTAACTGCAAGCAACTGAGCCTTATCGAGGCCTAGCGCGATCATGGGTCAGCGAGATGACATTATCTATCATCCGGTCCATAGAGAACCGGACGCCACATCTAGTTTGGTAGATTCGTCGTCGTCTTATGCCGGAAGGGTCAGAGTTCAAATGCGATCAGGATTCGCAGTTGCTGACCCTTGCTCGTGTGGAGCGAACTCGATGATCGTTAATCAGCTGATCGTTATCCGACCCCGTAGAATACGGGAGTGTAAGTAGCCGTAAATCGAGAATCGAGCCGCGACTGTTGCTATTAATTCGACTTAACTTCTCTTAGTCATTTTCTATGTATTTAATCATGCTAATTTTCTTATTTAAAAAATTAATTTAAAATATATTATTATTCAGAAAGGAATAATTTAGAGAATTTATTCGATAGAGACTTTATAAATCGTTTTTCTTTATTGCTTTTATTCTGTCATTATTTCTTGAGATTGACACTTTTCTATTCCCGAGATTTGGATCTTTTTACTTTATTTTATAAATTTTTTTATTTTTATTTTTTTTATTTTGAATATATCAAATATATTGAAATACATTTTTTATACTTTTTTTAATCTCTTACATATTTAATTATATTTTGACTTATCATTTACATGTTTAATTTGGAAAGAAGGAAAAGAGAGAGAGAAAAAAAGAAAATTTTAAGTGTTTTCACTCGGTTATTTTTTTAAATAATGCAGTTATAAAATAATGTTTCGAATAAAAGTTTATTTAAGATGCTCAAATAAAAGTTTATTTTATTTAAGAAGCTCTATAAAATATATAAATTAAATAAAAATTTTGAATTATTTTTTTTTTAAATAGTTCATAAGAGTTTTCATTGGAAACATTTTCTTTTTCCGCTCATATATATATCTAATATATATTTTATATACATGTCCTATATGCATTATATGCACGTTAATTCTGTAAATTGCAAGCGACAATTTATGATGTGTATTTCGTGGAATTAAGTTATCCTCGAGCAAGGAGTAGAGAAAATTTAAATAACACGTCGCGTAACATCTTCGTAAAATAAGCGCGCGTTATCGCGACATCGACTGCAATTGTGCGAAAAGTTATTGTCCGACATGGACATTTTCGGGCATCGTCACTCGTGCGAAAACGCCGATATATAATTCATAAATGATCGGCGGCCGGTTACGGGGCTTTAATACGGGGAATATAAATTCGCAGCGCGCAAACGGACTCCGTTCGACCATCGAACAGGTTCTCCGAACGTTCCTTTACCTCTCGCCACGCTGTATAATTAAATCCGATAGACCTTACTCGTCGGAAACTCGCCGATTTATCGCGCTCTTTATCCAATAATGTACAATGTAAATTAGAAATTGCAAAAACATACACAACCACTCGCCAAACGTTACGCGCCGCGCGAAATTGGAGGGTATTGAATTTTATGTTCGTTTCGCGACGAGCATCGATACCGAAGATTAATTCGAGGAAGGCGTTTGCATAATCAAATATGCGGTTAACCGAATTTGTGAACTCGGACTTTCGAGAGACTGGTAATAAATACTCGTCGATTAGCATCTCCCTTTTCTGCGAAGTCGAACTTAATATAAAGTCACAGATGCGACTATGCATGAGGCTGTATTTTTTCCAATGCGAATAAATCGTATAAAATTTTTCTGCCTTATATTGCGAATATTAAATATAATATTAAATATTAAATATAATATTAAATATTAAATATAATATTAAATATTGTTTTTATATTACATGTAAGTAGAATGTTATCATTACAATTTTTCTGACAATAGACCCTGACTACGCAATGATTGTGAAATGATTGAAGCACAATCTCTCTCTCAAGTTTTTTAATATTTCAAAAAAATAATAATTTTTTAAATATTTTTCGTCGCGAAGAATAAATCAATTTTTTCACGAGAAAGAGACAGATGTCGCTGAAAAATGACAAATATTTCTTTTCTATCTCGACGCGAAGATTACGCGTTTCCTTACATGCGAAGTGCCCTTGCATGCAACTGCTGTTACAGAAATTCGATAATAAGCTCGACATGATTATAGTGCACCTTTTCAAAGACACCTCGTTATGTTGTCTCCTGGTCGTGATTTTTCTCTCTGTTGAAAAAGAAAGAAATGCTCGATACGTTTTGCGCGATACCCCTCTCGCGGAATTCGCATTCGTGTTTTTCCCCGGGGTCCGCGAGATTTTCGGTATAAGCTGGGGATACTCTCGCGCAATTTATTCAAATGAGCAAAACGCACGGCTGTTTGGCCGGGGACGATATTTTGCCCTAAATTATAAGTTGTCCCGCCAAAATTGTTGGGTAAAATGAACATGCACGATTGCGCAGAAAAAAGTAATCATCATCGTCAGAGACACCTTAATTCTGTACTTTTACGAAAAATATTTGTTTCGAGAGTTTACGAACTTTTTTGTTCAATTATGATTTGTATAATCTATTCTATTTTCTTATTTTATTCTTTGCCACTGCGTCAACGAATTGCATGCAAGATTTATTTGACGTTTTATCAATAAAAGATTTATTTGGTTTTTTACCAATTTTATTTAATTTCTCGATATAAGATATATCATACTTTTATATCTTCTTTCAAAAATAAAGACTGAACAAATTGATATTCATGTATTAATGCTTATACACTCCACGATTGTTCTAACAATCTATTTTATTAATTGATGCAATAGATGGCATAAAGGTTTATTATAATGTGCACGAGTACTTTTTTATAGTTGCTGAAAAGAATCTTATTTTTTTATATTTTTAGAGTGCAACGTTGCGGGATTTGTCAGCAACAACGGTTACGTGGAGAGAGTACCGTATGTCTTCTTACCACAGCGAGGACAGATAATATATCCACAAGCAGAGATTCGCTTTGAAGGTAAATTCTTACTAAACGATTCTGCAGCTTAAGCACCAATTAGTTCGACGAGACAAATATTCTTTTGCTGTAAGAATAGATCAAAAACCCAGACTATTCTAGCAATATGAAAAATTAATAAATGTTAGGGAATTTCTTCTCAAAAATATTAGAAATTGATCTTTTTAGACTTTTACATATTTTATTGATGTTCACACAATAAGTCAGTATTTTTAAATCACGAATATTTAGCTTTTTTATTCAATATTTCGATTTTCAAGTAATAGATGAAATTTCAGCAAATTGAAATATCTAATTTTTAAATGACACCACTTTATTATTTTTTAATTAATAACTTTTTTAAAATTTTTATGAAGGATATTAAACATTGATCTTTTTGGCGTTTTACATTATTATTTATATTTAAACAATTAATATTTTTAAGTCTTAGATATTAGATTTAGCATTTTTTATTCAATACGAGCCTCTGCTTTAAAATGATACTACTTATTTTTTAATTTTTTCTGATAAAATTGTGTTCAATATCTCAAAACAAATACTACAGAATAAAAAACTAGATTGAGTTTCTTTATTTTAGACAATTACATGAAAAAAACAGGATATCATAATTTAAAAAAATTAACGTACTGATTAAATATGAATAAGAATATAATGAAAACATGAAAATGATCAATTTCAAATATTCTTCAAAACAATTTTCAAAAAATCAATCATCAATTTTTCGGACTAGACTGGGACTCGTAATAAAATTGAATTATATTGAACACAAACGAAACATCATTTAGTTTTGTGTGCAAAATAAAATGTAACTGGCATTAAAAGGAGAGAAGTAAAGCAAATCGATAGCAGTTGCATATTTTTTCTCTGCATTTTCAAGAGAAGAAGCGAAACACGAAAGTCTAGAGTACAGCCTTCATAAAAATTCTCTTTACGCGCTTCTCTCCGGAGAAGAGCCCCGTCGGCGTTCATTTCGCTCATTATCCCTCGCCTCGTTTCGCTCGCTGACGATCGCTCTTAACACGGACATAAATTACCTTTCGAAACTAGGTGTGACCACTCCTGTATGCGGGATCGCCGGTGCCCAGCAATTGGGGAGGGTGGGATGGTCCGAACTGAGGAACCTTTCCGACACCGAGCCGCCCTTCAGATTGTTCCGGGACGAGGGCAGGACATTCCTCCAGGTCGGTGGAATTTTTCACATGACTTATTACTCCGTCATTACAGCGTAAGATCGCAATTAGTCGCGTAAATAGCGGCGGATGATAGCGGGTCCAGGAGAGAAGTATGGCATTTATGACACCAAGCTGAACCAAGATTGCCGATTCGGTATCAGCTGCGACACCGATTGCGGTAGTGATGCAAAACGGGAAGCTTCAACGGCGCCGACGGTGCCTTCAATTACCGTAATTAGCTCGCGCTCGAGGGGAAACCGAGAGAATTTCCTAATTCGATCTAATTTTCATTTTATACACTTGAGTGGTTTTACTACTTCCTTCTGTATTTTATATATATATCGAACACGCGAACCCATCTCGCGATAAATGCGGAATAATGTGTTTGAAGCTCGTGTGACGTAATCTTCGAATTTACACCATCATTACTATTTTGATCGATCATCCTAGTGGATCGGCGAGGCCGGATTAAGAGATGCTGCAGAAGGACGAGTCGTGACAGCCAAATTAGTCTGCAGAGACGCGTCACCCAAGTCGACGTTCAGCGGCGTTTTTACACCGTGCGTGGCCTTTAGAGTGGCTGGCTCACCGTCCAAAAATAGTACGTATTTATGAGTACATTTTATGAAACGTTACATGAAATATTTCTCATTTTATTTGCTGGAAGGGTCTCTTATAATTTCTCTTCTACTTCTTCTTCTTCTTCTTCTTCTTATTTTATCTTGTCTTTCAACACATCCTTCTGCCATCGGTTGCTTTCTTTTTTTCTTGAAAGATAAAAGTCCACCTCCCTTTCCAATACTTAGTTGGTCTCCCCGATTGTCTTTTTATTTTAGGGTATCTTTTAGGATTTTGGCCCATCTGAAATCCTCTTTCAATATATTTTATATGTGTTCTTAAAATTTACTCTCATTTCATGAAATAAAAGTCGGATTCACATTTGATTTAATTTTTTTATTATTTATGATCTAATAAATACTGCGATTATTTATTAATGAAGATACTTTAAATGATGATTCAGATTTTTAAAAAAATGATCCGCGCTAAAAATATTTTTGTCTCCATGACAGACGTCCGCGAAGTGATGTTCGCATCGACATCCCAAGTGTCTCAAGGTCTATCAGCTACGGAATACATCGCCATTGGTCTCTCTTCCGTTATCTTGGCTCTCATATACGTAGCCAGCGTATCGTTATATTTACACAGCAGAAGGGCGAAGAGAAAATCCATCGAGGAGGCGAACATCACTCTCGACGGCGGTCGAGATGGCGGTGGATTGGTCAAGAATAATCCATTGCTGGCCGCTACGAGACACTTTGAGAGCGACACGAATAGCGGACTTACTGAAAGCGATTTGGGCGATGATCTGCCACCCAGCGATAACGAACAGGGTTTCGAAAACGTAAATAAGCTGTCAATTTTTTTCCCAGTAACTTGTTTCACCTCAAGCAATTATTTCATCCGAAAGAACAACACAATAAAAGTATATTCATACATAAATATATTTGTTTTTACACAATCGAGAATCACGAGCAATTTTAATTAAGAGAAGTGCCAGGAGGAGATTGTAGATAGATTTGTTCTATCGCGTAATTGGACGGTAGCTTGTATACGTCGACTCGAGGAGATGTTACGTGTTTATTGAAATGCAAACGAAATTATTCGGTTATCTCTTCGAGATTCGCGGCATCTCTCTCTCGAGTGCAGAAACCATTCATCTCCGCCGGATCACCGCGCGCGTTTAATAACGCATCCAATTAGCGCATTAGTTTTGCGCTCCGTTAGTCCGTGCCATCCCAACTAGGCGAGGTGCATCCCACTTTTACACCGTACCGCTTGTCGGAGTATCACGCACTACGTGATTTCAGTGCGTTCTACGAACCGCTTCCACCTGGCACGATTCTTTCTTTCCTCAAACAGTCGAAATGTGGTCGCGTTACGTTCGAAGAATCAGTCTTTAGATAATTTTGAGTTGATCGATATTGATTAATCGCGCAAATTTGGAGAATTCAGTGCGAGAGAAGGTCGGATTCATAATTTTGCGAGGTCCCTTTCAAAGTATATGAAGTATATAAAAAGCTACCCGACTCGCGAATCTCTCGATTGACAGTAGGTATATTTCTTCCAGCAGATAACGTCCGCGATCGTTCATCCACATTGCTTGTATCTGGAGCAATCGGAAGGGCTCTTCTCTTCGGGTTCTATTCTGGGCGAGAGGCTGCCGGAAGAGGATGTACGGGTCGTGGAGACGGCTGACAACCCGCATCAGCAGGATGTACCGGTTCTTCCAGGTGCTCAACGGAGGAAGCTATACTTCAATCCCGCGTACTTCGATCGACAGCTATTGCTGGTGAGTTGCTTAATGGGATGGTGAAGGAAAATTGCTTATTTTCCATTCGCGCGAGTTTAACGTTTTCAAACTCCGCGATGTTTTATCAATGGCACCTCCGAGGTCTATTCGATTCGTCTACGTCTACTTGACCAGCGACAAGATAATTTGAAAGCAGCCTGGCATTTTTTTAGGCCCCACCTCCGGCCGCTATCGAGTTCCTGCTCAAAATCCGAGAAGTTATTTCCATCGCCAAGCACAAAATGGCTGCGAAAAGATTCGTTCCTACTCTCAACGGTGAGTCTTTAAAAAAAAAAAAAACAGATTATGTCCTAAATAAATGAAAAAAATAGAGCACTCTTTAACAAATATAAGATATATTTTAAAAGAAAATGATTAGGAATATCTCATGAGATAGACTTCTGAAAATTATGTGTCTTTCACGAGTTATAATTAAGAATAATTAACCTTTTCCTTTTTCATTTCATCATTATTGCTGACAATCTCACATAGGTATTCCGGAAGAAGAGAGCAATTCCGAACGATGCGAGTCGGCAAAGTCGAGCAAACATCAGCAGAGAGTGACGCCAAACTCCGCTCAGGATGGTTCGGTCGCGAAATCGCGCAGATCCCAACGATGCACCGGGTGTCCCGGATGCAGCAGCGATTCCCCTCGACAGCTGCCCGCGCTTCCTGTGCCGGATTTGCCGACCCATGGTGAAAGTAAAGTGCGTGCCTGGCTGGAAGACGTGCGGCCGCCACGACACAGCTGGCAAGACGCCGAGGACACGCGTAGGAATTTTCAGGAGAATGCGCGGACGTTCGCCAGGAACTTGGAGTATCTGAAACAGTTGGCGAGACGCGACTTTGCCGATCCGGACGATCGCGCGAGTCTCGCCGGCAAATCGATATCGTCGTGGAAGGACAATCCGCCGATGTTGAAGACCTTCCAGAATATCACTGTTAAAAGTGAGATTCTCGGGAACGACGACCGTCATAGCGTGTCCAGGCGATCGACCAGGTCCATGTTTGACAAGTCCGAGTACGATCGTTACGGTCGCGGCAAGCGCATGAACGGAACGCCGTTTCAATTCACCGCTGGCGATGACGCGATAAACGCCAAAGTCCGCAAAGCCATCGAGAATTCCTTTATCAAGCAGATGGAGGAGAGCGCAGCCATAGAAAATGAGATGAAGAAGAGCGCGAAGGACGACAAGAATAGCAAGAGCGAGGACGAGTCGGCGAAGACGGAAAGATCGTCGTCCAGTAACACTGAAAAATCCGAGAAACCGAAATTACAGCCGCAGAACAATTCCGCTCCGAAGAGATCGAGGAAGTCGAAGGCGCCGAGCGCACCACCCTTAAGGAAGAAGGAACTTCCGGACATGATCAACGAACTACCTGGTGCGAAGAACACCGCGAAACGTATCATGGATGCCGTGATACGCGAGATGGTGGATGTAAAAGCGTTGGATCATCATCACGCGAAGTCAACCGATTGCGCGACAATCGGCAATTATGAGGTGGACAGTCTCGAGCGTTCCAAATGCAGCAGCAAATCATCGACATCGCCCGATCAGTCAACGGACAATCAATCGAGTCCGGCTCTGTCGACGGCGTTGCCGATGGATGAAGAATTGACGATGCAAAACGCCGTCATTAATACTCGTACCGGCGAGATGACGCTGTCGAAACTTAATAACCAGATCCTTATCCAAAGAAACTGCTACAACAGCTTACCAGAACTGGTCAGCAATCAGCGATCGGAAGCGTATTCGCTGGTAAGTGAGGTCTACGTAAATGACGGTTATGCCAGTCCCGCCTGCAGCGACGACAGTGGTCCGGAGATCCAGTACGAGCCGGAGAATCCGGGCCATTTGACCATCAGAGTGCAAGACTCGCCCGAAAATTATGTTAAACTTGATGAGTCCGAGTACGAGCCGGATACTCTTGATCGGAAGCCGATGAAGCTTCGAATCAATGACGACATGCAATACGAACAGACAGATATGGTTAATGAGGTTTTTGTGGACTCGTTGGAGCGGCCGGCACAAATCCTGCTGAGGAGCAAGGGCAGTTTCCGCGACGATAGTTCCTCCGCAGCGCGACAACGCTGCGGTCATGGGAGTCTGCGAGAAATTTACGAGGCGAAGCTTAAGTCGAATGTGAAGGAATCGCACTCGACGACACAAGGTCATATTCACGATTCCAAATGTCGAATAAACGACGAGTCGAGTGACGATACTCTATCGTGGAAGAAGTGCAAGTATCTGACGCCAGATAGTAGACAAGCGAAAAGACAGCGGAAACCGCATAATCAGCCGGACGTGGTCCCATTGCCGCCGACGGAAGAGATCTATCAACGACCGAAGCCACCGCGACGCGTCGAGGACGCGAAACTTTTACTGCCGCCGCCAACATCGCCGTCAAAAAACGTCTGGGACAGGAGACCTGTCGAAGCGGGTGACCCTACGGCCAGCAACGGCGCTCCTGTCCCGAAACTCAACGAATATCATGTAGGGAACCAGACGTGTCTCTGCGCGTCACAAATTCAACTTGTCGACGACATGGCGACCGAGTACGAGTCTTATAGTGAGAAAGACATTGCTTTAATGGGATTGACGTTTCTCGACGAGATGATAGACGACCATACCGTGACGAATGGCTGCAGGGATTGTCCATGCGAGACGCGAATCGAGGTCGAAGATTCCGAAGACAGGTACAGGTTTTATGAAGACCAGATTGATGTCGAAGAGGAGAGGCCTGCCACAAGTTTCTCGCATTACAGAAGCTCCGCGAAGACTAGGACGCGATCGTGGAGCATCGATGGTCATCGCCGGGAGGATCAAGACAGATTAATCAATGGCAGCAGAGCGCAGAACAGTTCCAGAACGCGGCAATTGATGATGGGTCTCTCGAGAAGTTGTGATTCCAATGCGAGCAACATGATGATACCACTGGTGGCGGACAATCGACGCGGCCACGTCAAGGTCGAGGACAGCGGCTATCTCAGTAGCACCGACAGCAACGGCTCTCGCAAGCGATTATTGCGGCATGAGGTGAGCAGCGTATCCGAGGAGACCGACGAGACCGAGTCGGTGTGCGATGGTGCCGAAAGTGAGAGCGGTGCTGAGAGCATTGGCACTGACAGCGTATTCTTCGGCAACTTTCGCAAACTGTCGGAGATGTCCAAGAGCGCCGACTCTGGTGTAGACTTGCACGGGAAGAATCCGTCCCCATATTATCAGTTCTCCGACGCGAGGAACGAGGCCACGATAGTCCTGGAGAGAGCCAATTTTAGCGCCAGCGACAGCGAGACTGAGAGCCTCGTTACCGTCTTGCCGCCCTGTAGCAGCCAATGCAGTTTGATATCATAACTGAAGTGCCTTCACACTTTAAGTAGATGGAAAATTTTTCAAAGATCCGCCGGAAGATCTATTAAGAGTCTAGTTTACTCAGCAGTATAAGTAATTGATAATTGTAGAATTTTTTTTAAGAATATTAGAAATTGAACTTTTTAGCGGTTTACATACATTTTTATCAATCTTTAAAGTATATAGTATTTTTTTATCTTGGACATTTTCTTTTTTTTTTTTTTGTTCAATATGAATTTCTGCGCATAATGTGTTTAAAAACTCAGTGTGACTATTTCCAGTGTAATTATGAAATGAAAAGACTCGATCTCTTTTATTCTAATAGGATATTTTTGGGACATTATCTAATTAGAATTTAAAAAATGAATATTTAATATTTTTTGACTTACAAAAAATGAAAAAATTTCAGCAAAATTGAAATATCTTATTGCAAAATAACTTTAGTATCCCAAAAATATTCTACAGATTAAAACTAGATTAATTTCTTTTCTCATTTTAGATAATTGCACGAAGAGCAGGTCGAATTATATATTTTTGAACACATAGGCTCATATTAAGCAAAAAACTAAATATTCAAGATTTAAAATACTGACGTACTATTTAAACTTGGACAAAAACTCTAAAAAGATCAATTTCTAATATTCTTTAAACAAAATTCCTTTTCAAAATCAATTTTTCATATTGCTTCTAGAGTAGATTGATCCCTTAAAATTAGAATACTCAATTTTTGTTGAAATATATGATGCGATAACGATGTTTCTACCAGATAAAGATGAAACAATATTAGGTATACGTTAAAAATATTATTTATAAATTTTATATATTATTTATATTATTTATAATATTTTAGAATCATTATAAAAAGCATTCGGTATTTTCCTGTTCGCAGACTTGAAGATGATATAATCATCGCAATTTTCTAATAAGAATATCAAATCGTAGAAATTAGTATAACAACTCATAGAGCAACTTCTCATCAACATTATCTTTGTTTTTATCAATGCCACATTTACATCATGGATGTAACATTACTTTTAGGACGTAAGTAAAAATCAAAAACTTTTGCCATTTTGTACGATAGATAGAATATCCAATATTGAATTTAATATTAACAGGATGATAAAATGCATTAGCATTATTAAACTTTTGAATTTTCGTAAATCGAAATATAAACTTTATATAGTCACATCAACTTTACAGGAAAATTCTAAGGCCAGTATAGAAAAATTAACTTAATTAATTAATTAAATTAATTAATTAAAACAGATAGTTTATAATAGTTTTGTAAGAGTATTACGATACAATAGAAAGCGCTATGCGCTTAAAAGTTCATCAAGCGGGTAATTGATACATTCTTGTTGCTCATTTCACAAGACTAAAAATTGAGAGTTTTTTGTGCGCTTTTACTATTTTTTATACTGATATATTTTCAAGTATAAATTATTATGAAAGCCCTCTTTCTCTCTCTCTCTCTCTCTCTCTTTCTCTCTCTCTCTCTCTCTCTCTCTCCAAGATATTTTTTATATCAACACACACATTCACACATATCTAGTGTTAATATTTATTAAAAAAGATTAATGAAACATCACATAAAAGAAGACTTTAGAAGTTTACAATATTTGTAATATATAGTAACTAATTATATTCGTAAAATAATTTTAAAAATGATAATACATATATTATATTATATATTTATATTTATTTCTATTTATTATTTTTTTATATGTATAATGGTTATATAATGAATTAGACAAGCCGTGTGGAATGAATCTAAGGTGATAGCGTTTTTATTTTAGACAATGATAAAAATTTAAGTTTATTTATGCATTTTTTTAAAGCGAACTGCAACTTTTGCTATCGAAATTATCAGTTATGGTAATCGAAAATCGATATGCTAGAGGCCGGAAGTGCAATATTAGTCCGTAAAGAAAAAAACTGCACAAATCATAAATTAATAAGTAAGTAGTTCGCACGGATATATTGATAGAGTAGAATTATTCCAAAGCAATGAATTACAAAATATGCAAAGATATCTCTTCTACAAGAATAATGACAGCACAAATATTAAATAATTAATTAATAAAATACATCTTTTTGTTATATAAACATTTTGATTAAACATTACATATTCATGAGATGTTTTAGGAAAAAGATTTATTCTTTCGAAAAAGATAATATATGAAAGAATAAGTATTGTAAATAAGCAATGATATCTTGCCAAAAAGGTATTAATATCCTATGTATTTTCCAGATAATAAATTATTGCTAATTGCTGACAATTATTGTTATTGTTTCAGCTCTCTTTTTCTAACAGTTATTATTACAATTATTACAATTTTTAAGAAATTAATTTATAATATGACTGATATTTCATCGTTTTTTTATAAAAAATCTTTTTTTACTAATAAATAGTGAATACACAGATGAGAAGAAAACCATGTGTAATACTATAGGACTACAGGGACTATATATTTTATAGGACATAATTTATTAATTTTTAATTTATTAATTTATAATTTATTAATTTAACATATTCGCTTTTCGGGATATATCGTATCATACATTACGAAATTATCCGAAGCGAATATGTCAAGATATTTCATATTTTTCTGTTGTTGACAACTCTCGTACTTAAGATATGTTTGTCGTTAGTACTTAAAATAATTTTATATAAATTAAAAATATAGATTTATTTTTCGCAGTTATATATTTTTATGTTAATTATTTTTTTTAAAGTTTTATATATTTAATAATTATATATTTATATTAAATTAATATATTAAATTAATAAACTAAATTATATACATATATAATATATATTTCTGTATACTTTAATAAAATTGTTATAATAGCAGAAGCGCATGCTTCCATGTACCTGCCAAATGTAAATATTCGAGATAGATTTTAATATATACTGTTAAATGTATTTATATATGCTATTTAATATATCAGTTGCAGACGCAATATGCGATATTGTTTCATTATAAAAAAATATATATTTTATAGAATGTTTATACAAAAGTAGTACATATGGTACATATTTATATAAGAGTATGCCGTTACGATCGTAAATATTTTTGAGAGTTCCAGAACATCCAACAAAGAATATTATATTAGTTTATTCATTTACTGAATCGTGTAAATTAATTTATTAAAATCTAATGTTATTAAAACCTAATAAAAACGACATACATCTGTGCATGTACATATTATATAATAATATATGTATACAAGATTAAGTAATAACTGTATCCACCTGAAAAATATTACTAATACATATTATGGCCCTCTTGATACGGTATAACTTTCATGATTATAATTTCTTCATATCTCTAAAAATAGTGTAGATACTCCAAGTGGACAAAGTTATTGCCTCATCTTATATATTGTGACTTCAGAATTTGCAATTAAATGTGCACTTGTCAACATATATTTCCCTTATAAAAAAATATATATTCCTATAAAAATTTATTATTAATTATTATTTATGAATAATTATTTTCTTTTTTTGAAAATCTTTTATATCCACAAACTAAGTTCTGTACACTATTCAAATATTTACAGCGATCGTAATGTAGCATAAAAGAGATTTCATGGGAACAAATTTTGATAATTGCTCGAACATTTTGGCGAGGGTAAGCTGGTGTCGGTAGGTTTTGGGTGCATAAAAAAAAAGCGCTTTAAACAAAATAAAATATACATCATTAAAGAGCTATTTGAGAAAGCTACGTATTCGTTAATGAAATATCAAACAATGTGTCTCGACTTTTTTATCGTGATATATAATATTATATTGTTGAATATCTCACATCATTTAATCGAAACGACGTTGTTATCGTAATTACAAAAAGCATCTTATATTGTGATTGTACATAATGTTTGTAACAAATTCTTAATATTTTATAATAAAAATTGTTAATGGGAAAAAGATGCAGAATGTCTAATTAAATACATATTTTATATATTTGTTAAAATGCATATTTTCTCCACATTCTTCCTAAACTGAAGAATACATGTCTCTCTTTTACCTTTGTTTTACGATCATAATTCTTAGAATGTTAATGTCATTTTTTGTCTGATTATATCCTTTTTAGTTTTTTTTCTTAACAATCTCTAGCCTAGAGATACAAACTTCATTACACTAGTATTATATACTGTATTTTTTAGACATTTACATACCTACAAATATTAAAGTAAAGGTACCCAAATTATTTTAAACCTAGGAATCACTAAATCTCTTATACTTTCTCTTTTGTTTTATTTTCTCACTATTTATACTTGTCATTTGATCATGTTACAATGAAAAATGAATAAAAAAAATATTGTACATTGAAATCTCTTTTTAATTACACATGTGTGTGTAATGGGCAATTTTGTGGACAATTTTAATTGCGCAATTTAAATATAAATATGCATGAAATTAATTAAACTGAATTTCAAGTAAAAAAATTCAATATAATTTTTTTATCAATTGCACAACTTAAAACTATTTATCTCTTACATATATATATATATATATATATATATATATAACAAGACTATTCATATTTATACATGATTTCTAATATATATACACATAATGATAAAGTATAAGACAAATAACTTTTTATCAATAAAGATAGTATTATTTACAACTTTGCAATTATTTTTATTATTAATTTTATTTATATACAATGTATATTACATACATTTAAGCCATAGATACTTTGTCATTTTCTATGGACTTAGATGATGCGCACAGAATTTCTGAAACAATTTCGAGTAATTTGTCTTTATATTCAAATATTTGCTTTGTATTAAGATTAGTATAATCATCAATTCCTTGTTTCTCCAATGAGTACTGTACTAATGACCACATAATATTTCTAAATTCTAAGAGCACATTAGCAGTCCTAGAAAAAAAATAAATACAAAATTTAATAAGAAAAAAGGAATCTTACAAAAATTTAAACAAATTGAGATATACACACTAAAGGAAAAACATATAAAGATATACAAATAAATACTTACTCGTTGTCACAAGAAAATCTTAAAGTTTGCGATTGATTAATTTTGATTACAATTTCTATTCTGCCATCATTTTGCTGAAATCCAAGACAAATTATGAGTTATACAATATCTATTACACACACACAATTATTTAATTACCTCGTAACATTGAGTGTCTCCTTGACTAAAAAGTAATACTGATAGAGGTGATAACATGCTTGTTTCACGAACAACTATACTGCGTCTCATTTCGCAATGCATACCGTTAAAATACGTCATGTAAGGAGTTGGCCAATCTTTTCGCTTATAATTAACACTTTCTCCCGAAATAACAGCTAGAGCACGACTGTAAAAAAATAAAGTGGCAAGAGAGATTATTACAATTCGCGTTTTGATTTAAATTTGCGATTAGATATATATATCAAATAGAATTTGCTTACTGAATTCGGAGTTGGTTGACGCCTTTTCTCAGGATTCCATTTTTGAATCCTATATCTCTATGTTCTATCAATTGCTGTGTAGCAGAATATAATAGAGCTTGTACTAGTTCGTCATTATTCTCATAGTTATTTGTTACATCATTAAAATTATCATACGTTAAATTTTTGTTCAATAAACGACATTGAATCAGTTGATGAATAAACGTATTTCGTATCTCTGCAAAATTGTGATATCAGGCAATTTAAAATTCGATATATAAATTGAAATATTGAATTGTATAAACTCCCAAAGCAATCATTAAACAAAAAGTTGTAATTTATAATAATATTACTTACGATTTAGTACTTCCATTCTGTTCTGCCGAATTCTCATTTGTTTACAAAACTTTGGTATTAAATGTTTACTAGTGGTATTATGTTTGCACCATTGCTTATATATCCATGCCAATGCAATATGATCACTGGATGGATGATACAATTTTTTATTTTTCCTGATTTCTGACTTGTGATCTAATAGACCATAAAAGAGATTACTTTCACCAGAGAATACACTAGTTATCGTTATAATAGGATGTATGCAGCTATCATGAAACAAAAAATATTCATCATTAATATGGAAAACTAACATAGAAAGATAATGTGATTTTGATACAAATAGTTACACATACATATATTATTTAAACTTACTTGAAAATGGAGGAATACACCAATGCTTTACTAAATTTAGGATGTGTCGGGAATAATGCCATTCGTCTACCCAATGCTGTAAGATTCTCCTCGTCATCCAAAACTCCAAGATTTATTAAATTCTTTACCGCCTTCCGTATTGAAATTGGTTTAGGCGGTTCCAATAAGTTACTCAGAAAATTTTCCGCCTTTTCGTTCGTATACGTTTTAGTATCGAGAACTACTTTTTCCAGAGGATTGCACAACACTTGCGGGATTGGATGCGGTTCCAATTTCTGATATTCTGCTTTTGTAATCAAATGATAACTTTCACCAGGTTTAACACGCCCAGCTCTTCCTTTTCTGCATTAAAAAGAAAATTATTATTTTTATAAATATATTTTATAAATATATTTTTAAAATATTTTTTTTTTTATAGATAAAACCGCAATTTTAAAGACACATTTATGCTTCTTTGATCAGATATGCAAATAATATAATTTTATTACAGTGCAAAACTTTCTTCTCTATAATTACCTCTGATGAATGTTTGCTTGGGAGACCCAACGATTGCTTATACACAGTAAATCTTTATTCTCGTCCCATCGCGATTCCTTTCGTATGGCAGAATCTATAACATAAACTACATCACTAACAGTGATGCCGGTTTCAGCAATATCCGTAGCCAAGATAATCTTTCGGGTGTCCGCGGATGTATGCTCGAAAATCTTGCGCTGCTCGTTGTGCGATACTTTGGAATGGATCGGTAAAATCAGTTGTTTTTCCGTTTCAAGCGGAAAATACTCGAGCATACTCTGCACTTTTGTGATCTCATTCCATCCAGGTAAGAAGCACAAAATAGCACCGGGTGGTTTATTATGAGAGATCCATCTTATAACTTGTACTACTTTCCCAAAATCAACTGAAAGTCTTTCGTCGTCATTTATGTAACGATCAAACGATCGATATTTTCGGATATTTCGTAGAGTCTCGATATCTTCTAGGAAATGCATTTTTACGGGATATAGCCTACCCGGTACTTTAACAGCGGCGCAATTAAAGTATTTTTGAAACATGTGCGCATTTATAGTCGCCGACATAATCAGAACTTTTAAATTGGGATTTTGTTCCAGAGCTCTCTTGAGTAGAATCATTAGCATGTCGGTGTCGATGTGACGTTCGTGCGCCTCGTCCAAAATGACGTGCGAACATCCTTCTAAATTGGGATTGCTCTGCAATTTTCTCAGTAATATACCTGTAGTGCAAAAGAGTATCCCACCGAGTTCCCTTGGTAATACTTGTTCTAATCTCACTTGAAAACCCACAACATCTCCCACTTTTTCTCCTCTTTCATGTGCGATACGATCTGCCAGAGAGATTGCAGAGATTCTACGTGGTTGTGATACCAATATATTACAATCGGTAGCATTTTCATTCTGTGCAAAATTATCCATTATAAATTGAGGAACTTGAGTAGTCTTGCCACAACCAGTATCACCTTCTATCAATAAAACCTGATTGTTTTCTAATTTAGAGAGAATTTCATTCCTATAAAATAAATAATTTAAGAAAATGTATATATCAAATATTGTACATACATATAAATGTAAAATAAATTGTATATTTACTGTACCTAAATTCAATAATCGGTAGACTAACATCTTCATTGGTATGTTTTTCAAGTAATCTTTGTTTTAATATTGTGTTGCGATTGTCAATATCTGTATAATTCATTTCTCCAAGAATCGGATGAGGCTGAGATATGTTGTCATGTAATAGATTGTACGTAACATTATTGGAATTGCTTTCCTGTATTGTCAGGTTCCGTATTTTCTAGATATTACCATTGCACATATTAAAATTCTCAAATATTACACAAATTATAATTATTTACTCATACATTAAAAATTATAATACAAAATGTTACCGTTTCATAAGTTTCGATTAAGTCTGTCATCTTGTACAAAAGTTCAGAAGTAACACTTAAATCAACAGGCTTTAACTGCATGTTCTTTACATCTTTGATATTATAAATGACTGGTTTACCGTTTTTCAATTTACCATTCATTTCTAGCCATTGTAAACACTTCAAAGCTGAATTTTTAAAAGCTATTCCTTTGATTTTACTAATACTTTTAAAAGACATAGCTTCTGGCCATTTGACAGTCAAAGTATTTTGCCAGAATTGAGACTTTTTTACAGTTACATTTGCAAAATGTGAAGTTAGTACTGTATTGTCTTTAAATTCATGGCTGATTATTGTATAAATATTTGTTATAGAAGACTTTGGATTTGGATACAATCGGTCCAATTCTAAAATTTTCAATCATTTTATTCAGTAAAATAGATTTAAAAAATATATAGCTAAAAATAAATTATACAGCTATAAATAAATATAAAATATATATTTTTATAAGTTTATTTTTTAAGTCCACAAAATATTATATATTTGAGATATATATATTTACTAGCAAAATAAAATTCTATATTGTGCTATTTAAACTATAAAAATGCTTTACTTTTATAATTTAACTTATATATATATATATATATATATATATATATATATATATATATATATATATATATTAGATTCTAGAATAATTTTAAGAACAAAAATTTTTAAATATATCTTAAATATAAAAAATTTTTTATTACGTACTTTTTAAGGATTCCTTATTATTTCTTTGATGTCCAAGTTTATCATAGTCTTCTAGTTCATTGTTAGTTTGCTGCAAATTCAAATTTTTGCTGTTATTTTTAAAAATTAAAATTTTATTATAAATGATTATATATTGCTTACCTTTTCCTTTAATTTAATATTTGAATTTAAATTGTTTGTATTTGCTACATTTTCATATTTAAAGTCCTTTACCTAGAATATTAAAACAAAATGAATAAATTTTTTTGTTTAAAAATATTATCTTTAAAATCCTTTGTATAAAATTATGTCTTTAAATGTACCTTAGATAAATCATCTTTATCTTTCACAGAAATACAGTACTGTGCTATACTATGAACACGTGAGTCTTTAATCACATCCTTATATAAATATGATACACGACAATGTTTAAGCCTATAATAAAATAATCATCGTTAAACACTTATATTTACATATAAAACATTCATTTTTAATCCAGTTTAATAATTACTAAATAAAAATACTAACAAATTAATAACATTGATGAGTAAAGCTGAATAATATAATCTAAAATAATTATCTATTATTGTTGTGTGTTACATACCATTTATACGCAGACCTTTGTCCAGCAAGTATTAAAAATGTTCCTGACATTTTGTCTATTATATTGTATATATATATATATATATATATATATATATATATATAATTTATATAATTTTGTGTATAGATATCAAACTTGCATTTTCTGAGCAAAACAAAAATACATATATATATATATATATATATATATATATATATATATATATATATATATATTTCTAATCTATTTGATCTTTGGGCAGATTGCGTTTAATTTACGAAAAATAACATGAAAAGTTAAGAATTTCATTCATCAATTTCGATTGAGTCGAATAATATTCGTCAATTCACGTGGTCGCAAAGTTTGTGTTTTCGTTCGTTAAATTAGGTTAAACACGCACACTTATCTGCCGCGACAATAAAAATTATGAAATGATTTCGAATGATTTATAACAGCACTTATGCTGAAATAGCATAAAAGAATTTTTATTCATATAAAATATCTGATATTATTTAAAAAAAAAAGCTACCGGTCTCGCAGCGTTCTAATAATTCGATGATCGAATTATGTTCAAGGTTTGTTCTTTATTGCAAAACTTTCTAATATACACCTCGCCTCAACAAGGTCGAATTAAGGCGCATTCACATTTTGACAGAAAAGCAGGAGCCAATCAGAACTCGCGCTGGTAGTCGCAATTTCTACTTTTTGCCTATCTAAATATCGCTTATACACTGCTTATCAGCTACAGGTTGCAGATTCGGTTGCGGTTGAGATTGACCAATCAGAGCGAAGCAATTTGCCGGCCGGCTATTCTGATTGGTAACGTAAGACGGGCTTAACGCGTTGATTCGTCCTCGTGAACAAAAGCCCATAGGTTGAATTTTGGAACGCATACGCATCTCGTACAGATGTATCTTATGTTTCACTGGTCATAAGGTTGGTCGTGCGATTCACGTAGACTCTGAGAGACTGACACGCATTTCCGTCGATTTTCGACCTTTATCATGTCTTCAGGTATCATTTTATTCCGCGCAATGATAATTTCCGGTGAAGGGCGATTTTTCAGAAGCAAAATAACTCCGATAGCATTATTCGCATTGACTCTTTCGCCTCGCACGCTTGCACCTAACCAAACTACGCGTGACGTGGTCCCCCTTTCACCATGCTTTTATTATACAAGCTCTGTGGTGCACTTGGGTGAGATGCAATGATATTTCCTAATGATAATTTGTGTGTTCTGTAGGAAAAAAGGGAAAGAAGAAGAAGGGCAAGACTGTCGACCTGTGGTCGTTCTTGGCTGAAGGAAGTGGGCCGACCCCTAATATACCGCTGAAATCTTCGAATTGGGTTGATGATGTAGAGGATGATCATGGTAAGCCAAGAGAATCCAGTTCTGTTGTCTCAGAAAATCAATTAATTTGTTGCGGTAATGATAAGTCATTTTCATGTGACAAATGGTAAAAATCAAATCTTTGTTATTAAATATTATTAAATAAATATAATATTAAATAAATATAATATTTTTGCACTTACCTTGTAATCAAATCTGCTAAGATTATATATTGCAAGTTATGCATTATATAATATAGGCAGAACTAGCAGCAATCAAGTATGATTTACTATCTCAGCATCGGCACAGGTGCAGCAAAAATTCAATATGCATTACTGTCTCAAAAAAATAGCAATAAAAATATAACAAAAACAGCAGGGTCTGTTAAAGAAAATGGTAGAGAAATATTGATATAAGATATTGATATAAGATATAGTAATATCGGATTATGGTTCTTTCTCCCACCATACAATCTATATATCTTGTATTCAACCTTTTATTCTGGGTAAATATGAAGATTGTAACTAATGAGATTAAAAGGATAATATTTATTTTTATCAGCTTAATTTATGATATAATTCCAACAGAAGATTTAGAATATCAAACTGACTGTTTGGAAATTGTGTATGAATTAATAGAAGGTTGTCCATTTGATATTTAAGATGCAAAAAATAAAAGAGTTCAATTGATAAATAAATCTCAAGTTTTATAAATGAATAATAAACTAATTATCTTTATCTTATTAAACTTAATTATTTTATTAATTATTAAACTTCTAATTATTTATATTATATAGAATACAACTATGATATAACATTTGTTATATATACAAAGTATCCTAGACTATCTGTACCATCCATTTAAAAACTAAAAAAGTGGTTATTTAAAAAAATGTTTTCTATAAAGATTTTATTACTTCAATGGGAACATAAGATGGTACCATTGGTTTGACTATGGGTGAACATGCCAAGGTCATGTGAAAGTCAACTTTGTTTTTTGGAACTTGCTATTTTTTATTACATATTTTTGTAGCTTACTTCCAGAGCTTTTCAAAACATTTTCAAAAAGTGTTTAATAAATTATTTTTTTTGTTAAATACTTTTCGTGCGCGAATTATGAGATTAAAATAATTTCTTAATTTTATATAAACTATAAAATATCTCATAAAATATTCATTGGATGACATTATTTCAATACTTTTATGCATAAAATAATAAAAGGAATCAATTAGTGTAAAAAAAACAGTTGTTTTTAAGAAAAAATATATAATTGTTAATTATAAATTACATATTTTTTCTTAAAAACAATTATGTGTTTTCTTTACACCAATTGATTTATCTCATTATTTTGTGCATAAAAGTGCCGAGATAGATTATCGAAAAATGAATATTTTATGAGATATTTTATAGTTTATATGAAATTAAGAAATTATTTCAAGTCTCATAACTCGAAAAGTACTTAATAAAAAAATACTTTATTATACTATTTTGAAAAGCTCTCGAAGTAAACCACAAGAATATGCAATGAAAAATAGGAAGTTCTATTTAAAAAAACAAGTTGACCTTTATATAACCTTGGCACATTCATCCAAAATCAAACTAATGATACCATCTTATGTCCCCATTGAAGTAATAAAACTTTTGTAAGAAACATTTTTTAAAATAACTATTTTTTAAATGGGTGACATGGATGATCTGGGACATCCTGTATATATTACATATTATATTTATAATTGAACAATTATAAATAATTTGCGACTTATCAGTAATATGTGCAATAATACTTATATTTAGTTGTGCATACAATTGCTAGGCATATTCTATCTTTGCCGCGTTTTGACGTATCATATCGTGATGGAAAATTGTGCTCGGTTTCTACTGTATTTCTATCATTAGTATTTGATAAATTGCACTATATTCTTTCCACATTTCTGCTATCATGGCATAACTGCAGCTTGTGTTTGATTTTTTGCTGCATTTTCATCAATATTTAATATTATTAGTATTGATATAGGTGCTACACATCCTTTCACAATGTAACAATAAATAATGTTGGACTTTGGGTGTACTTTCGCTGTTATACTATATCAGCATGCTGCCATAAATTAAGCATAATAAGAATGCAGTATACTGTAATCTGTTGCAAAATTATGATTGCTGATAGACTGTTAGTATTTTGCTATCTGAATATACATCAAGAATACTAAATTATAACTTATAATTTATGAGTTCTATCTTTATATGTACACATACACACACACACACATGTACATATATATGTATATACACATCATATACATATACGTATATACATATATACAAGTAAGATACATAAAAATTATTCTATTTTATAATAAAGCATAAAATATTTGAATGCTATATAACTTCTACATGACAATAAATTTGTATTAATATACAGGACATTGTATTAATGTACAGGGCGTCCGGTAATAATCACTCCATTTATGCAGATAACGGGTTAGATGGTTTTTCTATTGTTATATAATATTAGGTACCCGAGGAAGCGGTGTGAGGAATACTCTATAAAAGATAATATATGTGTGAACGGCGAAACACTCCTGCGCCTAGTAATAATATAACAATGGATTGTCTGCTAATACTCGCAAATTAATCGATCGTTTTTAATTAATTTCTCATTAATTATTGCGAAAATCGCAAAACAATAGAGAACTTTTCTGTTTAACCCGATTTATTTGCACACAAGAGATGATATAATTATTATTGGATACTCTGTATAGTAGCGTATATATTGTAACATATAAAATTATTTTTCCTTATTACATCAACTTTTTTAAATATTACAGAAGGATACTCATCAAGAAGCAGCAAAGATCCAGTTATTTTACCAACAGCTCCTCGAGCTGCACGAGGACCTGGAATTGATGAAGAAAATATCCCTACAAGTCCTCCATATGTAGCCTATATAAGCAATCTGCCTTACGATGTAGATGAAGCTGATTTAGCTGAATTTTTTGCAGAAATGAAGGTCGATTTTTACAAATATTTTAATTAATATAAGATTTTGCTTACATAAATTTCTTTAATTAATTTGATTATCAAATATGAAAATAAAATAATTCTTCTATTTTTATACAAATTAATTACAATTTATTTTATGTATTATTTTATGTATTATCTTTTCGCACAGATTTCTAATATGCGTTTACCGAAAGATGCAAATAAAATTAGGGGCTATGGGTATGTCGAATTCGAAGATCGCCAAAGTCTAATTGATGCCCTTTCTATGACAAACACAGTAAGTAAATAATATTTAATGATACTTATTAGCGACATCATAATTTGTGAGCTATTGAAATTATTAAAAATATTCTTTTTCTTATAGACTATAAAGACGAGACGAGTAAGAATTGAAGTTTCAAACAGTAGTAATGATGATCGTCGAGGCGGTAGAATGGGCAGAGACAATCGTAGGGATAATTACGATGATCCAGAGCGTACATCTGGCGATTGGAGAAGCGGACCGCGTGAAGAGCTGGATGAAGATTCTTATCGCAGTCGATATGATAAAGATCGATTTGGCAATAGAGATGGGCGAGATGATAGAGAAAGTATGTATGCTCTTTCTAAATTGCATATTTACAAATTTAAATAAAAATTATTCTTCAGGAGAATAATTTTACAATAAAAATATTTTTGTGTTCAATAGGACATGATTATGATAATAAGCCTGGTGCATGGCGCGAAAGAGATAACAATGATAAAGGATTTAAAGAAAGAAGTGGCTTCAGAGATGATAGTAAAGATAGAGACTGGAATCGTTATAGCGATAGAGGAAGAAGTAAAGATCGAGACGGGGACAAAAGTAGCAGTTTTGGACCCCGTCGCAATTATGGCGATTCCGATTGGGATCGCCGACAAGATACGAAACGTAAGCGTATAATTATCCACAGAATATGATACATCAACAAATATGTTTTATTTTTAATTGAGTTATTTATATCTCAATGTAATTATAATTATTTAGCCGAGCCGCGACAAAGACCGAAACTGCAACTGCAGCCTCGCACGAAACCCGTGGAATCTACTGCAACTTCGGAAGATCAAACTAAAGATAGTTCGGTGGAATCGAAATCAACAACAGGATCGGAACCAACTCAACGAACTCCAGCTCCTACGCCTGTACCGGCAGTTAATATTTTCGGCGCTGCGAAACCTGTAGATACTACTGCTCGTGAACGAGAAATAGAAGAACGTCTTGCCAAATCTTATGCCGAATCACGGTCCCGAGAAGAGATGTATGTAATAATTATACATCTATAGATAAGATCCTAAAATTGGAGCCTAAAACGATCGACATTTTTCTTTTAATGCAACAATTAAATTTCTTGCACAGCGCCATTATATTCACTTTTGAGATTTGGAATTATTTATCTATATCCATTTTTCGATATTGCTAATATAATCTTTATTTGATTCATGCTGTGCTATTAATATAATCGCTAGACAAGAAGAGAATTTCGTTGGCTTCGTCTCAATTGTATAGCGCATATGTAGCGTCCGCGCTATTTTTTACTTGTGACTAAATCCAAATCTCGAAAATGGATGCAATGATTTTCTGCTGTGCAATGGAATAATGGCCATTAATAAAACATAAACGTGCATGTATATTTATATAAATTGAGTGTATGTGTTTATAGGAAACTTTGTTTAGAATATTAAGTTTCCTACTAAATCACATAGTCTGGCTGGATCTTTGGTATCATCCTGTGTGATACACAGTCCGCGTGCGCGCGACTGTGTATTCATAATGAATCATAAGAAGTTGAAAGTGTTTTTATTTAATAGTTTAATATACCGATATTGATGTTTGAGCTGTCATATTTAACCATCATTTGAAACTGTTCTTATGATTCATTATGGATAAACAGAAATATATTCTTGATTGAATTAATGAAATTCTGGAATAATTTTACATGTCAAAGGCATTCGGTTTATGGAAATATCTTTACCATTGGTCATTTTGCCATCCCTAAATGCACAAAATTTTAGCCATTCCTTTTTTATTTATTGTTGATTATTTTGAAGTCTCATGTGATTTTTATTTGCTGATTTTTCTAATTATCAAATCTCATCATTTCACATTAAGGTATTATGTTATCATGTTTTTGGTATAATAGAACTTGATAATTTTGTCTTGAATAACTTTTGTCTTGAGTAACTTTTGAACTTCTTCATGTATATCTTCACCAATATTAATGCCCTCTCTATATCGTAATTAGCAAACCACAGAATAATATGCGTAGTCTACATAGCTGTACATAACGAACTCAGTTGGATGTATCAATGTATACTGCATAATGTATATTAAAAGCTGTATACAATAACATATGTAGCAATTGAGTTGTAATAAGAGTATTTTATAGCAATTTTCAAAAAATTTTCTGCTTTTGTCCTGTACTGACAAAATTATTCGCTACTGAAAAAGTTATTTATTTTACTGTAAATTTACATATAAAAGAGCACTCAGTCTTTTATTAAAAATTTTAATATTTTTCTTCCAGGGACAACAAAGAACGTAAAGATGGTATTTCGGGTCGACGTAATGGCGTAAGTGTTTTAATTTGAACATAAAGTAATATATTTGGAATATTTAAAAAATGATTTAACACGCACTAAATAATGATTTATAGGAAGGACGCGATGACAAAGAAAGAGGTCGACCGACTTGGCGATCGGAGGAAGATAGAGGTGCTCGAGTTGAGAGATCCGCGCCGCGATCTCAATTTGCTTCAGCGCGTTCTGGTAAACATTATTTTTCAGATACCTATGAAATCTTTGTTTTTAATTCTTTAAAAAAAAGTTCTAATAAATGTGACTTATGTGAAATATATTTAACTGAAATGTATTTGCAAAATAGAAGAAAATGAATCCAAAACATCGCCAACTTCGCGTCCTGAGCCGACAACACTTAAAGTACATCATAAATCCACTGAAAAAGATGCTCGTGCGGTGGAAAGGTATTGACAAAGAATGATACTTATGAATATATTTATATCTAAAATCTATTTTGCGTTTATCTATATTTTATTTACTTTGTTAATCATAGAGACCGTAAAGACAAAGAGAAGGATGAAATTAGCAGAATGCCAAAGGCTAAAGATGAACAAGCTCCGGTGAGAAAATTTAATTATTATATAAAACTATTAATAATTATATAACTATTAATATGTAAAACTATTAATATATTAATGAATATCTTTTTCTTGCAGAATTTTGTAGCTTCAAACAAATATTCTATGCTACCTGATGATGTGGATCCCGATAATATTGATGAATAGTCCTATTCGATTTTTAATTTGCATTATCGACTAAATTGTGCCACATGCAACATACGATTATGCATTTTATTAATAATTTGTTTTATTAAATAATATATGGATTCATTACACGTCAGGCATTATACTCTTAGTACTACTTTATTGGAATTATTGTTGATTTGTATTTAATCTCCATTTTAATATTTTCTCAATATAACTATATCTGCTTATACATATATTTACTTTATATTTCGCAACATCGTAAATTTCTTACAAGGTACTTTCAAAGTAAACTCATTGATTGCAATGATTGCATTGATCA
The DNA here is from genome assembly GCF_025532165.1 of Camponotus vicinus. Taxonomy (NCBI): domain Eukaryota; kingdom Metazoa; phylum Arthropoda; class Insecta; order Hymenoptera; family Formicidae; genus Camponotus; species Camponotus vicinus. The sequence goes on along the minus strand of NW_028141949.1, from coordinate 14,060,677 downwards.
TTTTACATTTGATTTTCAAAATAATTATACAAGGTATGATATAGAAATTGTGGAACTTTACATCATACTTAATTTGTACAATAATTGTACGATATTGTGACTCACTTTACGTGTAATATAACAATGCCAATATATATAAAAGGATATAATTAAATTAATAAGTACATGGGATGATATAAATATTGTTTATAATTCTTAATTCTCCCTGCATCGACATGCACGCGCGCATATGCATACGTACAATATATATGCACGTATTTATAAAATTTAAATTGAGTGTATATATATATCAAAAAATTTGTAAAGCAAAATATTTTAGCACAAGAAGGTCTTTATAAATTTAAGTAATAAAAATGTTTACGATTTTTCATTTTAAATTGTCAGTAGTTTTTAAAAGAATGATATCCGTTTATTCATGTTCTGATTAGATACCAATTCCTGATTAATCGCGTTTGATATAGGTAAAAATTCCTTAGCATAGGACAATATAAGTGATTATAACGTCTACATGTTATCCTTAAAGATTGACAACAAAATTGATACACTGATAGCAGTGCTTGCATCAGCAGAAAAGCAGCGCAATTGTTTGTGTTGCAAGATTTTGTGTTGAATCATGGTCACGTAATATTTCGGCTTAGGCTCTTATAACATGTTGATTGTTCATCATTTTGTTATACAAACAGTCCGTTTATTTATTACGTAATTACTTGAAAGGTATTTCTCTGACTTCTACAGAAACTTCTCTGACTTCTACAGAAGACAGGAAAATTGAATAACTTATGTTTACTCTAATATTCTTCAAGATTAATATTTCAACAATAATATTTCAACAATATATTGCTTTCTATAACATGTACTAAAATGAAACAAGATTACGCCCAACTAATAAAACTTGATAAATCTATATAATGTTTTTATACTTTTGATCTACAGTTCTAGTACGATCATGCACCGGGCTTTTGTCAAAGGAAAAGAGAACCTGTAATTCCCAAGCTCCAAAATGCAGGTGACGCTATTGCAACAACTGAAAAGCATCATATGAAAATAGTGGCGTAGATCCTTTCAGATTTCTCTCTAATTTGATTATACAAATACGAATCTAGGTCACGGTCTTTTACTCCGAGTAAAAGACCGTGATCTAGACGTCTTTTGTGAAAAAACATCAGGTTGGCCAGTCTATTGTAAGTCAAATCAAAGCTTGCGGTTTTTTCTTCTTTGATATAGGTGACGAAAGAATGAGTAATAGTAAATGTCACAGATACGCATAGTCATGCACTGACGTTGAAAATGTGGCGTGATACGATGGAATTTCGATCGATCACAACTTGGCCAAGTCCTGACATGATTAGTCAGTTATATTGTAGACGTGTACTGCGCGACGTCAAAGTCCAAGCATGTTAATATAACGTTTAATTATATATTGCTGATCTATTATACACGAGTTCGCTCTCAGTGGATTTCTCTTCTTAATGAACTTTGATCAGCGTGAGACCATCTTTCGTGTCAGATAATCAGTTCAATCTCTATACAGTTGATACCTCTTTGTTGAGAGAGAGAGAAAATTCTGACTCATTCACACTTTGTGTCATACTGTTTTCAATAGTGTGTAAACGAAAGTCGAGCGAAACGACGTTCGATTTTATTGAAGGTAAATACACGATAAATCTATTTTACTTGCAGCTTTTTTACATTTTTTATCTTTTATTCTTTTTTTTGCTCCGAAATAAAAATGTATTTCATTTTAAATATACAAAAATTGTAAAGAAAATAAAATTTAATGTCTGATATTTTTTTTTCTTTTTCCTTTAAGAATATATTTAGAGAATTAATTTATTAATAATTTACTAATAATCGATAACTGAATATTTAGCGAATTATATTCATGTTCATTATCATTACACCTCGGTTTTTGTTAAATGTCTATTCAAGAGATGTCTATCAAGAGATTTTGTTAAATGTCTATTCAAGTTATTATCAGAAAAATTGTACTGTGTATCTCAATGTGAATATTTGTAAAATTTCTCTCATGAGATGTGTTATTTTTGTTTATTATCGTTATGATCTCTATTCTATATTATCCATCTCATTTTCCTTATTTTCATTATCTCTATTCTATATTATCTATCTCATTTTCCTTATTTTCATTATCCATTTTCCTTGATTTCTTTTATTGCTTTTTACGATGAAGGAAATATAAAGGATATTGTTGTTTTTAAATATGTCTTCTGCGTCTTTGGACATTTCAAATAATCATTTGTAGTAAGATGTTCATTACAGATTGTATGATATTAACTTGGAATCCAATTTTCTTTTTTAACTGTATTCAACGAGGCTATCAATCGCCACTTACTTTTAAAGGGAAAGCTGCAATATTTCATATGAAAGTTGATTTATAAATATTTAATGTATATAGCATTGAGTATTAGATGTGAAGTATTATTATAAATATTTCATTATATTTAACAATATATAAAAATTTAATTTAAGTAAAAAATTACATTTTATCTGATAGAAAAGTCTAGTTAAAGTTTTTAAAAAGAATAAGAAAAATAGGTTATATGCTTACTGAAGAAAATTTGATATTTTTTTCTAAGAATATCTACTTAAACAGCCAAGTATGTTATAAATCATTGGCATTTTTATTCTTTTATGTGCATATATACATTTATATACTTGATTTTTTACTTTAAACGTTCACGTGTTTACAATCATGTCTTGTCAAGTGATATGTCATCAAATTTTATCCGGTACACCTGATTTAAATTCTGCCTAAAATGTAAATGGCTGCCCTTGTTTCGCATCTCACTGCAATATGGTCGTGTTAATAGTCTAGTAGATATATAGAAGTCTATGGTAATAACAGCTCTACTAAATTTATAACCTTTTTTTGCTGACAATAATTTATAACAGACACTTGGCAAGATTTCTCCTGATTTGGGCCTGTTTAGGTATGCATGTAAAAAATTTATGATATCAAATATCGTTAATAAATAATTAACATATCATATTCTTGCTTTTTCTGTTATAAAATGCCTGTGCTCTGATTATTTAAAAATCCAATTGCATTTAATTTACAGATTAAAGGGATGCTATCGAAATGGAACTGGATCATTTTTAATCTTATTGTCTGTATAACCACTGCTCCGCTGAATGACAATCTCTCAGAAGATGAAATCAAAGCTTTTTTACAATTAATTGAATTGGATTATGAAGATGCATGTTACAGTACTGCCAATGTTCAATGGTCATTCATTATTTCACCTTCGAATAAAACATTATCAATATGGGTAAATATGTAACATATTATCAAATTTGCACTTATTTAATTATATATGTATGTATCGTGTACATATCTTGTTTTTTTGTAAATTAAATTTATTTGTTTTATTATTTTTTTAGGAAATACAACAATATAGTTATGCGGAATCTATCAAAACGTGGAAAAATGAGGTAATTAATAAAACAGAGGACACGAAAGAACGGCTCGATCAATCTCTTCAATATAAATATGATGTAATTAAAAAACCAGGTGATACACTGTTGAAAGACAAAGATTGGGAAAAAGTAAGAGACTTTTAGCTTTTATAATTTTTAATTTTAGTACATAATAAACTTTAAAATGTGTTAAACTATCTTACAGCTTATACATTTTGCTGGTATTATGGAACTGCAACCAATCATTAGTCATACAAATAAATCACAGAACTATTCACGAGAAGGTATATTTTATTATGATTTTACTATAATTTGATTAACTACTTATATAAAATGTAAGAATGTAAAATTTCACTAATAATTTCTGTTACATATATTGTATTATGTTATATATATTTCGTACATATAAAGATTTTGTTTTAATTTACAAATTGTACATATTAATATAATATTTATAATTGTGTGAATTTAGATGTGGAATATTTTCTCTCTCATAGTGGAAAACTCGAGGATAAACAAACTGTTTGGAATAATTGGTATCGTCAATTAATACCATTAGTTACAAATTATTCAAACAATTTACAACTTGTTACTAAGGCTGCAAAAGAAAATGGTTAGTATTGATTAGAATATTGCGTAAATAATTATGAATATTGCATGATCATGGCATGAATAATTATGTGTAAAAAATGTGTGAAAAGTATAATGCTTAGTAAATTTTGAATATACATAGTATTTAAATATTTGATTATAGGTGCCAAAAATGTTGAAGAATATTGGGAAATGCTGTCAGGATATTCTGATGGGTATGATAAAATAAATAATGAATGGAGTCGGATCAATAATCTTTATAAGAAGATCGTAAAATTCATCAGCATGAACTTAGCTCAAAAGTATGAGTTTGCTGTAAATGACACACTTCCTGCTTACTTACTTGGTAAGAGATAATTATTTATGATAATGAATTTTATTTGATATTTTTTTCTTTACATATAACATTAAATGCAAATAACTTGGATCGTTTTCATTTTTAAAAGAAATAACATAATATGTATATAATATTGGAAGATTCACTGAAAAACAAGTTAATCAAAACTATCGATTTAAAGCTTACATTTTTATTAAATTTATTTTATAATATGAAATATCGTATATAAAAAAGATATAAAAAAGAACATTAAAAATATATGATAAAAATGATGAACAAACAATTGCTAAATCTTAGAATTCCTAATCTTTGAATTTGTATGATTTTATCTGAAAGGTGGCTTACAAAGATATGACTGGACAGATGTATCATCAGATGTATTACCGTATTCAGAATTAATCTATGATATTAAAAAGAATCTTTGGACTAAGGTAGAGATATTACTGTTTCATGTTTTATATTAAACTTACAGATTATAATTATTATTGTAATATATAAAATTTTTTATTAAATTAAAATTGTAGAAATATGTTGGAAAATCTCTGTATAAGACTGCATCCAAATTGGGCTCCATATTATTGAAACAAGTTCCACAAGCAGAATTTTGGGATAAAAGCGAATTCAACCAAAGTTGTCCTTCCAGATTATTAAATTTCTGTCATGATGGTACAATGAGGTATGTACATATATAAAAAAATAACGCTTTACAGTTAACGTCAGTTACTTTTTTCAATAACTGATATGTTAATGTTAGAAAGTTCATCTATAATGAAAAAGTAACTTTGATATATTTTTTTGATAATGAATTCAACAGTTTTTTTACTTTTATTGTTCCTTTTCGAATCTGCACACCTTGATTTCGATATTAATATTGAAATTATCATTTTTAGTATGCAATACTGAATAAAAAAATAAGAAATATACCTTTCAAACACTCAAAATTACGCAATTTTCAAACTTGAGATTTGGTGAAAAATCTTCACAAAGAAAAAAAATAGCATTTTAAAGCTTGAAGTTTGTATTAAAGTTTGAAGTTTTCGTTTTAATTTTAAAAAATAAGACATTATGTCCTCTTTTATGATTTAAAACTAAGAAGATAAAAATTTTTAAAAAATAGCTTTTAGCTATTTTTAAAAATTTATCTTCTTAGTTTTAAATCATAAAAAAGGACATAATGTCTTATTTTTTAAAATTACATATTTGTAACATTCATGATAAACAAATTTTTCTCGGAAACTATGAAATAATTGCAATATTTTGCCTATATATGAAACACTTTTTTCTTAAATTTTTCTACTATTATTTTAGCCAAGTTACAATCTTAAAAGACTAACTACATACATATATATTTTTTTAATAATGCTTATCACTAATAACTTAATTTTTTAAATTTTTTGTGTATGATAATTTTTCGTCAAAGTTCTAGCGTTTTGAAAATTACGCAATTTTGAACATTTAAAAAGTGTTTCCTTTTTCTTGTGTTAATATATTTTAATATAAAAAATATTTAAAAAATATACAGTTTATGTGTGTATGTTTTATTAACTATTTATATTTATCTTGTATTTGTAATCATGAAAATTATATAAAGTTCACAAAGAGCAAGTAGTAAGCAACTAGTAGCAAGATTAGAAGTATAATAATTATTTCTATCAGTTTAATTTTTGATAAAATCTCAAGACCGGAAAGATATTAAACTGTTTGTTTAGAAATCGAACAAAGAAGAAAGATAAATGTCCAAAAGAGTGAAAATCATCTGTTCATTATTTACTTAAGATGTAAAGTAGAGTCTAATTTCTATATAAATAACATTTTTAATTTTATGAATTAAGTTAACTAAATTTATTAATTTATTATTTATTTAATTATATTGAGTATTGTTAATTATTCAATGTATATGATATATTCCATTTTTACATTGAAATATTTATATAATGTTTCTGCAACCGTGCTATGTAGAAATATATATTACATTTACAAATGGAGAATTATAACTTACTAATAATACTTATACAATATTATTTGTAATATTTAGTTTTGTTATAATAGTAGTATGTTATATTTTGTTATATAACATTAGTATATAACGCGATAAATTTATTAAATTTTAATTCCACTTATATATGTAATTAAAATGATTGAAAAATGTCTAAAAGAAACTTTAAAGACAATTAAAAAATGTTTACAATCATCTTTTAGTGATCAAAATTATAATAAGTTTTAGTGAAACATATAATGTATATTAATCATTCTTGCATCACTACAACTATATTTATAATTATGTTCTCACTAAAAGACATCTTTATAAAAAATATGTTATCTTTTTAATCATTTTTTAGACTCGATGCTATCTGGGATAATATAATATACATATTATCGTTGTTTATAATTATATATAGCACTAACAATTGGACCAATAACATATAATATCGACATAATGAAACAAAATAAATTATATTTAATTCCTAAAAGATTTATATATAATTTATGTAAAAATTAAATTCTAATTTTTCTCAAGTAAGAAATAATACAGATAATTTCTCTCATTTATCTGTCCAATTTCAAATATCTATTTAATATCCCGAATCCCTTGTTGGGATTCTGAACTATGAAAAATTGACTATCAAAAATTAACTGATAGAAAAAGATATTATATCTTGGATCTTATGCAGCTATCTTTTTTGTATATTTTATATGCGGTTGTAGCAAAACTTTGAATACGAGTATTATTACAGTCTTTACAGTTTAGCAATACTTTACAAAAAATGTAATTATTATTTTAGAGTGTCTACTTGTTCCAAAGCTACCGTGAGCAATTTCTTGAGAGCTCACGAAGATATGGGGAAAATTCTATTTAATCAAATGATTATAGAAAGCACTCCTATTCTTAATACAATTAACAGATATTCAGGTAAAGAAATATTTGAGTGTAAATATATGTATACATGTCAATATGAAATTGTTTGGAACGTTAAAATAATTCAATATTAAAAATATTTGGTCTTATAGGTTTAGAAGAAGGCATATCTACATTATTTGGAATATTATCAGTGAGTCCTGCATGGTTGAATCATACTCATTTGATGAATAGTACTAATGATAATGAACAACAGATGATTGTATCTTTAATGCTCACCGCCTTGAATGTACTTCCACGATTAGCATATTATTACGCTGCTGATCTGTGGAGATTAAATGCAATTCAAGAGAATATTACTGATCCTGCAAACTTGGTATCATCATGGTGGGAATACAGGTATTATAATATTTAATACACAATCCAAAATTTACAGAGTATATTTTTATAATTATAATATGAACATAATTGTATGTACCAGGGAAGAATACGAAGGTGTCTCTTCTATTAATACAGATAATCCCACTTTCTTAGATGACAATCATATTATTATGAATAAACCATACCTTCCGTAAGTATATCATATGTATGTGTATGTGCATATGTAATGCAAAGAAATATAATAATTTTGTACTATACTTCCATAATAATAATAAAAAATTTATTACAGCAAAATTCTCGGCATAATGGTATCTTTTCTATTATACGAATATACTCTAGACTCGACTGAAGTTAGATACAGTGAAATTGATGGAAAATTAATAAATGGCAATATAATGTAAGTTAATTTAATATGAAAATGACGTGAGATATTGAGAATATATTTATATTTAATATATGAAAAAGTTTTTATATTAATATTTTTATGTTTGTGCATAGAAAAATGATTCAACAGGGTGGAGCCCTTCATTGGCAAGATATTCTGGACAAATTCATTAATATAGATGATGTATCCGCAGATGCTCTTATTTCTTACTTTACACCGCTGGAAGAATTTATCGAAGAAAATGAAAAAGAGTTCAAATATAAATCTGGAACGATAGCAGATAAAGAACTTCAAGAATTAGAAAAAGATGTTTTGCAAGAGATCAATGCTCCTGTGACACCACAACCAACTAATACCATAATCAGTACAACAACAAAAGCCACGTCATCACCACATAAAATAACAAGTAATGCGAAAAACATGCCTACAAAAGTAGAGAAATCTTTAGATACTAAATCTTCTATGTATATTCGAGAAGATAAGCTAAATAATTCTGACTTAAACTCCTCAAACAAAACTTCTTTGAATAAATCATTAACGCTTGATGCTTTCGACGATACACAAGACAACACACATCAAATTAACACTAGCAAAGCAGTATGGGCTATAAGCTCAGTTCTTGTAGCGATAGTAATCATTTGTATCATTGCAATTTTCGGAAGACGAAGATGTCATAAAACGCCAAAAAATAGACGATATGTTTAATAGTGTACGTTTTTGTTATTAAATATATTTATTTCTTGCATTTAGTCGTTAAGAAAATTTGATCATGTAATTTATTATCACAAATAGTGTTTCTCATTCAGGAAGCTATTCCGTAATTAATATTGGAACAGTAGACATCACGCATTCCTTATATAATATTACTTGTAAGCTATACATATTTGCTATATATATTTTGTTTGTCGAGCATCATTAATAATTACCATGCTTTCGATTACATTTTTATTTCTATCCTCAAGTTTTACCTAAACTAAGCTTTCAGCTATGTTTACTATTTGTTTGATTGCATAAATCCTATTTTTAGGTATAGTCTATCAATTAATGGCATATTCCACAATTCTATATAATTACAATTTGTAAAAATAGCATCAATTCAATTAAATAATTAAATTTTTTTATATATCTATAATATAATAATTTTTAATATGATTATTGTAATGCTAAAAATTTATAACTTAATAACTGATTTATTATATTCCCACATTATATGTTTACAGAATAATTAATAAAGTTGTATAAGTATTTTGCATAATTGAAAAGAGACATCTGAAAAAGAAAAACAATTAATAAAACAAACTTATATATATGATAAGAATTATTATATAATATTAAATACTTATACTATAAATTAAGTACTTAGTATAAATAGACTATTTTTCTACAAATATTTAGTATTGTCTTGAAGTATTGTGCTTGTGCATTGTTTATGTATCATTGTGAAAAATTTATATTTTTTATAAAGATATATATCCTCTCTCTATAAATAGGATTATATATTATATATAAAATGTTCTATAGATTTAAAATGATACAATATAATCAATGCGATTGTGCCAAAGAAATCATACAGTTTAACTTATAATATCTTCAAACTTTATATATTGAATACACATTGATTAAAGCTACATATCAGTCACAAAAGTGTGTGAATCGCGTTGTATCTATAAATAAACATTTTTTACCAAAATAAAATAATTGTATCTATTTATAGTTACATTAAATCAATCCTTTATTTTTTTTAAGATATAGCTATTTTGATAAGCAAGTATTTTTATAAGTAGTGAGTAACAATTCTAGCAACTTTCTAATAATTATTCTAATTTTGAAAAATAGCAAGCAAGAATTATCTGGTCAAACTTATTGATATCCTATAAATTAATCATTAATATCCTAATAATATTGAGAAATTAAATATTTCCATTTTAATGAATTTTTATTAATAAAATACTCTTTGCTTAAGTAAAAATTCTTTTGAAATATATTTAATTCTTTTAAATATATTTTTGTTTTTAATGTTTTTTGTTAATCTAACAAAGAAATTAAAATTCTTATATTTTTAATTTATCTTTTTTCGAAAATAATTTCAATGGATTAATGAGATTTTTACGAATTAGATTGAATATGACATATATTATATTGAATATAATTCGCGGATAATTTTCAGTTAGATGTATAATAAAAATCTTTATTATACATCCAATTGAAAATTACTCGAATTGTGTCCTTTAATATCATTTTAATCGCAAAAAATCTCATTAATCCAAAAATTCGAAAAAAATAAATTAAAAATGTAAAAACTAGTTTTTTTATTATATTATATTAAAATTTTATTATATAAAAAATGAAATTTTAATATAATAAACAGTTTTAAAAATTAGAAACTGTTGTATTTATAATAAAGACGTATAATTCACTCAAATTTAATTTTGATTTGCTTTTGAAGAATTTGCCTAATTAAAAATAATAATAACATAACTATGTAATCAATTAGAATATGATCTACATTTTAAATAGTAGCAGTTAGTTAAAATCTATTATATAAATAATCAAAAATAATGAAAGAAATTAATTTGCAATAATCAAAACATAAAAATTTTCATTATTTAAAAAAAAAAATTTTAAAAGACGCTTAAAAGAGACTTATTTTTTCACACAAAAACCGTATTTTATTAAAAATAACATTTCTAATAATATAACATTCGAAAGAAATAATTTAGTATTTTAATTACATAAGTATTGCCATATATGACATAAATGCATTAAATATTGAAAGTAAATCCAATTTTTTAATTCGACAATTGTTTTCGCGTTCGCAGAAGGAGTCTTGAGTGAAAAGAGACAACATCCCCTTTTCTCGTTAACAACTCGTTATACGGTCTGCTCTCGAAGGACATGCGCGCTCGCAGTTGCACGAGGGCTGTTGCGATTAGGGAGGGGTTTTGCTCGATTCCAGTGATTCAGAATATACGTTTACAAAAGTGTTACATCGCATAAGACTCCATAATCGGTCAATAACGCGGAGACAATTGTTCATTAAGATGTGCTGTTAAAAATTGATCGCGATGTCTTAACTAATATACGCGGGGGTGCGAGTGTTAGTATGGCTATCAGCTGGCTCTTCGTCATGAACGTGAGTATATTAGTAGCTTCTAATATTGACTGGTCACAATGCGACGCAAGCTATCTCTGATTATTTCTGCGTTCTTTTTTTTGTCTTTTGTGCGAGATTGCAATAGTCGCTGGATACGTGTATTCGCGTAAAAAAAGTAACACCCTCTCTTCGTCATCGAATCATTAACAAGTGTGATATATCATTGACCTCGAAAGTCCCATAAAATCGATGAAGAGATACCCTTTAGAATCGTTCGTTCTCCAGTAGTTCGTTGTACTTTTGAGAAACTGCGAAATACTGCAATCAAGAAATGCAACGAAATATGTTGTAATATATTGCGTATGAAAATATTTGCAACAATTCAATTCCATAATATTATTCGATTTAACAAATTGTGTTCAAAAATATATAAAACAAAAATATATAAAAATAATAAACTACATATGTCAATTCTTTTAGCAGAAAAGGTGATTCTAAATTTACATAGAAAATTTATTTGTGCGCAAGTTTTAACTTAATATAATATTTAATTTTTAATAATTGTAAATTTTGCTTCTAAATTATATTTTGCCTTTTTGTATTATCTGTATATTTAATGTGCTTTAAATTTTTTAGACGATAATTTTATCAAATTATGTTGCGGATACACACACATTCGAAATTTCTGTGAACAAGAATAAAGTATTCTTAGATTTATTAAAAATTTCTTTTACTTCACAGAACATCTTTTCCCCTGAAATTGCGTTTTTTCATATACTCAAAAAAAATAGTCTTGCAATTATAGCAATTTTTAGGTGCGGAAGATTAATTGAGATACATAAATGACTAGCAAATACTATGATATCGCATATGTTTTGTACTTAATTAATCTAAAAATAACAGAGATAGAATTTAAAACTGATGGTGGAATTTGAAAAAATCTTTCTAACGCCTATTTACACATGTTACGGCTATTTGTATTTGTTACAAAGTTTGACAATATGTAAACAAAGTGTTTCTTACATCGTTCTGGTTATTTCTTACATCATTCTATAGAGAAAATCATATTTATTCAATGCAATGATTAATGTGTGGCAATCTAGCTTAAATTTGTTTAAAAGTATTACTAGAATTTGCTGCTATAATTTTACATGTTAGACATAATATTCTAGCAGATACAAAAAATTGACAAATTTTTGTCGTGACATCTAGAAATCTACTTGCAAAATATTTTTTTTGAGTGTATAATAAGCTAGATCAATTTAAAGAAATGGTAAAATGTGTGTTTGTTTTCAAAATTTTAGTCTTGTAGCGTAATTTCCAAATTCGAATTCTCTATTATTCATTTTTTCATTTGATTACATGATGACAGATGATTGCACATTATACATTCGTAATGCTGATTAATCTCGAACATTTTGACTATGCAAAATTTAGATCAAACCTTAATTCCTAACCAAATCTAAAACTCAACATTAATTGCGATATACAATAAATGCATGCACACATTTTGAAATATCGAATTGAATATATTTTTTAACGGTGTATTAATGATTAATAAATGAAATCACATTCAGTTTTCACGCTTAGTTTACAGATAATGAAAATGATCAATACATTAGTTCATGATATGAGAAAAAACAAAGTGTGCTATTACGTTAATGACAATCGAATACGGAACAGCCAATGAAATTTTTCCCTAAAAATATATATTTAAAAGTATATATTTAATAAATTAAAGTATATACTATTAACACTATGTTCTGCGTAAAAGTTATAAAAGTAAAATAGTCAAAAATTGAATATAACTTACGAAGTATTTTACATTTGAAGTTAATAATTTTACATAAATTATGAAACTATTTCATAAAATATTCATATTTTTCGGTTATTCTACGGTTATCAATAATTTTATGCACAAAATAATAAAAAGAATCAATTGGTATAAAGAAAACATATAATTATTCTTAAGAAAAAATATGTAGCTGTTCGTTGCAAAAATTCGTATTTCCTCTTAAGAACATTTATGTAATATTTTCTTTACATCAATTGATTTTTCTCATTATTTTGTGTAAAAGTATTAAGACAGAATAATTGAAAAATGTGAATATTTTTTATGAGATATTTCATTAATTTACAAGATATTCTATATTTAAAAAAAAGATAGAAATGCATTTTCAAAGAAGAATATTTCGAACAAAAGTTGTAGGATTTGAAAGAGGAAAAAAGATAGGGATATTTTTAGATTATCGTAACTTCAATACTTTTATACACAAATGCTGAGCGGAATCAATTGATGTAAAGATAAACGCACGCACATGTACATACATAAGTACATACTTACTTCCATACATTTTATTTATATCAAAAATTGAGTGTGTGTGTGTCTGTACACAATAAATTTTTATACTTGACGAAAGTCAATATTAACACGAGCTATATTTTTATGTGATCGAATAATATTAAAGATCAAAATGAGAAAGATACATTATTTTGAACTTTTAATCACAATGTTCCATATTTCTATAATTATTTTAACTTATAGAATTACATCTAATTTATTTATAATTAATGTATTAGGTGTAGTTATGAAAACTTTGTGAGATGTAAAATATTTCATACTGATCATTGAATCATGTTATCTGAAAATTATTGTCGCCAAAACTCAATCAATTTTAATCTTATCAATCCGTATATATTTACTCTTTTTTTCATAATATTTAATACATTATTTATTTTAATTTTTAACTACTGATTTTTCTCTTTTTTAATAATTTTATTATATATCGAAGAAAAATATAAATAATTTGGATATATGTAGGTGAAATTATCTAAATAATAAATAGTTTTAATACAGAAATTTAATGTTACTTGTGACAAATATTTTATATGATAAATATTTTATTTTTAGGTGTTTTAAATATCGCCACGGATACCGTTTATGGTAACGAAAATAAAATTGGTAAGTGAAAAATTTTCTTTATTGGTTTCCTTGCATAACTAGAAAAAAACTATGTATGTGTGTGTGTGTGTATGTGTGTGTTTGCGTGTATTGCAAGGTATCTCGAAGTTCAAGAATGATAAGTTTGCAATATGAAAATTATATTATGTTAATTATATATGATATAATGTACATCTCTCCAACCATATGTTGGAGAGATGTACAGTTCATTTTAATTTATCCGTTCAAATATCTCAAAACCCGTAAGTTTTAGAAGAAAACATTTTAAATAAATTTGTTTGGTTCTGAGAGGAAAAGAAAATAAGAATATTAATTAGATCTTGGATGAATCGTTGAGATTATATGAAGGTCATCCTGGAGTTTTTAAATGGAGACACCCATATTATATTTATATATGGGTTTTTGTGGCTATTTTGCAGCTTACCTCAAGAGCTTCTAAATAATAAAGCATCTTTTCATTAAGTACTTTCGAATTCTTTCATTATGAGACTTGAAATAATTTCTTAATTTTATATGAAAACTTCCATAAAATATTCCACAAAATATTCATTTTTCGATGATTTTTCTCAATAATTTTATACACAAAATAATGAGGATCAATTGATCAGAAAACATATAGTTGTTTTTGAGAAAAAAATATATAATTCAATATTATATATAATTTAATTTAATAAAAATATAAAATATTTAATAAAATAACACTTACATATTTATTATATATGTATTTATCTTTATTTTTGAAGATTGATAACTGAGTAAATCTAAAACATAAAATGTATGTATTTATAATAACTCTTGTTTTTCAAATAAATAATTTTCTGTATAATTTTGATGTTCTCTCGCAATTATCTCAGAGCTTTATCTTTTGCTCTAGCGTAAACTTGTGAAAAGTTTCATTAAATTTTCCAATATTCGATAATGAAATTTTTCACGAGTTCACGCTAGAGAAAAAAATTCATGATCGAGATAGCAGATGACGTCTAAAGACATTTTAATGATGTATTGACATTAGAGACGTCATTAAAACATTATTAATACATCATCTGACGTCATCTTGCTACCTGGGGCGTCATTGAAACGTCACTAATAGATAAAAAATGGTCATGAAATCACATTTTTTTAATATCTTGAAATATTATCAATTAGTCCGTCATTTTTACATCATTATATCGCGTTATTTTTTATCTAAAATGATCAAATTTTGATGTCAGAGTGACATGTATTTGTTACCTGAGTTATATACTTTATTTATTGATTATTCATTTACGATATTAATATAATTTTTAACTTTTAACTTTCTTTTTATTCGGCTTATATAAAAACGTATTCTTCATTTCATTGCTATTATTTCTAATAAATTATTTACAATAATAAATATTTTTCGGCCTATTATTTCGGATCTCATAATTATTATCTGGTACTGTTAAACGAATTGTCACAAAATTTCAGTGTACTAAAGTTTGATCTCATTCATTTTATTCCTTCGAATATAAAATTAGCATTAGACCAAGGCAATTCTTGTTCATTGGACACGACATAAAACACTACATAATAGTACAAACCAATTGAACGCGATAATTAGGAATTATACATTGGAATAGAGAAAGAACCAACCGTTTGTATGACAAAAAAATTCGTTATAAATTTGATAAAGAAGTTATAATGACATAATAATAAAAGTTAAAAATTTCCTAGAATTGCATATTTAATTTAAAAAATATTTCATAAAAAAGAAATTTTCTTATATCTTTTCTTACATTTTCTTGCATCTTTTCGAATCACATAATTTCATTGCAATAAACTATATAAGAATTTAAATGTATAATATTGCGTGCAAGAAGTAAGCTTAAGATTCCTTCGAAAAAATCGAAGCTCGCATTATTAAAAATTATTTTATTTACAATTATTATTCATATATTCATATATTTTTCATCTCAGTTTTTTTAATGAAAATACTTTTTACATTCTTGGTGTAAAGTTCTTTCTTATATGTCAAAAAATGACCTCGCATGAAAATGCTATGTCGATCTTTCTTCACTGAAATAAAAAGTTCTGGAATCCGCGTTCTGTTTCCGATTTTTATGCACTTTCAATGAATTGATGTATTGACCAGCATTTTTTGACACGGAGCAGATGTTATCAAGCGTCATCAAAGCATTTGTAATCTGCTGCGGATTTGATTCACGCAAACATTTACGCGTGCATGAAATCGAAGCATCAGGCAGGATCGTTCTCTTGTGTGTATGATGTTCTCTCTCTGCATTCTTTTTCTGTCTTTTTCTATTATTTCTCTCTCTCTTTCTCTCTCTTTTCTCTGCTCTATACGAGGCAGTACGAACATTTATTAATAGAGATCAAACTTCGCGTCGTGTGGTGCCGTGTGCAAGCATCCTCCAGTAAGATGCAGATCGTGTAAGAGAGCAGTCTGATTCAAAATTTTCATCGGAGAAAAATAATTTTGCCCGATTGCACGTGGGATTTTTTTTAAAAGACATGACTCTCAAGCGTGTTTGATGAAAAACCGGCGATGAAAAATCGACAACTATTGAATTGCATCGGTTTAATCGGTGAAAAATTACCGATTGCTCTCTGTGCTTTATGCAGTCGCGAGGAGTATCTAATGTGTTTAACATGAATTTTCCAAGTTTTTCGTGCTTTGATTAATCGGATAAATAGTTCTAAAAATTAGGTTCTTTTTTAAATAACTGTGCAAAAACTGTGAACGTATGTGCGTGAATAACGTTTTATAACGATTGGTATGTGTTGTGTGTTTTATATTGTGCGGTTTTATACATGATAATCTCTTTCGATTAGTCATGAGAACTATTTAATTTTAATCTGAAAAAATCTTTTGTTTCTTGAACAATATAAAATATATAAAAAAATATTTAAAGAACTTTTCAAATGTTCCTAAAATTGCAGTCTTTTGTACTTCATAGTTAGTTTAGAGATTATTATTTGAAGTATAATCTGGTTTTTTCATATATATAAATAAAATTACTGAGATGACTATAAAAATAATGAACCGAGTAAATTTTCGTGACTAAAACTTAAATGGATTAAATGGGTTTAATATGAGCCTAAAAGTAATTGAAGAATACTGATGTTTTCAGCAGTTTTAGCTTCTATCAGATATAATTGCACGAAATATCTTAATAATTTTAATTTGTTCAACGATTTTTTTAATTTGTTCAATTATTATTTCATTATTGAAAATATGCCGATTTTATGTTTCAAGAATAACAAATATAAATGTTTCATCTTGTCCCAAATTATTATTTTATTTTACCAATAATATAAAAATAAATATCTGCATACCTACAGTAGAGTATAAAATAAATATCTACATACCTACAGTAGTGCACAGAAACATTTTTTTCTCGTAAAAATAATTGTTTTTGATATTTCCTCAATGCTTTTGGCAATGTTTATCAATAATAAATATGCATATGTTTAATTACGGAAAAATGATACAGCGTAAATTTATAAAAAATTAAGCTACACTACACTAGTTCTGTTGCTAATATTTATAGTTAATAATTTTAAAATTACATTTCATTGATTTACAATCATATTCCATATAATTAGATTATTCTTTAAATTTATATAGATTTATTCTTTAAATTTAAATAGATTTATTCTTTAAATTTTATTACGTACTTTGTTTATCAGATCAAATTTGTTGATTATTCTTTTCGATAAATGATTGTTCAAATTACTTTTTTTGAAATATCGCAAAAAGAGTACACATAATAAACAATAATAAAATCTAGAATCACGTAAATAAAAAAAAATACGTATTTTACGTCAAACATTACAGTAACATCGCAACACGTTAAAGAAGTGTAAAAGTTACATGATGCATCATTGTGCTCCGAAATTGCGATAACAAATCATCGTTATCGACGTTATCATAAACTCTATCGTCACATGTAATATATATTACTTCAGTGATTCGATGTACACATGGACGGAAATGCTATTATAATATAACGGCATTCAGCTGTGCGAATTCTGACGTATTTTGTCAACGAATAATGTTAGTGCTGTTATTGTGCATCATCATGAAAATAGCAGAGTTTTCTGTGGGCCGAATGTGCTCACCGCCGCTGACGTGGCCATTGCCTCCTACTTGCAACAGGCAGTGTAAACGATGCAAGCAACACAGGAGTTCTATACCCAGGCATAAGCACTGTTGGCAATCCTGCGAAGATAAATGTATCTCGCGAAAACGTAAGAATGTCATAGGATGCTGATCCATGGAGTGCACGCAAATGCTATAATTATATAATCGAATTAATATAATATTTGTTGCTCGCAAATGCTATAATTATATAATTAAATTTATTCAGTTTAGCAAGCGTAAATATTTTATTTGTGCATGTATGCATCTGTGTAATATAATTTTAAAATTAAATAATTCTATTGTGATTGTAAATTATATTTTCTTTTTATGTGAACGGAATAATCTATGTATTTTTTAATTTAATAAAAATTTAGATTTTACATTAATATACATACATTAGTGGAATAATTTTGAACTAAAAGAAAATGTAAAATATTTATATGCACAAATGAAATGTTTTTTATCATTCTCTAAACTTGACAAATTTTATAGAATTATACATATATTTCCTAAATGAACAGCATGCATGCAAAACTTAACTAGTTCTTATAACTTATAAGCTAATATAAAGAAAAAGAGAGTCTATTTTTATAGATTAATTTAGTAATGTAATATTTTAATACTAATTTTTTTAATATTTTAATCTTTTGCAGTTCTGCATGAAATAAACAAGAAAAACTTGAATCAAGAATTACAATCCAAAACTATGCTTTACTCATTTTCGATTTTTCAGACATGTTGAGCTTCGCATGCATGATTTTTAAATAATATTTTAATAATATTTTTAATAATATATATTTAATAATTAATATATTTTAATAATAATTTTAAATAATAATTCAAAATATACTCTTTAAGTGTATTTTTTTTTGTAAAATGTGAGTTGAATCAAATCTGAGAATTCTCTCAACAGTTTTAGACAAGATCAATTATTTGATAATATTCACTAATTACATTCACATTATAAAAAAAAAATTACATATATATTTTTTTTAAACTTACGTTAGTAATAATAAATATGATATGTCAGATACAATTTGTGTATCTGCATGTGCCATATATTTATTAATGTATGAGTCAGTGCTCTTTAGTAAATTAAGTATCTGGGATACTTACTACTACGTAAGCTCGTATGACATTCGAATATATAGAACTATGCTTTTATATTTGTCTGTTTTCTTTGGCACAGATTTTTGCATAAGCGCATAATCATAAACATGAGGAAATTGATTAGTTCATAAGCATATGCACAAGAAAAAAAAACTGAACCAATCAATTTTCTTATACTTAATGCAAAGTGCCCATGCAAAAGTCTATCCTCCTGGTCTTACAATTAGATCGATATTACATGTAATATTGGCTTTTTAAGCCGATATTCAAAGATCGTTCTTATATTTAAAATCGTTTTAAATATTATCTTAAGATGTTATAAACCAATCACAGATCAGTATCTTAAGATTACTTAAGACGATTTTGAAATAAGAACAAACTATGAATACCACCTTAAAATGTCATTACATATTTGTCATATGACGAGTTGTCAAATGTATCAATTGGTTAGAAAATTTATAAGATTTTGGAAATTTTTGCTACAGTAACTATTCAATATATTATTCGATAAAGTTTGTCAGACAACTACTTACAATAATTGATTTATTTTTTCGAAATTAATAAAAAAGAATGCGTTCGGAGATATCCCTTGGAGTAAAATAATGTTTAATTAATTGACCAATCAGGACAAAAGGAGCAAAGATTTCTTTAGCCTGATTGGTCAATTCAATACTATTCTATTCTACGAGTCAGATTTCTGATCTGACTCAGAGAAAAGAGAAAGAAAACTAGCATTTCGTGAGTATTATGAAATTGTGATGTGCGATTTTTCATATTTTTCTACTACTTTTGTGACACGAAACGAGCTGTCGAGATTTATTTTATTACGATGTGGGTTTCTTGGCAAGTTTTCGTCGCATTATTACGTTGTTGATGAAAACTGCAAAATATAAACAATTCACTGTAAGTTCTCAAATGACTTTTCTTGCACATTTGACGAATACTTTCGTCATTTTATATTTTTAAAATCATAATTTTGACGATTTAATCAAGCATTTTATATAGGAAATGATGACTTTTATACATATTAATTACCCTATGATATTTTATTATACAAATATGAAAATGATATATTTTAATACTTATTCATATGTGCGTGTTTATATAAATACAAGTTTTTCATATTTTTCTTATTTTTTTCAGTTGCACAAGAAGGCATAGCAATAATGGAAGAGCCACAAACTCCAGGATCTGATTGTAACTCTAATCCAGCAACTGATTCCATCCAACAGGATTTGGTTGGCTCGGAATTTGTTCAGGATAATGTTGAATATCAATGGTTTATCGATTATGGGTAATTAATTTAAGATTCTTATATCCATCTTGTTATCATTATATGCTTAAAATATATTTATATGTATGTATAATTTCTAGATATAGAGATGGAGGACTACATATCCATCCTAGTGTTATTTCATCACTTTCTGTGTCTTACTCCTCTAAGGATCTAGGTTATTACGATGATCTTGCTCGTAATTTGGATGCTAATCTGGCAGAAATTGATATGGAGAGTTTTCGAACAGCGGACATACATACTTTGCTTACGGCTCTACCTGTCATGTGTACAGAACCAGCTCAACATTCTGAAGTAACAATTTAATATAGAATAAATTTAAATAATTATAATTATTACAAACTTACCACTTAAGATAACAATAAGCATAAGCTGATATTGATGTGAGATGTAGGAATGTGTATTATGCAAATTGTAAAGTTAATTATCTCATTCCTGCATTATAAATTTATGACAGTTTATGCAAATTTTTACATTATATGATAAGAATAAGAATATAGTTTTGTGTAATTTGTGTCTTGTTTTATTTATACATTTTTTTTATAATATTTTAAATATGGAATGTGTTTCATTATCACTACAGTTTAACTATCAAAGGGAACAATATGCCAGTATATCTGGATCTGTCATGGAAAAGCTTGACGTTGGTTCTTCCATCAGTCCACATACTAGTAGCCAGGTATGATAATGGCTATCAAAAATAGAAATCCAGTCAATGTAAAAAACTTTTTCCATGTTGATAATTTTTAATTTAACATAGTGTCTACTCTTTGGAAAAATATGGAAAACCTGAAATTTTCAAGAATTTCTTTTGTGGAAAAAGACAAATCTGAATTTTCAAGAATTTCTTTTGTGAAAAATTCTGAAAAAATTGAAGAAGTCTCGTAAGATTTTAATGGAATTTTTAAAAAATTTCTCTGATAATTTTGCTCTTATATTAAACAATCGAGAATTCTACCGATAAACACAGTTGTTGAATTATATATTTGAAATATATTATAAATGTATATCTATTTTTGTTTACATCAATATTTTGACAAAATATTCAATATGCAATACATTGTGATTTTAGTGATAAGAAATGAAAATGTTATATGAGTAAAAAATATTTTATGAAATCTATTCATTTTAAATCTGGCACTTAAAATTTAAGTGACTCTTTTTCTTTTGTATGAGTGAAAAGCATTAGGAAATGCATATAATAAAAAAACTTATATTAGAAAGTCACACTAAGAAATCTTTAAAATCTTATTTTTGTCTTTACCTAGAATTTTGAACAAAAATATCTGGAAGATTGAGAAATTTTTAGGGTATTTCTTTACAAAATTTGAGTAGATACTCTGCATAAACAATTTAACATAACATTTAAAATAATATTTAATATAATCTAATGTTCAGATTGCTTACTTTTTCTTATATGGATATAAACATAATATTAAAATTAATAAATTTGAATCAAATAAAATTTTATTAATTTCTAATGTTAGAAAACTAACTAACAAATATAATATTAATTAAAGTAATTTATTAATAATTTTTACAAGACCTATAAAAAGAATATATTTAATTTCATTTATAATTAATATTTAATTAATATGTACTGAAATCATATACTATTATATTCAAAAGGGAGAAGATTCCGCGTGTTCTACCACTGATACAATATCCATATGCAAGTCGTCGTTGCTATTTTCCCCAGTAAAGGAAACATCAATGCTACCGTCAGGTGGTAGTTATAGCGTGGATTCACTGGACTGCGAAGACATGTTGCTCACTTGTCAAACAAATAATAAAAATAATTATACTATCGCTTTTGAGGGTAGCATTACTATGTATTCGGATGGATCCCAAGATTTTGAAAGTCATGGTAATGTGTACTGCATAAAGGCTGATATAAATTAATTTTGAAAATCTCTCTATAATATAATTTAACTCATTAAGAAATTTCTTTTTACTTTTATCTTTTTATTTTCTCTTAATTATTCTCTTAATTAGTCAACCTATATTATTATTTCTAGATAAACATAAAACGTATGAATCATCAGATGTATTCTATGATAAACAGAAAGATATGAAAACTATATTGGACTTATCAATGGCATGCTCAGACTCAAAGATATACACGACATGGAGTAATTTGAAACATTCCTCCATGAATAAAGCAATAACTCGACATCCTTCTGGTAACAATAACATGATACCAGATATCTCACAGAATGCTGTTAATTTGACACTTGGTGGAATGAGTAAACGAAGTCGGAGCTTACCGGATTTTTCTCGCATTCAAAAGTTTCAGCATGCTAATATACCCGTTAATTTCCACGTAAGTACAGATATCTATTTTTAATAATTATATTTTATGTAATTTTGTAAATGATTACAAGTGTTGCCTCAATGCAGGTTGATTCCACCGAATCAAACAATCATATGCAAAGACTGCATAATTCTGGATCTGTAAATTGTTCGACAAATGCGGAAAGCTTCGACAATGCGGAGAATGCTGGTACGAAAAAACTACAAAATTTAAGCCTTGTCAGACTCTTCATGAAGCAAAAAAGCATGAGTGTGGAAGGAATGAGTTTTACTTTAGATCAGTCAGATTCCGCTAGCTACAACAATGATAGTAACGACAGCGCGACCAATACGAATACTCAGATACAACGGCAAGATAATGTTTGTGATCATCGCGTATCCGAAAATGATTTTTCTATCAATTGGATCAGACGCGATATCACTAATAATCGCGATATGGAAAACCAGAAAGAAATTTTGAACACTCTAAAATGTGCATCGCGGTGCAAAAATGATAAAATTGAAATGATGTCATCCACATCAATCGAAGAGTTTTCGGAAAGTACATCTAAATCAGCCTGCACAAGTGGTCAACAAAGTATTGATATAATTAATGAGTCTTCTGAACATCAACAGAACATTTTAATTGACAAAAAGCAACCGATATTTCGAACAACGGGTATACAAGCAAATGCGGACATGGAAGACAATGCAATTCAAACCTCCTTAATTTTCACCGCGGTCAAGGATAAATATGAACCGTTTTTGCAAGAAACAATAGTAAATAAGAAACCAGTTTATATTGTGTATCCTAATTACACATTGCCTGATTTGTCGTTTCTTAAACTTAAGGATATTGAAATCAATAATTTAGCATTGAAGCCACACACATTCGACAAAAACAACATGGAATGGAAACGTACCATTCATTCGAGTAAGCCATTTTCATCCAACGATATTGACGCGTTGCGACAACGTGGATTCGCACATATAAAGGATTGGGAGTCGTTGACATTTCTCTTGCCATATGAATACAAAAAGATCTTGCACGATGTACCAGAAGTATCGAAGTATATTAATATCAACGAAGAAGTTAAGCGACCTTTGTTCTGTTTATCTCCTCCAATGCGTCACAAAATTGGACCTATCAGCGAAATTGTACCGACTAATACTTCGTCAACGAGCAGTACCGCGACGCAACCATCTTCCGGATATAGAGGTTCATCGACGATTTTAACCGATTCTTCGACAAATCAGCCACCGTTATTGAACAACGCAGTCAATCCATTGTATTTATATCGATATGATAGTATTAGTTCAGAAACTAGTCTGGTGAATAATGACAAGAAGATGCATATGCTCAATCAAACGAGACAAACTTGCCCATCTCTTCCGAAGCGATCAGTATCGTTATTGCAGGGTGAAGGCGAACCTGGTTTTAATAACGGTAGAGTACCACCACGACCGCCGTTGCCTAGAAGTATTTTACGGAAAAATAAAATGCTTGCGAATAAACGATATAGCATGTTCGAGATGGGAGATGTGGGCGAGCAATCGGAGGAACTATCCACAGAGGTAAACAAGAGGATGTCTTTACAAGAGCCATACTATATGAACAATGATTTACAATTATTATACTGCGGAAGAACGATAGATTCCGAGAAGGATGTCGACGAGACAGAAGCGGAGAGATGTTTTAAAGGTAAGGCTAGAAAAATCGCGCGGCTTTTTTTCTTAATTTTGATAAGATATTGT
This sequence comes from Camponotus vicinus, assembly GCF_025532165.1. Lineage (NCBI taxonomy): Eukaryota > Metazoa > Arthropoda > Insecta > Hymenoptera > Formicidae > Camponotus > Camponotus vicinus. The sequence continues at coordinate 14,036,058 of NW_028141949.1, read as the reverse complement.
TATATTTATTTAAAAACATATTTAACTTTATATTTAATTAAAATTTATTTAATATTTGATAATGATTATTGCAGAGAAATTAAATGAGATTACAAATAACACGAACATGGAATCGGAAATTTCTCAGCATAACGATGATGATATCAAGCAATTAGAAGAATATCTAAAACATAGTGCAATTTCGTCACAAAGCGAGGGAGATATCGACAATGCTGAAGTTAAAGTGAGATCGCATGTAAGGAAATTTTTAGCTTTGAAAATGAATAAAGATCCACTCGTTAGAGATGTCGACGTAGGAGAATCACAGAGAAAAACCGTCAGTTTTGCCGTAAACCAAAAAAAAAAGCATCTAGATGCAGAGGTAAAACACTAAGCTAATATTAGCGCAAACAGCTTTTTTTCTTCTAATTGTATAGTTATTATATACAAACTTTTTATTAATAATTATTATATACAAACTTTTTATTAATATTTCAGCGAAATAACTTCAATATTGTAAATGATCAAAACCAGGATCAAGCTGTTGAAAATAAATTGGTAGAATTTGAGGAAAAGAGAAGTATGGGCCTATATTTTATTCAATATAATTAAGTAAAAATATTTTAAATTTCATAAATATAACTTATTTTATTTCTAGAAATGGTATCATCTGTAAATAGAGCAGTAGATCTTTTATTAAAATATTGGAATGCCGACTCTAATCACAGTCGTCCCAATTATAATGAAAGAAATGAGTGTGCACAAATCTGTTTGAGTACCTTGTGTCCAGCTTTATACACTATAATGTCAGATGGTTTAAAACCCTATTTGAACTCCACATTTGGACCAATTACTAATAGTGTTTGGCAGATTGTGGAAGCTAGTTCTCAACAAGGACCTCTTACGAAAACCTTGAATGAATTGGTACAAAAAATTAATGGTGAAGATATTATTACAGAAGGAATGTTAAAATTTCATGCATTTGTATTTGGCTTGTTGAAGTAAGTTAAAATTTACAATTTTTTTTTTACATACTTCTGTATTTAAATAATTTTATTCATAATATGAATCGTCATGCAACTCATTTACATATATTGTATTATTTTTAATTTGATTAAAACATGAGAAATTTTTATATTAATATTTATATTTGTTTTTTTTTCAGTTTAAGAGCTCTAGATGCATGGTTTGCATATCTATGTACACGTGAATCAATTCTACGGAAACATTACACTAACAACAGTTTATTCGTCGCGGCTTTAGTGAATGCTAATGTCCGAGAAATTGTCGATTCATTGTTATATATTTTAAATCCACTTGCATTTTGTCCATTCCATTTGGATCTTCTTTATCAATATCGTCAATTGCAGAATAGTTTTGGGAACATGAATAGTTACACCATGAATGTACGTATATTTGAGAAAACTTATCACCAAGATTTTTTATTTGATATTGCATGCACTCATATGATATAATTTTATTTAGGCCATGAGCTTTAGAAATGCCGATTTAACTTCGAAAGACTTCAAGGATGAGAAACCGGAATTCTGCGGAATGGCTTTCAGTCCGAAAAAAACACGGCCAAAGTCTCGCATTGCTTACAACATAGATGACAAATATGTTGCGCATAAAGATGACTTTCAGAACCCAAAAAAGCATTTCAGCGCCTTAAGTCCGAAAACATTTTACACATTAGATAAATTTACTTCCGAAGATTCTGAAGATTATACAGACAGCCTGGAACATTCTTCTCTAAACAGAAAAGCGAACAAACAATCACAACAATCGAAGCTATTAAATCCTGATTTTAAACCAAGTGACGATGATGTTTCTAACGAAACAAAATTCAGAAAACTTCAGGAAAAATGGGAATTCATGATTGGCAAGGAAGGCAATAAGATTCAATCTGCAGTAACAACTCCTTCATCGCCAGTTCGAACTTTTGGAGTGCTAGGGAAGTCAAAGATACCTAGATTGCTTACATCACCAATAAAACAGTTTAACATTGCGGCAAATGTTCCTGCGAAACTTAAGTCACCCATATCAGGAATCCCTTCGTTAAAGAAACCCACTACACTTCCTACAACGAAAACGACACCAAAGAGATCTATGGACACGAAAACGAAAAATACGACGCGACGTACCAGTCGCGTCGATCAGGACATCTTAGGTGTCACGCGAACTGCACGTCCAAGTTCGTTACCCTACAAATCACATGGAATAACAAATGATAAGAATGTAATATCGCCTCACAGACGAGCTGCTTCGACCTCTTTACCGCGTCCAGCCTTTACCGCTATTTCGAAAACGCCAGCTCCAAAATCTTCACATAAGTAAGTATTGATGCTTTATGTGAATATTTAATATTCTTTAGAATCTATCTTTTGCATCCAGTTTTATATTGCAAATATTCTTTGTTTATATGAGTTGGACTGTAATGTAACTTTGTTATATTTCATATCTTTTTTGTTTTGTATTAGCTCGTTTTTCTTTTTCTCTTTCTTTAGATCCATACGATATCCGAATAATATCCGTACGATATCCGAATGATTCTGCGTCTCGATTGCAGAGAAGTTCGCACTCTCACTCACAGGATACCATCGGATACTGGTCAGCTCTCGTTCGCAGAAGGGGAGAAATTGAAAGTAATATTAGAGGTGGATAATAAATGGTTGCTATGTATGAAAGGCGATCGAAGAGGTTTGGTGCCACGGGCATGTGTGCGCAGCATTCAAACTTAGATCCCCTTCTCAATAACATTTCACGATCATAATCATAACCATGGACTGGCTCAACACTCGCAATGTCATTCTCGAAGCAAAGCAAAAATAACAGAGAAAGTTGCGAGAGCAAGTTGAAAAGTTCAAATTAATTTCTGCACGATATAACAGTGATGTACAGTGTATTAAATTTTAAGCTATACAGTTATATAAATTATCACGCGCTTGTAAAGTTATTTTTAATCGAGATTTAACCAAGATTACTTCGTTTCTATCGAAATGTATTATTAGATTAATAGTATTATTGTTAGCGACGCTATCGAAAACATCAAGATATTATATGATATTACATGTCATAGATTCGAATATTATATTTAGTTTATAGATGGATATCTATATTTAGATTCATTTATTTCAACATGTGCTCGACGAGTAAAAAGCCATAACAAGAGATGTATAATAACTTACACATATTATGAATGTAACTGTGATTCTAGTAAATAGGCAATTAAGTTTATTAGTATGTACACGTGATATATACTTTATTTTGATGTTTATATACTGTGACTTTAATAATTTATTTCTGTCTATATTTTGCACACGTATCATCAATTCATCCTGATTTTATTCGATGTACGAATCATCATGGCATGTATCTTTACGATAGCAGTGATCACATTTTTTACATGCTTCGTGTATTTCTTGGTATGTAAGACATAATATAAACAAATAAAAAATCTATTGTAAATTATATTTCTTTAGTAGTATATATTTATTTATCAACTAAAAAATTTAATTGAATGAAAAATATCTTTATGCAACTGCAGAACATTTTAACTTTAATTTATAATTGTATATAAATATAAATGAGGTCGGGGTACTAGCAAAGAGAAGCCTAAAAGATATCACAACTCGTTTTAGATGATTCTGTGGACGCGACAGTGCGAAATAAATTTTATATTTGATTAACTAAGAACGCCATAAAAAAAACGCATGTAGATAACAGAATAAAAGATAGATATAAACTAAATGTGTATTTTAAAGGCAGGCATTTTACAATATAAACAGTAGAGAGAAGACTGATTGTGAGAGATGTCATGCTGTCATCTGTCATGGGTCATCTGTCATCTGTCATCTGTCATCTGTCATCTGTCAGCTGTCAGCTGTCAGCTGTCATCTGTCATGGCATGGCTCGCTTTTAAGTTAGGTGATCCCCGAGCGATACGCCCTCTGTGGACTACAAAGCCAACGTCCATCAATGTTCTCAGAGGGTAACATGTAATGCACAACTTTTGGTTCTGTTCCGGGCTACGTGCGCGAAATGCCGATAACACGAGTGACTGTGACGCTTTTGAATATTAAAATAAATTTTTTTATATAAATGAGTTGTGATTCTCTCCTTTCTCTCCCATGTAATTTTAGAATTAATGTGATTTTTAAAACTGTATATTAATTCCGACATTTTATTCGAATAATTTTTAATTAGAATAATTTTCAATTAGAACAATTTTTTATTTATGTAACAATAAGTAAAAATTATCCGAATTATATCATGTTTCATGTTATTCTAAACGCAAAAATTTTATTAACTTATTTTAATTCCTTTCACAAAGAGAACAAGTAAAATATAAAAGTTTAAATTTTTATTTTATAAATATTATTATATATTTAAAGTCGTAACTTATTATAACGAAAAGTTTCTCATGTCGAAGATTCCGAAGTCTTTTACACGAGACTTTATTTATCTTTATAGTATTTCACAAAGTATATCTTAGCATAGAAAATAAAATACATTTCATTCGTTTGAAAGTAATTTTAATAGAATAATGAGAACTTTGTGATTAATACATAAATCAGACATCGGTTAAAAATTTAATTAAATATATAATCAAAATTTTTAGTATCAGACTAAATAAAAATTATCTGATTTACGTCGTGTTTGATGTCATTTTAATCGCAAAAATCTTATTAAATCATTAAAATTACTTTCAAACTGATAAAATAAAAAAAATAAAAGTTCAGTTTCAGTTTTTATTTTCTAAGTTGTTTACATTCTCATGAATTGCGAATGAAAAGAAGAATAAAAAAAGTGGAAACTGATTGTAAGAAACTTCTTTGGTGAGATCTTCTTTATTTGCGGTTTCACTCTGGATTCTCGAGTTTATTTATCTTTCCGAGCTGTTTGGCGCGACTGTTAACTATTTATCCCCATTCTTTTAATTATTATTTCTTTTGTTTCTAATTTATTTAAAAATATTAATAGAATATATATAATTTTTATAATTATGTATTATATTTTTATAATTATGTAATTTATAAATATGTATCTCTCTTAGTCTGACTCTTTCCCTTCGACCTATCCGGCATGGGTGATCCTACCAGTAACTACGACCGATATTCATAATTTACTCTTATATTTAAGATCGTCTTAACTAACGTTTAAAAATATTATATGACCATTTCATTAGCCGAATGGAATCTTAAGCACTTAAGATAATCTTAAATATAAGAATAATCTATATAAATATCGGCGTGTGTTATCGCCGGCATAGCTCTTAGGTTCATTAGGGCCGGTTTCACAACTCGAGTTAACCCGAGTTTAATACGTTAAACTGGGTCCTGATTGGTCCATTCGCCACTTAAACTCGGGTTAACTGGATTGTGGAACTAGGCCTTAGAGTGCTCAAACCTCCTCACCTGGCAAATGCCTTCGTTAAGGTAGAGATATATCGAGGAGGAAAAATTTTTTTTATTTTTTATTTTTTTCAATACAGGGTTTAATAAAAAAGTTAATGTAAAATATAATTTAAAATTTAATACAAAATAATTTATTACATGGAATAATTTATTACACGAAAATGTCCAAAATATACGTATAATATAAAATTTACTAAAAATTTTTACATAGTCCAGACGAGAATGATTAGCGATGATTAATTACGCGACATTTATTATTAATAATAGATATGCAATAATAGAATTTAATGTAACGTAATTATATGTAACGTAAATAATCAAAAGAGTCATTAATAAAATTATTGATCATTTCTACGATTGTAGAAGAAAGTATTTGCATTACTGGCGCATTTTGCGCGGACTTATTAAAGACAATATTCAAAGACATGGAAAGAGAGACAAAGCTTCGATGTATAAGTCAACGATTAAATTATAAGATAACGTTAAATTATAAGATAAATCGTGATTTAAAATTCCCGAGAAAACGCGACGATTAAATAAATCGATAATATTCGGAATATCCTCCGATTGCGATATGTATAATTTTTATAATATAATAATCGAAGCTCTCAATAGACACGAGCGCGATATAATTATTGTCACGTAAATATAGAAAATCGAAGATTTTTCGACAAACATTTGAGGTCTGTAATGTTTGCGAATATACAATTCGCCGACCGATATATTTGCGAATTTTTATAAGATAAATCGCGATTTAAAATTCGCGATAAAACACGATGAATAAATAAATCGATAATATTCAAAATATTCAAATGCGGATACGCGAGTGACATACCGGTAATATCCGATAAAAAGAGGAGCGATCTTAAAAATGGAGAACGATTAACATCTTGTTTCTACATCAGACTTCGCAAGATCAATCTACAAAGAAAAGTTAAGTGATCCATTGAACGTCGGGAACTTCACTGTAGGAGGGAACGAATCCCGGATCTTCCGGACTATTCCCATAGCAATGATTTTAGTAATAAATCAACGACAATTATCCCTCGTCATTATCTTCAATTCACGAAATTGATATTCACGTCAGAAAACATGTTCTCACATTGTTAAGAAATATATTTCTTCATTGAAAAATAAATGGATATAACGATTTTTTTTATAGAAATGTGATTACGAACGATTATATTTATAAATAATAAAATACATGCATTATTGGAGTTTGTGTTAAATGTGCGAACACATAATTTGGGGTACCGTTTGCGCGCGCGAGACGAATCGAACCCGATAACAGCAAAATTTAAAAAATTTCAATTCGAGTAGTGTGCAAAATAAAATAAATAAAATAATTTTAAATATATAATTAATTCTAGATTAATCTTCTAGATTTTCTAGATTTTCTAGATTCCTTATTCTTATAACGTTTAAATTAATCATTTTTTTTCTTTTAATCAATCTTACTGATATAGGAGTACCCATTCGATTCGTCTCTAAATTTTTAAGTATTCGCACATTTTATGTAACATTCATATATAATTTCGCGTATATATAATATATCATATTAATAAAAATTATAAAAATATTTTGGATACGTTAATTTGTGCATGTATTTTATTATACATATATATAAAATGGTATATACCTAAAAACTAATATTCTAAAATGGCGATGTCCAATACCTGCAAATAGTTTCTCAAAAGAAACTAAAAACTAATATTAATATCCCCAGTACCTAGAAATAATTTTTCAAATGAGATAATTACTTAATAATTAATAAAATATATTCGTTTGTAATCATTTTTATCCAAAAAGTTAATAGAAACTAATTATAATAAGAAATTACTTGAAAAATAGAAATTTATACACAATGCTATATCCATATTTAACCTACTATTAAACCTTTCTGGCATTAGACAATAATAATTCCAATCCTAATAATGACAGAACATTTTTAACGAAGAAAATAATAGATGCATTTCTCTCACATCTAAATATATATTATTTAAATTAATTCGACTTTAAAGAAGCGCATGGCGTTCGTCGTTGAATGACTACCGAAATCATTGCTGTCGGAAATTGCCAGGAAAACCTGGGATTAGTTCCATTCTTACAATAAAAATTCCCAATTTTCAACAGGGCACCGAACTAGACGTCGCGAATGGATCTTACAAGAACCGATGAGAAATAATTCTCCATGATGAAAATCGTTTCGACTCCTCGGCGGTACGAGCCACGCAACTTTCATTAACGTTTATCTAACGAAAGGAACAACGATAACTCTTTTATTAAAATAATAATCTCGTATAAGAACGCGAAAAGAACGCGGGAGAAACACGGTGTTTTCGCAACCATAATTTATTAATTTATTTATAAATATTTTCCGATACGAAATTCGTAAATACACAAATATGACCGAAGAAACAAATTATTAAATTGATAATAATTAACTCGCGATTCTATAACATCGAAGGTGATCGTTTAATTTTATAAAGCTAATATTTAATCGTTGACTTAACACATCGAATTTTCACACTCTTATTCCATATTTTTTTATATTTAATTAGCGCAGTATTCAGGAATATTATTTCACGAGAGAGGAACAGCGGTAAGATCCTTTATTAAAATGGCAATTTCGTCTAAGAATAGGGAAAGAATGCGGAAATAAATATGATATATTTCCGTAATTTATTAATTTTGCGAATATTTATTTCGGATACGAAATTCGTAAATATATAAATCGAATTGAAAGTAAATCATTAAATCCGTATAATAATTGACTCGCAACTTCATAACATCGAAAGCAATCGTTAAATTTTGTGAAGTTAATACTTAATCGCTAACTTAACATCGACTCTTTATACTCTTATTCGATATTTTTTTACTTTTAATTAGCAATATTTGAGAATATTATTTGAGAGGGACGGCAATAAGATTCTTTATTAAAATGGCAATCTCGTCTAAAAACGCGAAAAGAACGCGAAAAGAACGCGGAAAAAGCACAGTATTTTCGTAATCATAATTTATTTCATGAATATTCAGTTCCGCGCGATATGGAATTTATAAGTAGATTTCGAATTTATTAATGACTCTTTGATATGAAAATACAAACAGTTACTCTTTTATGAATATTTCAAAAATATATACTATAGAATCCAATATGTTAATTTAATGAATTACTATTATATAATCATTATACGTATACTTTGGATAATTTTTCGTGTATTATTATTATGTAATTTTTGGTATAATTTGCATAAGAATGTATTCATGATATTTCTTAAACACTAATAATTATGTACAATTTTCTTAATTTTCCTGAAAAAAAAAATTTTAATAATTTAGATTTTATTTTTAAAGCATTTTTAAAAATCAATTCAATTTCATTTTTTAAACTGAAATAAAGCCAAATTACAAATTTCTATATATTGTATTAGACTGCTAACACGGCCATATTTCATATGGTAAAATATAAAACAAGAGCAACCGTTTATAATTGGGCAGAATTTATGCCGTGTATCACAGAATTTAACATAACACTATCACTCTCGAAAGATGCAATTGTAATTTATATAATTATTGCTTGTATATTTATTTTAATACTATATTTTAATATTTTATAACTGCTTATATTTATTTTTATCTCGTTGCAGTTGATATTTATTTTAATAAATGCCGGCAATATGAAATGACACAATATGTATATATTAATCTAATCTGTATATGTATCCTGCCCAATTGTAAATGGTTATCCTGACTTTGGCTGTTAGCAGCCTATAATATATAATATATAAAATTTTTATAATATAAAAATTTTCTGTGCAGATTATCAATAAAAATTGATTGATATTATAATAATATATATAATTAATAAATTTTTATAGTAATGCATAATTTATAATAAAATATAAAATTAATATGTGTATAACACTTATCATATTACAAGTTATTTCATTAATTAATCATTTGGCTTTACATTAAGTTTAAAAACAATATCTACAACAAATTCTATAATGGATGAGCTATAAGAAATTAGAATAAGATAAGTGAATAAGATAAATACGCATTATAAGAATAAATTAGCATCAGATGTAATTGATAAAATTTTTAATGTTCTTTTCAATAAATTAGATAAAATTTATACAAAAATAATCTTTTCTCGATCTTCTTTCTTTATAATTAAAATACTGCAATATATTTTCGCGATGAATGCAATACATTTCGAACGAATTTATTAAAAGTTATTTAATCTATTCTAGCTCATCCATTTTAAGGCAACGGATTTATCTACAATCTCTACCGTTACCTTAAAATTAAATAAAAGTTTTTGTCACTCACCGTGGCATTGATGTGCAGCAGCGGAGTTGTCGTTATCGAAACTACGTTGTCGTTAAAACTACGTCTGTAACATACAAAAATAAAATTCATTTATAACAAAGCTCAAAATACAATCAATATTTCAAAAAATTATTATTGTTGCAGAATTTCATATCCGGTGTGTAAAATAATAAGCAGATATAAACACGTATGGGAAGATTTTATAAATTTTGAAATTATTTTTTAAATAGAAATTTTTATATTTAAAAATCTTTCTCTCTAATTTTCTCTTTAATTCCTTTAAATTATAAGAACGAATTATTATGCGTATAATTTATAACAATTGATATACTAGTAATAAATATTCACCATCAGGTTGCTTCGCCGATGCAAGATGCCTCTCCCAGGCCTCCTCCTCCTCTCACAATAGTTTGTTGGTCTGTAACATACAAAGAAGATTCAAATTGTAGTCACGGTCAAAAAATTATTATTATATACATTTAATTTTATATCCGACGCACATAAATAATAAGCAGATAAACAATTTTATAAATTTTGAAAAAATTTCTACTAATAAGTAATAATTTAAGAATTCTATTAAAAGCTATTCGAACGTAGAAACTTTTAAATTACAGTTTTTATGTAAAAATTTCTCTCTTTTTCTCTTGTTTAAGTCATGTACATAAAAAATCAAATTACACGATTAATTACTTAATTTAAATCGCGCGTACGCAATTAATAAATAATTATATATAAGCGATAATTTATTTACCATAAAGTTGCTTCACAGGTGCCTGATGCCTCTCCCAGGCCTCCTCCTCCTCTCATGTTGTTGACGCGCGATACTTTCAACGGCACTCCCGCACTCACGAGCGATATTTTTATATCGCTATTTTCGCTATTTTACGCGCGATACTTAACGATTTCCGCACTATTTCGATGCGATTAAAAATTTTATATTTGATCGCGCGATGTATATACTTAATATGTATATACTTTAGACGGCACTTCCGGTTTCGGTACGAGTGAAAATCCCATTTCACTTACGACAATCAGCTTCGAGCCAATAGGTCGGGAACGCAACGATACAACGAGCAAGGATTAAGTCCAAACCGGAAAGAAGACGAAACGATTGACGGAAATAGAGGAAAATGAAGTTCACCAACTCTTTTTCGCGCATAATTATCCTATCTCGTATCGAACCTGGACCCGCTAAGCACGATTTCAGGTGCTCCGCCCGGACATATTATGCCTCTCGCGGTTGCTATATGCTACACCAGGCTAGTAGACGGCAAAAGAAGAGGATACCCACATTTTTTAAATGCTAACATTCAGCAATTTAGAAAATGGGGAGGCAACCCCTTTTACCGAGCGAAAATCGTGCCTAGGGGAATCCACTCGACTCCTCGACAGAGTTAACACACGCAGTGCGTGTGGCTGTAGACGAGCAAAGAGAAGAGACCCATTGACGACCATTCCGAGCAATCGATTGAGTTCTAATCAATTCGGGCCGAATCACTTGACGAAGCACGAAGCGCGAGTGTACGTTGCAGAGCAACGTGTGCAAACCCGAACATCCCAGTTAATTGGCATCGGAAGTAGAGACTCGTGACAATAAATGAAATTGGGATTTTATATGAAAAAGTCCAAAAGTTCCGCGAAAACGCGACGACGCGAGAATACTACAACGCGAAAACACGGTAACGAAGCGCTTGCCGTCCGCGGCACGTTGACAGCACCGACGACGCGAAAGGGTACTTAGCTTCCCATTCAGGCACCTTAAGATTTATCATAAATAGAAAAATTTAAGGTAAACCTCAAGGCACCATCCAAGTACTAAGCCCTCCCACCGCGACAAGGTGTACCCCATGGGAGGGTTATATTATATATAATTTTATATATAATATAATACATAATTTAAAATTTATTTTGTAATATAGTACATAAATTTAAATTCGCAAATATAAACGATAAATAAAAATATAAAAGATATGAGAAAATCTATTATATAAAGCAATGTTCAAAATAATTGATTTTAAAACTAATTATTGCGCCCAATTAATTTTGTTATAAATTGCGTAATTACAAAATTATTTATATTTCTTAAATATAAACTTTTAAAAATGTGACAAATAAAAAATTTCTATTTTTTTATATATGAAGTATTTAAATAAATATATTAACATGAAATATTTTTTAAAATATAAGAAGTATCTGAAAATATTAATTAATAAACATTTTATAAACGTTTTAATTATTTTAAAATAAAATGGAATATTTTTTATAAGTATATGTATTATATATGTTACACAATTTAAAATCACTATTGAATCACAATTAAAGAAATAAAACAAAACGAGAAATATGTATATTTTGAATATTGTTACGTCCGCGGCGGCGACTTCGAGATATCGAAGCGCGTTCAACACGATGGGGTACTCGCGGACCGCGTAAGATAAGACACTCTTAACGGAAATTAAGAACTTTAATTAGAAACACAGAATACACAAACAACAAATAATAACAAGGGAAATCTCGCGATAACGACCCGTAATGTAAAACGCGTCCGGATAGCTTGACAGCTATTCTTCGACTCAGCTCACCATCGTTGTTATATAACAATATATACTATTGATAAATAATTTATATGTTGTTGCGTTCGCGGAACGATATATATCGAACGCGCGCGACACAATCGATCGGCACGCTGACGTTCGCGCAGTAAATAATAACGCGGTTTAAGGATAAGAACTTAAATAAACCACGAGTAACATACAAGAATTCAGAATAATCGTAAAACGGATCACAGATAGACGTGTCGGCACAGCTTGACAGCTGAGCTCAGACTCTCTGACAGTCGTTGTTTATAACAACATCTTGACAACGCGCGCGGAAATGATCTTCTTCCGTCGACGTACTTCCCGCCGAAAGAATTCAACAGGTGGCGAATACATCCAGAGGGATGGGACGCGGGGACGTAACAATATGATAAATAATGAATGTGATAAATAATTAAAATATTAATGACTTACATCATATCTTATTGATCCATCCACTTCCAAGACCTTCTTTTTTTCTTTTGTTTTTTTCACTTTTTCCTCGTGGCACTCCAATCCTCGTTGCACTCATTTGAATTTCTCGTTGCACTTACATTCATTCACGAAAAGTTCCTCGTTGCACTTGCAATTGTGTTTAGAGAAAGAATTTGATAATATATGAAACGTCTCACATCACTACTTCACTGCTCAAGAGCCACTGAGCGAATGATCGTAAGTCAGAAACACTACCGCGGTACTGTTTATATTGCTAAGATTGACTATGTAAAGAAAGAATTTGATAATATATGAAACGTCACTACTTTATTGCTCAAGGTTACTGTGTGAATGACCGTAAGTCAAAGACATTACCACGATACTGTTTATATCGCCAAGGTTGACTATGTAAAGAAAGAATTTGATAATATATGAAACGTCACTACTTTACTGCTCAAGGTTACTGTGCGAATGATCGTAAATCAGAAACATTACTGCGATACTCTTTATATCGCCAAGATCGACTTATACTATGTTATTGTTATAATTCGTTGTTGAAATATTCTACGAGTGATTGCCGATTAAGAAAATTTAAAGCATTGGTCGAAATTTATTTAATTCTAATAAGTATCGTTAGGGAAATTATTATAATAAGCATCAATAATCGAAAGATCATAATAAAATTAATTTTTTTATCCCCTTTTATGTATCCCCTTTTTCAATTTTTATTCGCAGTAATTAATGATTGCAATTCAATAAATATTTATCGTTGCGATACATTTTCATGTCGTGTATCATAAGTTAATTAATTTTTAATTATTAGTAATTATATCAAATTATGTTCTGATACTAATCGTAATCGTGTTTAGAAAAAAAATTCGACAATATGCGAAGCGTTTCGCACCACTACTTTATCGCTCGAGTGTCACCGTGCGAATGATAATAAAGCCGTAACATATTAACAATAGCGCGCTATTGTTTATATTGCCAAAGTCGAACACCGTGTTATCGATAATTCGTTGCTGAAATATTTTACGTACTATAACATATACTGTTATACATGAAAATATTAAATTGTAGAAGTATTTCAATTTATAGATTAATTAAACGATTATTTATTAAACAATTAATTAACATACGAAGCATTTCCCATCGTTACTTTACTGCTCGAATGTCATCGAACAAATGATAGCAAAACCGTAACGTACAAACAATAGCACGCTATTGTTTACGTCATCAAAGTCGAACATAATATTATTGATAATTCGTTGTCGAAATATTTTATATACTATAAAACAATTTATTGATTAAAATTGATTATTTATTAAACAATTTATCACGGAGCCTTTCGTTATGCTAATTATTTGCATCTATAATTCTATTGTTTTACTTCGTGTTCTCTCACAATCCAAATTATATTTAGATTGTCAAGTAGAACGATAAAGTAACACGGATGAAATATATTTGTGACTCTAAATATTAAAATAATAATTATTGTCTGTAACAATCGCAATGATCGAAGTGATTATTTAATATTTTGGATTCCTATAATTTAATCAATTCTCGATTAAATTGTATATTATTTAATTAAGAAGGATTGAGAAAATTTAAAGCATTGGTCGAAATATATTTAATTCTAATATTGTTAAAGAAATATTATAATTAGCATCAATGATCGAAAGATTACATAATTAATTCTCTTATCTCCTTTTATTCTCTTATCCCCTGTTTCAATTTTTATTCGCGGTAATGAAGGATTGCGATTCGATAAAGATTTATCGTTGCGATACAGTTTCATATTGTTAATTAATTTTCAATTAATTAATTTTTATTAATATTTAAAGCAAATTATGTTGCGATACTAATCGTAATCGTGTTTAGTAAAAAAATTACAATATACTAAGCGTTTCTCACCACTACTTTATTACTCGAGAGTCACCGTGCGAATGATGACAAAGCGGTAACGTATAGCGCGCTACTGTTTATATTTTATATTGCCAAAGTCGAACACCGTGTTATCGATAATTCGTTGCCGAAATATTTTATATATTATAAAATATACATTAACGCGAAATATTAAGTTATGTAACCATTTTAATTTATTGATTAAAATTGATTATTTACTAAACAATTTATCAAGTTTTACATTGTTTGTAACATAAATATAAAATTATAAGTGTGCTTATAAAATAATTAAGATTTCATTATATTTAATTATATTCAATTATTATTATACGCATTTAATTTTATATCCGATGTGTACAATAATAGCAAATATATGTAAATAGGAAATATTTTAGAAATTCTAAAAATTTATTTTTTAAATAGAAACTTTGATAGGATTTATATAAAAATCTTTTTCTCTCTTGTTTAAATTAATTATTTAAAATTATTTAAACAATTATTTAAACAAATAAATGTAGTCAAATAATATTTCGTGATAAATCATAATTTATTATTTGAGATTCCTATAACGATTTTTACTTGAGGGAAATTAAATAGAAAAATTACGCGAAATATGCACACGCGAAATCTATCGCATTATATATAATTACATAAAAAATTTATAAATCACTTACCGCGCAATTTTGTTACTGCATATGTTGCCTAATGCTTTTTCTTCTCCTTTTCCTCCCTTGTTCGTCCTTTGATATTTCTTCGTAGCACTCACACTTACTCCCGAAAATACGATTAATAATAATTAATCATACATGGAACGATCGCGAGACACTTTCACGGCATTCCCGATCGCGGAATAATTATATGAGAAACACACTTTATTATATTGTAAGGGATAGAACACGAGAGAAGTATGATTTGTTCGATATTTATACGAGGCCAAATTCAATACTATTCGTTGAGTAAATTTTTATTGTTGATTTTTATGTATAATATATGTACATATATTAACTCGCATTAATAAGATTAATGTAATTGAAGAAATCATGATATATTTTAATCGTTAATTCAATTATATTATGTACAAAATATTTCACATCACTATCTTATTGCTCGAGTATTGTGATTGCGAATGAGACCAAGGCTATGGCATGTAAACATTGTTTATGCCGTCAAGGCCGAATACCGTGTGTTATTGTCCGTTCGTCATTTCGAAATATTTTACGTACTTTAATACATACAAATGCGAATATTAACGTATAGAAGTATTTTTAGAGATTATGTCGATTAATTAATTAATGCATCACGAAGCCTTTTATTATGTTAATTACTTAGATTTGTGATTCGATTGTTTTATTGCGCGTTCTTACAATAATCAGTATATTAACTGATTATTTTTGACTGATCTTTTTACTAATTGATCAATATTTTGGTCAATTAACCAGTTTTTGTATCAGTAACTGGTAAAACTGTTTCAATATACTAGTTATTTTTTTTAAGAAAATAGAATGATAAATCGCGATCAAATTATATATGATTTGAAATATCATTTAAGAAATAATGCTTTGCTAAAGATTGATTTCGCAACAGAACAATAATTTATTATTTCGGATTTCCGTTACTTGATTAAATGAATAAATTCCGCGAAGTAATGCGTTTCAAGAACTTTTATCGCGATGTATAGATAGTTGCATATTATTTATAAAAGTTAAATATGCTTATTATTATAGCAAACAATTTTCCGATATTGATCACAATCGCGTCTAGAAAAGGAATTTAACGGTGCGTCATTGTATGACATGTTAAAAAAAATTTAGATAATAATATGAAGTTATATAAAACGTTTCACAATCGATATGCAGACTATAATGCTGTATTTCGTAGTAATTTAATTAATTTGTATGAAACGCAGAATCTGCCGATTTAGAAAAAAATATTTAAGATGTCTACCGAACATTTACATATCTAAACAATGTGCATGTCCATGTTCTTCTTTTTTCTGCTGCTTTCTTTCTGTTTCCTTTTATTTCTCTCTTCTTTTTTTCTGTTATTTGAGAGAATCTATGTTATGCGATAAATTTTCTATGAAAGAGAAATATTTGTAAATTTTGAAATATAGCTGTTTACTTTTTGACATTCGATTTAGAGCTTGAATAGAATAATTATTTGTTTATATCGTTATTTTGTCATAAATATAATAGCATTAATTTAATAAAAGAAAGAAATAGAAATTATATAAATATGACAGCATTAATTTAATAATTCTAGAAATTTCATATGTGTCATTAATTCTTTCGCGAAATTATCATGACTTATTTACAATAAAGATAAATTAAAGTGAAGTGCTCGATAAAGAATCTCGGTTAGGATTAAAGGATTAAATATACTTACGATTGTTATATAAAATTAATTATATTAGTCTAGAAATTAAAAGTCATCATTATTTTTGAGAAATTATCGCAATTTATTTGGAATAAAAGTAAATTAGTTAAAATAAAGTGGCTCATGCATCAAAAATTCTGATAGAGTAGGATCAAAGTCGATAAAGAGCAATAAAATACGTTATTGCGTAAATATTAGAATAATTCTCTGTATTCATTATCTCAATGCATTCATTATCTCGTTATCAGAATAATCATTATTGACATTTGATTAAAAGACATTGTATATATAAAACGATGTAACTAATATTACTTGTCAGTCATCCGAATTTTGGTATGAAATCAAGCGACGTCCAAATATCAATAGCAAACATGAGATTCACCGTAGCATTATGTTTTTTGGCTGCACTTTGGACCGTAAGTTCTCTGTAAAAAATTAAAAATATAACATTTTTATATAACATTTTTAGATTTTATTTTTTGACAAAATATGTCAAACATACTTATAAAGATTTAATATCGGAAATTTAAATTATTGTGAAGAAAAATGATAAAACTAAAACATTTGTTAAAGAAAAACCTTAAGTGTATTTCTTCATTTCCTCTTTCATTCTTTATCTTTCTTTCTTTCTCTTTTTTTTTGAAATTATTGAATATTTAAAATTCTGGTTTTAAAACCTAGTATAATAATCTTATCGAAAAATGTACAAACATTAATTCTACAACAATTAATTCAACGAATTAATAAAAAAATTGCAAAAATATGCATTTGCTCAAAATACTTATTATTGTGTTTATCTGTCGATCTTAGGTTGATGCTAATTCAATACAACCTCTGGACGATTTTGAAGATTTGAGAACTGAAGTAAGAGATGCAAAATGGAACGTAGAGGATATTATACATCAACTTTACCTTCGTCGTAACCAGGCCGAAGAAGATACTAACAGAAAAGTTACAGACAAATGGGACGAAGAACAGGACAGTTACAGATCATACAAAAATCAATTGCTCATAGAGATCGGGGTAATCATTTAATTAATTTGTAATCGAGTAATGTAGCATTTTTATGATAGTTTATAATAATTATTATTCACTTAATAAATTGTTAAAGGTAAACACAAATCTTTTGATAAATTTGTCTTGATTATTGAGATTTCTAAAAAAATGTATATATTAGGTAAAACCAAATTTTTTTTATAATACAAGAAACTATAATTTATGTATAATTCATGCAATTTCTTAATACAATTTTTTAATCTCACACAAATCATGTAATCATATAATTAAATTAAATTATAATAATGATATTGGTTATAGACTAATATTTTATTTTTTAAACAGAATACATCCATTAACATATTTTAATTTATTTTTATATTTTAACATATTTGAATGTTTTTATAAAAATCTGTAAAAGAAGAAATCATAAAGTCAATTATGCATAATAATACCAATTTGTGTACAGAAATTTAAATGATCATGTTCCACACGTCAAATGTTAACAAATCAATAAAATCGTCAAAATAATGCGTGTTTGTTATCAGGGATAACAATATTATTACGACATTATGTTAAAATCATAAAATGTTTTTATATTAAAAAATGAAACGTAACTATAATGTAAAATTTTATTATTTAAATAATATTCTTTAGTATCTTAATATTCTTCAAAATCGAGCTCAAGTTTATTGAAAAAATATGTGAATCTACTAAATCGATATTGAATAAAATAAATAAACACGTAAATATACATTAGTTAATTCGCTATGTCATTTGTTTATTTACTTTTAGAAAATAGTAGACGCTGCTAAGGGCAGGAATGTAGAGTCATGTTACAAGGAGGCTATTGATGGCATTGAAGAAAATGAAAAAGTAGTAAATGAAGATGCTAAGAAATGTATTGATATTGCTTCAAATTCGATTAAGACCAATCTTGGCTTTCTCGACAATCTCATTTCGGTATGTTTTCACAATTATTATTGCATATTACAATCAAAATCGATCTTGCATGTTTTGAATAATTAATATTGAACTAAGATTCTAATCATGTTAACTTCTTCTTCATAGACTGGAAATGAGCTGTCATCAGAATTGGACGGTATTTTCCTCGATTGCCACGATATTGATGATTCAAAGAAGCGGGGTTGCATCGTATCTGAGTTGGCGGATACAAAAAATGACATAAAGACTTTAATTACCGATACTAATAGTGCTGGGAATACTATCGTACATTTGTCCGACAATATTATTCTACGAGCCACCAATTGCCTGAAAAAGGCTTATTCATTCGCATATTCGGCGGGCACCACAATTATAATGAGACTCACTCAGTGCATTGAGGGCGAGGTAACTGAAAGTTTAACTACGAGAAAAGTTACGACAAAAGCTCCAATAAAATCTACGACAGTAAAATTATAAGATTTTTAAGAGACTATTTTCAACTATACTCCGTATTTTCAACCGTAACTAATACGTTTGGTTATAATTACTTTTGAAAGGAAATATATTTTAGACTGTTAATTAAAAAAAAGCATCGTTCTGATTATGTACATTCTCTATTTTAAACGAAATTTAAACGAAATAACTTATATAAGAATAATAGTATAAAAGTAATATTATAAAAGATAGATTTTATGTAATAAGAGAAAGAAATAAAATATAATTATAAAATGAGAATTATTTGTGTCGATATGATTCTTTATATCGCTTGCGATTAATCTTTATTATTCATTTCACGCAAGATGAAATTAGGATAAGTTACAGCTTATCTTTATAGATTTTAATATATGCGCTATCTCTTTCGTGAAATTCAACTATCTAATCTATTGATTAATAATCTATGACTAAGATCTATAATTAAAGGTATTTACTTATTCATGCTACTTATGTAAGTAAGTATTATCGGTAGTTCATTAAAATGTGATACAGAGGGAGATAAAAAGACATTTTGATAAACAAATTATGCTGATATTTCGTTATGACAAACTTTTATTCATGTGTCAATGAATAAGAAACATTTTATAATTACATAGTGCTCAAACAAATATAATTGCAAAATTGAATAAGATTATTATTTATGGAAGTAATTCAACTATCCAATACACATTTGCATAAATATTTCACGTATATATATATATTTTTTATTTGGTATCTGCGAAATCAGATACTAATTCTGAATATTATTAAGCAATATAATTGCTTATCTTAATTCCCTCTCCTTCCTTTACTATCTCTCAAAGCTTGTCAAAATATTTTTTATCAATCTGTAATAAAAAGACGCAATTAATATTATACTTCTCACAATTAATGGTCGATTTATCGGGTTAACAGCCACTTCCAAGTGATATCAGCGAGCAAGCATGAATATTTATATAACATTACATCTTTTCGCCATATTTTTATCCGTAAGTTATTTTTTTCTTTGTTTTAAAAAATGATGCATGATATCTTTTTTGTTTTTTCGTAGAATGTTTATTCAAAGCCTAATAATCAACAATTAATATCTAAAATATCCAATTATATTGTGGAACCAAGCGGCATTTTTGTAGATGTAAGTGTTTAATATATCATTTTTAATGTGATTAATAATCTACCTATTCATGCTACGTGTTTTTAAATTTTTTTTAAATATATTCCTTCATTTAAAAAATAAAAGCTTAACTAAATTTAGATATTCAAGTTTAAACAATTGACAAAAATGTTACACTTATTTAAAATAATATACTAATTAATACAATATTTATCTTTTAATCATCTACGCTATCCATCATTGAAGGATTTGAACAATTTAAGGCTTAAAGTGCAAAATGCGATAAACAATGTAGAAGATATCATACAACAATTTAAACATGTTCGTACAGAAGTAGAAGAAGATACCTACAGAACAGTCTTACAAAAATGGTGGGATAAAATGGATAACTTTAAAGATTATGTATATCTAGTGCTCGAGTCGATGCGGGTGAGTAATAATTCGAATTAAAGATAATAAAATATAGATAAAATAATATTTTGATATTGTTAACTTATTGATATTGTATTGATAATGAAATAAGCGCTAAAGAAAGGATATTATATTGATAATAAGAAATAATAGAGAATGCTATAATTTTTAATTTTATTATAATATTGTTTCGTTTTTATAAGTCAAAACAAAATTCTAGTTATCAAGGATTCTATAAATCTATTGAATAAAGATCATTACTTCGTAAAACGCGATATATGATATATTTGATAATTGCAAAGCGCGACATTCAATAAAACTCATAAATGTACATAATTGCATTCGATTATTCTAATAATATATTAAAACATATTATTGTATCAAATTATTCATTTTTAGAGAGAAGTGAATAATGCTAAGACGGAGGGTAAAGATGCGCAACATTGCTACGATGCTAATTTTTGTGCCATAACCGAACACAGTGATATTGCATATAAAGCTGCAACAAAATGCGAAGATTCAGCTAAAAATTCCACTAAAAAAAATCTCGAGTTTGTCGGTACTTACATCTCGGTAAATTCTCACTTGTTATCATACATATATTTTATCTGAATAATTTTTATCTGAAATATTTTTATCTAAATAATGATTATAAAGCAATGCTCCGATTCCTTCTTCGTACATGCATGTTCGTGCGGCAAAAAAACACAAAATATAATAGACAATTATAATAGAAATATTGTAATAGACAATTATAATAGAAATATTATAATAGAAATATTATAGACGACAAAATATTGCGCATTCGAAAAGAAAATCAACACATATTATGAATGTGCAATACACATATTTTTGAAAAAGTTTTATAAAAAGTTTACATAATTGGCAAATGTTTACTTTAAGTTACACAGCACGAATAATTTTTATTTCGACATATATTATAAAGGGTACGTTCCTAAATCCTGTGTAACTTAACGTAAATATTTATTAAATAATTTAATAGGGCTAACAATGTATGTCTTTCTATTAATGCCAGGTATTTTATATGGTAGGTATGATATTGTATATTTGTGTATGTATATATGTCGTGCATGTGCGAAAGAGGGAGCCCCGAACGAAACAGTAACATAGACTAAATTCTAATCATTTTAATTTCTTGCCTCCACAGTTTGGAGAAACATTAATAACGGAATTGGATGACCTCTTCTTAAACTGTCATGACAGTGATAATACTAAAATGCAAGCCTGTATTCTAACCGAATTGGGAACAATCAACAATAATGTGAAAATCTTTGAGGAAGATGTAAAATATATCAAGTCAAATGCCTCACCCATATCCGATTCTGTAATTCTACAAGCCAAGAGATGCCTGAACAATGTTTACTCATGGGCGCAAATAGAAAGCAAGAACGCTATGTTGTCTAATTCCAGATGTGTCCAAGATGTTCTGAAAAATAAGAAAAACATGATTAAGAAATTAGCAGTTACGCAAACATTATGCAAATTACAATTTACTTCTATCTTTGAAGTTCTTCTCGAGAAAAAAAGAGGGAATATAAAGAAAACATTATGTATTCAATAGAATCAATTCAAAGCATTGTTATGACTTACACTCCTTATATTAAAAAAGGCTTTCATTGTTGTATAACCTATTATTTTTGTATATTTCTTTCCTATATGCACGCACACACACACATACACATACACAAATCAATGATATTATGACAAAAAATAACAAACAAATATTAAACTATATTTGCTAAAAAAATTAACTCTAAATTTTTCTTGAATAAATATAGTTTTTTATTCATATATCTTCATCATTTATCTTTTTATGTACAATATCCTTATAACTAAACCTAAATAATAATTCGAACAAATAGCAAGACTGGCAAAAATGCTCAAACAATGCATTTGTAATCTTTATAATTTTTATTCTTCAATTTTAGGTATGGAATTATATTAAACGGTTTGTTAATTCGAGTATAAAATGCAAAATGGAATGTGGAAAATACCATATATCAATTCTATTGAAAGTATATATAATAAAATCGTAAAAGTATTTATGATAAAATCGAACAGAATGCCGATCTAATAATCAAAAAATGATTAAAATAAATGGAAAAGTACACAGAACACATACATACACAGAAATTATGTTACGATATCCGGTATAAATTCTGCCCAACTATAAATGGCTGTCTTTGTTCCGCATCTTACCATATGAACTATGGGCTCATAGATGGAGGAACTGGACAAGGAAAGGTCTTCGCATGGTTACCATTTTCGAGACAGCGAGCCTATGTTATACATAGTATTATGGCTATTAGTTGTGTAAGTGAACGAATAATGAACAGTTTACATTCGTATATATACGTTGTGCATTTAAATCCAAAAAGAATGAGAGTTTTCATAAGAAAAAAGTTACGATGTCATGTTGTAAAAAATTGCAAAAATCGAACATGGTTTTCGGATGTTTTTATTTCCTCAGGATGAGAAACGAAAACATTTATGGGCTGAGAAATGTGATAAAAATCCAACACAGTGCTAGGTTATGTGAGGTGTGAAAATATATTATTTTCACTCGATTAAAAATTGCATAATTATTAGAATATATTATTAAAAAAATTATAAAAATGCTTTCTCTTGTTTTTACAGTATCATTTTGATGATTCACATTTCGAAAAATCGATGACAAGATGAATGGCGGAAACTGAAATCCAATGGCATTCCAACTATTTTCAAAAGCGAAATAATTAATTCCGGAGGTATATTAAATGATTTAGATTTAACTGATAATAATTCCAAAACAATTTATTTTATTTTGGAATTATCATCAATTATTTTCTTGTATTATTCGTAAATATATATATATTGTTTCACGCAACAATTCTTGTTTATAGGATAGAAAAAAAATTCAATCCAAAAATTGCGACATTTTATCTAATTTTAATTTTGGATGCAATGAAAACGTCACTACTAAGAATCTACGAGTGAACAACGGATTCAATTAGTCCTAATTGCTATAAATGTAAGTGTACAAATGGATGATGAGATAAATGCACAACAGAAGTTACAAACAAAGTCTATGAAGATTAATGAAGAAGAAAATCTGATAAATTAATGAAATAAACTATTTGCTCAAACAACTGGAGCAAGAATGATCAAGAAGTACCCATAGACAACCTATTATTTAAATAATTATATATTTTGAATATTATTGTTATTAACATATATTTTTTATTTATAAAATATATATATATATATATATATATATATATATATATACATCTTTTCAATAGTATATTTATTTCTATTTACAAAAATATACACGTATAAAATGCATCATCTTTTCTACATAATCATCTATTCAATTACTTAGCATTAGTTTTTTATATTATTCAAACTATTTAAAATTATTGTCATTGTTTGTTAAGTTCTTTTTATAAAAAAATTCCTGCAATATTCTTACAAATCTAATCTATGCATGAAACGAAAATAATCTACATTTGAATTAATGTTTTTTTGGTTAATCAGCTGAGCCACGATTGCCGCCATTTTTGTACCAAATTATATGAAGCGGGTGCAAAAATCTTATTTTGTCCAATTCCTTCATTTATGAACCTTAGGCCTTAAGCCGTATTAGCAGTTTCTATAAAATATAGAAGTCTGTGCTTCTGCCTCTATCTTGTCCAGTCACACGTATTGACATTTGTGAAAGGTCGATACCATAGACATTGTATATCCCACTAAGCAGAAATTTATTTCTATGACATAATATACATAATAATAATACTCATTTAATACATAATAATAAAAATATTTAGTAAAATAATTAGTAAAAAATTAATAAGTAAAATATTAGTAAAATATATTTAGTAAAAATAATAAAAATAAATATAAGTAAACATAATATCTATATGTATACAGAGGTAATAAAATAATATGTATAAAGAGATAAAGAGATAATATGTACAAAGAATATTAAGAGTATTAATAGTGCAGATATACATTCATACTCTTGCACTTTTAATTTAAGGTTTTTTTTCTCATACTCGAGAAGGTAAGGTATAAAACAAGTGTCTAAATATTTCAAATGATCAAAGTACCAGAGATTCGGTTCGTACACCTGTAAAAATTTTAAAAGAAAATTTTGTGAAAATGAAAATATAATGATGATACATATTTATATAAAATTATTATAGAAAACATTATACAAAATATTAGAGTTAAAAGAGATTAGATTTTCATACTTACATCGTCAGTACTAGTTTCAGATTTTTTAATCGACGCTTTCATTTTAGCATTTTCATTAAATTGGTAAAATTGGTTTCGTAAATTTTGAAACTTTGCGGCACACATGCTTTCTGTAATTCCAGGCTTAAAAACTGAGACAGCGGCACACACCTTTTTTAATGCTTTATTTCGAAGATATTTATTATAATAATGAGCCGCATTCACCGCATATAAACATGGTTCTTCTTTATAAGCTTTTATTAAACACAAAATAGCTTCTTTAGACCAGTTTTCCTCTTCGTTTCCTTTATTTGTGATGATTATATTCTTCTCCATTTGACAACACTGAGAAAATAACACAACTTTTTTACATAACCTAATCTAAAAGCTAAAGCTGTTTGATTGGCTCTCCCAATGAGCGAACGCAGAATCATACAAGAAAATAGCACTTGTTCTATCAGAAATCCAGCAGATCAGTCAGCAACGTGACCAGCAGCACCGACGCCAGCGGAGACACGATCTCCATCAGCCTAGCAGACAGCAAAATTGCCATCACTGGCGCAAGCAATCCAGCAAATAAAATAGCAACCGTGTGTCGCTGGCTTTATACGAAAATATGTACAATACATACAAGCTCCACAGTCTAAATTCGAATATCTTTCTATATAATAAATAATTTTATTATTTAATTTTTATTTTTTACTGCTTTTAATCTCTGTATTAAAATTTTTTTATTAATTTTTCCATTATAATTATTTGTTGTAGTCACATTGAATCTAGCATTCTTGGCCATTTCTGATTGGCTATTTTGTGGACGACTTCGAATTCACAGGATACGGTATACCTTTCTATCTATGTCATGAGTACACCTAGACCAAATGTTGAGGAGTGGGGATCAAGGTGTACGTAGAAAAGGATGCCCTCTGTTTTGTGCTCCTTCTTTCTCGTTTATGCATAGCACGAGAGAAAGCGTTATGCGCACGAGCGAGAGAGAATGCGAGGAGTACGGAATAGAATAAGTCCTTTTCTACGTATACTTTTACTTCTACTTCTCAAATAAAGGCTCGATTTAGGTAATTTATGCTCGGTATTCGTCCAAAGCTGCACAAATTTCGGCTGCCATACGTACTACATTAGTGGTAGTGATGTTCTGTGTCAAATGGGCGGTGGGGGTTCCACGTCCCATGTTCTACGAACTGACAGTACTGCTGCTCACACGTCATAAGAGTCGCAAACACGCTGCCGCACAGTTCAGATTGTCTTTCGGAGCAGCACGCGCCAGATGTTAAACGAGTGACATTTCTCTACGAGTGACGGGCCTCTTACTTCTGTTAATTTTTCACTGCTGTTCGTCTTTTTATTCATTAGATTCTTGTATTTTCTTGTGTTCGTGGCAGATAAAACAATCTTGATAACATGTGTGGTAAGTATTGAATTTTTTGCACATATCATGCGTAAACACCGCCGTGACTTTCACCACCGGCTTGACATCGCAGTTAATAAATGGCGAATTCAATTCGTTATATAGACATTACTTACTCATAGATTCTATCTGGCCACTCGAAAATTATCACATTGTATTTAATCATGTTTGGAAACCTATAGTGTGTATATTTGCGATGAATTTTTTAGTGATGACACTAGTGTAAAATGCATTGTTATTTGAATGCATATATGTCGATATATAATTATTATATTATCAATTGGCATAATAAGCAGAAAAATAGAAATGAACAAAATTATATAAAATAAAAATCTTAAAAAATTTCCTTAAGCATAATACTTCTTGTATTATAAAGAATAAATTTAAAAATTCCAAACTTAATTTTAGAAGAGGATTAAATATCATTATGTTACAATATGTTATTATATTTTCTATTATACTTTCATATGAAATATATATATATTTGTAATCGTGAAATATATGTCCATTTAATCTAAATTAAAATAATTATTGCTCTGTAAACTTTTGTTTAATCTAAGATATCTTCTAATATATTTCCTCCATAAATATTTAAATTCTATTATCTATAACAAAAAAATAATTTTGATATAAAGAGAAAATCACACATTAGAAATTGCCATTTTTATTTAAATTCTAAGAAATTTGTTTAACAAAAAAATTTTTCAATTAAAAGTTGCTGGATTTCCAAGAGAATACTTTCATGCACTTTCAACTACAACTACCGGTTCTATCTATTATTTTATATGCATAAATCGGATAAATGATTATTCTCTTTTGAAAGGACAGAGTAGAAAGGATAAAACGTAGGAAAGATATATAGTGATAACATTTAATATATCAAGGGCATGATATGAACGGGAATAGCACATATCGAGTGACCATTTATCATAAAGCACATAACGATACGTTTTAATTTTAGACTCATTGACAAATACTGTTAATAAATTAATGAAAAATTATTAATATTTGGAACATAGAATTATACATTTTAGAAAGCTTATATTAAATTTTCTATAATGTTTTGTAATTCATTATAAAGATCAATGAAGAAAGAAAAATGTTTCTTAATACAATTTCTTTTTTTTCCTTTTCTGAAATTCTTCCTTCTCTAAATTTCTTTTAAGATTTTGGATTTTTTATTGAATTCATATTGATGGAAATAATATTAGAAGCGAGAAATCATATGAGTTTCTTGCGAAATACATTGCAACAATAAGTTTTTTTGAATGTTACATTCATAT
Source organism: Camponotus vicinus (assembly GCF_025532165.1). NCBI lineage: Eukaryota > Metazoa > Arthropoda > Insecta > Hymenoptera > Formicidae > Camponotus > Camponotus vicinus. The sequence continues at coordinate 14,008,156 of NW_028141949.1, read as the reverse complement.
TCGATAATATAGATTAATAAAATACACCAAACATTTACTTTTTTATTATACTATATTAATAAATTCATGTATAATTCATTCGTATATTTTCAAAAGTCTTACATTTTCAAAAATAGATCTTAAAATGATTGATCAATATTTACAGCTATTTATTAATTTATAAATCAAAAAGAAAAATTACGGTTTGTTTATTAACTCATATATTAACAAACACGAATGGTCTCATTAAAAAAAACCCATTTATTTCGATGCATTTCGTAAGCAAAAAATTTATATGAATTATTTCTCTATTTTTGATCATAAGTTAACTTGATTGTAATAAACATATAGAAGTCTTAATTACTGATAATTCAAAAATAATGCAGAAAGATATTATTATTATATTAGAAAGTAAGAGAAACAAATTATTATATTATTATATTGATATTATTATATTATATTATTATATATGATTGATATTATTATATTATTGATACATATAGATTTTGTGCTGAATAATTCTATTAATAATTATATTTCGATCTTCATAACAAAATAACAAAATTTTTGTATAATATAAATATTGAATAATTTATCTTATCTCTTTTAAATTAGTTTACCATGTTAATACTCAACATGAGATGCAGTTGATAATGTCAGTGATATATTTCCCTAATTTATGACACATATATTTGCTTATGGTTAATGTAATGAGCAATATTGATTATTATTTGTCAACATTATTTCAAGGTGGATCAAAAATGAAGTAATGATAATTCCTTAATTGAATGAACATTCGAATTTATTTAAACAGAATATAAAACATATTATTGATATATTTACATACATACATACATGTATGTGTGTTTATATACATATGTACACACATTATTATTAATTTGAATATCATTAAATATATTCTGTTATTAGTTATCAGTTCTGCAAGGAATATTTAGATAAAGAAAATATTATTGTTTATATATTGTTTAAAAAAATTATATGTTTATCAGAATTATTATTAATAATTCCAGTTTCCAGAATCTCGAAATGTCTTATGTAATAACATTGCGAAATTAATTTGTTTCTCTTACTTTCTTAAGAAATATTCTTTTAATATATATAAAATATGTATAAAAGTTTATAATTGGTAATTTCTCTTTTTATCACGATAACACATATATTTATATGTTCCTATATACTTAGAATATAAAACGTTGATCTCTTATTGTATTTGTTTAAACAACTTTATCTTAAATAAATATCTGCAATATGTTTGCAGATAGTTTAGACTTAAATTTAAATTCTGTAAATCTTCGAACGAAACATCCAATTCAATTACCCATTTAATCTCTATAGAAGAGATATTAAAAAGTGGACTTGTAAGTGTGCTCTTGTATTACAACTACTTATTAGTATATTTGTTGGTGAGAAGGTTTCTGGTTTGATATAAGGAAATGTCGACGACGATCGGTTCGGTCAAGTGAAAGTCTTTTCGTGGTGGGCAAACCTGGGAGAATGCAGAAACATAAGATAGTTAGCATATGACATTTAGCAGAAATGTTCACCTTTAGACACGATTTCTTTCTTTTCGATCAATCCTATCATTTCGTTTGTCGCGCGAGATTTAACTAATTCAGATTCAAATTCAATTTTCAGATATTCGAGTTTTAAATATTTTCGAAGTATTTGAATATTCAGATCATTATTGAATGTATATCGATATTGATAACATATTATAATACATAATATTCCTTGAAAGAGAGAGATAAAGAGGAAGAGAGAGAGAGAGAGAAAAAAAGAGGCAATGTGTATGTGTGTTCAATATTTTCATGTCACAAATTTTATGTAATTTTACATTATTATATTCTCTGATACTTTATTTACTGTATTTATAAATGCAAATTTACTCATTGAATTTGTTTAAATATTTAAAGATAATTAACTCGTTTACATTCTGATTTTTATGCGATAAATTACTTTGCCTGCAGCTATGAGAATTTATAAAATTTAATATATATTTTATAGTTATTTATACAAGATAAAGCACATATAAATGGAATAACTCTTTGATAACTCTGTAATTGTGATTTTAGCAAAAAGAAAAATAAATTCAGATAATTATTCTATAATTTAAATAAAATTATACATTATATTATATATTTAAAATTTTTTATTTGTAGTTTAAAATTTAAAATTTGAATACATGTCGTTATTAAAAAATTTAAAAACCATTTCTTTGTCAATATATTGTTCCTTCTTGTATCGTACTTTGTAAATTTCTAATTAATTTACAATTTTTTTTAAATAATTTATTTCTGATTTGTATTTTAAGTTTAAAAACCCAACAATTATCAACAATTTATCTCTGATTTATTGTATTTTAAGTTTAAAAACCTAACAGTTATCAACAACTTTTATTAAATTTTATATTTAAATAATGGGACTTATGAATCATGCAGATATTTTTTTTGTTATTGAGTTTTATAGAAAATGTTCTTTTAAAGTGTTATTCTTCAACATAGATAAATATTGTGTAATGCAAATAGGATTATATTCATTATTAAAATTTTTTAAATTATTTATAATTTAATAAATTATTTATAATTTTTAAGCTTTAAACGTTAAAACGTTTTATTGTTCTTTGGAATATTACTCAAAAATAACAGTATTAATATTTACTCGCATTTTCATATTATAATTCATCAATATTTCCTTGTGTATTCGTAGTATAAGTATATACATTTCAAATAAAAAAATATTTCATGTAAGAAAATCTATATTTTCATATCTATATTTTCATTGGTATAGTTTAATTTCAATACTCCAAAGTCTCTAAATGTAATTTGAGTTGGAGAAGCTCTGCGATATTAAAACTTTATGTGCAATTTAATTTTGGAAGTTTTTTGCCAAACTCAAGTCTTAGATGCGTGCTTAATGAAGTCACTATTTTCATTGTTGATGATATAGATGTTTTATATCAAAATATTCGATAATTCTCTACTTCTGAATTAAAAACAATTTTTTAATAAATAAATACATGATAAAAAAGAAATAAGGCAATATTGTGTGTGATTGCTGTGTACCATAATTGGTAAAACTGTATTCGCTTAAGGAAAAAATAAGGAACATAAGAACAAAATAAAAAGAAAAGAAAAAGGAAAGAGAAGGAAAAAAGGAAAGAGAAAGAGAATTAAGTGGTAGACTTTCAGAGTGAAATCAACTGATTGTGAGACTAAAAGTGGGACAGTCATCTACAATGCAATGAGAATAATAGATCGTGCAAAAAATATGTTCGGATATTACACTTCATTCGCAGTTGCAAGCTAATAGTTCTGTTTATAATGTCAAAAATAGAAGAAGTTTTACAATATAATTGTGTTAATTTTTATTACAAAATTTTTATTGAAATTTAATATAAGGGAAGTTTCGATTAAGCATTTAAAAAAATTTTTTTAACTATAGTGTACTTGTATTACATATGTAAAAAATCTGAGCTTATTTATTAAAAATCATCGTAAAATCAATATAATATAATATTTATTAAAAATCAATATTATATTATAATATAATTTAGTTATTTAAATCTATATATATGTGTTGTGTATATGTATCTGCGCGGAAAATTTATTTAAATTTTATGGAATAGATTGTTGTTTCTCAGAAACAACAAAAATTTATACATTATTCTAAAATAATTATATTATGCAACTGTAGAGAGAGAAAATATAAATTTAAATTAATCAAATCTTATAAATAGAATCTACTCTTAAATGCAAGATAACTCTTGACAATAGAAATCCACTTATTTTCTAGAAACATTTTTATTGATCTGCCCAGAATTTGTTTGTAAACTAAATTACTTCTTTAATATTCGTTTATAAGTAAAAATAAACTTGGCAATAGAAATCCATTTATTTTCTAGAAGCATTTTTATTGATCTGCCCAGAATTTGTTTGTAACTAAATTACTTCTTTAATATTCGTTTATAAGTAAAAATAAACTTGTAAATTAACTTGTAGAATAAATCCTGGACATAATCCTATATATATTGTGACATCCATAAAAAAATAAATATAAATTAATCGAATAATTATATTTTTCATATAGATAAGCTATAGGTAACCTAATCTAAATGCTGCAGGGAACTTTCTCATTTCTACACGTATCGATTGCTAATAGAAACACAAATTGCTTGTTGGAATCGCCATTCCATTTGATTCTATTTTGAATTGTATTATTGTGATTATCAAAAATCTAGTTCATTTTGTGATCAGATTATATCCACTACATTACATTCATCATCATCGCCACATACCTAATCGTCCTAGCTATTTTTTTTTGCAAGAAGAGAGAAAATTCATTATGCACTCCCGGTCCGGTGGGGAATGTGGGACTTCCCAGCGATGGATGCAATGCCGAGTATACCCACTAAAAATCCCTCTTTTGCAGTTTGTTTTCGGCCACTTTATTTGGATCCTGGACACCGTTTGCACATATTATCAAGCCCCGAATCGGTTGAGCATTACTGCCCATTCCGATGTACTCGATTCCTTCCTTTTACCACAAAAGAAGGAGAGGCTCAGCAGGAATCTAGAAAGCTTTAAACGACCTTCTTGCGAGTGACACTCGTTTGACCACGTTATAATATTGATCACGGTCCCAATTAACCACGTTGATATTGATATTAATTACATTAATATCGATCACGTGTGCCTTTCATGTTGCACCAAAATTGGTTTTCTCTCAAGGTTTTCCTTCCTTTAAAGCGTAGTTCTTTAGACCCTCCAGAAGCTCACGGGCTGCCCAGCCCGGATTATTTATCAAAGTTTTCCTTCCTCTAAGTGCGCTCTTAGCGACTGCTTGAAGGCTATTATGACAAGATGGTGCACTATCGGGGAGGGGTAATCTTCCTAATCTAACTTAATATAATTTAATTCTCATTGACAATCATTTTTCCCCACCAACATCATCACTGCTATCATAATCGATCATATCAACAATCAATATATATAATTCAAATAACACAAAGTAGCACATATATACAGAAAATGGTTTTAGATTAATCAATAACTGTGAAGCTTTATCATGATTAAATAGTTTACAACTAATTTTGATAGGTTGCCATCTATCGATGGTGAGCTTTTTGGAAATTCTCTGGAACAGTACAAAAGTTGCATTTATAACTTGCGCAGGTTAATATGCTTTCAAACTTTCACGATACCTCGCTTGCCTCGAAATTCGAGAGCGAAAATTTAGGCTAAAGTGGACGTCATTCTTTAAATTAATCGAATGATGTTATATATTTTATATGAATATATAATTTATTTTTAAATATAAAATTGTAACTTTTTGCATCTTGCGTATTCTTGATATATAATTTATACTTTTACGTCTACGTATCTTATTTGATAAATTAGCATGTTGATGAAAATAAAATAAAAAATTTTGTTATGATTTCTCTTTTTTGAGCCTCTAAATAAATCGAATTTCGTATTTTTTTGTGTTCCATCACGAATGCAATCTTCAAAAACGAATATAAAGTTCAGTAAAATTAACAGATGATCTGTTTTCATTTAATGGCGTGAATGTTTTAGTATGTTTTTCTGAATGATTTGCATGTAAAGCAGTAAAAGTACACAAGTATAAGTTTAATGTACTTTATAATATATTATATTAATATCACTGCCAAGATTTTGTTTGCATCATGCGCATTCAATAATATGAAATTTTATACACATACATACGTACATACATACTGTTATTTAAATGATTTATAGCGTTATTAGGAAAAGGATTGTAATATCTTTCACTATCAATGATATCTCAACGATAATTGAAATGTATTTTTATTATATATATCGACAATTCGAGTAATAATTAAATTATATACCTTTGAATCTTCAGGGATTTTTGCTTATTTGAATTATTTGACGCCAAAGAGCAGGAAGGAAATCTTGGAGTTGCTGGTTGTTGGCTTGAAAAGATTAGAATATCGCGGATATGACTCTGCAGGTAAGATGACATCTTAGTTGCAAAAATTTTTTCCTGCATAAAATTACATACGCATATTTGTAGAAAAGAACGAAGGAAAATATAAAACGTTTCGAAGTAGGAAAAGTATTTTGATACAATTTATCTTATTTATACTAGAGGATAAATATTGATATAAATTATAAAGTTTAAAAAATATTTAAAGGTAATCATATTTGAAAAATAATATTGTTTATGATCTTTTTTTTACTTTAAATTTTATGAAAAGAGTATAATGCTCTTGCTATGTTTCATTCTCAGAAATATACATAAGAAAGTACTTCGAGTACGAAAAGCAATTTTAAATGACGTATAAGTCATTTAAAATGAAATTGTTCTGAATAATTCTACTACTATCTAAATGACTTATATGTCGTTTAAAATTGCTTTGAATATATCTACTGCATTTTGAATATATCTACTGTAAAATAAAGAAGTAGTATTAGACTATATTCGATTCGAGTATATATTGTTTTTTTCCAAACCTCGTTCTGATTAGCAAACTTGTTTCTGAAAGAAAAAGGAAAAGCTATTTCGTGTTCTCGCACAAATAAATAAATAAAGTTACGATATATTGGTCGTAAAAATATTTTTCACGAAGTGTTCTTTCGTTTTCAGGCGTCGCTGTCGATAGTGCGGATGGTAAGGACATGTCGATTATCAAGAAACAAGGAAAAGTTAAGGCTCTCGAGGAAGAGATATTTTGCCGTAAGTGTTGGCTGTAAACTGTGAAATTATTCGTTTTTGCTATCGTCATTGAAAAAAATACATATCCAATATAAAATCTTTTATTATGTTTCTTCGCAGGTACCAATCTTGATTTCGAATCCCAAATTCAGTGTCACGTTGGTATCGCTCACACTCGATGGGCGACTCATGGTGTGCCATCGGAGGTGAATGCTCATCCTCAACGCTCCGATAATGAACATACTTTTGTCGTTGTTCATAATGGTAATTTCTACAATATAAAATTTTTTTTCTAAATGAAATATTGCAACAAATAAAAGAATCTTATGGAGCAAAATTGCAAAATAGAACAGAATATTTTATTTAAAATTATGCAATCTATGATAAAAATTCTCAAAGATATAAATCTACATTTTCTTAAAATTATATCTTTATTGGAAAGAGCTAAAAATGTTTCTTAAAATTAAGAGTTGATTATGATTTTTGTTTCATCTAAATAAATCGAAATTTACTTATAAATCTTAGAGAAAATATCTATAAACTACAAATATTATTTATTTTGACTGACAATTTCATGTGTTACATTTAGACCAGGCGAAGGATAAGGGATGTTGTAACAACTATAATTTCAAAGTCGATTTTGTTGTGTATAATTCGAATTATATCCCTTTTCGAGGATGTATTTTAAAATTTTAGAGATGCGAATGTTTTAAAATTTTAGAATTAGATTTGTAAGAATCTTACATTAGAATTCAAGTGTGTTTATTTATTGGGATGTTCCTTCCATTTTTTGTAGTTCTAATGATCGTTGATTAGTAGTCGTTGATAGTAAGTCTGATATCAGCTGAAAATCCTCTGAATTGTGATTACGCAGTAAGTTATTTTTTCCAACGAAACGTTTTTTGAACGTGATTCTAGTTAATTTACGACTCAGTTAATCTCCTGAAAAATGTCAATTTCTATTTTCCTTGATTTCTTTTACTTAATATTGCTACAATTAAATGCTGTAATTGTTTACTGTTTCATTAATTAGTTTTGTCATCGATATTTTCTTATTCTTCTGCCGAAAGATATAACTGTAGGAGATATCTGCTATGATATTATTTCTTCATATTATTGCTTTTATTTACTTGGAGGATGTGATTGTAAACAAGTAATAAAATATTAAGGAAATTATATGTATCGTAGGCTCTATTTATCGAATGATTTTTCTTTATCACCAATCGAATAATTGTTGCCGCAACTTTAAAAGGAAGGAATCGTGAAGTCAACAGGATGTAACACATAAAAAGAACAAGTTTCAATTTAAAAAATCAAGTCTTTAATGTGATTTAAAAACCGTAGATAAGATTAAATCGATGTTACTCGATTTCTTTTTATAATATATAATTATTTTGTGAATACAGGTATTGTGACAAATTATAAGGAAGTCAAAACTCTGCTACAACAGAGAGGATACGTGTTTGAAAGTGATACTGATACTGAGGTTATTGCCAAATTGATCCATCATCTCTGGGTACAGCATCCCACGTACTCATTTCGTGAACTCGTTGAGCAAGTTGTCCAACAATTGGTAAGAATTATAAAGAAGAGATAAAAAAGAAAAATTTCTTTTATAAAAAGATAAAGTAAATTAAATTAAAATAAAAAAAAAACGTTCTATTATTTTTTCATAAATTTATGAAAGATAAGAAAGAGAGATAATAATTGAAAAAATATTTTAGGAAGGAGCTTTTGCTCTTTGCTTCAAGAGCAAATATTTTCCGGATGAATGCGTAGCTACGAGACGAGGATCACCGCTTCTTGTTGGTATCAAAACGAAAACGAGATTGGCTACAGATCATGTGCCTATTCTTTATGGGAAAGGTAAGTTTAAAACATCACGAATCCAATTTTGATTTATACTATAGTATGGTGGGCATCATGAAGAGATCAAAAAATAATCCTTGGTCGATGCTAAACGTCAAGTATCTAATTTAGTCTGTCGATGCTTCAACATCGGCCATATCAGTATAAAAAGGTCAAGCATCTTTAGAAATGAGGAACATTAAGTATACATCTTGTGTAATAATTAATTGTGCGGAAGTGGTAATGCCTTAAGATTTCCCTTATCTAATCAATTTAACTTTAATATCGATCCCATGTCTCACGCGATTATACATTCGAGATAAAGGCGGCTGATACGACTAACTAAGCATGTGCTTTTCCTATTAATCCCGAACTGTTAATTATTCGATATGGAAAGAAATTAGTGCTCATGTAATTAAATAATATTCTGCTTTATTATTTATATTGTTATGTCATCTAGCATTTTAATCATGTATACTGAAATAGATTATAAGTATTATATTGGATGCGATCATTGAAATTCTTAAAATATTATCTGATATTTTTATCAGAAAGGTATCTGCTGATATTCGTATTGAAATTTTGCGAATCATGTGTTTATTCAAGTAAAAATATTTTACGAAACTAAAAAAATAGTTCTCTCTCTCTCTTATCGAATTGTATTTTATATTATTAAATAGTGCTAAATATAATAATAGATATAAATCTAAAATTCTGTTTATAATTAATATTTTTTGCTTGCAATTTTGTTCCATACTTTTATTTTTTTGTATCTTAATTGCTAGAAAGTTTGAATAGAGTTGCATGATTATTAATTTATACTCTTATTGCCTCTTTTTTTAGAATGTGATAACTCTAGTGCTACATTCTTTCCGTGCGAATTTAATGTGGATAACTATATAAGTATTTCTTTTGCATGAACACCTTGCGGTTATGTTCTACTACTTTTACGCCATCAGATGATCTTCACTGCACAAACAAAGGTACATACACTACTATATGAATTTATCTTGATTATTATCTTCGCCACTGGATCTCTCACTATAATGAGAGCATGAAAAAAAGAGTACGGTATCTCTATGTGGTATGTAAATCGAAATGCTACTCGTTGATGTGGTTATTGCTTAATACGTGTGCATATGTGTGTGCAAATATGCTATATATATGCTATACTTTTTATTTTCTTTTTTGATCACTTTACGTTATAATTTTATACTTTTCGTTCAGTTTTTTTTGCGTGGAAGATAGTTTAAAAATAAGATGAAACATACGCTTTATGTTAACTATTGATTTGGTATTATACAATTTTAATATAAATTATAAACACTTAAATATGCGCTTAATTTTTTGTGTTGGCTCTTACTTGCTGCTCTTATCATTTTTGCGGTTTTTTTCACATAAAAAAAACGCGTGGAATGGATAATCCGTAATTCGAGGGACGGGTGTAAACAAATCTCATATACGTACAATGTTTTTAATATTAGTTATGTAATGCCTAAGAAAAGAATTATTTGTCAAAGTTTAACTTGTTATATCTTCTAAATCAATGGCATCCCCCACTTATTTTTGCGGCAAATTGCTCAAGATTTTAGGGAATTACTCAATTTCTTCTATAACATATTCAAGCGACAATAAAATCGGTGATGTGTAACCTTTTATTTAACCCTGCATTTTTATCATCATTAATTTTCAAAAAAATATTTACTCCCTTTAATTTTCTTTAAAATTCATAGTATTTAATTATATTCTAATGTGAAAATTCTGATTCATATTGAAATAGATTCAATAAATATTCAGTAATTTTCATTTACAATAATTCTAATTTCAACATAATATTTCCATCAGGGAAGGTGTCTCTTTTTATGAATATTTATCAAACAATTTTTTTAAAACATAAATAAAAATATTAATAGACAGATATAATGAATAAATATATGCAGATATAATAAATAAATTTTAATAATTATGATAAAGTATGTTAAAAAATACAGGACTCTTACAACAGAGATAAATACTACTTAATCGTTATAGTAAAAGTTCGAAATATTATTAAGTACTAGTGCAAAAGTATTAGCTTTTGTAAAACAATAAAAACAAGAAAATGATATATGTATTGTTTTTTTGTATTTACTTGGCTTTATGTATTTGCAGCTTTTACATGACATAGTATATGTGTTTTTGTGATGATATTTGAATTTTGAAGTTTGTAAAAAGATATGCTTAAAAAGTTGATAAATTAAGTGGTTATTAATTGGTAATTTAATGGTTATTAATTGGTAATTTAATGGTTATTAATTGGTAAATATTTTGGAAAATAAAAAAAATATTTAAAAAATTAAGAGGCTTTAAGAAGAAAATAATATCTTTTTTCAAACTTTTATTATATCGTTTTAATACTCATCGTGTGCTTAATGCTCGTTCTTTATGCCATACAATATTTACTTATTATATTGAATTTATATTGATTTTGTTACGCTGTTAGTATTGCGGCATTATTTGTGCGCTAATTGTTTTTGTTTTCTTTCTCGTTTTTCTCCTCCCGCGTCCCATTCTGTGCAGAAGGTGAAGCACCGTCTAAAGGTAATATTTCATGTTAAGTTTAAGCTTCCTTGCTTGTGTTATATTATGAATGAATTATGATTTACTTATGAGAAATAATAATCATTCATTTCTAACTTGGATAAGCGCCTGGATGTCTTGCCGACCTTTATACGATTTATAAAGCTAAGAATGGATTATGGGCAATCATATCATGCTTCAAATATGTGCATCATAATCGTCTTTTTACATGTATAATCATATATATTCTCTGTCACATATAATTTAATAACATAAATTATTCCTTTACACACACTTTTCACCTATCCATATTGAAAATATCATCCGTGTAAGAAATCATGTAATATCTATTAAAATTTATTTATAAAAATATATATTCTATTAATAGTCTTATTGATTGTGCATCTTGATCATTGGTATTACATTATGGTATTATTTATATTAATTTTCTTATTACGGTGATATTATTTTACAGCGAGCTGGACATTAACATTTGGGTATCGTTATTTCTAGGTATTATAAGATATAAAAATCTGAATTTTTTTAATAATAATCGCTATTATCTCTTTCTAATGATATTATTACATTAGACGATATTATATTTAAGCCAATTTGGTGTGGGATTTAGAAGAAAATAGGAAAAAACATAGCAATTTAATTTTATTTAACTTGTCTATGTAATAAAGAATAATCAGAAAAAAATTTTAATTATATTAAAATCTCTCAAAAAATAGAACGGAGCTCTGGTATACTATAACAAGGCTACCTTCACTTCTGTTATATGTATATCCAGAGTCATAAAATTTATCATTTTACACGACAATTACTCACAAGACTTGCATGAACATGAACTTTTTATGTCGCCAGGAGAGAGTATTGCGCCCACAGCTGTGCATTGTTGCGCAGTTAGACCGTTATCCCTCATATTAGCCGGGAGTGGCTTAATACATGGAAGTAGCTTAATGCATGAAAGGGATGTAATGTATCTTTTCGCGGTTTACTCTTGAGAGGTTCAATATAATAATTAATTATTTTATTAATTATCTTAAATATTTTAGCTAATTTTTTGTTATCACTAACATAGTGTAAAAATGAAAGAGTATCCTACTACAATGCTATAGTAATGTGAATTTTGTAATGTTCTAAAAGTAGGTAATAAATTGTAAGAACATATATAAACAAAAAAGATTTATAACTTAAAAAATCAAATTAATATATATATATATATTTTTTTGTTTACTTCGAGCTCTTTTGACAGATGTAATGTTGTCAAAGTCTGTCGTTCATAAAACATGTTTGTAAATTGAAAAAGAAACATTTTTACAATTATATGGATCTTTTTCATCATCACAGTAAAGATAGTATGTTTCTAAAACTTGACTATTTATTCCTAAGACATTTTTTTCTATATATATATAAATATTATATTTTTATAATATTGTATTACAAGCAATTCTTATTAATATAATGTATTTGTCATACACTCTTATTACTTTAAGAAATGTATGGAATAAAATAAAAACTTTGTACTAGAATATACAATATTTTATTCTGTTTTACAATTTTGCTTAAAATTGTAATTAAAAGGATATTTTTTTAAAAAACAAGACTTTTATATATTTCCGCAAAACAGAATACATTGCTAAAATTTTCACTTTTGTGCAGATCACCGTCCACATGGCAGAAACCCAGAACTTCCGATCATACCACGTAGCGAGAGCACGTCCGAATTTCAACCTCTTGAGGACAAGGAAGTTGAATATTTTTTCGCTTCTGATGCGAGTGCTATAATCGAGCACACAAATCGTGTGATATTCTTGGAAGTGCGAGAATTAATGTTTAATTATATATTATCCCAGTTTTACCCAATATCAGGTTCTGATATACTTTTTATCAATCAGGACGATGATGTAGCGGCTGTTAGAGAAGGCGCATTGAGCATTCATCGTCTTCGTCGTTGCATGGACGATCCACATGCTCGTGAAATAACGACATTAAAGATGGAGATTCAGCAGATCATGAAGGGCAATTATGATTACTTCATGCAAAAAGAAATCTTCGAGCAATCGGAGTCAGTTGTGAATACCATGAGAGGACGTTTGAATTTTCAAGATAATTCTGTCACTTTGGGTGGAATTAAAGTAATTTTTGCGAGAAAAAATATTTTTATACATTTAGTTTTATTCTTATTAAGAAAAGAATAGTAATACTTTTAATCTTTTTAGGATTATATCCCCGAGATTAAAAGATGCAGACGTCTTATGTTGATTGGCTGTGGTACAAGCTACCATTCTGCTATAGCTACGCGACAGCTTCTCGAAGAATTGACAGAATTGCCGGTGATGGTCGAACTTGCGTCCGATTTTTTGGATCGTAATACTCCAGTTTTTAGAGACGACGTTTGTTTTTTTATTTCTCAATCGGGTAAGATAATAATAAATCAACGATAATAAGTAGATAAAATTAGAAATTATAATTAATAATAAGTTATTTTATTTCTTTTTATGAATGATAGGGGAGACAGCTGACACATTAATGGCATTGCGTTATTGTAAAAGTCGCGGGGCTCTTATTGTGGGTATTACTAATACGGTCGGTAGTAGCATTTGTCGTGAGTCCCATTGTGGCGTGCATATAAACGCCGGTCCCGAGATTGGTGTGGCAAGTACTAAGGCTTATACTTCACAATTTATTTCTCTCGTGATGTTTGCACTAGTGATGAGTGAAGACAGAATCTCTCTTCGTGCAAGACGCCTACAGGTACGTTCATTTGTGTTTAATATTTATCTTTGCTAAATTAGAATCTGATTTAATCATACACATATTTTTTTCAGATTATTGAAGGCTTAAAAAATCTCGATAACCTCATTCGTGAAGTATTAAAGCTTGACGATAAAGTAAAAGAACTGGCGAAGTCCTTGTTCCAACATAAATCTCTACTGATTATGGGTCGTGGATATAATTTTGCTACATGTATGGAGGGCGCACTTGTAAGTTCACAATAAGAAGCAAAAATATGTTTCCTTGCAATTGATGTTACTACGAATAATACTTTTATACTTGCAGAAAGTGAAGGAATTGACATATATGCACAGCGAAGGAATTATGGCTGGTGAATTAAAACATGGTCCATTAGCTCTTGTTGATGATTCCATGCCGGTAATTATGATCGTGATGAGAGACCCGGTATACATGGTAAGTCTATTAAATAATTATGTTTAATAATCAATCATGTTATAAAAATATATTTATCAGACTTTTTCTTAGACGTTTTAGCTTTCTTAGTTCTTTCATGATACATTATTTTAGAAAAAACATTCACAAAGCTAGACGACTTATCACTTAAAGTATGAATTGAGCGAGAATTACACCATGCAAAAAAATTTTCGTATACTTTTTTTATTTCTTTATCTTTATCATTAAAATATTCATTTATATTCACTACAAATATTATTAGTTTCAATAATTATAATTTCGTTCGTTAATATTTCTTCGTTTTGTTTTTATTTGCAATATACAGAGAATTTTTATTATATATATTTTTTTAAATTTGTATATAAAATATATAATTTGAAGATAGATAGATTATATTTTTTAGAAAATTTATAGGAAATAAAAACATGCATATATATTAATCGAAAATCATTTCAATGTCTATTGAAATTGCATTCTGACATGATTATTTATTATTATTTATAATTATTTATATCTAACATAAACTTTGTATCACGGTGAAAAGAATATAACACAGAGAATTGAGTTTAATAATTATGTAGGAAAAAATAAATATAGAAATAGACATATAAACAGTAAAAATTTATATTTTAAAAAATTAGTTATTGTTACTTATTTCTATCTTATTTAAAATACTTTTTGGCAACTTATATGCACACATATTTATGTAAAATATATTCAAGCTCTATTTATACATGTCTATTTCCAGTAACATGAATAATAAATTTTCTATTCAAAATTTTTACGTTAAACATTTTTCCAGATATTTTATTGTAGAAATGTTTTTACTTTTTTATATAAACACTCTCTTTTTCTCTTTCTTCCGTTCATAATCTTTCGTACAAACGAGACTAAGTAATCTAAAAAAAGAGTTCTATATATAGAACTCTTTCAAGCTATCTATTTTGATTAAAATTGTCCCAACTCTTTCTTATTTCTAAGAGATCGATGAATGAATTTAAAACTTTTTAATAAATATGCTTAATTGAATTTCTTGAGATTTAGAGTATTTAATAGAATCAGTTTAATAATATTATATAAAAAACGTAAGATTTACGAATACTCTTTAATTACTCTTAACTTTCTCTTTTTTTATATTATAAAAATTTTTAGAAATGTAGAATATCGGTCATACAAAGAGTTTTATTTAATTTATAAAGTTCTTGATTGAATTTATATAAAAATTTCGATTCTTTAAATTTCAAGTAATTTTAAAAATTAAAATATTAATCTATCTAAAACATCTGTTAATTTAATTTTGGATTATTACATGCAAGATGAATTTCAAAGAGATATAAATATATTCATGTCATTTTTTATTATCGTCTGATTAATATGGATTTATTTTACAGAAATGCATGAACGCACTGCAACAAGTTACCGCGCGAGATGGCAAACCGATCGTTATTTGCGAGGAAGGAGATGAGGAAACGAAAGCTTTTGCCGATAGGGCTCTCGAGATACCCAAAACAGTCGATTGTTTGCAAGGAATTCTCACTGTTATTCCCATGCAATTATTGTCATTCCATATTGCGGTTTTGCGTGGTTGTAACGTCGACTGTCCAAGAAACTTGGCGAAATCAGTCACGGTCGAATAAAGATCAAATGGATCCATGAATTCTCTTGAAATATGAATTTACTACGGCTTTATATTGCCATGAAATTTTTTAAGCTATATGAAGATGAGAAAATTATAACAAAAATAAGAAGATAAAGATAAGAAGAAACATTATTATCCATGCAGCATAGAAAATTGCAGCAATATTGCAATATTAATAATATTGCTGCAATATTTTGTGCTGTATGGGTATCGGGAGTAAATATTAGTACATATTTACCTTGTGTGTCCTCCGCCAATTATCTTAACTTCGATATATATATTATCAATTGTTAATATGCTAGCAAATTCCTAACAAATTCATTCAGAAGTTGCTAGCAAATTGATCTAAAGTTAGGCTTGTGATCTGTCGACAAAACTTACTCACAGAATTTGACAGTAGATTAACGATAAAAACTAAGTAAGATCTACTAACGCAACTTAATGTCAGATTGGCGATAGAAATTGATTAAGATCTGCAATTCCTAGCCGTTTAAATACAATAGAATAATAACATATAAATTGATATCTAATTTAATATTCAAAGACATTAAATTCATTTAAATGTTAATATATTTTACTGCAAAATAGTTGCACCAATCAGAAATTCAACATTCCGTTTCCAAACTCTACCTTGAGTCTTCAGCTTAATTTAATAATTAAATAAATAATAAAATAAATTACAAAAATAATTTAATTTATAAGACATGAAATATAATTAGGTAGCATATGTTGGTTGCATAAACGTACCTAATATTATAAACGTTAAACACCAATAAGAAACATCTCAACAAAAACCATACCTTGCTTGAAAGCATAATTTAAGAAACATTTTTATATTTTTATGATTAAAAAAATTATTTTTAATTTAAAATTAATGATAAAAAATGGTCTATATACAATAGTTATATATAAATTTATATATGTATGTGGACAATTTTTTTTTTATTTTTGCAAATTTTATTTTTCTTAGAAAAAGATATTTCTTAAATTAAAATTTTAAAACATTTCTAAATCAAATATGTGCTATCTGTATATAAATATATGGAATGTATCTGTATTATATATCTGTGTATAAATATAAGTGCTATCTGTGTATTATATGAAAATTAAACTTCTACTTTATGTTTTAAAAATAGGCAGCAAATGAATAATTTCAGTAACCCGTTCATCCTGTCGACTTCAATTAGTTTAATGTTCTAATACCTGTTTCTACTAACGTCGTTTAACTTTAATCTTAGCTTAACTCGCTTTTCGTCTCCTTCTGATTGTTTCTTTAGAAAAAGACAAAGAATGTTAGAGTTAAGCTAAGATTAAAGTTAAGCGACATTAGTAGAAACGGCCATAAATTGTTTGAAATTAAACTAATTAAATTGTCAAAAATTAAACTGATAGAAACAATTATACTATATTTTCGATTTTATATTACTAACTACGCTTTATAGACTTTATATCCATTCTAACAGAAATTTTTAAATGCGAAAAGGTATATAATAAGCATATCAATATGCAATGAAACTATTCAACCAAATATTAAAAGTTTTTAAATGCAAGAATCTATTTCATTCAAATAATTGAGAAATGCAGATCTTTCTCGATTTCTACTGCTAATGGTAATAAAGCCTATTGTGAGTTTTTGTCGTCCACTTGCCGACTTAATCCAGAATGACAACTCCTGTATTAAAATTGTAATTTTTTTGACAATAATTTGTGACATGTACCATATGTTATTTTTATATAATTTTTATATAATTACACTGTTTAATACCATTTTCATAATACATTATGAATAGTTATTTTTGATATATTTTTGCTTGCTGAACACAAATCTGTTGTCTAAATTTGTTATTATATTATAATCATAATTTGTCAAAAATGTTAGAGGCCAAAAAACAGGCCAAAAATGAAAATTTTGATTTCATGACATTGTAGCATTCTACTACAAGACAGCCCATTGTTACAAGGTTACTAAAGTACACGATGAAGTCGTTGTTGAGAGGAGCTTAACAAGTAATAACTACATACGAGTTGTGCGTGGGTCCTCGCATCTTAGCAACTACGTGACAGTAAGCTGTCTTTTTTAGCCATATGTTAATATTCGCACTAATGGATCGATCATGTTTAATTAATTTCTTATTAATTATTACGAAAATCGCAACATGGTAGGACTTTTCTATTCAGTTTAATCCGCTTTACTTACATTGATGATACGAACATCCATATGCAGGTGTATATATACACTTTTTAATAATATTTTTAATAACTTTTAAATAATAAGCAATAGCTAAATTTTTAATAATAATAATAATAATAATAATAAAGCAATAGCTAAAACTCGTTACTCACAATCCGAGTTATGACTTTAGTAATCTCAACGTTAGAATCATTAGTGAAAGACACACTAATGTAAGTAGTTACTTAAATATCATATTAATATAATATTCTTTTTTTTACACGATATTATATGAAAGAATTTCTAAATATATACGATTTTATTGCATTTAATATTGTATTTTAACTCCTAACATATGTTAGTGTAATAAATGTTTAATTTTTTAATATGACTCTTTTAATATAAACATAGTTATATCAATAAATTAATCTTTTGATAAATTTAATAAAATATAACATGGAAAATATTCCGAAAAAATAATCCATATATAATCAAATATAAATATAAATAAATAAATATATATAATTAGATATAAAATATGTGTGTGTCAATATATCTCTTTTCCTTATAAAATATCTGTCCATGTGTAAGTATTTTACAAGGAAAAGATAAAAATACACACACACATACACACATGTACTGGGTGTCTGATAATAATTATATCTCCTCTCGTGTGTAGGTAAAGCGGATTAAACTGAGTAGAAAAGTTTAGCTGAATAAGAAATATATTAGCATGCAGCATAATTAGACGCGTGGCGAAACATTTAGAGAAGCGCCCTACAAATAATGACAATTACATATAAATTGTGCATAACGTTGGATAACGTGTCTTAGCAACTGCAAAATAGCGGGCTGTGTCTTTTCACTAATATTCGCGCGAGTTGGTTGATCATTTTAATTAATCTCTCGTTATTTATTGTGAAAATTACAAAACAGTAAAGGACTTTTCTATTAAAGCGTTTAACTTACTCTATCTGCACACGATGATATGGTTATTATGTAGTATGTCAGCGGCAAATATCGTAACGAGAAGAAAAGGGAAACACACGACCAAACTTTTCGTTGCCATGTGACTCGCTGCTGACATACTTAAAGCATATATCCTACAATCTAGACATGCAAAACGCATGTTTATTCGCTAGTTCCTTTTAAGTCAATAATTGTTGCAAAAATTGCAAATTGGTAAAGGACTTTTCTGTTTAGTTTACTCCCTCACATGAGCGTTGGTTCAACTTTTTATCAAACTACATATAAATCCTATATACATATAAATACATATTAATGCATGATAAATAAATACGAATTTGGCAAAACATTTTTATATGACGTGATTTTCAATTTTATACATTCAAGACAACCATGATACACTGAAAGAATTGTTATCTTGTTTAATCTTTGAATGATAATCATTGCATTATACGCAAATATGTAATTAAGTTAATGTATTTTTCAAAATGTATCACATGCTAAAATTAATTAAAATATATATACAATTAAAATTTAATTTAATTTTGTGCAATAAATTTTTTTTCAGAATTTTCCCAAAACAACTAACCATAAATTTTACAATTTCAAAATTCTGCAATTTTTTTAAAGGTAATAAAAGGTAGATAAGACATTGATTAAAGAAAAATTAGATTATTAGAATCATAGAAAAAATTATTATTTATAGAGACAAAATGAACAAGACGAATCGAATATGTATACATGAACTACTTAGTTTTATGAGTATCTTACATTATAAAATCTCAGAAACGGTTATCATTTTTCTTTTCCTTTTCCATTTTTTGGTGTTTTATTTTATATATTTAATTAATTAATTTGTCTTTACTTAAATTTTATTATTTACCTTTATTTTTTGTTTATTCAGTCATTTAGTTTCTCATTAATTATAAATAGAAAAACGAAAATATGAGAAGATTCCAGTATTAGTCATACGCGAAGCAGCGCCTTATGAAATATTCATCAATCTCAATGCTCGAATCGCTGAACTACGACTGCTTAATATTAACGATGGCTAAAATATTATATTATGGGAAGGGAAATCTTTAACTGCTTATAATTCAGTTTTTAAGGCCCATGCAGAAAAACGGTTTTACGGCTTGGTTAGATAGTATCTTCTGTCATTGTTGCAAACATTTTTACACAATTTCGGTTATAAAAATAACAATTTCATAAATACCTATTATTATTATATAGAAGAGTCATAGGTATGAAAAGATGGAACTAGATATCTATTATTGATAGAGAAATACGAATGAAAAAAATTGATCAATAGAACAGAAAGCAAGTAAAATCTAGAGAGATAAATAAGAAAATAGAATAGCTTCAGATAAACATTAAGTTAGCAGGAAATGAGGGGAATTATTCTGAATTCCATAGAGTAACTTGAGAAGGACTCCGAAGATGAATCTGAAGTCTTCGAAAATCAATTAACGTTTTGTCTGACTTACGTACAACATTGGCATCTCCGCATCTAAATTATCTCTAAGATCGATCACATAAAAAACCGGGGATAGAGTTGCTAGTACAATTGTGCTACAAGCTAATTATTTTATTTATTATGCTTCATATTGCATAAACTTACATATAAATATTTTTGGTACACTATCATAGTATATCACGGTACATTTAAGTAGTATCTTTACGATTTATAACTAATTTTCAATTTGGAATTAAAAATAAAAACATATTTAAAGATTGCGACGCAAGAAAAGACACTTCCACATTTATTTTATCATACCATACCATACTTCTATAATTACATTTTCACTTTGATACTTCTTATTATATTGAAGGTATTCTTTAATAATTCTAATTTATTCAGGCTTCCTTGTATATTCATAAAACTTTCTTTCTCTCTTCCTCTCTTTCCCCCCCCTTCCTCTCTCTTTCTCTTCTCTCTCTTTACATTTCATATCATAATTCATTTATTAAAAGTTTCAATTTTTTCTAATTTCATTTTCAAGCGGTTTCGTTCGTTATTCAATATATTATTCACGATTAAAAAGATTTCTTCTACATAACTATTGTTCAATGATATCGATAAAATACATTGTATTATTTTAAGTAACTCAATTAAATTATTATTTTTATCATTTACAAAGATTTTTTTCCATATCTCATGCAGTGTATTATTAACATCATTTATAGAAAATAATAGGTTCTCTATAACGTATTATTTCATGGTATAATTTATCTTGATTAATAATCATATTTAAACAAGTTATCGCATTGAAAACATTTTTATTTTCAATATTTAAAATTATTTTTTAAATTGAGAACTTTTAATTTTTCATAAGTCAATATGTCATAGTTATATTATTTTCCAAGGTAATTTAACTTTTTTCGGTAAACGTATAATGTTTCATTAACAAATAAGTCTTATTTGTTATGCATTTAGTAGTGCAGAATTTAAGATAGATCCAAAAAAATTTATCTTTTACTCGAATTTTTCTTTTAACGATCTCATTATTCTATTTAATTCAATACATATTAAATTGTTACTTTCAATTGATAGTAATTTTGTTATTAGATTCATAAATGATGTATAAAATATAAATACAATTCTGGGTATGAAATAGATTGCAGAGTATACTCTATTTCATGTTCTTTTCTACTGATCAAACTAGTTTATAATAATCTTCTTTGCCTAATTTAAAATATACTTTTTTATCAACAAGTTAGGAAGAAAACAGTCGTTCAATAGTTTGGGAAAATGATAATCATTTTATTTGGGAATATTTTAAAACTTTTTCATATTCTAATTCCACAAAAAAATATAATTTTAATTCTTCTATTTCTTTAGAACTGTTGCTAAATTCTGCAATTAAATTTTCTATATCATATAATAAGACTTTTATTGCATGTCTTCCTGAATTATATAAAATATGACAATAACAATTACCTTTAATTAAATTATTATTTACAATTAACTTTAAATTTTGATATAAAAATATTTTTTGATATAAAAATATTTTTTTCATAATTAACACAAGTATTATCGGCTCCATATGATACTAAGTTTTTTATATCCAATTATTCTTTCAACAGATAATTTTATTTTTTAGATATTGCCATTTTCATTAGTACATCTTCATAAAAATCTATAATTTTATATTATCCTTTATATCCTTTTTTTCTTGTGGAAATAATGAATTGCCAAGCGAAAAGAATTTTTTATTTCCTTTATTATTCGCATCTATTGAGATAAAAATGACAAATTTTACATTTCCTCCAACAACAGTTTAATAGATTTAGAGTAAAGCATATTTTCTACAATATATTGCACTTTCGTTCTTTCAAAAGAAATTTTCATTCAGTTGAACGTACAGTCAAATCCTTAAAAATTTCATTACTTAATTTTATTTCGTATTTAATATTTAAATAACTATAATGATAATTAAGCTCGATTAAACCAATTATCTTAAAATCTTTTGTTAGATATTTCTCAATTTTTTCTTTTTTAGTTCAGGAGAAGCCATTGCTTTTTATTTATTAATTTTATAAATATATTTAATCTGTTTAAAATAAATAACATTTTTAGTATACAATCAAACAAAATTTTATTTTAAAATTTTACTTAAAAAATATAGAATTAAAATTACATGTGGCTGTTACCAACTTAGATATTATTCATATATGTAGATAAATTTTTAGATAGACTTTACATAGTTTTATAAATGGATTTTTAGCACATATATTTAGTTGATTAAAAATTACATAAGAAAATTCTTCTTTAGCTCTTTAAAATTAATTTTAACAAATAGAATAAAATATTTTTCCTTATTTTGAATAATATCTAACTATCTTTTGAATAATATCTAAGTATCTAACTTGATAATTAATTTTTCGATATACGTAATAATTAATTTTTAAAACTTAATTACTTAGAAATCTATTTTCTATAAAAATATATATAATTTATTTACCATAATTATATTTATTACTTGGAATGATGGAGATTTATGAAATAATATAAATATAATATATATAATAATATAAAAATCTACGCGAAACGATGTCAAAATCAATGCTAAATGTCAAGTTTATCAAAACATAAAATTGATTAAAAGTTCAAAAATATGCATATATGCATATGTTATTATTTTTTTAAATAAAACAGTGCATTAATAAAAAACAATTAATATATGTAAAAAAGCTATCGACTATACAAGCGTAAAAATAATACAAACTTTTTAAGTTAAATAAAGAAATAGATATTATTGATAATAAATAAATAGATGTTATTTATTCAAATTTTAAAATAATTTTAAAAGAAATAATTCAATAATAAAACAATATAAATAATTATAAAAATAAAAAAAGGATAGTATGTGAAAGACATAAAATTACCAAAGAACTTTCTCACGTTATCTCGAATAAAGTAAAAAATGAAATACTTTAATGGTCCAGAGATTTTCCCTTTCAATATTTGGAAATTTTCTTTTTTGCCCGGAGACTCGGGACTAAAAATTAAAAAATTAAAAAAATGTTTCAAAGTTTTAATAAAACAAGAAGTAAAACCAAAATATAAGTTTTTGCATATAATATTCATTAGAATTCATGTATATATCTTTCTCTAAACGCATGTAACTTTTCATTAGAAAAGTAAACGCAAACGGGGATGATTTTTATTGGGATTTTTATTGGGATTAGGAGCACGCTTTCTCATAATCATCATCGTCAGCACTGCTTGCATTCATTTCTTCAGCTCGCATTACTCAATGTCGTATGAACCTAAGTGATCACTCTATCGAAACTGGCTGCACTTCTGTGCTCTTCTTTGTAAACACGAAGCACAGTCAATGATTCGTCCACCCATCCGTCCATCCACCATTTTGATTTATCTGCCCCTTCTCTCCATCTTCCCTCCATCAATCCGGCTACAATCACTACGCAAATCAGTTGACGGTCTGCTAGCGAACAGTACAGACGTGTTGTTGTGGTAGGATTTTGTGCAAAAAACGAAGCAATAATCGCTTGATATCACGGACTGCCGACAGTCTGCCTTTCGTGCATCGTCCTTGATATTCGTTGTTTGTCATTCGTTGTCTGTCGATACTGCGGTAACGCGTACGTCCACCGCTGCCGCAGACAAAGACGCCTCTGTCCTCCCGTCCTTTTCTGCTCGAACCATTCCGCTGCCTCTTCACCTCGCCTCACCTCTTGTCGTCGTCGCCACCGGCATCGCCACCGCCGCCGCCGCTGCCGCTGCCGCTGCCGCTGCTGCTGCTGCTGCCTCTGTCGCTGTCGCTGTCGCCGCCGTCGCCGCTGCCGTCGCCGCCGCAGCCGCAGCCGCTGTCGCTGTCGCTGCTGCTGCCGCTGCCGCCACCGCCGCCGCCGCCGCCGCCGCCGCCGCCGCCGCCGCCGCTGCCGCCGCTGCCGCCGTCGTCGTCGCCGCCGCCGTCCCGGTGTCCAAGCAGCGCCGCGGCGGTTCCCCTCTATTGATCGAATTTGACCTGCGAAGTTTCCCCTAGCGCGTGTGTGCAGTATAGTGGCAGCCGATAGTGGCTCTCTTGCGTTTACGTTTTTGAGTCCGGTGATACGGTTAAATAATCGCGAATAGCCTCGGTATGGCCGTGCCAGCGGCTTGTACGCGATTTAGTGACAACTACGATTTGAAGGAGGAACTTGGCAAGTGAGTACAACAATTTTTGCACTTATTCGCGTGTCGGAGCAAGTAAGTGAAGTACTCTTACTCCGCGTTTTACGGCACCGTTCGCTCGCTTACGCATGCCTGTATATTCTCTCCGTCTTCGCTTCTGAGGCGCCTCATCGTCCGATTAATTTCTCTCCCCTATTTAACTAATAAATAATTATCTCTCCGCAGCAAGGGAAAGATAGGGCTTTGCGATTCGTCCATACTGGCGTCTGCGATCGAAACATTTTCTTTTTTACTGGATAATGGCGTGCTCGCATATTTCCTGCACCTGCAGCATAAATCATGTATAAAAGCTCTTGCGACTGGCGCGATTGTCATATTTTTTGTGAATTATATTCGTAGCAGATGATGTTGTGTGATCGGCCATAATGGTGTCCTGCATATGCGGAGTCTTTTTTCCGCTTTTCTTCCCTTCTCCCTCTAACCATTATATTTTCTCGTTCATTCTCTTATTTTTATTTCCCTTTGTCTTCTCTCCTCGTTTGTTACGCGCGTTTTGTCTAGCTCTCATATATATATTCGTGCGAATATACATACGAGAGTCCCTCTCTGCTTTTTCCATCTTTCTCTCTTGTATATGAAAGACACTCCGTTGCATTTTGTCTATATTTAAGCACTACGGGCCGTCTGTCGTGTGGCTCAGTCTCTATATATAAAGCGTCAGGGCGTCTGTTATTTTCCGCCGCCTTTTCGCGACGCACGTTGGCTTTGCGTTATAGAATAGACAGCAGACATTAACATCATATGGATTTGTTACCGAATCGATATTATATCGTCACGCTGCCTTTTACCATCGTGTTCCCACCCTCTTTACGTTCTCTTTCCATCCCCTCGCCATTTTCGTATTTATACGTTTTCCGTCTTTCTCGTTCTTTCCTCTTTTACTTCGTCTATTAATGTATCTTTTCGCTATGCTCGTTTCATTATCTTCATTCTCCTTTTCCCCCTCATCTGCCATTGCTCTTTCTTCTCTTCTCGTCGTAACATGAACGACCGCAGGTGGTTGCAGTCTTGCATACTATTATTCTTAAATGTTACTAGATCTTTTTCTCCACTGCTATTTTATTGCGCTTCTACCATTATATATAAACCATTGATTAAAAAGGTTTACATTATTTGTAGAATGCGTAATAAATTACCATATAAATTAATTATATTTATATTAAATTAATAATAAAAATTATATGTAATTATATGTAATTAATGACAGGTATGATATATATACATTTTTTTCAATATATATGTAATTAATGTTATTATTAAAAAATATCCTTTATCGTTTTCTAACATATATTGCATTTTGATTGTAATTGTTTGTATAAATCTGATAAAAAATAATATGTTTTATAATAATTTATCTACCTAAACTTTTTTTCCTTTATAACTTTTGACCATTGAAGTTGTTTCTACATTCATTTCACGTAAGGATGACAAGGTAGAAGTAACGAGTCTTTAAAAAATCGATACTCAGATGCATACTGATAATATCTCTGCAGTTTGTACCCAGTTTACGCTTTCTAGAGAATTGAATGGATACTTGACAGGTAATTTTTTTTATAAAACTTGTATTTATAATTTATATTCAAGATCATCTTAAATACAATTTTAAGACACATTGACTGAATGAAATTTTATATATATATATAAAATCATACTTCAATTAAAATTACTTTAAATATGAAAGGGGCTATGTGCACATATTGATCTAATCGTTTTAGGAAAAAATGTGTGTCGATATTCGCAAATATTCTCATATTTTATACTTATTGTTAGCTTATACTTTTTTTGCAAGAGAGCGAGTAGCCATTTTAGTCTTACTTTATTGCATTAGTCCTTTCATCTTTATTACTTTTTGTGTACAGTAAGAATTATTTTAACACAATTATTTTAAATTTTCTTTTATGCGATAGTGGATGAAGTAAATCATAAAAACAGATTCAAAAATTTGAATTATTGTAAAATCGGAGTAATACTTTTGAATTAGTATCTTCAAAAACAAGTGAAAATTTTTATCAACAGAAGCTTAAATTTTTAAAATTTCATACATCCTAGGTTTTAATATCCATGGTGTTCTCAAATTACATTATATTACGTTATTATATTATATATAGAAATATTCTATACATATAAAAAAATCTTTTTTTCTGATGTGTAAACGCAACGCTATAGTAACAGTTTATGATACATTTGCATCAACTCTAGTCTACCTTCAAATTTTTTCTATAACATGTATTAAAAAATTACTTATTTTTTCAATATAACATTTTTTATATATGTATACTAATAAAAGAGTAATAGCATTAATTAAAAATTTTGAAAATAACTTTATTGTTAATAATGCAAAAAGATTTGACGTGTATGCAGTGATTTTTATATATATTTGTATTGTAATTAATAAAAACAAAATAATTGATATATTAATAATAATAAAATTATGGATTGTTGATAATAAAATATGTTATCAACAATCAATAATTTTTTTTATCATCCAAACGTTTTAGGAAAAATTTTCGTTTTTCACTTAAAAAAGAATCGAAAGGAAAGAAATTTGGGATTAAAAGAAAAAATTTTAAGTTCCAACTACGTATCATTAATCAACCTCAATGAAATAGATACCAGCAGTTCTTTATAAATTTCTAAAATTTATGCTGTGCGTTTACGTAACATTTTGTGCTATAAAGAAAGAAAGAAAATAATTGCATATTTTATTGCATTCTTCACATTTTATTTTTTTATATTTGTATGATAAAAATAATTATTAGATAAACGTTAATTTAGTAAAAAAATTACACATAGCTATTCTTCAAAAATATTTTAGATAATTATATTTCAGCTTTATACATTTTCTTAAAATATTGAAAATATATAACTATTATATTATTTTTTTATTTTGCATAATTACTTTAATAATTTGGAATTCTTTTAATTAGAAAATATAGATTGTGCAATATTTTTATATCGTATACATTTAACAAACAAAATAATAAAAAACACAATGAATTTATTGAAGAATTGAATGTTTTATTAAACAAGCCATTTAACAATTACTAATCTTCCTTCCCTTCTTTCTCTCTCACGTTTATTTTATATATATATATATATATATATATATATATATATATATATATTCGTAAATTCATCGTGTCTATCTGCATTTCAATAAAATATTACAAACTATTGATTCGCAAAATATACTGGCGAATAATATAAAATTTTGTAATTAAGAAAAAGATATGGCTTCTATCTGATAGCTATTAATATAAAAATTCAATATTAATGTGCATGATGCAAATTACTAATCTACCAAAATACTAAAGCCAACAAAACAAATTGTATTAAAATGCTGTCTTGAGAATTAATTAATAATTAAAGAAAATTAATAATTAATAAGTTGTAAATAAATATAATATTGTAAAGAAACTTTATTTTCGTAAGAAAAACATAAATGTATATAAAAAAGTAACAAACATATAAATTTATCTACAAAACTAAACAATATATGCATATATGTATTTTTTTGTCAATATATTATGTAATTGGTAACCTGTAATAGGTAACCTTGACACGTTATTAAAATCATAACCCTGAATAATTTAATAGTTCTAGCTGTCGCTTCTCAGTGAACTCAATTATGTTATGTAACCACGATAAAAATGAATATAATACACACATATATTACATAAAAATTTATGTATCTCTAAGTTACTAGTTTTTTTTTTGTTAATTCTTACTCATTAATATAATATGTAATATATATGTAGTTATATTTTAGTTATATTCTGTATATAACATATATAATAATTTAATGTAATTGAAAAAAACAATTAAATAATTATATTGAAATAGTTTATCTAATTCATTAGAAATAATTTAAGTTATATAAGAATAGGACTTCTATTTTATATTTCAAATTGGAAATAAATGAACAATTTTTTAAATATTATTTCGAAATTTAAATGATCAGTTTAATATTCTGAATATTCTGAAGTTTAATATTCTGCTCTTCTCTCTCTCTCTCTCTCTCTCATTGGGATTATATCAGAAATTAAGTTGATAGAATTAGAACTACACTTTTCATCTTACTAGTTGAATTTGCAAATTTTATTTTCGTTGATGACAAATATTTGAATAAATAGAGACTCTAATCAGAGTCTAGACTGCTCGGACGAAAGTGGCAACTGAATTTATTACCATTATTAATATTTTCCAAATGAAATTAATTTTGTATTTACTACGTTCATTTATTAATTCATATAAGCTTTCAGAGTTCATATATAAAAATATTTCCTTTACGATTTTCGTAAATTTATATAATTGTAAAATTATTTTATATAATTAATAAAAATCTTTTTTATATGTAAAATTTCTTTAATATATATTTCTTAAAAATTTGTTTAGTTTATTTAATTGAACAAGGAAAAAACATATTTATCTTTTTAATAAATTTTAAATTTAAATATTTTTGATATTTATTATTAAATATCTTGTTCAATCTTTTCTTTCTATTAATATTTTTATTACTATTCAAGAAAGTTATTAAAAATTATTTACCAGCACGACTAGACATAATCTGCGAAAGATTGAGAGACTAACTCTTTTATTTGACTAGTTCTCAAAATTTTTCACAAATACACTGAATCAAAAGTATGAAGTTATAATCAATTAATGCGAACACTTGCTCCCGAAAAGCGTAAATGACAAGAAATCAGCTACTTTATAGTTTGTGAGATCACCTCAAATTAATTTTCACATGTAAGATTCGCTCCATTATTCTCAGATTGCTCGATTTAGTATCGATTATCTCGATCTTCACATTTATTTGTATCGAATTTTTATATTGGAACCAATCAGATCTTCTAATTTCTAAGCTAAGACACTTTGAAACATTTTTATTCTTGATTATATTCACTTTTTCTTACTATATGTTATTTATGTCTCTTTATTGATATTTTTTGTTTGTGTACGCTGCCTTCTTCGAGCAAAGGAAAGCTTAATTTTACTGTTTTACTTTATTGTAAAGTATAGAAGGACACATGTATATTTTATAGTAAAATAAAACAGTAACATACATCGTTTTCTGCTTAAGTTAGAAGTTTTATTTTCTTTACGTGTGTGATTTGCAGATGAAGTGTTGCAAACTTATATGAAATTATGCAATTATAATATTGAAAACATACTAACATTTTGAACATGACATGTCAAAGTTAAAGTTATCAAAGTTGATGATCAAATGATTTATATACATTACACTTAAAATATGTTATTTTTAAGTTTAAAGAGTAGAAAATTTTGAAGTATTTTGATATATTTCAGAAATTAGGAAAGTCCACAAGGTGATTCAAAGTGCATATGACTTAGGACTCTGTCATCACTATAATATATGTTAAGATCAAAGTGATCAATGAGATGTAACTTTTTGTAAAATTTTATCATTTTTTCCTTAGCATTGATTTACATACTTATTGATAAACTGTTTATGATGAAATCGGATTTTTATATCTCTTTATTCTTTATATTTTATTTTTATTTTTTACTTACTTTACGTACTTCTTCTTTCCCCTTCTTTTCTCTCTCAATTCTAAGAAAAAATAATTGCTTATTTAAGCGCGCAACGTTTACAGCTCAACAGATTAATCGATATAATAATGCAATTTCATGAACTGAAAATTAAAAATATAATATATAACGTAATTATATAAATAATCGAAAAGTATGTATAGTAGATGCAAGACAATCATCGTTTATCACGTATTTAAAGGACATAATATAAAGAAGATGATATTTATCGACGGTTATTATATGTCTGGTATCGTAAGCTTATACAATGACATGTTTAAATTAGTTTGTTTAGAGGCAATTTTCAGTCTTGTTTGTCGTCGAATCATTTCGATATCCTAGCTTTACCTTCACATTTCACAAATACTATTATTTCTGAGACTTCAAATGAAAGATAAATTTCTTCTCGGAAGATAATTGCGAAAAAGTATTTATATCGAGGTTCTTTTAATCTTTTGATTGCGGAATATCCATTTACTATTTTAGAGTCGATATTATACAACGAATGATTCACACTTTTGCGTTTCTTATTTGTATCTATCGTTATCGAAAAGTTTATTGATTATGAATATTAACATGATCAATGTGAAATACAATAATTTTCTGGAGGTCCCAAATAAAACATTATTCTACCAATTACTACTAAGTAAGTCATGCAAAAATGATGTACATAGGCGAGAGATGGTTTTGTTCTTCTCTTTGCAATTTCCATCTTGCAAACTTTTCAACATAACTTAAATCAATTTTTAGATTATATACTTCAACTAAATAGACTTCAACTAGTTATACTTCATCTAATCTGAAATTGAATTAAACTGGATTAGGAAATTTTTAGATTAAGAATGCAGAGCTCTTACTTTATATGTTGTTTCGTAAACGTATAATAATTTCATATTTTTAATAATTTGACAACGCAAACTACGATTACAAAAGTTTATTGCGAGAGGAAATATTAGCGACATAAATGAGAATCTTTACATTAGTGTTATGTTGCCGTCATAATGTTCTAGACCAAATGACAAACCATCAGTTGTTATCATATTGCTGATAGCTCAACGTACCAATATCGTTGATCGTTTGCGTTTGAAAATTTCGTTAACTGATTGCGTCTATAAGTACTCAGTAACGTTCTCTTTCAATGTTAAGAAACATACAACAAATATATAATAACACATGTAGTACAATTTGCTCAATGATTAATCACTCATGATTATCTAGGAATCTTTTGGGACTTCTAAAAGAAGTACAGTATTTTTGGAACTTCTAAAAAAATACTAAACTAATAATTTATTGATAAGTATTATTTTAATATAAATAACTATTATATTTTGATATAATATAAAAAATAACATAAAGTCATTATTTGATCCAATTATTCCAAAGTAATATTTAAAATAAATTTATATAACTTTATTTCTTTATAAACAAACTTTCTGTAATATTTAGATTATAGTAAAAGAAAAAGAGGTAAAATTGTAAAAGCCAAGGCGCAGTAATTGGAGTGCAAGAAAGAAGAGAAAAGAAACCTTCTTTTCTTTCTTTATTTATTAAATCATTATAAAATAAACATTAAATACGTTTCAGATCATTTTTGGCCCATCTTCAGAGCATAACTCTAATATTGTGATGTTAAAGAATATTACTATAATGAAAATAAATGGCTCTAAAAATTTAAATTAAATAAAAAACAATCAGAGGCAATAAGAGCCAACGCAGGTTTTATGCGCACGCATTATGTAATAACAAATAAAAAGAACAAATACACAATGTATATAATTTATTCTAACATCGTTCATTTAATAAATGCGGACGTTTCGGCCCTTTTTTGGCCATCTTCAACGCAAATAAAACCAGACAGATATGCAGATAATGTCAATCGTTAACACAATCAATAAACAAAACGGATCATGTCAGTATGTCGCAAGTAAAATTAAATTAAATCGCACATCTTGTCAAGACATACTGACATGATCCGTTTTGTTTATTGATTGCGTTAACGATTGACATTATCTGTATATCTGTCTGGTTTTATTTGCGTTGAAGATGACCAAAAAAAGGGTCGAAACGTCCGCGTTTATTAAATGAACGATGTTAGAATAAATTATATACATTGTGTATTTGTTCTTTTTATTTGTTATTACATAATGCGTGCGCATAAAACCTGCGTTGGCTCTTATTGCCTCTGACTGTTTTTTATTTAATTTATAGAATATTATTATATAATAATGCATAAAATTATATTAAGCATTTTGCAATCGACATGCACAAAGTCAAATAGAGAAACTACAATGCAGCATCATGCAGTAATCTGGCAAGCACATTCCTTCGATCATTCTAATCATTATACGGCATTGCCAATTCATACTCCAATACCCATGATAAGCTCCAATACCCATTCGTCCGAGTAAAAAGTAGGGATGCAGAGAGTTATTAAACGGAAATCAAATTCAAGAGATAGTCTCTGAAGAAACAATTCACCAGAATCCGCGCTGACTCTGCACAATTAATTGGTAATAGTATGGGATGCCATTATGTATATGTGCATCCTATGGTGACTTGAGACGTAATGATAAATCGATAAACTTGTTCTCAACTGCTGAATTGTAAAAACAAACGAGGGTAAACGCGACAGACTTAAATTTTCGGTGATCTATTATCATAAATGTTTGGTGCAAGGCTTTCATACCATTCTGTAGATTAAAATTATTTTGAATGTTAATAAAAAGCACCTCGAAGTTCAGTCTTTTGCCGAGTGAAAATTTCTTGGCTAAAATATCTCATATTTATCCCAATTAAATTTATGGTTAAATTTCAATCTGTGATTCGTTATAACCGAAAGTTGTGAGGTATTTCGATGAAAATGGTTTCGGTGTTCCTTGCAGATTTTATATACTAAATTGTGTTACGTAAATATATCACGAAATTTATTGAGGTCGGCATAAGATAAGTGTTAAGATCGTGAAGAACTCATTTAAATTAATCTGAAAAGATTAATATGTAAGATATTGTAAAATATGAAGAGGATTTTTCCCCGCCTTTGACAGCTTTTATTGGTCATTAATTTTAATTGATTTTGTTTGATAAATAACGTCATTCTCGTATCACATTAAAAATATAAGACAAAAGATTATTGTCATCCTTCCCAAAAAGGTGTTGATTATTAATTCAACGTTTTTTTGATGAAATCTCGAATGAACAAAATAAAAACGATCCACTAATTCAATAATTATTCCTCTTGATGACTTGATTTATAATTTATATCCCTGAAAAGGTGAGTTTATGATATTAATCGAATTCTATTAAATTATTTTTTACGACCATATCTTAATATAAAGAAAATTAAGTTTATTGGCCACTCTTTTCTTCATTGTAAACTGAAGTTTTGGGTGAAAAAAGATGAAGACTTCTTTGTGTGTATCATTAGATATTTTTTTATATATTGACTATTTGCATTTATTACTATCGATGAAGAATAGCTCTGTTTAAATTTCCGCTATCACGTTTTTTCCTAATTTGCATGATTGTATGTGATCATTAACATTGTGAAAATTTTGGATAATATAAAAAATCAATTATATAAAAATCTCTCCTGAAATTTGAAAAGAATAATTTCGAAAAACTCCCCATATGCACATGGAAAGAATTTCAAAAATATTATCAATTGGGAATATTGAGCGATTGTTATTTATAATACTATCAGAAATAATACCGAAAGATTAAATTATATCGAAAGATTAAATAGAATATTGATTCTATTGTTGACAAAACTGTCTATTTTAAAGCTTGACAAATCATATAAATATGCAAACGTTATAAATATTTAACATGCAAAAATGTTTAAATCCGATGCTGTATTAGAATGATATCTGCTTACTTCTTATTTGGTATTCATTCGCACATTCGCGACAACTTTGGTAAAAAATTTCCTGAAAAGAGAAATAGCAAATAATTTTATTTTAATATGATTGAGATTAATTATGGAATCAAGCAAAGGAAAATCTCTTGAAAGTGAAATTTAATATCTTGAAAATGGTGAAATTTAATATCTCGAAAATGGTGCGCCATAATAATATGAGACTTGCCCTATTAATTAAGACTCCAAGAGATAATTTATTGCATAATGATTATTTTCAAAAATTACTTCTTGGAGGTTAAATATAATACCTTTCAAATAACAATGCGTCGTAAGAATACAAGATCTGTGTTTTTAGTTAAGATTCTTAAAGAGACTAATTTTGTAATCGATTTTAATAATCGTATATTAAAATTTTTTGAAAATTACTCTTTGTAATCTAACTTTTGAATGAAAGATAAAATATTTTTATTTATGACAATATATCCTCTATAATATGTTTATAATGAATGTGTATGTATATCATATATATATATATATATATATATATATATATATATTATAATATATTTATATATAATAATATATAGCTATTAAATAATATTTAATTCGCTATAATCACAAGTTTGTGCAAACGAATCACGTAATATCCATCATTAGCTAGAGAAAACTAATTGTAAATATTGATTTACAACTCTTATTTGATATTTAATTTTTCTACTCTTAGAAAATTATTGCTTTATCTTGAGTACACAAATATTATAAAAAAATTTATTGATTGTTACGTGTCAAACGATAAAACTATTAATATAATAATAATACGTCAATTAGCAGGCTATCAATATCTTGAAAAAATTCAGCAAAAATGATGTTAGTTTATCATACTTAGTTTATCATCTTATTAATAATATAAATAATATATAAAGAATGTAAATAGTGTATAATCGAGCATCAATTAAATATAACTTTATGATGTAAAATATATAATTATACAAACACAAAAAGTTAAATTATATATATTCCTCTAATTGCCCAAAAATTTAAAAAAATTATTACAAGAATTAATATAATATAGTTTTTTATGTTGGAACAACGTTGAAAAAATATGTATATGAATTTATATTTTGTTCTATTTATCTGAAAACTATAATTCATCCCGCTTTAAACTCATATAATTTATATAATCAAAATATAGTAAAGTATTTTGGAAAAAAGGTTTGGACGGCGAACAAAAAAAGGTTCTGTATCACAGGCATCGAATAAAATGCATTTCTGTTTGTCATCGAATTTCGCGATGCTTTTATTGGATTGACGCAATATCGTCATCTCGATGTCAATCAGCTCAGAAATTCATCGCGTCGGATGTCAAAGGTAGCTCGTAAAATATTCCGAGCAATCGGAATATCGTTGGATCATAGAGCAGAAATGACTTTATCAATATGCCTGGAAATGCTTAAAATTAATAATATATATTAGTATCATGTAATTATAAAATTAAATCTATAATTCTCACTCTTGGAATGTTTAAGTTAAATGGATTTAAAAAATTAATTATTAATCTCGAAACATTTAAATTATGCAATGATAAAAATTATACGAAAATAATTTTTTACAAAGGATAATTTTTTAAAAGTTAGTATACAATTTCAATAAAATTTTTGATTCTATAAGTCTTTATAAGTTATCAAAATTAAAGTGAAATAATTTACAAATTTTTTTGTTGATAAATTGCATTTCTAGATAAATTGCGTCTCTCTCACACAGAGAAACTGACACGGAGGCTGTAAACTTCATTTTTTTGCCGTAATTTTATTTCTTTCTGACACCATAGAAGACGAGAACGATATAGTGCAGCTGAATATCATGAAACTCTATGCAAAAATATTGCAAGCCATCGCCATTTTCTATTATTGTATGCACTATATTCGTCGACTGGTTGGCATTAAATAATGCAGCTCAAAAATAACAATAAAAATGAATAGTTAAATATTATATTCATCATTTTAGATGAAAATATATTTTCACAAAAGCGAATATTCTCAACGAATATGTAATACTAACAAGAAAGACGAGATAGATAATAAAATATGATAAATTAACAAATGTTAAAAAAAGTTATACAAAGAACAACATAATAATATTTGCCTCTTTAAAATAGGCACAATTTTATATAGTATTCTTTTCCAATTTTAATAATATCCTTTTATAATTTTTATTTTATTTTAGCAAATAACCCAAAAGTCATAGAATATATTTTCTAATGAATATTTCTATATATACATGTATGGAAGTATTCATTAATCATTTATTAATGTGTTCTAAATGAGAAGTTCGCATGCCAAGAGAAATAAGTCCAAAAAATAAAAGTTTGAAAAATACAGACTTTTGCGTTTGCTTTTATTATAAGTACATATAAATGATTACACTATGCAGGATTGATTTTAGAAACAGATGATTTTAGTGTGATTATATTAGTTAATGATAGATCGCATTGTTTGCACCTCAAATCTATTAATAATTCGAAATCGAATTTGAGTGGACTCGTACCACTTGGCATTTGGACCACTCATATACATAGAGTATAATAATCGCTTCACCTATCATGTATAGCTAGAACCGGTTAAATCGAGTAAGTTTATCATTTTGTGATCTTCCTGATTAATGAGAATTAAAAAAGATCAATCAATTCGAGTGGTCGCTAAAACATGAGAATCCAGCACAACTCGTATGTAATCATTATCATTTGTAAAGCGCTCTTTCTAACGTCATCCTTTCGACCTAATAACGTAATAGTGAATTGCCTCTTCTCGTTGCACGTTAATATTCGTGCGAATCAATCCTTTTCAATTAATTTCTCATTAAAAATCGCAACGGTAGGAAAAAAGAAATTTACTATTCAATTTAATTTTGCTTGTACATAAGAGATAATACGACTATTAGCGAATACCTTGTATACAGGATGTTTGATAAAAATTGAATCAGCGTCCGTGAGTAACTTCTTAAAGAAAAAATTTTGGCAAAATTTGAACATCTTTGAATGTGAAGCCAGCTCCCCAAACTTTTTTCCTTAATATCTTTTTTTCTACTTATGTGCAAACAAGTACTCCAATTTGTCTGTAAATGTGCAATCAAAAATAATGAAATGTACATACATATTATAATATTATGTAATTAACATTCATTAACATTAAAAATGATATTAAATATATTTGTATATGTATTTTGTTAAAATAAATTTTATAGATATTTATTCTTTTTTCCGATTCAGTCGGAGAAAATATAACAGCAGGCAAAGAAATAGAAAAGATAAGTAAAAATACAGGAGTAGACAAAAAAAATGAAGAGAAAATGAGTGTCAGAACTACAGAAGCAGACAAAAAAATAAAGAAGATGAGTAAAAATACAGTATCTGGCAAAGAACCGTTTATTAAGCTGGTACAGTCATTCGGGTCGATTTTTTTAAGGCAAACGTAAAGCAATAAACTCACTATTTTCTCCAAATAGGCTAGAGCAACAAATTAGCAACAAAAGAGTACTAAATTTATATATAACTTTTATTCGATTGTGCTGAAGTAGTTGTGCCAGTTTAATAGACGTCAACAACGAGTGTCATACGGCAATGAAAAGATAAGAGTCGGAGAATGCACGACCAAACTTTTCGTTGTTTTGTGACACTCGCCGCTAATGTATCTGGAGCACACAGTTTCGATGTACGAAACGTGTGCTCATTCGCCAACCAACTTTAATTAATATTTTAATAATTATTACACAAATTGCAAAATGCAAAGATTTTTTTTCATTCAGTTTACTGTGCTCTATCTCCTTACGAGTGCTCCTTACGAGTCTAATCTTTATCAAACACCCTGTATATATATGTATATAATTGCTTAAGTAACACAGATGTATTATAAATTATTAATTGTAAGAATTTTGATATTAAATCATGGCATATAATAGAATTACATTTTATAATGTGTTTATAATTTTTATTCTCAATTAGTGCAATTTTCTTTTATAGCACAAATAATTTTAAGTAATAAAGTATTAAAACAGCATCTTTTTAAGGAAATATTTTTGTACATAAAATGTATATTAAAATAATATTTTTTTATAATTTATTTTTTATATAATTTATTTATTTATTTTGTTATAATTTTTTTATATAGTTGTATTGTTTGGAATAGCACTTTTTTAACTTTTTTTAATAAGATATTCTGGATTGCGAACGTCGCTTCACGATAGAGCCAATTTAAATTTCTTAACAAATGCTCGCTTAATAAGCAATTTGTAGTCATTGATCTGCAGCTTTGATCGACGGGGCTGTATAATACTCTTGATGGAACCTTAACAGGCCGAAGTTTCCCCGACGCTGTACATGCGGTTTTCCATATAGAGTGTGTCACATGAGGAATAGAGAGAAGACAACAATCGAAAAAAATTTGGTTTCCGAATAATTGGAGACGGACATGAATTCTATGATTATGAATTCTAAGAAAAAAATCTTATATTTTCAGATTGTAAATTAATTATTGCTTTCGCTCAGTTAATTTTTCTCAGTTAATTTTTTTATTCTGACATTAAAATCTTCCCTATTATCATCGTTTATCACTTCATCGCCTCCATCCAGCCATTTGCTTATTTCTTTTGATTTTTTAAATCTTCTTTTATGTACAATCCTTCCTTTTACGTACAAACGATTCTTCACTTTCTTCTCTTATTCTTAACTTCAATATTTGAATCGCTGTGTATATTGTCTCTCATTCTTCGAAATAATAATTAACAATACTGCAACACAATAATGAATGTTTATCTTTACGACTGTTTCAGAGGAGCCTTTTCCGTGGTTCGACGATGCGTGCAAAAGAGCACCGGTCAAGAATTTGCTGCAAAAATCATAAACACTAAAAAGCTCTCGAACAGAGGTAAGTGATAATCAAATGCCAAAAAATGTCAATTAAATTGGATGTCATCTTAAATTGGATCAAATATCCGCAGTTACAATTTATCATATTATTATTAATAAGAATTGTTTAGACAATAAGTTATATAAATTATAATTTTAATCATTTTTTTCGTGTTGCTTTATTAATAATATCACTTACTAGTTTCTTTGAAATGAT
Source organism: Camponotus vicinus (assembly GCF_025532165.1). Lineage (NCBI taxonomy): Eukaryota > Metazoa > Arthropoda > Insecta > Hymenoptera > Formicidae > Camponotus > Camponotus vicinus. Next base: position 13,968,856 of record NW_028141949.1, on the reverse strand, counting down.
TTAATGTTCCATAATATAATCAGCCTAAAATTCGCAGCATTAATGCGTATCGAGTTAATATGATATAGATAGATATTTTGAAATAATATATATGTTTGTATACAGGATGTTCGGTAATGATTACCGCACTTCTCGTGCAGATAGAGCAGGTTAAACCGAGTAGGAGAGTCCTTTATTGCATTGCTATCTTCGCAATAATTAATGAGAAATTAATTAAAGAAGATCAGCCATTCCGCGCGAGTACAAATGACAACTACGTATAAGAATTGTGCGTAAGACTGGATCCTAGTAACTGAGCGACGTAATAATAAGCTATCTCTTCTCGTCGCGCACTTGTACTCGCAAGGATTGGCTAATCTTTTGTAATTAATTTTTCATTAATTATTGCTAAGATTATAAAACGGCAGAGGTTTTTCCTACTCCTTATTTAACCTGCTTTACTTGCACACGACAGGTGCGATGATTGTTATCGACATGTTATATATAATGTGCGCATAATTATGCATAATATTATGTAATATTGGTTAGATATATGGAATATTAAATCTTGAGATATGTAATTTCAGAATTTGCAGCTTGAGTGTGACACGCAAACTATTCAACAAACACAGATATAATTACTATTATATTATTATAATATAACGAACACGTAATATAATATGTACGTTACATGCAAAGTGCAATTAGTTGCAATTTTCTGCTCATTAAAAAAGTTGTAATTTTATAACATCTCAAGATAAAATCATTACCGAAATGTTATATTTCTGTTATTAAATTGTCATTTTATTTGTTATTAAATAGTTACGTAATTTTAGTAGATAAATATCTTTTAACAATGTGAATCCCAGAAATAACAAGTCTCTAAATCAATTTTAAACGAAATTTTGAGATACTCAGTAAATACTATTATATTAATGTTATATTAAAGCAATAAAATAAAATATTATAAATAATATGCATAAATATTATCGATAAATTTGGTTAATTTCCTACTAATAAATACAACATATAATATATTGTGTTATTATATCGTAGTTATATTTTCCATATAAAATTTATTCATATAAATAAAATAAATTATATGTGTATTTAATTTATAAAAAATTCAGGATTTATTTAGAAATTTCGATTTTAAAAATTTTAAATAGGTAGTAAAACTGAACTATTTCCCATTTACCTATCCAATTTCAAATAATCTGTTTATATTTCGAGTCTTTTGTTGGGATTGTATTAGAAATTATACTGACAAAAAAAGATAGAGATTTTGAATATGTTAGTACCCGTCCTTTGTACGTTTTGTATCCAATTCAAGATGAGAAATTAAATACGAGTTAGTTAAATTTGGTTTTGCCTGATAACGGCAGAGAAATACGTATAACAATATTATATTGCAATAATCCTCTCTCTGTTACTTTACTCTTGTAATGTTGCAAAATAATACGTTTGATATATTGCAGTTTTATATCTTATTGGTAACTTGCATCTTTATTTGTTATTTCCACATTTCCATTATATTACTGCAACAAGTGTTTACTGAGATACATACATTTTGTTCAATTTTGTTGGAAATTTATTTAAGGATCTATTATTTCTGGCAATAGGTTATTAAAAGATATGTAATAGTTTAAATTTCAAAAATATCAAATAATTATACACATATTTTAATACTAGAAATAAATTTTTTATCTTTCTTCCATTTATTTTCTTTAACTTTATGTTCGTTCATTTTATACTTATAATTATTAACTTAAAGATGCAAATCTTTAGACAAATAATTATTTATCCTAATGCATAAATTGTAAACATAAGTGTAAAATGTATAGATAGTGTAAATTTTTTAAACAAATTGCATGATATTTTAGTTTGCTTTCATTAATTTTACAATTAGATAAATAATCTTTCTTAATAAATAAATGCTCTATTTATTTTGTCAATATATAATTTTAATCCTTCAATGTAAACAAAGTCATTTTTTTCAAATACTTTATTAAATTTAAAATTTATTTGTTTCTCAATAAGAATTTTGCTCGATATTTACTGCATATTTGCTACTACATCTTAACAAATAATGTCGTAAGTCGATTTTTGTTGTATTTTTGCTTTCACTGTGCCCACAATTTATGCTGCTAAAAAGTAAGCGATTGCACGCAGTGAATAAGACTTTGCTGCAAAATATGATTATGATTGGGTTTGCTGTCATACTGCTGATATGCTATTGGCATTTTATTATCTGGATAGAATCATGACAAAAGAAATGTTTTGGAATTTTATATATATGCATAAAATGCCCCTTTTTAGTGACTTTCGATTCTATTAAGAAATAGATATGACATTCCTATTTTTTATTGTATATTCTCGTAAAACTGGCATTCAACCGTTTTAAAAACGATCATTACAAGTTAAAAATTCTTTTATTTATTAATCCATGAATATTTGGCAAGACCTTCCTTTCAATATGTGGAGTTTACTGATCTAATTTATATACATTTCGTGTATGTATGCATACAATATCATTAAGAGAAAAGTGCATCTCATCTTAGCCTTTCATTAACCAACCCAATTATTCGGGATTGCATAATTTCCTGCCGCGAAGCAGGCGCATTTGCTTCTGTTCCTACCTTTCTTCCATTTAATTTATAGCTATTTATTGGATAGGTGATGAGAAATTCATCATGAAATTCATCTTTAATTACGCTGCGTTAGAAATGAGGAAAATGTTTAGAACTTGTTCAAGATTTTTGGAGAAAAGATATTAATCTCTCGATAAGATAATTAACTCTTAGTATAGAAAAATCGAAAATGCAGTGGAACCTTAAAGTAACATATCGGGACTCTAGTTCGCTGCAAAAGACAAAATAGCAGAAGGATAAGAGAGAAATCTTTTCTCTATTTTATTTTACTTTTTTCTTCCACTTGATTCCTCTTCCTTGCCTATCTTGCACTTCTTTTCTTTTTTATTATCTTTTGCCCTTTCAGTTATGAACCGTTCACTTGTGTGATTCAATTCAGATTATGACCTTGCTCCAGTGACCTTTTGACCTAATGGAGGCCACAGCCTCTGTAATATGGCGTATGCGCAAATAAACCTTGTATCCAAGATAGAGCGAGAAGTATAAATAAATGAAACAAGTCAATAGTTGGGAATAGGAAAAATTCTTCGATTTTCTCATGATTGGAGCTCCTTTCACTATAATTTTTTTTTATTTTCGGTTTTGACACTGCACATTCTTGTGTGACATATAATCCTGATCGTTGTCTCTCATTGTTCGGATTTTTTTGTTTCTATTTCGTGGTCCAAATTATGCCACATGTATTCAGAGTCATTCTTCATATTTTCAAATTATTTAGGTATAATTCTGCGAATGCAAAAAAGATCATTTTTTTGTTTTTATATTTATTTATTTACGCAACGTTTTATTTTCATAATGAACAATAGATGCTTGATTTGATCAAGCATCTATTAATGCATAAATTAGTGCATAAAGCATTAATGCACAATTAAATATGAAAAAATGTCAGATAATTAAAAATGTACAACTAACAAAAATAATTAACAGCCTATATGGATAACAAATCATTTTTAATTTTTAGTTTATAATATTAATTGCTAACTTTTACAAATATCATTTGTGACAAAGCTTATTTTAAATTTTTTAAAAATATGTTATTTTATAAATATGTTATTTTATTTTAAAAATAAATTTTTTTATGAATACATTTGAAACATATGAATATTTGATACATTTTGAACATATTTTGAATTGAAACGAACAAACATATGCTTATGAAGAAAACCTTAAATAAAATAGGATACCTTTATTGTCTTTGATAAAATAATATATTGTTACTCCCCCCGATACTATTATCATGCACGACTAATCAAGGATGGCTTCGCGCTTTCTTCGTAACGGCACGGCCATATCGGGATCTTGCATTAACAAGCACGACGAACGGCAATTTTTATTACTGACGCTTCCGTGACATTCGTGCTTCATCGGATGAGAAGCGTGTAACATCGCATGAACGCTTCCCAAGGATCGACTTTGCGACGGAACAGATCAACCTTCCGACGATAAGGCGTTTATACGAGCATTCGAAGGACGCGTTCTGGTATTCATCTTTCCGATAGAATCTTTGATATATGTTTGCCGGATAAGCGAAATTGATTGCGTTCTTTTTGCCGAAATGCGATTTTTTTTCAAGATATTACATCACACAAATGTTTCATAATTCGAACATTATATATATATGTTTTTAAAATAATAAATTCTTTCACGCAACCTAAAGTGAATAAGATTTACAATACTAATTAATAATTAATTATTACATTCACAATTATAATAATATGTATATTTGGTGATAAATTGCTCACATTTTCGAATTTTTTAAATGATCAATAACGTCGCGTCAAATATAGATATAAAAAATTTACATATTATTGTATACATAACTCTTATAAAAATTATTTAAATACATATGCTTGAAGACATGTTACAAAGTGCTCTATAGTGAGATAAAAATAAGAAAATACTTTTTTCTAAACCTGTTTGCTGCATAATCTATCGGAGATAATTCGCTTGAACAGCACGAATACATATTCATGTGCGTGTACGCATATATACCTGCATATACGTGTGTGCGTATGCGTGCGTGCACGCGTGTGTGTGTGTGTATCATGCAATTTTCCTCTTATATTTTTATTCTTTTATAGATATATATTTTTGCAGATCGCGTTATAATTATAAATATTAATAAATGAATCAAGATGTTTGTAAGAACTGTGACTCAAACACGATTTATCGATTAACGGACTGCCACTATTTAGGAAATATCGGTCATAAATCATTTATACGCGAAAGTAAATTAATTTGTTCTCTTATTAATTTATTAAATTGGAATGATCTTTTATATCTATATATTATCATGAGTGAAAATTAATGATGTTATCGATAAATGCAGTTGCAGAAATACACCTTTATTAAAATGCATAAGATAATTCGTTGTTTTATTTCGTGGTTTATTTTAATCATATCATTGTTCTATTTTATATCTATATTTGCTTGCAAAGGAGAGGAAAAATTAATGTAAAATTCTTAAAATATGAGAATTATAAAAGAAATCTTGTAAAATAAATTCAGTTCGTGAACTTAATATCTTAATTTATTCTAACAATGAAGCATTCCTTAATCGAAATGTTTTACGAAAATAATAAAATTATTGTAAAAATAGTACAAAATCATATACTAAAATCTTCATCAATTGATCCTTTTTTGTTGCAAAATCATACATGTTACAAAAAGTGTCATAGAAATTTATTGAAAACTAATTTTATTAAAAATAAATTTCATACAATTTTATTTCATTCTCTAAAAAAGACATGATATTGACATTGTTGCTTCTTTTTCGCTGATGCTAATTGGTTGTCTCTTCGTGTTGTCCGTTATATTTATGCCATTAAAGGGTTTTCACGTGAGACTTAACATTTTTTTTTTTAATTAATTGTATTTTCTATTTTATTTATATCATATTTAATATTTTGAAGGATAAATCGCGTATCGCGCGCAATTATTATGTCTAGTACAGTAAATTTCGTAAAATGATAAATTTCAATAAGTAGTAAGATTCAATGAATGCGTGGAAAGCTTCACAAAAGATTATTTAATAGAATTCATTGCATTTAATACAAAATAAAATACAAAATAAAATAAAGGAAATATATATAAAAGATATAGGATATATATAATAAAGGAAATATATATAAAAGATTTCAACTGTTAAGAAATGGGCTGAGTATAAACATAATCTATAAATGATGATGAACGTTCAGGTCGCCCAAAAATCGCTGCGACTGAAAAAATTATTGAAAAAATTCATAATACCGTGTTGAATGATCGACAAGTGAAAGTGCGTAAACTTGCTGACATTGCAAACATCTGAAATGATCGTATTCATAACATCTTACATGAGCATTTGTATATGAAAAAGCTTTCAGCACGATGAGTTTGCTAACAGTCAATCAAAACTGCATTCGAATAAACGTTTCTAAGAAGTGTTTGAATAATTTAAACGCAATCCAACCAATTTGGGGAGCGTTTGGCTCACTGTTGATTAAATATGGATTTACTGTTATGCAACAGAAACAAAATAATCAAAATAATGGATAGAAACGGATGGAAATGCTCCAAAAAATTAAAAACAGTTTCATCAACCGAAGAGACGACTGTTTTCTGAAATTTTCATGGTATTATGCTCATCAATTATCTAAAAAAAAAAGAAAAACCATTAACGGAGGGTATTATGCAGAATTATTGGATCAATTGGACGATGCTATTAAGATCAAACGTTCTCATTTGGCATAGAAAAAAATGCTTTTCTATTAGGACAATGCACCCGCTGACATTTCTTCAATTGCAATCGCAAAATTGCATGTGAAGAATTGTGCTTTAAATTGATTCCGCACATATCATATTCAGATTTAGCTACCAATGATTTTTTCTGTTTCCAAACATGAAGAAACGCCTCGCTGAAAAAAGATTTGACTCAAATACTGAAATAATCAATGGAACTAATGTTTATTTTGAAAGTTTAGAGAAATCATCATATTATACAGATGGTATAAAAAATCTAGAAAATTATTTTAATAAGTATATTGAGCTGGACATTATGTTAAAAAAAAATTGCCAATCATGTGTATGTGTTTCTTTATCAGGCCGATAATTTTTCGAATTATTCTTATATACACTTGCTTCGTATTTTGATTAATCAGTTGTTAATAAATTTCACATGTTGTAACATGAAAATAGGTTATATTTTAATAAAAGAGAGAGAGAGAGAGAGAGAGAGAGAGAGAGAGGACATCTTAATGTTGCTGTAATCTTACAGCAATAGTGTATCAATGTTTTACTATAGATTTGCAATATTGCAATTTTTTAATGAAATTATTTTCATTTGCGGATTTTATTTCCAAAAATTCTACTTACAATTATTATATTTTAATTTACCAATACTTCCAAAAGCCTACGGGCTCTCTTCATTAAAATTCATAAATTATTGTTAAAATCATAGCTTTCCTTTTACACCATCTTCCTTTTTAATTAATAATTTTTCTTCATATAATCATCGACAAAAGTATGAACAGTACTTACCTATATTCTCAAGTTTCAATAGTTTCTAACTTATTGCAAAATTATCCACTATTTGCACATTGATAACCATTTGAAATTAATTTTCTTGGATGTCATTTTTTTATTTACCAATGTTCCAACTTATATTTACCAGTGATCCAACTTATATATATAACTATCAAAGTTATAAAAAATAAATTTTTGATTCCTCAAAATACATTAAAATTTCATACGATGAATTTATAATACCTTTAAAATTAGTTTTAAATTGAACTTTCCAATTTTTAATTAAAAAATTTATAAACAAACCTTCGACGCTGTCATTGGGTTCACCCCTCTCTTTTATTGCTGATGTCGTTCTGCAAGACTTACGCTCTAAAGCAATTAAAAGGCTGCCTTTTTCACCCTTTCACGTCAGATATTATATGGCCTTAGTAGCTTCTCCTTCTATATACTCTCTTTAGTCTTGAATATTTTTAATTCTTTCCTAGAGGTTAATTCACGGTGGAGATAAGCTCTGACAAACATCTAAAGTTTTTAGATCTTATTATTATACTATGAGATGGATATTTAAAATTTGATTGGTATCATAAATCAACTTTGGTAAAAATGCATAAAAGATTACACCGATTTTATCGCCGCTTGAATATGTCATGAAAGAGGTTGTCCTGAATAATTCCCCGCAGAAAATAAATGGAGGACGGCATTAATTTAGAAGATTAACAAGTTAAAGTTTGACAATTTTTACGCTTTCCTTAGGCATTATAAACTGATATTAAGAACATTGCATATATATGAGGTTCAAACCATATTAATCTGATACCTTTTATGATATTTTATAATTGTGATATTTTAAAATTCTATAATCTTTTATGCACTTGTTTCCTCAACTTTTTCCGACAGATATTTGATTTTTTTTCCAACAATATTCCACTTGTCAAAACAGATGTATCATTATAGGTTTAGTTTATGGGAAGAGGAATCTTTCTCTTGTTTTACTTAAAATACTATCAAAATAGTCTTGAGTTCATTATTGATATTTTATTAAAAAATGGATATCTTAATTTAATATTTGAAATAATTAATAAAAGGTTAAAATTTCTTTTTCATTATAAAGAAAATAAGAACGCTTATTCAAAACTTTTAAGATTTCCGATTCTTCGAATTTCAAGATATATGTGTGTGTTTTTTTTAATTTCTTATATTAAATCTATTTCCGAGAAATTTAATCTAATCAAGAATACTGATTGTTTTGTCCATATCGGTCTTAACAAACTAAAATTTATAAAAATACATAAAGTAATCCTTTATCTTTTCAAAATAAATAGTGATTTATAAAATCAATTGCCGCAACTGCTTAAGCCTAACGCTTCTTGTCGATCAAATTTTTAAAAACTCGCATCTCACAATCAAACCACAGGAATCACATCATAAAAAATAATAAAGGAAAGGAGATAAGATGATAGAAAGTAGATAAAAGGCTTGCTATGTTCATTTAAATAATAACAAATAACGAGTTCATGATTACTTATTAGAGGTTTTTGATAATAATAAATAATTTCTTATAGTTTGATTTTAATTTGTAAATGAAAATAGATAATGTAATGAAGTATATGCTCTGTAGATATATATGTATTTAGATATAATTAAATAAAAAATGTGCTATAGATACATACATATTATAAGTGTACATTAATTTTTTTATGTTTATTTATAAGAAATTATATAATTATATTGTAGTAAATACTTTCATTATCTTTATGAAATCATGGCATGTAACTGGAAACATATAATAACATATTAATATTTCTCAGTTTTTATATTATAACATTTTATGAGATGGATAAATAAATAAATAAATAAATATATATATATATGATAATGTGGTATAAGATGACGAATTGGCAACATGACATGCAAATTATGGATTATTGCATTGATCCACATTGTTAATGTAATTGGTTATGATTAATTAGTGCTACTATGTATTGATTTTATAAGTCAATTATATGTATAATCATATATTAAGCTATATGCAATTTACTGATTTTTTATTTTTGAAATCAAGTAGTTGAATTACACAATCTGTCGGAAAAGTTTTCGGAATAATTTTTTATGCATATCGACAGTGATTATTATATGGATAACATTGATACTATTTACTATAAACTATTAAATTGATAGAAATTTTTCTGTTTTACTTCTCTCTCAGTCTTGTCTTATAAACGATTGTTTATAACGCATTATTTTTTTTATAATGAAGCAATTGGTATAATTAGGATTTAAGTAAAACTGCAAAAGAGAAAATAATATTTGAAATGATGAAAACAATGTATGTTATATCAAATAATTGTTTACGAGTGATTTAAACATCTCAGTGAGAATTGAGAATCATTAGAGAATGATCCGAGGAATGGATGCCCATTAACATTGAAATCAAAAGATACTATATCTACGTATTATTTGTTTTCTTGCTACAATAGATCGACGATTAATGTGTCAAATGATAGCAGATGAATTGAATATGACGAAACCAAGTGTATATTAAATTCTGATTTAAACATTAACTAAAATAAAACTATGTACGCGCTTTGTTCTACATTTTTTAACATCAGAACAAAAAGAACAATGAATTAAAGTCTCACAAGATTACCTTCCGTACTCGTCAGATTTTATACCTACAGATTTTTCCTTTTCTTCGAAGTAAAAATGCTAATAAAAGAGATCTTTCAACTCTAGAAAATATCCAAGAAGTAATGATATAATATCTAAATATACTATTCCATAAAAAGACTTTTCTAGAACCCTTCAATCTTCTGGAACAGTCAGAACAGAATCCAATAATCAATGCAAACCGAATTATATAAATAATTTAAAAAATAAAAAATATTTACTTTTACAGAGTCCTCAAATAACTTTCGGTTGACCGTTGCTCGTCGTTTATTAAAAAATTATAAGTTCAAAAAAATTTTTTCACGAATTATACATAATTTGCGGACACCATGTACAATAAAATAGACCTTCTATCACACTGAAAGCACAGAACGGTGTGGGTTAAACCTCGTTTCGGTTGGAAAGTTGCAAATCCATGTGGAACCGTACAATAATAGACCTCGTTTCGCACTGGCTGCAGGGATGATGTGGAATGGACCTCGCTTTGAGTGGAAAGTTGCAAACCTATATGTAATCGTACGATAGTAAACCTTGTTTCGCATTGAAAGCACCGGGAAATACGAGATGGACCTCGTTTCGCATGGAAAGTTGAAAATATAATAAATCGATGAATGTGGTTTTACATGGATTTTCATGCATGAACTTTCGCATAAAATAAGAACCATCCCGCTTCTTTCGGTGCTTTCAGTGCAAAACGAGATCCATTATCGTACGATTTCACGTGGGTTTCCAACTTATCACACAAATCAAGGTTCGCCTCACACTTCTCAGCGCTTTCAGTGTGAAACGAGGTCTATTATCGTACGGTCCCACATAGATTTTCAACCTTCCACACCAAGTGAGATACACCCCACATCTCGGAGCCTTCGATGCGAAATGCAGTCTATTACCATATGATTCCATATGGTTTTTAATTTTTCACACAAAGCGAGATCGATACTTTCCTTTTAGTATCAACAAAATATATATTTTATTTATGTTTACTTTCTTGGTTAATAACATTTTAATAAACAACAAACGCTGGAAAAAGTCAATGGCTTTTTTTAGTCTAAGTAAACCGGAAATCGTTTGAAGCTGGCTATGTAAAAGTAAATATTTGCTAAATTCGCATTTTCTATGTACCTATTGAATAGTCTGTCTACATTTTGATATTTATGACTTCCAATATTTTGGTTACATCATTTCTCATTGTTTCATTACAAACGAGTCTTACAATCAGCATCAAAATCTCATTAAACAAACATGATTTAAATTTTTGTTAATATAATTATTTGCGTTGACCCCTCTTATTGATGAGCCAGCTGGTGAGTTTGGATAATTTTCATTTACTTTTTTATCTTTTTGCCGTTTCTACCAACGTACATATTACAGGCCGAAGATGAAAAGCTTCTAAGGTCTGTCTCTGCTTCCAACATGTTCTTGGAAAAACAACGTAGCGATGAAAAACTTTGAAATCAATATTACATTGATATGACGAACCAGGAAGATTTCCTTCAATTGGACTACTTCTAATTTATTGTCTGCAACTAATCATCTACGACTGCCTATGACTTATCCAGGTTTTTGGTTTCTCGGTTTAATTTTTTATTTCCTAATTCTATCTCATACCATACTGAAGAATATAGATAAGAAGCGGAATACAGGATGTCCGTTAATAATCCCCGAATCTTTCTTACCCAGTTTAACCCGCTCTATCTGCACACGAGAGATTCGGCGATTATTACCGGATATCCTATATATTATAATTTTTTTATTAATTTTTGTCAAATTATACGCACTGATAATCGTATTTAGCTTCCTATAAGTCTTTATTAACTTAGTAAAAATATTCTGCAATATGTTTGCAATCTTTCTATACCTATAGGTATAGAAAGGAGAAGGTACTTTCTATATGTATAGATATGTTCGATTGCCTTTAAATTATTAATATACTATTTTATATGTTTAACCAAATGTTTTTTTATTGTGCAGATTTTCAAAAACTTGAGCGTGAGGCGCGAATATGTAGAAAACTGCAACATCCAAATATTGGTAAGTTAATTTACTTCTGTCAACTTTTTATATATAATATTGTGACTGTTTCAATCATAATATATTAAAGATGACAAGAAGCTGTCTCATTATCGCATTTATATGTTAATTTTATACATTTTAATGAAATAAACAAAACTATTTTGTACGACAGTTTTTTCAATTTAAATCTTTGGAGGATAGAAAACAGATTAATTAATTAATATTAATTTTATAAAAAATTTAATTCTATTTATTAATTTTATTAATTTGAAAAAAATAAAAATATTTATTGATATACATATTTAACATAACGGCTATTAATTTCTTAGTATAAACATGTGCATGTATGTGTTCATTCCGCGAGTGCACTTGTGCAGAGATACAAGAATAATTCTAACGTTAGATCTTAAAACTCTGTCTGATAATTATGTGTTATTTTTCTTTTCTCTTTTAGTTAAAAAAGTTAATAAACCAAATGAGTAAGAGTGTATATGTATGAGGAAGGTGAATGAAATTGGGAATTTTATTTACTATAGATAGGAAAAATAGGCCACTGGATTAGAAAGATAAGAAGAAACAGAAAGGTCGATATGAACATTAATTACTGAGTTAATTTATAAAAAAATTACTTAATTCTAGTGAAAAAAAGTAGCAGGAAGGTTAAGTTGACTTACTATTTGGATTGATTCCTTTAATATATTGGCGATACAGTAAGATGAGATTCTGGTCTTTGGTTTGATTCGCGAAAACACATACAAGATAAAATACTATTTTGATACTGTGAGCTTTGATACTGAATTGTACAGAGCAGGATGAAGCGCGAGAAAAAGCTACATATTGAAGATTGTACAGTAAAATGTAACAGTAAAAATGTATAATTAATTGTATCTGTAACAATTTTGCTCTAATATATCTTTGCAAATTTTTCCGTTATATCTCTTATATCCCTCTTGTATAAATTTTTAAAGGGAATATTCCAAAACTTAACATATTAGAACTGTCCAATATCTTTATTCGGCGGACTGTTCCCGATTCAGCCACTTGCGCCTCACGTATTTTTTTAGTCCGTAAATATTGTTTCTAATTCAATTATTTGTTGAGCTCAAAAGTGTACGAATGGAACACACAGATATACGTCGTTGCTGCGGATAGAGTTGTTATTCTGTCGCTTGTTGATCGAATAAACATAGACACGTCTGACCTCCTCTCTCACATACATTCCTATCCTCTTATTTTATGTATTTTAATATTTAATAGTCGTTAATTGATGAGTCTAATATTGACTTAAGATTCCCTGAATTGTGACTATGCATGTTGTTTTTCCGACGACTTTTCATACATGACTTTGATTAGTTGATGATTCACAAAGAAACTTCACAAAGTATTAATTACATAATGTTATTAAATTTTGATGAAACTTACACACTTTAACCTTTACGTAATCTTGACAGCTTCAAGACAAGGTTATATTAATATTATTATGTAATGTCATTTAAAATCTTACAACTTTTGTATTTAAAATTTTTTTTCTATTTAATCATTTTTTTCTAGTTGTATATTTTCGGAGTTCATTTATTCAGGATTAGAGTTCAGTTCAGTTAACTAGGATATTCGAAATTCAATCTTGTTTCTATATATTTTAAAAACATTAATAAAAATTTTTTATCAAGATCAATCAAAATGTTATATCTTCTCTACTCAAGTTTTTTAAATTAAAATTTTAATTTTCAATTACTTTAATTGTAGTAATTATAATTTTATTTAATTGTATTATATTATTTATAATTTTTATTATATTCTTTTATATATATTACGTCTTAAGAAATTCTTCATTAAAAAATACATTATGTTGATTTGATCATATTACAATATGTTACATCAGATCTGAAGAAATGGATCAGTGGAAGGACGTAACATATTTGTCTCGAAACAAATGCCTTATGGCGTGTGCACTGAAGTCAAACAGTACAGCTGTAGCCCAAAACAGGTCAACAACTGGAAGAATCGTTCTTTCTGTTAGTAAATGATTTTTATTTGACTCTTCCCTGCGATCATTCAACTCTCTCGCGATCGTCAGATTTCTTTTCTAATCGTTCGACTTATTTTCGAAATCCCTTCCTCTTTCAAAATTATACGATCCCTCTTCGAAATGATGTTTCTTCGACATCGAATGATCCCGCGAAGTCATGCAATGCTTTTTCAAAATGCAATCATCGTGCAATCTGTCTTCGAGATTGTGCAACTTAAGATAGTTGAGGAAAAGAAGAAGGAAGGGAGGAATCGAAGATAAACTGAAGATAATAGTGGAAGGCGACCTCGCGAAGAACAGAAGAATTACTCAGAAATAACAGAAACTTTAAAATGAAAAGTTCTCAGAGGAGATGTTCAGGAGAGGAACAAATATCGGAATGGAGGAAAAATTGTATTCTGTATTTACCATTGTTATTGTAACATTAATATTAATATTGTCATTTCATAAGAAATATTATTAATAGTAATGTTTATGATAAATAAAATTAAAATTAGCTTGCTCAATCAACGCGAGTCAATTGCTTTTTCATGCATTTATTCCGCGAATACTTAACGATTACCCGCGATTTCTGAAACCCCATTTGAAATTTTCTACTAAGAAAATAATAAAATAATAATTGAAATTTTATCTTGAGAAACAAATCTTAGATTTTCGTTAGTTAATTAATTAAATTAAAGTATGTGGTAAATTTTAACAATAAAATTACTCATATGTTATTTTCTAGACTCTACGATTCTTTTCTCAATACTATACTACAATTATAAAATCTATAAAGTTTAAGAAATAAACCGAATGAAGTTTAAAGTAAAGGTTATTTAAATTACATGCATTAAAATAAACTAAATATCAAAATTATTAATTAACATTTTAATAAATGATAAATACAAACTTATAAATATATACATCAGTATTTAATAAAAGTCATTTTTAATTTAAAAATATTTATAAATGATATTAATACTGATTTATACCTTTACTTTACATTTTTTTAATTTGATTTAAATAAATCTTATATCTTAATAACTTCTGTATGAAATCTACATTGGATATTGTTTGATTTTATTGGAGAAAAGAAAGAATTTATAAAGAACATAAATATAAAACAATTTAAAACATGAAATAGTAAACACTATTCTTTCAATGATAGTAATATGTAATACTCTATAATACATATGTAGTCCTTTTTAAAATATATCCAAATATAGAATCATTTACAATAGCTATTACAAGTAACTTTATGTCTTATCATCTTTTCTGTTACAGTGAGATTGCACGATAGTATACAAGAAGAGAATTTCCATTATCTTGTCTTTGATCTGTAAGTATGTTAAAATCGTTATTATTGTTATTAGATTTATTTTTTTATGTATGTTCCTTATGTTTTTTTCATCGAAGAAAGAAAAAAGATACATAGACATAGACAAAGAGAGAGAGAGAGAGAGAAATTCGTGAAACATTTTTCTTTATGAAATTCGTGAAACATTTTTCTTTATAACTTATATTCATATTGACAATATTTTTATATTTGCTTATAATTCAGTTGCACAATGTTTCTGTCGTATTTTGATATAAGAATTATCTTTATATGTGCCATAATCAGATGCTATATTACTATTTTTTTGCTTACATATATCATATTACGAAAGATCTTGACTTTTTTTAAATAAGAAACTCGAATATGTAAGCGGTTTTCTAGAAACAAACTTATATTACTATTTACGTAAAGTTTTATGTATTTTATTTTTATTTCCAAAGTTATAAACATTTTGCTATTTCGCAGATTTCCATGCGATTTCGCGACACGTTCGCAAAATAGACTTGAAACGTAAAACATTTGCAGAGTCACCGGCGGGGAACTATTCGAGGACATTGTCGCCCGAGAATTCTACAGCGAGGCCGATGCTTCGCACTGTATTCAACAAATCTTGGAAAGCGTTCACCACTGCCATTATCACGGAGTCGTGCACCGAGATCTAAAAGTATGTAAAGAAAAAGGATTTTTGCTGAGCACAAACTGTACGCTTGCAACGTTGAAATAAATCGAAAAAGCATATCCGCGTAATCTAATTTCCATGTAGCATTTCTATAGCACACTATAGTCTGATATTTTGTTTATTTGGTATGATTTTTATAGAGCGTTTCACGTTCAAAAAACTTAGATCATAATCTAAAACGATTCCCTATCGAACATTCTCGATCAAAATGTGTTAATGTCGCATTTTTAATTGCAAAAAAAGTTGCATAAAACATTACATTTAATTTTAGTGCCAATAAAATCACGTAGGATGCTAAAAATCTCATATTTAATTTTAATTATAATGGAGATCTTAATCTGTGTAAGAGAAGATGCAAAAAGCTCATATATATTAAGAGAGAGGAAAATTGCATTCGACAATGGCGATAAATCTATCATTTTTTATCGCAGCCCGAAAATTTACTTCTCGCGAGCAAGGCGAAAGGGGCGGCTGTGAAATTAGCAGATTTCGGTCTGGCGATTGAGGTGCAGGGTGAAGCACAAGCATGGTATGGTAAGTAGGACTCTAAGATTTTTCCAATTAATTAATCCGTCAAGATTTCAATTTTTATTGATGGTAACACTATTGCTGATAATTTTTATAAATAAAAGAGCGTGCATTATGTGTGTCCTTTGATACATGATACAAGAATCCTAATTGATGTTATGAATGTTCAATCATCCCTTTTGATGAAGCATGAAGGATGAGGGATAAGGGATTAATTATTATGGTTAATTATTTTTATCAATTGACTATTTATTTGAAACTGTAATAACTTGAAAATGATTGAACAACCCTATGTCAACTTCAAATTGTTAATGTTTCGTGTTAGAGATTTCTTAAGACACAAAAACGTCGAATATTTCAAATTCTATGCATTAATTATAATAATTACATTTTCATAGCCAAGATATTTGTATATTAAAATATCAATTTTTTTATTTTAAATATTTAAATAAGTTTTATTATTTTATATACTTAAATTTATTTGTCAGCGAATATGCTATATGCTATAAATCACATATTCTAAATTTTAAAAAAATCTCTTTTCTTTGATGCCATTATATTAATTTTTTACTCATTCTTCAAAAATAAAAATAATAATTCTGTCTTTATAATTAAAAATACATTCGTACTTAAAATGTTTAATATATTACTTTTTAACTTTATAGAATTATTTATTTTTTTAATAACAATTTATATGCAGCAGAGAATTTTATATTATTTATTAAAGAAATGCCATATAGAAATGTGGACATTATATGTTAATTAAATTGTGAAAAATTATCAATGTTATGCAGCTATAATAAAAATATGAAAAATATTACATAATAAAACTTTTAACGACTTAAATTTCCAACTGACATTTTTTTAATATCGACGAAAATAATAGAATATTATGATTTCAATTACAAACTTTTATTACTTAAAATGTTAAATAATATATGAAATAAATATTTAACAGTTTAAATAATAAAACAAAATAAAATATAAAAAAGACAAGATATAATAAGAAAGATATTTTTATATAAATTTTATATAAATTTAAAAAACATATCAAATATGCCAGTTCATATTTAAAATAAAATATAATATTGATTTATTGAAGTAGTGCTTTATCTTGAAATTTAAATTTTATATTATTTCGTAAAGTTTTACTATATTTTATTTTGAAATCACACACACACACACAAGTTTGCTATGATATGAATTATTTTATTGTTGCTGATATTATCTGCGATGCAAGCTGTGAATTTGAAATTTTCCCTCTATTTTGCGTCTTTTTCGCTTAAGTCACGTATATTCACATTTATAGATGACTTTATATGAACTGGCATATTTGAATGCAAATAAATTCATTGAAACAATATTGGACAGTTAGTGGCAACTTTTCCGTTTTCCTATATAAAAATGCAGAAAGTTATCCGTTCCGATAACGTTACGAATTTTTCACACATATAGAAAATCTCAGAAACTCCGAGCTTAATTTTAGGTCTTTTAGGACAAATTTAGAAATAATCTTTTTTTTTCTAAAATTTCAAATATAATGTGATTATTTTATCATATTTAGTCTTATATATTCATAATGTTAAATATTTTAGATATTTAAGCTCTAAATTTATATTAATAATTATAATAATTAATTGCATTCAAGTTATTTCTTGATATTTTTTAAACACTCTAAATTTATTTTAAATCGATAAAAGAGAGAATTTAATTAAAATTAAAATCAGTTTTTCCGAAACTTTACATATTTTTCTAACACTTATTTATCTTTCATCAAACAATTAATTTTTTTCTCCGCATAATAAAATAATTAATGTTTTTCTGCACTAAAAAAATAAAAATAGATACTAAAGTTTATTGCGTTTATTGCGTTTGTGCATTTTTCGTGTACGTTGTTTTACAAAAATTATGAAATAATGATTTTACGAATTGCCAAAATAATATTTATTTGGTTTTTATCACATATCAATTAGATGTAATTGACAAAATAATATTTTTTCATAAATGCAGTTATAAATCTAAAATATACATATTTTGATCAAACTAAATGAATAAAAAATATAATACAACGCGCTTTATCGAATTTTATCTATAAGTGATCTCGAATTAAAATTATAATAATATCAATTCCACCAACTCAATATAATTAATTTTATTAATACATTTATTAATAATTCAAGTTTATTAATAATTTTCAAATATTTTAAACGCGATAAAAATTTTCAGAAAGTATTATAACGTTTGTCTTTCAAAGAAAGAATTAGTTCAGACAAGAAATGATATCTAAAACGTAATCTTGTGCATACATCTTGAACTTTTCAATCGCAGTGTGTTTTCGGAAAGTAAATGAATCCGAACAATTGATAAAAAGGTTTTGCTGGAACACCTGGTTACCTCAGTCCGGAAGTGCTAAAGAAGGAACCATATGGGAAAGCAGTCGATATATGGGCGTGCGGTGTTATCCTGTACATTCTTCTTGTTGGTTATCCGCCATTCTGGGACGAGGACCAGCATCGACTCTATGGGCAGATCAAGGCCGGATCGTACGATGTATGTATTATATTTTATTATTTTTCTTATTATTTTTACGTATCATTTTTTCAAATATTTTTTAAAAACATTTTATTTGAAAGCTTAAAAAAAATTAAGAAATAGAAAAAGAATATGGTGTTTGAAAGAAATCCAATGTATGACATTCATTGATAAAATAGTGTTCTTGTAATTTTATTTGTTTAATTATATAAAACTTTCCTAATATTGTTTTACTTATTGCTTATTTAATACAGTATCCGAGTCCAGAATGGGACACCGTCACGCCAGAAGCAAAAAATCTTATCAATCAGATGCTAACAGTAAATCCAGGAAAAAGGATTACTGCCAGTGAAGCATTGAAGCATCCATGGATTTGCGTAAGTCTATTTTAATTAATATATAACATAGATTTTTTTATATCATATGGATAAATAATTTAAAAAATAACATTATTCTCTCTTATCCGGAAAAACATTTCAAATAAATCATTTCAGAATCTTTACAATATGCGGCATAAAATGTTATAAAGATAGGATAATTAAAAAGGATTTTTCCGCATCTTCCATATTTTTCGAGATATTTATCTAGGACAATTAAAATGGAACATTCTATATACAAATATAAAATATTTTGAAATGATTAAATATTTCATAATTTTATTTTTACATATATTAGAAATATTATATAATATGTTATATAATATATTATAATATATTATATAATTTATATAATACATGTATATATAGATATATACATATAATATTTTTAATATGCAAAATATGTCGATGAAATATAAGTTATTTTAAATCAAATAAAATAAAAATAAATATTAATTGATAAAATAACGAAACATTATAGAATTATATTGAATTATAAAAATAAAAATAAAAATAAAATGTTCTTTAATTTCGAGTTTTATATATTTCTGTGGATATTAATGTGTCAATTATGAAGCGAATCATATTACCGTTTTAAATAGTTGATTTGTTTACATATTTGGAGCTTGACTTTTGTCTAAATTAATATGTATATTTTGTTGACCTCTTTTTTATGACTGATATCTTCTTCGAATTAATAAAATTGCATTCTTAATAAAATGAAAATCTTTAAAGTATAAGATCTAATCTTTCTTAAGTGATTTAATCCAATTATTTTTTCAACAATGTCTAATATATTTCCCATTTATTTTGTGTTTTAGCAACGTGAGCGTGTTGCATCTGTAGTACACAGACAAGAGACCGTGGACTGCTTGAAGAAATTCAATGCAAGGCGCAAGTTAAAGGTGAGTTTTTCTCTTCTTGTTAAAATTTTATTTTATTATATATCAGTTTATAACTTTTGCATTTGCAATATCTTTTTTTATCTTAAATTACGTTATTTAACAGTTACAAATTTTCCGATTCCTCATCATAAATTTGCGATTTATTATTTAAATAATTAATATTCAAACCCATTGCTATACAATAAATAACTATTATGTAATTATAAATATATATATACAATATATACAAGGTGAATCACTAATGGCCATTTCTACCAACACCGCTTAACTTTAATCTTAGCTTAACTCATTCTTTGTCTCTTTCTAAAGGAACAGTTAGAAGGAGACAAAGAGTGAGTTAAGCTAAGATTAAAGTTAAACGACGTTGGTAGAAACAGGCATAAAGGTGTTACAAGCTAATACTTTTGAAACAAAATATAAAATTCTTATGTTCTAGCGATTGTTTGATATCGAAGCGAATATTGTGTGTGTGTTTATTTGTGAATGACAATAATTTCGAGTATTTATTTTAAAAACTGTTTGCAACAAGAACTGAACACTTTTTGCCATTTTACATTGGTTTTAATTACAAGATAAATGGAATTTGATATTGAGAAATTCATTTTGAAAATACATGATACAGTTCTTATAAGAATTAGCAAGAAATCGAATTTATATGAATCGCATTATTAACTGCTAACTTTAGAGAGCAATAATATAGAAATAAATGATTGCAATCGCAAATTCTTATGCTAACTCTGACCGCAAAATTTTTTATATTATGCTTGCCTATTTACTGATGCAAAACATTATTCGCTCTTATCACATACTACTTATTCACTTTGCGGTCTAGATATCGTTCGTATGGTAATCTGCACGTGTTACGAACATCTATAAAATTAGAACGATACAACGTGTGGTAACTAGCAGTAACTACATTAAATACTTATCGATTCTTTCTTAAAAGTCATTATCGAATAAAAGCAATTAATTTCTATATATATATATAACATACATATATAAAATATAAACATATATAAAATATACACATTAACATATATAATATTTTAAAAGAAATCTAAAATCCACATTTTTCATTAATATGTTTAAGTAAAAAAATATTTTAAATAAAAAATGTGTGTATATTTATTTTAATAATTTTTTAAATAATTTTTTATATAAGAGAAAATATGCCATTTTCAATAGTTTTAAGTTTATAAGTACAAGTTTATCAAATCAAAAAGTATGATCATATTAATGTCAAGCAATCAACATTTGTTTTAATTGGGCCTTTACTATCTATTTAGAAGATTGTAGAAATTCTGAAAAATTTAGAAAAAATATGAATAATTTTTATAAAAGTTATCAAGAAATTTGTTTTTAAACAATTATTATAATCCGATTTTCTAGCAAATAAATTTTTACAGCTTTGGTTAGTAACAATGGCTTCTGTAGGGACCGATAACGTCTCTTTATCTGTAAGCATAATTTTACGTACGACT
This sequence comes from Camponotus vicinus, assembly GCF_025532165.1. Classification (NCBI taxonomy): domain Eukaryota; kingdom Metazoa; phylum Arthropoda; class Insecta; order Hymenoptera; family Formicidae; genus Camponotus; species Camponotus vicinus. The sequence goes on along the minus strand of NW_028141949.1, from coordinate 13,947,197 downwards.
CTGTCAAGAGTCACCGATGATTAAACAATAGCATCGAAGTAGTACGACTCCACTTGTTGTTGCAATCGCTGTTCTCGTATGCAATGTAAGAGAGTCAGAGAGTGCTATTTTCTATAATTTTATTGGTGCTACATGTGTGCATACATTCATTTGCCGTTATCGAAATACATCGAGAGTTCGAGACACATGCGAGATAAAGCCTGCTTCTCTCAAAGAGTTTAAATTCAATGGACTAGAACTGAAGTTGAGAATGCGAGAGTTTGAAATCGAACACTTTTGATGATCGAAAAGCATTATATTTTTAATTTATTTCTCTGATTTCTTTTAAATTGTGTTTTGATTTCGTTTTTATATAGAGAAAACTAGTATATAATTTAATACTGCAACCTATATTATTTCTTATTATATTTTTAATATTATTAGTTGAGATTTTTGTTGCAATAATTAATAATCTGTATGTTTTCTTAATTTTTAATTTCATAAACGCAAACTGATGCTATCTTAAATATTTGTTAAGAAATAGTTAATATGTTAATTCTTTAAATTTTTATGAATTTTAGAGAGCTGATTCTTTAAAAAAATTTAAGCAGCACAGATTATCTTGACTTTGATATATTAGCAAGTTTATCCTTGCATAAGCATTGTCTTATAATTTTTGAGATATTTTATATTAAAGTTCAATAATTTTAACTATGTTAAGAGTATAAGAAAATATAAGAAAGCAAACAAAAATATAACAATATATATTTTGAAAACGATGATTCTAAATAATCTTGAAAAAATTTTAGCAATTGCTATTTAATTATTATTGCTATAATTGCTATAATTAATATTGTTACATAATTATTTATTTAAAGAAAATAATATTAACCGAAATTTATTTATTAATCAATAAAAATGATGATGTAAATAAGTGTTAAATATGATAATTTGAGTTTCCTCAAGCATGAATTTTACATTTGTTGCATGTTTACATATTTAAATAAATGCATAAGCGAGGAAGGAGCTAATATTAATTTCAAATTAGAAATAGTAGGTTTGTACATTAAATTGGAATTTTTACCTAAATATAGGGAAAGGTTCTGCCCGTCTCCCGCGCAGATAATAAATGTACAAATAATAATTTAATGCTTATAAATAATATGAACTTATACAATACATAGAATAATTGAAGAAATCGATTACAATAAATAGATTAAATTTTAATTTAGAAATTAATTATATCGAGTTAGATATATAATATCAAACATGACAATTTAAAAAAACGTGAATACTTTCTATTTCTGACTTTTTTTGTAACATATGTATGCTATGAGCAAACGTAATTCTCGTTCTTGCAATTTTGTGGTCTTTTAGCTATATATGAACTTAAATATATCTCAAAATCTCTACTTATAGAAAAGCACCGTTTAACTCCAAGCGCATGTTACTCAATAATAAACCCTTTACACTTTATGTAAAGTTTAAGATAATCCGTGCTGTATAAGTTTTTGTAAAGATTTATCGACTCTTTTCTTTCTATAATAGGATTATCTTATTCGGATTTCTTATATTTTTATTTTTATTTTTGTTAACTTTTAACAAAATTTATACTGAAGCTTATTTTCACTATATCATGCAAATTTAAATAACATGCAGATAAAAGTATTCTTTTATTGTGATTCGATATAATTTATATTAAATAAATTATGAAAATTTCTATAATTCTACAATATTAATTATTTTTTTACATATCTATTTCTTTAATTTATTAGACAATATTTCTTTAAGAGATTATTGAGGTATTTATTAAAATTGTATCCTTGTATATTATAAATAAAATTTAATATGCAATTTTGATTTATTTTTTTTCATTCTTATGTTTTTAATTGAATGAAGAAAACAAGAGAGAAAAAGAGGGAGAGAAAAACAAATACTCTATGATAGTTGATCAATGTTTGAAGAAAGCGCAGAGAAAATATTTCATTATTTGATACAATAACGATGTATTGAAGCAGCTATATTTTAAATGTTCAATAACAATCGCGATTAGATGCAAAATCTTTCATTGTTTACATGCATGATATTTAAATCATATCTACAGTTATAACATGAAAATATTTTATAACATTTCTAATTCGAGAGAGAGAGAGAGAGAGAGAAAGAGAAGAGAAGAGAAAAAAAGAAAGGAGAAGGAAATACTTTTCGTAAATAAAGAAAAAATATTGTATTTTTTTCTTACCTAGTCCTTTTTTTCTCCTCTTCTTTTCTCTTTCTTTTCTGTTATTACAAAGAAGATAAAAAAGAAATTGATATACTAATATTATAGAAATGCACTATAATTTATGTACATATATTATTTTAAAAGATTTAAAGTTAACATTTTTTCGCGTGAAAAAAGTTATAAAAATATGGTTTCTTAAATAAGTATAGTAAAAAAATATTAACGCAGAAACTGCATAATTTTTTAAAAATTAAATTTTTAATGTTAAAAATTAATATCTTTAATGTTACATCGTTGAAAAATGTATAATGTTTTAAATGGGTAATTTTCTTAGGTTGAGATGCATGTCATGTTTCAAAATTTGCATCAATTATTGACATCGAAATTTGCTTTTCTCAACCAACTCGATAAATTATTGTAATAATATTCGGTGATAGTATATGCGAAATCAATCAAGCACGCTTATCAATGCGACACAATTGTAATTTGTATTACAATGATATTTGAATAATTGGCATTTGTTCTTCTATTGGGATATCGTATTACAAGGTAAATTAAATATTGTTTTTTTGTACGAGATCTACTCAACTGTACTATTGTATACTAATTATAACACGACCCTTTGATAATAAGATGAACGAGCAGGAAGGCAGCAAGCTCCGAGAAATCGTTTGTAAATCCTAAAAATAATTTGACTTGTTTCTACTAGCTTAATTTATTTATGAACAGAATAATGAACACATTCATAGAATATAATTTAATAACAAATACATCTACTTTTTAAATTTTGATTAACAAAGAACTTATATTAAATGACAAAATCAATAATATTGATTTCGTCAATCAATATAGGTTCTTTGATAATAATAATAATTAATAATAATAATACATAATGATAATGATAATGATAATGATAATATCGCAGAGAATTTTCTTCTATAGATAATAAAAATATCTCTTGAAGCGCAAATGCCGCGGAGAGATGCGGGAATAATTGAATAATGTAAAAACATCATGACCATAGAAAATATAAATAATGTATTTTATAAAGGATATATATATATGACGCGTACACGGAATGTGCGTCACGCAACGTAATTATCTATAGTTCTTAACGAGAGCTCTATAGATATCGCAACAGGAATCGTTGCGTAGGATATTATCCCGAACAATATCTTACCTTTTTAATTTTTATGCAGATCCAATAACAAATATTTTAATAATCATAATTATTAGTAGTAAAGTAGTTTTGTAATATTTCAATAATCATAATTATTAGTAGTAAATTCAGAATTAATACAATTATAGTAAATTTCAAAAACGTATGCACTATGTTCATATATAATAATACTTATATTTTCATTCTAATGTTCTGTAATGATAATATATATAAGAAATTCATGAATTATATATTTAAAAACGTTTAAAAGGCTTAAGACCTACGCCAGTTATTAATGCGTGAAAATATTACAAAAACATAATAAATTATATAATAAAATATCAGAAAAATACAAAATACATTAAAACGAACATGACAAACGCTCGCGTTTCGACTCAATTCGAGTCCTTTTCAATGTCAAAATTAAATATAAATTAAAACCGTTGGAGAATAGACTCTGTGAATATAAAACCGTAACGCATGAAGGTCGGTAAATAAATATAAGCGCACGGAAATATGAAAAAACGCATGATAAATCGCTCGAAGATCGCCAACACATATGAAAATCGCAAATCATGATCGACTAATTACGAACACTCGGCAAATGCAACGCAAATCCGCGAATCACTCGAAAATATATTATTATTTGTCCGCCTCCGGGGCACTCCATGAAAGAGCCGTTCACCTGTTATCACAGCCATCCAAAAAAGCCAGGAATAAAGCAATCCACAGCTAATACCATCCTTCTGTAGTCATTCCAACAATTAATAATTAGATCCAAAATTAAAAAGCTCCTGCAGTGCAAAAAATTCCATGATAGAGGATAAAAAACTGCGATCAAGCGGTACGACGTACCAAGGAGGCCTGTTATATATTTTATTATATATGTTATATATTTAATATGTTATTATATATGTTATATATTTTATTATATATGTTATATATTTAATTATATATTTACAATACTAATTGAAATATTCCATATTTTTAATATTATACCTCACGTTCCAGTGAGAAATGATAAGTCGGAAAAATGGCTATTAGATGTCTAAAGACGTCTATAGACGTCTAACAGACGTATTTTTAATCGGTATTTCTCACTGGAATTAATTTGAAAAATTAATAATACAATTAATAATACACATTTTCTGTTCTGTTATAAAACGTTAACCATTTTATGTCATTATTAAGGAATTGATTATTTATAATACATTCGTGGGCCTTGTATCTTGTGTCAACTTAATGAAATTAACAAGCTGGAGGTCATGATTGCGTGATCCATGATATATTCCGAAAAGTATCACAATGATACCCAGCTTTATACGAAAAACGATTCTTCAAATCTTTATCATAACTACACACTCTGTACATGTCTAACTTGAATTGTCTTCTTTCAAGAAAATTCTGAAAATATAATTATAATTAATTGTGATTAATTCTAAATAGAATAACATTTTTCTAAAACGTCACATATCATATATCATATGTTTAAAATAATCCTTTTTACAACTTTATTTAGAATTTATTAAAATTGATAGAAAATTTTTAAGCTTAAAGCCATTTAAAGCATAGAATTATTATAAGGAATGCTCTTTTGGATTTTAAAGCATAGAAATATTATAAGGAATGCTCTTTTGGATTTTTTAAATTGTAAAATCTATTTATATAATCATCATGTATATAGTAAATTTACTATGTTAAATAAGCATGTACAATATATAATCAATAATGAATTCAGCAAATTCTAAATGTTCCATATAATAGCAATTTATTAAGAGAAAATTATTAAAAATAACATATATTATTTATTTCAGATTATCAGATTTAATGATTCAGAAACAATGTTATATTATGAGAGAAATTCAGTGAAAAAAATTCTCTTATTTTATATTTTTTATTATTTATTTATATTATTATTTATTTATTTATTCTTTTTACTCTTCTTATATTATTAATATATTATATTTCTATAATATTTGATATTTGTTGACAAGAGGAAACAAGTTTATTTCGTCAACACGGACTTGTTACTTTTTTTATTTGGTACGGCTAATAATAATAATATTTCTTTTGCATTTGCAGGGCGCTATATTGACGACCATGCTGGCAACGCGAAATTTTTCCAGTAAGTATGATGCACAGGGTAAGTACCTCCGGCCCTCTTCAGCGCTCTATACGGTCTACGACAGATAGTACTTTTATATCTCCTATTAAACTTGACGTTTCCCTGTGTATTTATATATGAATTCATTCCTTTAACAATCCGAGTCATGCAACTTCCTCCTATTCCTGATTCATCTTGCATTTTCGTCATGTAGAGGATATATTTATCTGCCTTTTCGCTTTTTTTCCAAAAAAAAGATCCTTCGTGCAATCGTGTGTGCAATATTGTTATTGTTAAATTTGTAATTTCATCATAAAAAATTAAGAGCAAGTTATTTTATTTTGATTTTTACAAAAATTAACATGCAAATAATTTTTTATATCAAATTATGTCTCATCAATATTTTTGTGAAACGATTGCAGAATGGAGCACTTGTATATATTTTTGCTCATGCAGAGGTATATTAGAGTTCTTATGTTGATAATCATTCTCTTATATTAGATAATCGAAGGAGCGAGGTTGAACAGGAAATCAGAAAATTATATCATAATAGGGCGTCAATGATCGATTCTCCGAAAATCATCATCGAAGTTAATGAGGCGCTTATCAAGCAACAATCGCGTTTCATCTTCGCTCATTCGGCACATTGATTATCATGACACGATATGTTTCCCATCTACTTCATGTAGCTCCCATCTACCCCATATAGTCGATGCATATGGCACGCATTTCATGTCTTGCAAAGACCACACATTATCCAGAAAACAGGATTTTAGTTTATATTAAATAGACATGTAAGTTTCTCGCTATAAAGATAAATGGTTATTTTGAATCCTTTTATTATGCTGAATCTTTTAAAGTTACTGATGTAAATAAAGTAAAAGTAATGTTATAATTATAACATATCAAATATTTTTTATGTTTATGTAAAGTAGTACAAAAAAGCAATATTACAAAATAATAAGAAAATAAATGTTTTATAAATTTAATTCTCGCTTCCTAATTTATGTATGTTTCTATTCTAGAACAGCAAAAATATTAAAAAGTATATTATGCAATTGAGCAAAAGTATTTCGGAATTTTTTCTTTGCATATTTATTGTAAGATGGAGGTTCTGGATAATTCATATTTTACTCAAGCAGTTTTGCCTTTCATTTAATTATCATTGCTTTCATTTAATTATCATGCCACTCGATATAAATCAGGTAAATAATCATTTGGTACAGATTAGATAAATTATCATCACCTTCGAAATATTTTCTTAATCGCCGTATGATTAATCTTCATATCGTGGATATTGTAAAAATTATAATAATATTGATAAATTTCTGAGAACTTAATAATATTCAAATCATTGTGAAATTAGTGCACACATCTACATATAAATAAAATAAATTATTTTTCAATAATCAATTTTATTGATTTTTCAAGAAATTATTATTTATTTCTTTTTATAAGTTTATTTAATTATATAAATAAATATATATTTTTTAAGCTCTTAATAATAACATCTCAGATAAATGAAATTATTAAATTCCTATATCATTTAAATATGTTATATTTATTTTTAACAAAAATTGGTTTTATAATTATTTATTAATTTTTAAAAAGACAAGATTATTGATATATTGGAATTTTAATATTCTGAGAGAGATTTTAAATTTATTACTATTATTCTTAAATATAAACGTGTTGTAACAAATACCCAAAAATTAAATTTTTATAAATTAATCACAATTGATAGATTGCATCGGATCATATGGTTTGTAGTCTCATGAAACATATATATTTGACCTATCAATACCAACGTAGAATAATCAATCTAGTCAATTCAATGTGCTCATCATAAAGCACGCTACAATTAACAATAATTTTTTGTTTATAGATTTATCTTTTTATATTATTTGTTATATTATGTAAAATTTATAATAATTAAAATTAAAGAAATAAGCACCAAGAATTTTAAAAAGTTAATCAAATAATGTGACACACATATACAATAATAATTATTTAGATAAATCTTATTTTTACAGAGTTAAAAAACTTTTAACCAACATATGTTGTCGAGATCTCTGATAATAAAAAATTTTCAAAAGGTTTTAGCTGTAGCTTATTATTTATTCAAAAGCAAATAAAAGTTTGGATATTTAAATGTTTCTAATAATATAGATTTAACTGAACATTAAATACTTATTAAAGGTAAAACGTAAACATGTGAACAAAGGAAGAGACTCCGTATTTATATTTGTATACTCGCCATTAACACAATTTTAATTAAATTGGATATAATTTAAAAATCTCGTATATATTTTATTTCTCTTATTTTTTAATAAATAATCTTCGATATACACTTTATTGCACATCAGACGATGTGGAATAGATTTTGTTTTGCACGCAAAATAGCAACTTTATGTGTGAATCCTTTTCCTTATCTATATATACATATATTCACACACACACACACACACATTTTATTATAATTTTATAATTTTAAATATATAAATATGTATATAAAGAATTGTACATTTGTTTAATTGTACATATATAGTATAGATAGCAATACATACAAACTGTGTTTAATATATTAAATTTGATAAGATTAATAAGGCTATGAATGTGAAACATACAAAATCAAACATCACGGATTAACAAAAATCATACGCAGATAATCGTGCGAAAAATTAATTCATCTATAAAACTGATTAGTGTGCACGGGGCACGAATTTTTCTCGATCGTATACTAAGTAAAAATAAAATAAATAAATCGCAACTCAAGATTCTCTTAATTTTAATACTCCTCTTGCTCCTTTGAAGAAGTGTAGTTTAAATATTGAGATGTGGGATGTTTGAATAACTCAGTAAGAGCAATCGCCCGACAAAAAGCTTCGGATTCGATTCCCGATTCAACTTTCTCATCCCAATATTTTCCTTGCTTACATTTCTTTGAGGGGATAAAAAGGATATTAAAATTAAGAGTCTTAAATTGAAATTTATATATTTACTTGTTATAGAACCAAGAAAAGTTTTTGCCTTGTGCACACTAATCAATTTCATAAAAAAATTAATATCTGTGTCCAACTATGCTAGCTCGTAATATTTGAATTTGTATATTGAATTTTTTATAATTAAAAAATAAAATTGGCAAGTAAGAGCGCAGTAGACGCAAGAAAGAAGAGAAAAACCTTCTTAATCTTTTATTTATTGGTATATTTCAAAATACTCGCTTTCGTTACGAAATACATGCATTAAATATGAACATTTCGGGCCATTTTCAACGCGACATTAATATTGAACATTCGAGGAAATGTGTTCGCCAGATTACTACGAAATACAACATTGCAGTTTATCTACATATTGATTGTGGAATAATTAATGTAATTTCATGTGTTATTGTCTGATATTCTCTAACGTTTAGTATTAATGTCACGCTGAAGATGGACCAAATACTGGTATGAAATATTCGTATTTAATGCATGTATTGAAAGCGAGTATTTTGAAACATATCGGGAAATAAAAGGAATAAAAAGGTGTTTCTCTTTCTTGCGCTTTAATTTTGGCTCTTATTTACTAATTTTACCATTTAATTATTGTTATTATTTGAGCGAACTTTTTGTTGTAATTATGAATTTTTTATTATCAGTCTACTTTCGAATCTCGCTCTGCATGAATTTGACAATCACTTTTTAATAAACAATAAACGGTTACAATCTTTTAAAGATTACTTAGATTTATGGCCTTGACAACATACTTCTATCAACTGGAAGTATTTTGAATCACATTATGTGTATAAAAATAAATATTTTATATTATTATAATATTTTATTTTATTATCATGAAAAATATGTTATATGCAAGAATCTAATTTTCGAAAATTAGATTTATTAAAAGAATACAAATGAATAATCCTAAAATAAGAAAAACGTGAAAATCTTCAAAAGATTAAAACATTCAATTATTATAATTCACTAATAAGATATTTTTACGAATAACTATATATTTTGTTAATGTTGATTATTTTTGTATGATCAAGTCAATAATTTCTAAAAATTTTACTTTCTTTATCTTTCTAATGAATATATTTTATAATTTCTAAACAAATAAGAACATTGATAATATTTTTGATCTTAATTTTGAACTATAAAAAAGCTATATGGTTTATATATTTGGAGATTTAAAAGTTTTAATAATTAATTGTATTAATTGTGTAAAAAAAATTGCATTAAAAATACAAATAATAGTTTTCTTATTTATATGTAGCTTATGTTTTCTTATATAATAATGATCATTATTTAAAAGATTATTGTGTAAAATGTTATAAGTATTATCATTTATTTAAAAAATGTTTTTGTTATATTACAGTTTAGAATTATTGGTTGACAGATTAAGCGCAACTTTAAATTTAAAGAAAATTACACTTTCTGACTTTTTCATGCTAAAGATATAATATTTAAACAAATTAATTATTACTAAATATATCAATAGAAATTAATAGAAGGATATCAATATTAATAGAAAAATATCAATAATAAAATTATTACTTATACAACTTATTTTATATTTTTACACGAAACAAATAAAAATTTAATTTATTCTATAAAAATTGTATTAAAAATTTATTTATTATATAAAAAAATTTGGTTTATTATTACTAAAAAATTGTTAAATTATTATAAAATAAAATAAGAGAATAGCAATTTGTACAGCACATTTATTTTAGAATTCCTTAAAAATAAAAGTGAAATGGTCATTTTACTAAATGCGAATATGAATTATTATACACACGTGCACACATCTCGCTCTTATTTGCTCGACTTGTAAAGTAAATACGGGTTTGTAATACACTCGTAATAGATGTTTGACATGTGTTGTTGATGTGCCACATTGTACGGCATATGCATCTACACATATATATATTATATGTATATGATATTATTATCTAAGATGATACGTTTAGAATATATGCGTTGATTCCGTCTTTCGCTCCCTCCCCTGTTTAGATTAACAAGTAGCTGAGAGCATCTTGCATTTTGTAGATTCACTGCTACACATGTAATATGTATTTATACATATAACATGTGTGTTTTACCTTTTAATACAATCAGTATTAAAGTACCTATATATATTTCTATATTTGTTTTTATTATATCGCAAGAACATACCCATACATTTTTAAGGTTTCTTATTTTGAATAATTCATTTTGGTGCGATTTCTGAATAATAGATTTACAGATTTATTGCCGCAACATCTACATAAAGAATGTAAATGTAAAATTCTTATTTCTTTTTAAGGGAAATTGACTTTTGTTTTTGTCGAAGAAACGAATTGAAAACGGGATAAAAATAAAATTAATTCAACTATTCTCTATAGAATATTTCTAAAATATCTTTTTATTTTGTTGAGAATTGAGAATAAAGAGAGTGTGTATATATTTTGTAAATTTTTGTTAAACTTTAATTACGGAATTTATGCATATCGATTGAAAACTGGATATTTTTAGATTTAGTTATTTTTTTAACGCTATACGTATATACATATGTATGTATTTTTTAATCTCCTAACAAAAACAATTTGCAGAATTTTCTTGAAAATTTATATAATTCAGTTATTAATTAATGCATGCGTTATTTAATTATATAAAATAATTATATTCATGATAACAATTTAACGAATCTTTATCGTTCGCGTTTTGTATACATAGTTTTTTTTATACTTCGTCTTTTTATCATGATTTTATCAAATTTTCCCAATATTCAATTCTAATCTCACGATGGAAAATTATTCTCGATGAATTGGTTTTATTCATATAATGGCTATTTCTTTTCACATATTTTGTATATTCTGTCCGAATCCTTTATTCGAACAAAATCAAAAAACAGTTAACTTTTTATTCTTATATTTTCCTGCTCTTCTCCTTTCTCTTTCTCGTCAAAGCTCGAGAACTTAGATTTTAATTAGATTTTCTTCATCTTCAGTTGACTCTCGAACTCGAAGCTCTTTCAACTTTTCTTCCTCGCCACGACTCCACTCTCTGCCTTAAATTCATTTTTTATTTTCGAGGAAATAGTTATTATTTTTGAAATTTATTAATACATTGTTATTATGGAAAAAATTTGTTGAAAGCTTTGTAACGGATTTTGAGCAAAATACAAATCGAGAACATTGATGATTTGTTTAATCCCACTTAATTTTTATTCTATTTTGATTGAAAAAATTTCACAAAAAAATTAACAACTTTCAAAAATATTTAATATTTAATATTTTGAAAAATAATATTCCGCCTTACGTTAATAAAATAATAACGATAATGGCATAAAAAACTTGCAGTTATATTTTAATAACCTGGAAATTAAATAAGATTAAAAACAGAAAAATATTGAACTATAAAATGTGTGTAATACGCTTACATCGATTGTGATTTAAAACAAGCATATGATATATACGAAACTGACATATAACATTCCCAAAATGAATTATTACAGATTGATTCAATATATTTTCCCGCTTTCATATGTGATCATGAGTCTGAAGAAGATTTTCTCATTTTTTCATCATAATGATATCTAGCGAAGCACGTAATGAAATATCTAAAATTGCAGAGTATGAGACTACAGAGATGTTTATGAAATTTTAATAAAATCTGACTTTTGTGATGTTTTTATTATACTGTTAAGATATGTATTATTCCCAGTAAATATTGTTTGTTGCAATAATATAACATGGAAGTAATAATGTGTTATACAAATTACATATATAATGTAAAACTATCCATATAACACAGAATATTTCAGTTATAGCAGTGTTATAATTTTGTGTGCAAGTTGCAATATAATATTGTAGAGACAATGTAGGAATATGTAACTTTATAACAATGTTTACTGGGTTACTTATTATATTCTTATTGTTTTTATTAATTTATTACTTGCAGAATATTTATATCTAAATTTCTCTTTATTTTATTTGGATCATTATATATTTTGATTAAATTCGTATGTATTTGTAATTCGTATGTATTTGTAATTCATATTGATTATTTATTACACGTTTGCTCTGTTGTTTCTGCTCGACCGGGAATTTTTAAAAATCAATTAAGGTTAATAATTATCGATAATTCTTAAAAATTATGCTCATAAGCTCATACATTGATATATATTACTACATAAGTTTTATGATAGTTAGCAATAATCACATTTTATAATTAGATCTCGTATAGTCAGGCGAAAATTACAATTCCTCTTCGCAAATGATTATCTAGAGAAAGTCGCAGGTTCATTCATTATTATTCGATTATTACATACCTATACATCCTAGTTGCTCATGTTTTCTCGAAAACGATGCATATTACATGTTACATGCGTTAATATCTCTATCGTCTAGAGAAATTCGCAGGTTCATTCATTGTTATCCGATTACATATCTATACATCCTAGTTGCTCATGTTCTCTCAAAAACTATATTACAAGGTACATGTATTAATATCTCTTCCTTGAACACAAAAGAAATATTTTAATAGCGAGATAATTATCTTATATTCGTAACATACTATAAAATGATATACCGAGTGTTTCCTAAATGATGTCCACAACTCCAGGAAACAATTCCTTGGACGACTTTAAAGACAAAAGTTCCTATGAATATGGATCCGGAAATGCTTTTTTTGTAGAGTTATAGATTTTCACACACAAAATTAAGGAAAAATAAAAAAATTCTGTGATTATCTTTCTCGTAATTTTTAATTGAATAACATGTTAACAAATAAATAATTAAATTAAATGTTAATGTTAACAAAGTGAAGGAAAAATTAAAAATTCTGTGATTATCTTTCTCGTAATTTTTCAAAGTAAAGGAAAAATAAAAAAATTCTGTGATTATGTTTCTCGTAATTTTTAATTGAATAACATGTTAACAAATAAATAATTAAATTAAATGTTAATGTTAACAAGTAATTTATTTCATACTTTTTGGGACTATTGCACAAATGACCAAATCAAAATTTATATGCGTTGCATTTTTTTTGCGGCCATGAATCTCCTTAGCAATGTATAAATTTATGTATATTGTACTATGCGTATTTCTGCTGTAAATAGCAGAATCGCGTGAATCACATATGGGCTTATAAATCCTAAATCGTACGAATTACATATGGATTTATAAATCCCAAACCGCATATATAACTTCGAGAACTTCCGAGAAATTCATGAATCTATAAATTCCGAGCTAGCCATCATTTCCATCTGCCAATGCTTTCCCTTGAGAGAACACGAGCAATTGTCATCGACGAATAAATCTTTCTCTATTTATCTTTTAACCTATTTCGATCATTTTAATACTATCTCATTCTTTTTCATATTTTCCCTCTTTTTCTCTTTCTCTCTTCCCCTTCCCCTCTCCCTCTAGTGCGCATACGTGCGCTTGTATATATATATATTCCTTTCTTTTTACATTAATCTACTGTCTGACTAATTTTTCTTTTTTTGACAAAGGAAGGCCGCAGCACTTATAGTGGGTCGGAGGTGCAAACTTAACGTACTTTATTCCACAATGATTTTTCACTTTTATACAATTCGATAATGAAGCAGAAGCTGTATGATGAACGATATATCGCGTGTTCACAAAGCTTCGATTACAAGAAACGACACATGATGCAGTTGAGGATATTAATTATAAAGGAATATCGATTCGTGGTACATTTTCTGACTAAAATGAAACTTTGTTTCGGCAAAAAAGCGCGGTGTCAGATAAAAATGCTATTTATATTTCAACTCAACTCTAATTTTTATTAGATTTTTTTTTTAATATAGTGATCCTATCTTTTTTCGGTGAATTTATTTTAGTATAACATCTCTGCATCTTGATCTTAATATGTGTTGTCATGATTGATCCTAAATAATATCCAAAGAATTCCAGAGAAAGTCCATACATAATCAAATATAAATATATATATATATATATATATATATATATATATATATTTAAAAATATACAGGGTGTCCGGTAATAATTGCCGAACCTCTCGTGTACAGGTAGAGCTTAAACTGTAGGAAAGTCCTTCACCGTTTTGCGATCTCTGCAGTAGTTAATGAGAAATTAATTAAAATTAATTAAAAAAGGCAATATGGTATAGGACTTTTTAGTTCAGTTTAACGAGATCTACTTGTGTTTTTTCGGTTGGACACCTCAATTTTTTTTATGTGAGAAAACCTTCACTCCTGGATTCTGAATCGCACGTGCGCGAGAGGAATATGAGATTCTTACTAAAAAATTTATGTTAGCCTACCTTAGACGCAGTAGATCTATGGGAACAATGTTCTCTCTCTCAGTGTACTTGAAAGAACATGTTCGTGCAAATGCTATGAATTAGATGGAAGTGAGGATAAACCTCGTTATAGCATGTCATACAATGCACTATTTTGAAGTTTCATTGAACGCGATAAAATCTCGTGCGATCAAGATTATATAAAGTAATGAAAAAATCCGATTTTTCCTTTTATTGTTTTCCTTTCCATTTCCTTATTTCTCTTTATTTCTATTTCTCGCCTCTCTTACCTTATCTTTCTTCTATCTTTCCTTCCTTTCTCTCTCTCTCCCCCCTTCTTTCTTTCCCTCTCCTTCTCCCTCCCTCCTTCTCCCTCTTCTTCTTTTTCTCCTTTTCATCTTCTCTATCTTTAATTTATTCATTATCTTTCTTTTTTTGTAAAAAAGATCCTTTTCAAATTTGTTTTCTTTCTGTATTTTTCTTTCTTTTAAAAACTATGTAGTTTTAAATTAATATTTGTTAAATTAATATTTGCAGGAGGGAAGCTAAAATAAATTTGCCTTTTTACTTTTTTCGAATTTGCTTTTTATCGCATTAAAAAAGGAATATGGATTGAAATATTTTTCCTAACACTTAATACCAGAGATAATAAGCGGATAACTCTTTCGAATCGAAAAACATTTTAAAAATTATTTCAATGGAAAGCTATTCAAAAACGGATTTAAATAAAGATCCAAGAATGATCTGTATGGATTTACCTAACCCATCTTTCGTCCGTTTTAACCCGTATCCTTCAAATCAATCTGTTTTACACTGTGCTCTCTTTTTTCTTTTTATCTCGCTTCGTCTTTTTTTTCTCTCCAATTCCTACCTCATACTCATCATTGTTCTATACGGATACACTAAAGTGTGCACGCGCGTAGTGTATGTAATAGAACAATGGTCCAAGAGGTAGCTAAAGTAAGTACCAAAGAGAAAAAAAAAGAAAAAATACATATATACAATACATACACACGTATATCAACATCTTTCTTCCATTTTTATTTTTCCGATGCTGATTTACTGAAACGCTCTGCGCACTCCAGGTCGAAGCATCATCACGAAGAAAGGCGATGGTTCTCAAGTAAAGGAATCTACTGATAGCAGTACAACGATTGAAGACGATGACGTTAAAGGTAGGGAAATCCCGCTCTTTTTTATGCGTGTTTGTGTATCTCTTTGATTTTCTCTTTTTCTCTTTTTTCTTTCTCCTTCTCTTTGTCTTTATGATTAAAAATTGCGCCGAGTTTCCTTAGCGATAATTATTCAGCTGTAATTATTAATCGATTAATTATAATTTGGCAGTGCGGAAAACAAAGAGTATATTAATCGAAAAATTGCGTTCGTGCAAACTTGAAGTGTTATTAGAAAACGGATGAGCCGACTTTCGTATCGAATAAATGAATAAAATCTTTTCACGTGGAGATATTTGGAAACATTTATACAGATTAGGCGAATTATTTTCTACACAATATCGTTGACGTTTCCCAATTTCGGTTGCCGTAACGAGCACTTGTCTAGAACTGAGACATTTAGTATTAAAATATGTGATCTTCGTGTTCGAAAATTCAAATTGAATTATGATAATAATTATATGAATGTTGTCGCTGCCGCGACAGAATTATCACCACGCGAAATGATAATCTAGGTAACAAGTTTTTAGCTCTTAACAACGATTCGCTATACTTGTGGCCTCTTTACCACAAATTCGTTAAAAAGATTTAATAAGAAACTCGAGTAGATGAACAGACAGCTCGATATCTGCATAATAATGCATAAATAATGTATAAAGATTTTTAAATCTGAATCTTTATTTATGTCATAGTCGAGTCTTCGCGAAAATAAAGTTGCGTTTGATTACTTTTAGATGTTATTATTTATTTGACAAAATATTTAATTCAATTTTATGAGATAGTATTAAAATAATTAATTTATTAATTTATTAAAATTTTACAAAATTAAAACTACTAAAAAGTATATTAAGACATCAAATTCTGATATTAACGAATTAAATTAAGAACATCATAATTTTATTCAAATATAAAAAATCATAGTGCATCAACCTTCTTGCATATCTGTACGAAAAGTACTCGATTCAACTGAAGCAACTATTTTTCTGATTTTTTTTATTTATTATAACTTATATAAATACCATTATTTATTGCCACATATAGATATTTATTGCAACAATTTCAAGAAACAAATCGTTTTTACTGCATATAAATAAAAGAAGCACGCGTATATCGATTCTTCATTAAAGATCAGATGAAGATTAAATAAAGATTATAAGGATTCCTTTGAATCTCACGTCCATCATTGATTAATATTTAGAATATAAGTATATCATTGCTTATTTTCCGATCCTGCTATTTCTATTCTGCGTTCTATCATTTGTGTGTCCTCCGATCTAGTATACTAATCGAAATACATACTACAACAGAAAAACAATCAAAACTTATTCTCACTTGATATAAGAACTGATTTAAAATCAGAAAATAACTATAAAATATATTGATTTATATCATTATATAGAAAATATTTAGTTATTCCGTTACAAAATTTTTACCTCAGATTTATATTGAATGTTTCTTCTCAAATTGATACTTTAAATTTGTAAGAATAACTCCAAGTATATTTTGATTTGTGAAAATTCTGAAATATACTTTTGATCGCAAAATTTGAATGAAATTTCAGATCTAGAAAAAAATCGAACTTATCTTAATCTTTTTCTTAAGACAAGTAAAAAGGAAACATTTTTGTTTCTCTGAACATGGCTAGTAACATTGACTCTTTTATGATTTATCATAACTTTAAAATGTTTTTATGTGTTCAAAAATTATTTAATTTTCTTTTATTGTAATTTTAACTTAATTCAAAATGTGTTCTCCGTTCAATTAATTAAAGAAGAAATGCGAACAATAATACATTTTCTTTATTCAAAGAAAGAGAGAGAGGGAGGTGGGGAGGAAGAGAGAAAGAAAAAGAAAGAGAGAGTGAAATCTGCAAAGATTATTCGCAAAGTAGCAGTATGGTGAGAGTTGTCATAGCAAAATGAATAGATAGATCATTTTAAAAATAGTCGGATTCTGTCTGAGAAGAACGTTCAAATAGACAGAGAAATCCGATTATTTTTAAAACGCTCTATTCTCATATACATTCATTCTGTTGTAAACAATTCCCACCATACTGCTGCTGCATTCTAAATAATCTCTGCAGATTTCATCCTCTCTTTAAATAAAAAAAAGTGTAATTACTCGCATCTCTTCTTTAATGCAGTTAGGTAATAAAGAGCGCTTATTTTAAATTAATTTAAAATCACAATAAAAAAATCTTACACAACACAAACTATTGCTTTGAAGAAACTGAAGACTTTGAAGTTATAATAAATCATATACAAAAGAGTCAGTATTGCTAGCCTATTTGGGGAAATAAAAAAGGTTCTTTTAATTTTGATTTATCCTAGTAGATAATTAAATGTGCATTTATATCAATCTCTTTTATATTTTATTTCTTTTCCATCTGTTTGCATTTTTCGAGGAAAATCTAATCGTTAATAATTGATTTCTAACAAACACAATTGACAATATATTGTATTTGTGTATCAATTTTTACAATTTTTGAAACTTTATATTATATAATGTTACTATATTCATTTAATAATTTTAAATTTAAAAGCTTGCGAGAATGTTAAAAAAATGAGAAAATAATATTTTATTTTATATAAATTTTCAATTATTTTTATAAAAAGCATAAAAAATCGAATCTAGCATATTTTAATAAAAATCTTAAAGATATTTATTCATATTATACTTAATAAGAGTATTAAGAATGTCAAAATTTTATTGATTATATCATAATTATGTTGTTTTTTTATATGCGAATATCACAATAAAGCGTATAATATCGTATGGACATATGAATATCGGATTAAAACAAGTAATTAATTCTCGTTTATGTATTGATATGCACATGTTTGAAGTTTATAAGTAGGCGGATTTATTAGCAGGCAAGTACTTATATGGAAACATTCGTTTAAACGTACATACATTGTACACAACATATAATATTTATCGAAAATCCAAGAATAATATTGATTTTCGAATTTAAAATACTTTATGCGACATTCTACATGATGCAAAGAAACTTATGCATCAGCATCACGCGAATGCATAATCTACACATATGTACAACTGACGTGTAATTGCATTAATAATGTTTTCTTTTCATAAAGATAAAATATATTAATTGAACTTTATTTTTATCAATCAAAAGAAAGAGATTAAATAGCTTTATATAAATCATAATTTTAAATTTCGCAGCTATTAAAAATCAAATACTGAGATGGTAGCGCATCAGTTTCATAGAAAATTAATTCGTTAAAGAAAAACCAGAGCCTAGCTCTGTTTCGTATCTATTTTCCATAATCAGATATTGTAAAAACAAAGCACTGAATATATATTAAACAATTATGTGAGAAATAATAGTATACTGTTGTTTTGTACCCCTGTAGCGATGCTCACAAATCCATAACACACATATGCATATATAAAAGCTATAAACACTATTGTGGATATTGTGACACTAAACAAGACGAGTGGATTATAATCAGACTATAAACTGTGCACAATTCTTTTCGAAGCGTATTTATCATATTATTTAACCGGAAATGTGATCATTACGAGAAAAATGCTTTCATGTTTATAATATATATCGACATCAGGAATACCTCTTTATATTCCATTATAATTACTTTCAGATCAAATGTATCACGTCTAGATATTCATAACTATCAATTTGACAATTTTTAATGATTAATTTGTTAACTGTTTAATTTATTGCATGATAAGATATAAGAAAAATATAATATAATTAAGAAGATTTAATATATTTTCTTATGTTATTTGATAATAACATTGCCAATTCTCAAAAAACCAATAGTTATAATGCTTGAATATCTAAACGCAATGCATTCAATCGAAAGTAATCTATTTTCAGATGCGAACGCATTCATGACGATGATATATATTATAAATGCAAAAGGTTTTCCTTTTTCATTTTTGTTTGATTATTTTTTGATTAATCTTGAAATGTGAAAGTATTCATGACAAATATACACATGGGGTCACTAATGCCTTAACATACGAATTTGCACGCGTATGGAACATATTCAGCACGCATAATTTGCTTCTAAATATTTATACATCATGACTGTTAGTTATTTGTGAAAAACAAAAAATAAATTTATACTAATAATAATTAATAATTAATAAAAAAGTTAACAGAGAATAATTTTTTTAACATTTTTATTCTATTTTGGACAGCATTGCCTTTCCTAAAATAACTAACAATTATATGATACTCGAACATTTAGAAACGAAGCCCGTGTGTATACACAAAATATTTTTCATAAACAAATAAATGATGAATAAAGCACGAATAATTACTTTGTAATGTAGACTGCGCATTTGAGATACATTCGATAATTAATCAACATTCATTTATTGAATGACTCGAACACGGACTCCGTTTAGAATAAAGGTAAATTTTTCGGGAATTTTTCTCTATAAAGGGATGATAACAAAATTTAATGAAAAATTGAAAAATTGAAAATAAAATACATTTATAGACATACATAAATAGATTTCAAATACACACATATATATATACATACATATACATATATACATGCATACATACATATATATATATGTACATACATATACATATATCTCTCTTTAGACCGTACTTTTTGTCAGAGAATAATTCCTCTACATATATCCGCGAGACACATACATGTGTCTCTTTTTATAATTTTTCTACAGACATATAGGATCGACAATTTAATGTCGGTTTTTTGAATAGTAAAATTAAAAGATGCACGTACACGTATACGTACACACGCATACACATTTTCAATTTATGTGTTGTGTGCATCAGATGAAAATTCTATTATACATACTTCAAAAAAGTTACATGGAAAAATTTGATGTGTGTTACATAATTTATATTATAAAGATTATCAGAGCCTATATTTATCATTTATTCATTATACATTTTATCGTATTGAGTATACAAATATTACTTTGTAAAAGAAGAAAAAAATCGCTCTGGTTTATGGCAGATCCTATTTTTTCGCATTCATAAACTGAGTCTAAAGTTCATTGAATTCTACGTATCTACGATCACTTTTCCATCGAGCTTTCGCATCGATCTGAAGCTTTTGTTATTGCCATGTAATTCTTGTTTGCTTACATTTTCTCTTTGAGAGTAATTCATTGGTGATGTGCAATGAATCAAATATATAAGTATACATAAGCGTGCCCCGATATAAAAATCTACCACTATCTGCAACCATTATCATATAGTTTTCTTATTAACATAATGCATCCTTTTTTAGTGATTATTGAATGATTATTGATCATTAAGTAAGATGAGTAAGATCGTTTGTAATTAGAGAACGCTTTGTAATACGATCTAACATAAAGGGATAATTGACGATTACGAATATGTAATTTAGTAGAGTAGTTTTACAAATCTAAATCTAATTTTCTATTTTTTCTATTTATTCTGTCTTGTTATTAATATAATAATAATAAAAAAATTAGATTCATAGAATAGCTCTCAAGTAGAAATAGCTGCGATACATTAATCTTGAATGGCTAAATTTTATCCATCGACTTTTTCGAGTAATCTGCTGCGACGTAGCGTTATTTTCACATCTTATTTAAATCTCATTTTTAAAATATGCAAACTATTGTATTTCACAGAAGAACACGTTTGCGAGAGAAGCCTTTCAAGATTAATATTATAAATAATAGTAATAATATTTCAACATCAAGAACGAAATGTAGGCAATTAATGATTAGTATTATTATTGTCTGAAACCTTATGTGAAAGTTAAAATGTAGATAGAATTGTATAGAGAATTTTTTCATGCTGTGGACGAGTTGAAAAGGTTGTAATTTCTCATAAATTAAGTTTGTGTATGTGCGCACGATTATAATGATCATCTGGTACATTATCACATGTACTTTTCTAATATTAATCTTGATATTTTCTTTATTCTCTTCAATTTTACTTTAATTTTCTATTTTATATCCATTTTTTAATCAATGATCGTGATCGCTTTAAATTACGCTGCTTTCACTTGCATTTTCTGTTTCAACATATTAACCCTTTGCTTCTTAAAATTGCAGTTAGCACAGGAAAAAGTTTGACTTTTTTGCCCTTACATTTTTTTCATGGCTTATAATCGCATTTTGATTCGACCGAACGAAAAATCCTCAAGTTCGATTATATTATCGACAATGCAAGCGGCTTTGTTCAGGCATTCAACAGTTTTTCTCGATTTATCTATATATTTTATTGGTATATGTATTTCATTTTTTCAATTGCGCAATATTCTTAGCGTACTTTATAATTGTGAACTTATTCCAAGCATCGAATAAACGAAAAGAATTTGGTTGAAAGCTGTAAGCTTCTTAGATATATCATGATTATTACGTTCCGCATGTTTACATCCTATCTCATATAAATATTTATATTCCTTTACGCCTGCACACGATTTTCTGGAATGTTAAATATTTTATATCTCTCTTTTTTTTTGCTGCTACATATTTTTGAGCTACATAAAACTCTTTGATTTATTGAGCCTGATTTTTCTCCTAATTTTATTATGTGAACCAGAGCGATGAGACAAAATAATAAATAAATAACTAAGAGATTGATAAATTAATTACTTTTTATTGTTTGAATATTTGACTGTAAATGAAAAAAAAAGAATAGTGTCACTTAGAGACAAAACATATACAGGATTGGGCATTAACTATTACCACTTTAAATACTTTAGAAAATTATTATCCATATTATAGCCCCTTTGTATCGTGCAATTTTGGTTGCACAAATTTCCCTCTGGACCTTATAAATTCCAAGATAATTAAGGTAGTAATAGTTATTGCTCCACTGTATATAAGTGCCATTAAGTTTGAATACTTCTGAATTTCTGAAAATCGATGGCGAAAGATACTATCAGAAATTTATATGACAGTGACAATAATAAAAATTGTCATTATTTTCATCGCTAATATTGCATTCCACAGAGAGAAGTACTTAAATAAAACAACTGCTAAATACAAATAGAATAATAAAAATTACGGATATATAAAAAAATAAAATAAATGAACAAAAAATAATGAGAAATTTTTCTATAATACAATTAGTAATTTTGTTTTACTACATATAATTAATAAATTGCATTGTGTCTCACTTAAAGCTCTGAATTATCCTCTATGTTATTCCAAGCAATTTAAAGAATTTAAACTTTGTATTGCTATCATCGCGTTCACAGAGAAAAACTGATTCTATTGATTTAGGTCGGAGTGAAATTTATTTCGCTTTTAAAATTTCCGATATTACGTAACAAGATAAATAACAAAGATTAATTTTGAGCCATCTGACGTCCTATCATGTACTTTTCTCTGCGTCTTCCATGTATACCATTTGAGAAATACAATCGCGCCGTGACTGTATTATATTTCTCAAACGATTTTTCCATCTTCTTTGAGCTTTTCAAGCTTCCTGGCATTGTCGCATGAACATGTCTTTAAACATTTAGGTCACTATTATTAGCAGATTCAAAATTACAAACCATATATACACACATATATATTGCTTTCAGTTTTTATTACAGTCTCAACTCTTGATGTTTAACCCAGTGTTATGGATTTATGAACACCAGCTCATTGTAATTTTTTTTTGCTTTATGGCACTTTTTTAATATTACTCTTCTCTCTCTCTTTCTCTCTCCTGCCTCCCCTTTCCTCCTTTCCTCCCTCTCTCTCTCCCTCTCTCTCTCTCTTTCTTTCTTTCTCTCTGAAAAATCATTCTCTCTGAAAAATAATTATTATGCAATAATTATGACAACCAAATGAAGATGAGATCATGCTTGTTTTTTCTTGTTAGTTTTTTATTTTGTCATAATGCGCTTCTCGCAATCTCCCAAACTATTGCACGCTTATTTGCTGATTTATGATATACCGCCTTTCATAAAGGTTCAAACGCATTATATAAAGAGATTACAATATAATGAGAATAGAAGAGGAGAAGTGTCATATTTTAATATATACACGAAATATAATCGCGATGAAAAATTCTTTTACATATATTTTGTTATTTTAAATTACAAAACGAAAAAATTTTTAATACACATATTAAATATAAAAACAAAATAATATAGGAAGT
Organism: Camponotus vicinus; assembly: GCF_025532165.1. Taxonomy (NCBI): domain Eukaryota; kingdom Metazoa; phylum Arthropoda; class Insecta; order Hymenoptera; family Formicidae; genus Camponotus; species Camponotus vicinus. The sequence continues at coordinate 13,923,198 of NW_028141949.1, read as the reverse complement.
GAACTAATGAGCCAAGCGTAGTTAATACGAGCAATTAAATTATCTAGAAATATTCTTAAATTGCATTGAAAGTCTCGCTTTTTTCTTTGAACCACACATCTTCAGCAAATCCAAATAACAAAAAAATTCATGCGTCTTGACTGATTCCTTTTTTGGTAAGTCTATCGGTTGTGGCCGTTAAGAAACGACAAGATTTCCGAAATATAATCGGATACTAAATAAATAAAAAATATAAAATCGGGGAAATCTGGAAAAATATTATAAAATCTTTAAAAAATTTATATTAATAAAGAAGATAGAGATTGTCACGCATCACAATCTTTACATGATATTTTATACAATACATTCTTATGTGACTTTTTTTCGGAAGAGGATCTTGCTGTATTTTAAAAATCGTAATTTATTCAGATCGGTGTAAGATATTATTACATATAATAAATATTATGATTGGCTTTTCTCTCTCCGAGCCACATAAATTCTTTATTTGTTTTCAACGCTTTTACAAACCAATAAAAATAGGAGCAATTTAAGTTGTTGTTTTCTGATAAATTCAACTAAAATCTAGACAATCTAAAAGACAAAAGATCCTCACTAGACACTCCGGAGATATACAAGGTTCCTTGCTTTTATGTGGCAAGAACTATATAGAAGTAATCGACAGGATAATAAGTATACACAGTAAAAGAATGAAGTTAAACTAAAATACATAAATACAATCAGCAGTAGCAGAACACAATTTAGAAAGCGGACAAAATTTTATTTAATGAAATGTAATTTTCTGATAAAGTTAACTAAATCGTTCACGAAACATTGAAATAAAATAAAGAATCCATGCGACTCAAACCAACATGAAAGCTAATTCTAATATTCATGTATATCGCGAAAACCTCAAATATCACATTATATTTTGGCCACAAACTGTATATTTAAACTGCTCCGAAAAAACATGTGGCATTTTGGAAAACATCTTAATATTCCGTTCTTTCTTTTTCGACTAATTCGAAATTATTGTTAATATAACTATGAACCTTGGAAATTTGAACTTATAGACTGCCAAACTATAAGAAAGATTTCTAGATAACTTAGTTGCGCCAACTTACTGCGCTTGTCTCTTATTAGCCTATTTCTTATTTGATTTTTTTTCTTTTTTTAGCAGTTTATTTTCATTTAAAAACAAGAGCCTCTTGTATAACAATTTTGAGTTGTAATTTTTACGTTGAAATAAACGATGAAATAACATATATTTATTTTGTGTTCATTATTAATATTTATATAATTATAAATAAGGATTATATAATTAATAAATAATTATATATGGCTATAAAATATATAGATTTTGAAAATACTTGATAGAGATACTTTTTTTTCAAAAACTACAAAGAAACAAAATCTGTTTTTACGTTGAAATATATGATATTTATTTATGTGATTATCGAAGCATTTCGCGAAACTATAGAGGTTTAAATTTTTAATAATATAAAAGTTTAAAATCTGCATAATTAAAATAATTTAAAAAATGCCTCATATTTTAATAATTGAATATTTTATATTATATATATGCAGTGTATACGTGTAGGATTATGTATGTATGTAAATTAAAAATATGTATCAATTTTTTTATATATTAGTAAAGTTTTTGATTAAATCAATATTTTTATAATATATAATTCTTAACCGAATAATTAACTAGGTATATATATTTTGTGTGTGTATTTATGTATATTGTCTATCTATCTACATATTCTAACATCTTTCTGAACATCATATGAAACTATAGAAATAATAAGAGTATGAGATATTTTTATTTTATATTCAAAACATTGAAAATAAAACTTTATTCTTAAGCCGTGTATATGTCCTCAGTTTCGGTATTCAAAGTGATAAAAATGTAAAGTCAATAATATATCGACACTTTTTTAATTATATTTAGATTTTTATCGAAATTCGAAATCATCTTAATATTTTGCACAAAGCAATAACTTATAATAATATTTTTATAAACTTTTTCTATCAACATTTCTATGAGAATTTTTTGCAAATTATTAAATATGCAAATCGATAATCGTATAAGTAAAACAGCTTCATAATTCTCACTCTATATTGCTTACAGAAAATAACGAAAAATATAGAAAATAGTATATATTCTACTTTAAATTCATATTAGATATGTTGTTAAAATGTAAAGCAATTCGCACTAAAAATATCCATTTCGTGATGAAAATTTTATGAAAACATAAAACATTATTAGAAAAAGAAATTAAGTAAGCTTGAATAAAAACATTTTCAGAAACGTCATTTGCCAATTGTATTGATGATGAGAATGACTCTTGCTACTTTTATTAAAGAAAAAATATTTATAGAATATAAATAACATTATAAGATTCGAAATTATATTGTTGATATTCTGCGATTATGCTATATTAAATAGCAACATTATCTTATATCTATTTATACGTTGCTTAATCATTATTATTTATTATTAGTAACATTAAATGAATAATGAATGAAGAATATATATCGATATCGCAAAATCCAGTCGCCACTACATCGAAATTCAGATTTAATTAATGAAATTATTAAAGGAAAATTTATTTATGTCACGAAGCAAAGTGGGAGTGAAGCTAATCTACATATTAAATTTATTTCATCAATGTACATATCTATATATCATAATTTATTCGTTTATTTATCTGTTATAACTTTATTTGTCAAATATTTATTCATTGATATGCGTTATTGATATCAATTACTTAATGACTTGTCTCTAGACCATATATTTATCTATATAGATTATATATATCTTAAAATTACAAATATTATATATTAATTAGAAATAAAAATTTTTTTAATGAAATTTATTATGAAATTTGTAGGGTTTACGACATTCACAAATAAAATTTGTACAGACTTTATAGATAGATATTTGGTTCCACGAAACTGCACTTTTCTGCAATATTTACTTTTTTTTATAAAAAAGCGATATTATCAATAATATATATCTAATATTATTTCTAATATTATTCAACTAATATTCTAATCAGTATTATAGGGCGAGAACAAGCATAGCTTCTCATTCCTAGCTTTATTCATATTTTGTTATTATAATTATACTAGGCCGTTATATACATGTATATAATGATATATTGTTATATATTCGTATACGTGATGTATGTATGTATGTTGCACAGAGGATAAGAAGGGCGGCGTCGACCGGAGCAGCACGGTCATTGCCAAAGAACCCGAAGGTAAAGTCTTGAGACTCAGAAATGTTTCGACGTTTCGACGTCTCTTTTTCTGTATATTACATACGTAATTAGAGCACGCGCGCGCGCGCGCGCGTGTCTATGTATGTGTACATTTGCGTGCGTGTGTGAATGTGTGTATGTGTGTGTGTATGTGTGTATATACATTCAAGATGATAATGTAGTATTACAAGCTGTTATCTCTGAAAATATGTTGAAAATATGTTTTATAGCAAAAAAATGTTTTAGATAAAAGTTATTTGATTCGAATGGGACGAGGAAAGATAGAGATATTAGTTTGTATGATTTCAGATATAGGTACCATATGAAATTTAACCAAGTTTGTTTCTTTTCTTTGAATGAAAAACTAGCCTAATTTTTATATCAATCGATTCCTCAATATTTGGCATAAAAAGTTATAAGATAAAGATGGCCAAACATTATATAAATAATTTACGAAATATTATATGTATATATAATTTTTGTTTGACAATTTAATTTTAAAACAAACTATGAAATATCTCGTAAAAATTATAAGAATAAGATATGGCCAAAAATTGAATAGTTTATGAGATATTTTATATATATTTCAATTTTATATAATTTTTTACATAAGCTATGATGTCAAATATTCATAAAATATTCACTATTCTAATATTCAATATTCGATTTTCTTATTCCACTATTTTAGACACAAAATAATGAAAGAAATCAATTGATGTAAAGAAAATACATAGCTGTTTATATAAGAAAAAATATAATAGAGTTGGTCGTTGCAAATTCATATTTTTTTTTAAAAACAACTATGTTTCCTTTACATTAATTGATTCCTCTTACTTTGTGCATATAAATATTAGAGATAAGATAATCGAAAAATAAATATTTCATAATTTATGTAAAATTAATTAATAGTATTAAAATGCATTTCATAGTTTATATAAAATTAAAACATACATAAAATATCTCATAAAATATTTAATTTTTGGTCATATCCTTATAACTTTTTTAATATCAAATATTACGAGATATCGATTGATGTAAAAAAGTTAGAGTAATTCCATTTAAAGCACTAGATTAATTTTTACATAACCTTGGCACATCCAAGTTAGATTAACATGCTTTATTTTTTTTCTTTTCCTTCGAACAACTTTCAGCCAAAACATTTTTTGTTAAAATGCATATTTTCAAAGATAATAGTTTGTAACACTTTACGTAGCCCACCATGTATTTATGTGTGTATGTGTGTATACACACATACACACACACATACATACGTACATATATATATAACTATACATAATATACAAGGTATATCATAATTTGTGTCTGCAAATTACATAACGTTGTTTTTTGATGAAAAATTAACCGATAAGTCCTAAATCATTTTTTCTACAATGTTTAGCGAAAGAGAAATTATTAAATAAATATTATTTTAAAATATTATTTCATCGCCGTTATGCAGATGTAGGTCCATAAATGACGAGCCAAATTCAATGCAGATACGCCTACTATTCGCACGACTCATAGATACATGTACGCCCATTTAAATAAACGGTATTAATTCATTGACCTTTATTTAATAATTTATCTTTTATTAAGCATTGCAGAAAAAATAATTCAGGATTGTCCGATTCATTTTTTATTCAGAAGAAACGCTACTTTCTGGACGCAAATTATAATAAATCCTGCATGTATATGTATATATATATGTATGTGAACATGTATATATGTACATGTATCTATTTTGCATTACTTTTTGAATGTGTCGCAATCGGCACTGGCTTCTCCCATCTGCGCTTTTAAATAGAAAATTATTTAAATAGAAAATTAATTAAACATATCATTAAATGTGAAAAAACTAGACAATATAATAAGCTATTTTGCAAAAATTTAAAGTTTGATAGAATTGTACGAAAAAACACTTGTGTGAATTTATTAAACACACAATTATCATTGATATTATTATTATTTAATTGTAATTATTAATACGTTTTATCATGTATTTTACATGTTTTGCCATTTCATCATCATTTGCATTAAAATTAATTTACATACAACTTTTTGTATCTTTAAATAAAGCAATGCTGGGATTTAATCGCAACTTTTTTCAGTTAGAGTTTCAATTTTTCAGCATGTACGAACAATTTTGTATGTAAAAATAATATTTATTCAAATATAAATCACACATGAAAGTGTTCATAGAAGAAGGCCTCTGATATCGTTGCTCACATCCACTCTTCCTTTTCTTATCGTTTGCGTGATAGCAACAAATCGCCGAACAGTAAGAATGGGATAGTGAGAGTAAGTCACGAAATCTAGCCAGAAATTGCAACTAAATCACGACAATGAAGTAGAAGATAAAACGTATTTAGCTTATTATATACATCGGAAATATGAATGCACATTCAGTATAATTATTACTTATTTAAGGAATAAGTAAAATATAAGTACTTTATACTTATTTCTTTCTTAAATTCGTATTTTGTAAATATTATCCAAATGATGTAGTTTACTTTGTCCAAGTCCATATATGGACAAATTATCCTTGAGTGCAAACTAATAATAAATTCATATAAACCTAAAATTATATAAATTTGATTTATGAAACTATATTTAATTAATATAAATTGAATGCATCTCTTTTTATCACAAACAATCAAGAGCTAATCGTGATAATATACTGCGATTAATGCAAATTTTTAAAATTATAAAAAATCGCAAAGAGTGGAATTTAGACAATATATATCACATGCCATGATATACATTATTTATAAATATCAAACATGAGATTAATTACTTATAAAAAAAAAATTCTTTGAATAATTATTAAACTTTAAAATTTAGAAACAATGATTACCATGATCATTAAGTTTTGGCGGGAATTGCATTATAGCTCTTTTAGAATTTTTTAATTAAAACGAGTTACATCGACTTCACGATATTATAAAATTGGTTAATGCATTTACGAATTTCTTTTATAAGTTATTCGCCATTTCTCGCGTGTATCTCGAAAACGATATCATTTTCAATATATCTAAAAAGTGTTTACGATACATATCATTTGTCAATCCTAATTGAATATTCAATTTCAGATATTATTCATATGACACATTAATATTAAAAATAAAACAATAATTACAAAAAAGATTGTCGCGAATGGGAGAGGTCGATTTTGCAAGAGGCTATGTGCCAATTTTCGATTTTCGATTTTTTTATTGCTGCTTTTGCGAAATTATACGGATTTACCGTTTCTCCTCTTATTTCATCGATTAACATTTCGAAAAGAACTTTCTGCACTTTTTTTCTCTCTCTTTTTTCTTCTGTATGTTAATCTTGCTCTGAATCGATCTGATATTAATCCCACTTGAAAGAAGGATCCTCTTATGCCCTCTCTACGTTGCGTGATTGTAAAATCGCATCAAATAACCGATATTATATTCTCTGATGAATATAATATCGGCTACTTGAAGCAGCTAGATATTACATTCTCTGACGAATTATTGTGATTGACATTAAATTGACCCTTAAATTTTCTAACCATATTATATCAGGATGATTTTGAACTACTATATATTTAAATTTCTCTAATTAAATCGCAATAGCTATTAATTTATTCTATTATTTATAACACAACAGCTAATATTTGTATTGTAACGGTGGAAATCATTTTTATAATATCTTATATGAGATGCTACTTAAAATTTTCCGCAATTTATGTAGAAAAAATTATAACTTATCAAAAAAACTCAGTGATCTCCTGTGGCATTTAAATTGAATATTCTTCATTATATCCTGCGATTCTTTCGTGTTTCTAAAAATGAAAATGTAATTTCAAAAGAGATTTGATATGATGGAAGAGATCCAGGCCATATTGCAGAATATGATAAAGATACTGACAAAAAATAATTTCCAGCAGTATTTAATATTAAAATTGCATTCCGATCGTTGCATAAATCTCATAAAGAACTACTTTGAAGGTGATGAATACCATTAATCTTTTTAGTAAGTTGTTAACTTTTTATACATAAATTTGAGAAGCTCTTGGATAGCACATCTAACTTACATCATCTTCTACGAATTAATATTCAAAAATATAAAAATGATTACATTTAACGAGTCAAATTATTTTCCTTAAAGAAATAATTTTTTAAATTGATAATTTTAAAATTATGTAAACCATACACACAAAAATAAAAAACTTGTAGATAAAAGATTAAAAAATGCAATATCTGTATCAAATTTTATTCTAATCGTTTTTACACATCTATGACTATAAACATTTGGTTCTTTAACAAGAAGCGATAATATCCTTAATTTCGCTTGAAGTGATGAAAGTTATATCATCAATTTTCATAATCGCAAATGAATTTAAAGATAATAAAATGATGAACTATGATATTAAGTTAATCAATTTTTTGCATAATCAAATGTGTACATACACACATAATAAAATCATTTAATTAAGTATAATAAAGTATCTACCGCTGAATTAATTACAACTACATTATAGTAATCTAATAGCATGAAAGAGAGAGAGCAACGCTACAGACGCACACATTACACACACATACACACATACGCACACGCACTGCACGCATGCGCGCATGCACGCACACGCGCACTCACGCACACATATCATACACACATAATCATAATTGTAATAATAATTGCAATAATAATTAGCTTGAAATTAATTAAATTAATTAAATTTCTTATGTAACTTACGTAATGAATTTGCTTAAAGCGAACGGCTTCATACTTAAAATTAATTATACAATTAAATTATAAATTATATAATTAAAATTCGCAAATTCTTTTAAATCTGTAACAATAATACCTTGTTCAAGTAATATTGTTAAATATGTAAATGTATGGACCTTCTTTAATAACCTTGACATATGTTATCAAATGATTGTAAGTAGTGTGCAAAAAATTTTAGCCATCGTTGTTTATTAAAAAGTTATTAACATTAAAAATTCATTTAAAATAACTTTGAGTATAGATTGACAACAAAATATTTAGTATCAGACACAGTTTATATGAGAAGGTCTGTGATACTACTTACACTACACACATGAGATCTATTTCCTATCGCCTGATAATTTTGATGCGAAATAATTCTTGTTTAAGAACAATATCTTTTTGAAGAAAGAATTAAAACGTTTTTTTCAAATTATGAAACAAATTTACCCTATAAAGGATAACATATTGCTATCTAATTAATTATATATAAATCAATAATTTATTAAATATAGCTAATATAGAATTCATACTTGGGAAACAGCAGATTATTATTTTTAATACTTATTCTTATCGTACTCTCTAAAAGTGAATCAGTGTATTATCACTGAAAAACAGTAAATACTCACTGATTAAAGCAGTTAGAAGTACAGCACTGATTACAGTGATAATACACTGATTCACTTTTAGAGAGTACACACACATCTTAAATATTAATATTTTTTTATAATAAACAACGAGTAGAGCTAAATCTTTTTGAATTTACTCAGGATCATGATCTTGACAATAATCAAAATTGCTGAGAAGTGGTCTATACATTTCCATCTTTTTATTCTAGTTTATTTAATTAAACCTTATATATGTCAATTTCTCAATCTTGATTTATTATTTTTCTGAATGCTATCGCGCAAATCCATGCATAGTATACTTACATATAGTATATTATACAGAAAATAATTAATTATAAAGCCTCAATTTATAATTAGCACTATAAGAAATTTAAGACCCCTTTTATTCATATGAAGTATTTTATACAATCTGTAGTTCGACACATATTAAACATGCAAATTATAATTTGTATAACACAGACTTGAAATCACAGAATACTTAGCGTATTTAGTGAAGCACATTAAAAGACACTTGCAAATCTTTAGATTATTTTGATGTTTCCAAATAATAGTTAACAAATCTTAATTTTGAATATTTTAAATAAAATGTTATATAAATAACAATATAAAAATATATATACCTACGCGTAAATTAAATTTTAATATGTAGAAAATTTTTTTTTTTTAGATTAGTAAGTCATCATAAATATCTCTCTTTTATATATTTGTATATTATCTTTATATTATTTGTATATTATATTATTTGGTTGAGATAAATAATTTTAATATTATGAAAAAATATATAAAGAAAAATATAAAACAGAGTAGTAATATGGAACAGAACAATATAATTCTTAAAACATCTGATACAATCTATCGATAACTATAACCTTCCATAAGGTTACACTAATATGTATACATACACTAATATATATTACTATGGTTATTTACAGTGGATGTGAGCCTGATGTTTTTACAATATAAATTTCCCGGGCAAATAAGAGCCAAACGCGGATGATAATGCGTAAGTTTCAAAGAAAATTAACTTTTTTTTCTTGAAACTAAAATAGTTATGCACAAAATACAAATTTTTTTGTTGATATTAAGGATTTAAAATAATCTTCAATTTGAGATTTACTTTGATAAACCTCGTATATTCTTAAAAATGCGCAAGGATAGAAAAATATAGAACTCGCAACTCGCGATTGACTCGGTAAAACAGCTCGAGTTTTTCGATTTCCTGTGAGACCGCTCTAAGTTATTGACAATGAGCTAATCAAACTTCACACGATACTTCTTAATATGCCTACATATGTATACTAAAAACATTTTTCTTCAAACGTAAATAAAAAATGTAAAACTATATATTTATACTAGAATTTAATAGTAATTTAATATAGTAATAGAACTACAATATGATTCTAAAATGCAAATCACAATGTAAATTCTTCGGATTTAAGAGTCAAAAGAAGATGATAATAAGTAAATTTTATAGAAAATTAATTTTGCCTTAGTTTCAAGAAAAAAAAATAATTTTCTATGAAACTTATGCATTACCATCTGCGTTTAATTTTTATTTACCTAAAAAATTTGATTGTAATTTTCATCTATTTATCAGTGCTATCAAAAGTTAATTCTAATAATTTTATTTGTTCATAAAGCTCTTCAACATAATTTGAATTAAGTTATATAAGATATTTTTCGTAATTTCTAAAAACGATTTTTATATTTATTTTTCAAAACGTATCTTTTTCTTTTACATTTGAATAAATTCGATAAAAAAAGTTATTTTAATAAAAAACTATATATTCTCTATAATAACAGAAAAAATATGATTTCTGCTTTTATCTTTATGTTTGTTTCATATTACTACTCTTATTACTGTTTTAATTCTGTTAAGTTTACATTGGCAAAATATTAAAAAAATTTTCGAATAGTTTTATTTTCTTTTTAATACATATAATAAGAGATATATTTGAACACTGCTAACGATTACTGATGATATTGATATATATTTGAACACTGCTAACGATTATTGATGATATTGATAATACTAACGTTTAAAATAAAATATTTTTCTAAAATAAGAAAAGTAATCGGTAATTATTTACATTAACGGACACCTCGCCGATAACCTTGATCTTTACATATGTTGTAGGGGTGAGGATTATATGGGGTGATGATTAATTTTTCTCTGTTTTATTTGGCAGTCTCTAATAGTTTTTGAGATATTTGACAGAAAAGGTTTAGTGATTAAAACGTAATTTTTTGACACCTGATGTCCGTTAATGTAAATAATTACCAAATTCTTTTTTGAATATAAACTTATGAAAATAAAAAAATTCTAATTTTTTATACATAAAATATCTGAATAATATATTACTGTGAAGCAGTTTATAAAATATTACTATCTATATAAAAGTATTAATTAATACGAAAACATTTTGTTATAGATATTTTAAGTATATTAAAATAAAATCCAGACTATTTTATATATATATGTTATACTAATGTAATTTATATATGTTATACTAATATAATTTAAATAATTTAGATAATTTAGAATGAGAGAGAGAGAGAGAGAGAGAGAGAGAATCGTTATCGAGAAAATGAAAAAAGGACAAGCAATATATAATACATGATCTGAATGTAAATGTTATATATAATATAGTCTGAATATAAATGATAAACAATATATAAATTACTTACCGTATATTGTTGCTCCGTACATTGCCCAGTGCTTTTTCAGGCCCAGTGTTTTTCCTCTCCTTTGCTATTTCTTCGTTGCACTTACATTCACGAAAACAAGATTAATTAATTTAGTTATATACGCAATGGTCGTGAGACACTTTGCACGACACTCCCGATCGCGTAATAATTACGATTAAAAGCAAGTATTAATTATAATTATCATAGAGAATTATGTTTCGATACTAGTCGCGATTGCGTTTTATCGTTAGGGAGAAAATTTGACGAAAATATACGAAGTATTACGCATTTTACTCCTCGAATGTTACCGTGCGAATGATATCAAGACAGTGATGCCAGAATGCCCACGCTAACAACACGCAACCATGAATGGAGGGGGTAACGGACACATGAATCGCTCATATGATCGTTACCCCCTCCACTCACGGTTGCGTGTTGCTAGCGTGGGCATTCCGGCATCACTGTATCAAGGCCTTGACATGTAAACACAGCGCGTCATACGCCGCCAAGGCCGAACGTGTTATTGTCTATTCATTGATATTTTATATTCAGATCATATTATATATATCATATTATATTGCTTGTCCTTTTCATTCTCTCTCCCCCCCCCCTCTCTCATTCTAAATTATCTAAATTATTTAAATTTTTAAATTATATTAGTATAACATATATAAATTACATTAGTATAACATATATATAAAATAGTCTGGATTTTATTTTAATATACTAAAATATCTATAACAAAATATTCTCGTATTAATTAGTACTTTTATATAGACAGTAATATTTTATAAACTGCTTCACAATAATATAATATTTAGATATTTTATGCATAAAAGATTAGAATTTCTTTATTTTCATAAATTTATATTAAAAAAAGAATTTGGTAATTATTTATATTAATGGACACCTGGTGTCAAAAAATTACGTTTTAATCTAAACCTTTTTTGTTAAATATCTCAAAAATTATTAGAGACCGCCAAATCAAACAAAGAGAAAAATTAATCATCACCCCGTATAATCCTCATCCCTACAACATATGTAAAGGTCAAGGTCATGAGCGAGGTTAATGTAGATAATTACCAAGTAATCTATATTAATATATCTTTTATATAAAGATACGCGCACGCAAGCACAACGCACGCATACACATACGTACACATACACAAGATTTATCATAATTTGCGCACTCGAATTATACATATAGCGTAAAAATGAATCGGAAAAAATTCTTTTGACAATATGTTAGGAGATAATTTTCAAATATAGTGGCAAAGACAATATTAACAAAAAGATAAAATACAGGAGCGCAATACATATGTATAAAGCAATAGTGTGTCTTCATATGACGCCAAGTTTTTATACTTTAATCCGTTTTATACAGACTTAAAATTTGCATAAAATAGTAAAAATTATATAACTTAAAATTCTTATAAAAATAGTAAATTGTTTTCATTGTATGAAACGTTCTTCATATACAAGGGAAGTCAATTAAAATAGGATATCTAAATAACTTATAAATTATGTTTTATGAAAAATTATTACATATAAAAGTTGCAAATTTCAAGGAAATGACTACATAATACATCTACATTTTTATAAATGGAATATTTCAGAGAAAATCAACATAATTTTTTTGAATGTATATATTTTAATTTGTCAATTTTGACATTAAAAATTCAGCTATCTAAAATCTTTAAATTTGAATAAACATAATTAAAAACTATCTAGCAAATCCTCAATGATTTAATCTACAACTTTTAATAAATCCTGTACTTAATCTTAAATAAGCGATGTAATGTATAAAACTTTATTGAAGATGATCCGAAAAGAAACCGAATCGTCTAATTATAATTTTTATGCAAATAATTATTTGCACTTTGTTTTCTGTGCTTGGCTCTTATTATCCCGTTATCTTTCCGCTTTTTAAAAAGAGATAAAAAACGCATTCTAAATATATCCAAACATATATACAATTAATAGAAAGTTAAAAAATCTAATAAAACGATAAGCAACTATTAAACATTATTCAAAAATTAAGTTTAAAAATGTAAATTAAATGTAATGAAATCAGTACCAAATATCTAGCTAATAGTAAGTAGGCTTAATCATATACAGGATGTTCCACTCGCGACCGAAATTTTAATGATATTTCTAACATATTCCTAAACAAACTGAGGCGAAAGTTCTAATACAAAAATGTTGAGGCTACAATAATTTTTGAATTATAAGTGATCAAAATTTGCCAATGACATCGCGCGCTCAGATCCGTAACTACATTTGTACATCTGTGTAACCGATCTGACATCTGTTATTGATTTTTTCATATCAGGTGATATTGATTTTTACATGCACAGCTGATTTTATTTTGTCGTTTCTTATATGCGTGTTTATTATGTACATTATGGTGAATAATTAGTACTAACAAATTCATTTATATGCTTATTTATTAAAATTTGAAATGGTATATTTATAACTATTCTCTCTCTCTCTCCTCTCCTCTCCTCTCCTCTCCTCTTCTCCCCTTTTTCTTCTCCTCCTCTCTCCTCTCTCTCTTTCTCTTTCTCTCTATGTATATGCACACACATACAGTAAGGAGCGTAACTAAACCATTAATCAAATATTTTATAAAAATTAAATTTCGTAAAGCAGTGCTAGGATTTAATTGTAACTAGACATGTCGAGTGTCACACGACAATGAAAAGACAAGAGTCGAAGAATACATAATCAAACTTTTTTTTTGTTGCCATGTGACATTCACCGCTGATATACTTAGAGCACACATCTTACAGTCTAGTCGTGCGACTCTACTGCTCTCTATCCTTTCACGAGTGTGCAATCTTTATCAAACCTCCTGTATATATAACGTATGTATAATATTATAATTCAACTATTAGAAAACATTCTCTGCATTCGACACAAATTTTGTGAAAAGTAGGAGTAAGTATTGGCTTCCTTCTTTTTTTTTAATTTGATCAGTTTTTCTTACTGGGTGTTTTTCGCAATATTTTAAATAAATTTTATTTTGTAAATAAATATACACTATCTATATCAATAGTAAGTTGTAAAATATTTACACATATTTGTTTATTAATTATAATCTTACCAAAAATGGTTGTATAAATAATTCATAATCTGAAATAATGGCGATCTCATAAATGCGTAATATCAAGAGCAACATAACAGAAATGTAAAATTAATGCTGCTCTAATGTTCCGCAGAAATTTGAATGAATACCAAATAATCCGCAAACTAATTAGGACCCTTGCCGATCGATTAACATGTATAATAAATGAAATGTAAATAAACAATGAAAATTTTATTAATCTATTTCAACGCAAATATTTCGTAATGATCTCTTGCATAATTTACATTCACATACGTGTACATTTAAATTGAACATGTCACGATGTACGGCAACATGAAAATAATGGAGGGGGCAGGAGGATCTATTCGAATTCATATGCTGTATCACATCTAAAACAATAAAAATATGATTAGAATATAGAAAGCATATTTACATGCGTTTATACAATATATATATAGGTTGTCAATAATAATATTACCTCGCGTGTGCAAATAAAATGGATTAAACTAAAAAGTTTTAGTCAATCTTCTTTAATTAATTTCTCATTAATTATTACAGAAATTGCAAAATAATAGAAGACTTTTCTACTCAATTTAACCCGCTCTATTTGCACACGAGAGGTGACACAGTTATCGGACACCCTGTATATGCAGGATATCTCACAACCTTTGTATAATATTTTAATAACGATTCTAGAAATAAAATAGAAAAAATTCTAATACGAAAATGTTGAGACTACAATAGTTTTGGAGTTATAAGCGACTAAAGTTTGCAGTGTGTGCGTGTGTGTGTGTGTTTGCAATGAAAAAATACTACTACATCGATCTGAAAATTTAAATACAATATTACAAACTTGGTCAATAGAAATAACGAATCAGAAGCAAGATGAGAAGACAGATGACGATAAGAACTCTTTGGAGAGACGGTTAATCCTTTTAATGCCACACGTGAAGATTAAGCTATAATGTTTACATTTTGATTGAATTAAAACTAAAAGTCATTATAAGCTAGACTACTTTCACGAATATTACGTGATTATCGTATCATTATATGTTATTCATATTGTTTATTCTTCACTACTTTACGAGATATTTTATATTTTAATCTGATATTTTGATATTTTATATAAAAAAATGTCAGATTAAAATATAAAATATCTCGTTTAATTTTTGACTCTTTTATTCTCAACTTTCTTATTCTTAACTTATTCTTAACTTTCTATACAAAATGTTATAAGGGATCTATTTACATAAAACAAGTAGGATAGATTAGGTTTATTAAAAAAATTAAATTGTTCTCCAAATCTGTGAAACGTCTTTATTTAGAAAAATTTTATTTGATCCGTTTTATGTCCCCTTTAAAATTCTGCAACTTTTGTCGGAACATTTTTTTCTAAAATCAAAAATAAAAAAATGTTTGAGGATAATCGATTAAAATAGAATATCGTATACACAGTTAAACCATATTCAGCGTAAAAATAATAACATAAATTATTATCGTGTTAGATCTTCGCGTTGAAATAAGTATTATAAAAGATATTCTTTTTTGTATTTTCATATATAATTGACATCTCCATGTAACAGAATACTTTTTTTAAATATTCCCAGCTTTTCCCAAATTATGACACGCATTTTCAATTCGCTGATATAATGGGCTTGTGTCTTTAATCTGCTTGATTCTTGAATCTGCGATTTTTTAAAAGCAAATGAGATCTTTTGACCTAAAAAAGTCGCTTCCGAAAGTAAGTTATGGATATATGTTTATTAAGAGCTTTTTATTCAGCTTGATGAATTCTGCTCATCCTGCATATTTTTGTAATACTGTATATATGTTTATATTTCAAAATAACTTTTACAAATCTGAAAGGACGATCGATTATAACAATAGATCATTTTTTTTCAATGAACCGTCTCTTCAATATGAATATAAAAATCTTAATCTTCTTTCGGAAATAGATTCTTTAGTATGTAAACATCTCCCATGTTTAATAATATTTTATTATTTTTTTAATTAGGATAACTAACAAATTTCAATCATGCTATATTTTGTTTTTTCAATTATGCTGAATTTAAATATTAAGTTAGAATTCCGAATAGCAGATCTAATATGGCAATCATGATAAATTCTAAACAATTTTAATGATATTTTGGAATTTATAGTAAAGGAGATATCGTGGAGTTTATATTAATGTCGTTTTTAAATCATATTTTGAAAATGAACAAAAATTTTCTAATTATTTATCACAAATCAATTCGATATCTATAAGTCCTCAATAATTCTAAACTTTATTATACATTTTTATTATATAAAGCGTTATTTTTTGGAAAATTATTATAATTATATAAATTTAAAAATGGAAGTTACCACTTAAAATTATTAAAAAATTCGAAAGATACGAAATTTCTGAATTTTTGAATGATGAAAAATTTCAAAACAATCTTTAAGTGTTTCAAGCACTGATCTTGCAAATGAGTTTTAGCAAATGAATTTAAATATTTGTGGAATAACAATAGTTTCTTGGAAGTGGGGAGAAGGAGAGTGGTCTTTAAGGATTCTAATGCAATAATTGATTTTTATAAATCAACCTTGAAATTTAGTAAAAAAGGATATTATCTTGTTTCGAAAATTGCAAACTCATGTGGAACCATGCAAAATGAGATATAACCATACTTAGGACACTGGTTGGATTAGGTTAATCTTTTTGGGGTGATATTAATATACAGAAAATTTAATATTTTATTTAAAATAGCGTGTATTTTTGCGGCGATCGATAATTAGATCGATAAGTCAATGCCAGTCAGTCGCTGCCGGCTGATGGTGTCATTGCTATACCTCTACGTTCTCCTTGTCCCGCAAGAGGGACTTAAGAACGAATTAATGAAGGGTAAATGATCTATTGTGATGATCGCGTTTTGATATTGGCTCTTCTGTCATTATCTCGCTTATTAACATGAATGACGTTCGAAATATACGAGGATAATTCTTTCACAACTTTTACTATTGCTCTGAAGCCTTCATCATTTCACCTAGCTTTTAATTGCTTCGATTTCCTGTTTATTTTATATTATAATATGGAAAGCTCAATATATATATTCTCACTTCTTTTATATTACATGTTTACAATGTTTATTGAAAGTTAAAGTAATGAAGATATTAAATAATATGACTAACAATGCAACATAATTATATCATGCAATATAATTATACATTACATTAAATTATACGTTGATATAACTCGTAAATATACTTACATTTAATTAATGAAATTTTTTATCTGCGTTATCGCTTCTTAGATACACTTTAAATTTCGAAGCAATTTAATATACATAAAGCTTAATCTTCTTTGTGTTCATACAGCAGCTTGAGTATTGCCTTGAAAATTATTTCCGTCTTGGTTCATTTTTTAATATGAAAGGAATATATATTGCTTGTAGACATAAGAATCGTGTGTCCTATCAAGACTTGCAGCCAGCTCTCGACGAACTCCCAGTGCTCAGGTAAAGTGCGAAATTACATCAGTAAGAGCAGCAAACCGATGAGAAAGAATGAAGAGAAATTTAAAAAATAGCGAGAAAATATTATTTTCGATTCGCAATTTTTTTTATTTACGAAATTCATAAAAGGAGGCACATTGCGAGTGAAAGAGAACTGAAATCAAATTAAATTAATTATTTTCGGGCACTTTTTCTGTATCATACATTTTCACAATATAAAATGAAAATGTATAAAATGTACAAAAATTTAATTTTATTAATTTTTATAGTGTTTCCTATAGATATTTTATAATAGCTTTTATATCGCAATCTGTTTTCTTCCTTCCAAAAGTATCATTTTTTCTTATACGTAATTCGCAGTATATAATTCACACATAATACAATCTTTAATGTATATGTGTTATAGTTACTGCAATGATCTATACAACTATATCAATATATAATGATTATTAAGCATATGATGCACAATGTAATCGTTCTTCTAAAAATTTAGTATGATTATTTTTTTAGTATTCAATTACGACAAAATTTTCTCATAATTTTAATTAAATCATTAATTAAAACATTATAATTAACTAAATTAACTAAATTAATTAAATCACACATTTGACTATTTCAATTAATTAAATCATTATCATGCACATATTAAAAATAGTAATTGAAACAATTTTCGGAATACTTAACACATTTCTGTTTAGTAAATTTCAATCCGATAATTATGCTACAAGGTTTAAATATTTATCTGTCAAATGAAAGTTTGCGGTATTTTCATCATATGATTCTAATCGTCATATAATAATAATGTACATTATTGCGGAGAATGTTACACATTTAAACAATTACATAAACATATTTCAGAGACCAATCGATCAAAGGGATCGTTGGTTCTGTGATAGAAATGCAATGGAATTTAATTAGTAATAACAATTAATAAGACGAAAGATGGACACAGCGTAGGAAAGCTGGCGGTTGTGATAGTGGTAGTGTTATCATAGCAATTCATTGCTAAAATGACATTTTTTTCTCTCAAACCATTTCGATTATAAAATTATTCATGAATTTATTGTTGCTATTTTGGGCACATAATTGTTTAAATAAGTTTATATTAATTTAGCACTAATTTTAAAAATATCTGAAGGATATATCGATACCTTCTTTTTTGTTTTGATGCGAACTCTCGACCTTCGAATTACTCGAAGAAACATATTTTGAATATTAATCAACTAAATAGAAATATATACACAAAGAATACAATTCGATAATTAAAGATGCGAAATAATGAAGTGTATTTATTATTTCGCGATCCAGACACTCTCGAAATCTTGTCGCGAAACTTTGGTCCGAAGGAAATGATCACAATTTCCGTGTACACAATTACTGGCTTATAACGTAAGTAATATCGACAAACGCGCCATGGTCGTTGAATTAAACAATACAGTCACAAATATTAATCTATTATAAGATGGAGTAATTTGTATGTAGCAAAGAACAGCTTCAAATTAAGAATGATAATATTAATGTTTTCTTATTTAATTGTCTAACATTATAATATAAAAAATAAATTATAATAAATAAAATGAGATATATTAAAATAATATATATATAATAAAGAAGTGTCTTAATAATCATTGAAGTAGTTACATTTGATAATTCAACGATCAATCGTTCATTCATAAAGACAAACCCATTTCTCCATATAATTTATATGATATAAAACACCTTGTTGAAGAGAACACAAATGTGATCGAAATATCAGGTTTGCCGTATAAAACATGCGTCAATGAATATATGAGCGAATGCGCCACTAAACGAATGAAATGATTTAGTAAGCGAATAAAAAAAATGATTGTGAAGAAATGCGAGTATTCAGTCGCCAATTGGCAATTTGAATTATATTTTCGAATCTTATTATTCAGTCGATATTAAAGCAATCGCTGAGTCAAATAATTGTTAAATTATTAAATACTGATGTCAATCAAATGAAAAAGGATCATTTATATCAGACGACTTTTAAGTTTTATATATTTTAATTCTACATACATTAAAGGGACGAGAATAAGTTTTCTCTTATTTCTGTACAATTCTTTCATCTTATTATAAAGAATGTCTTTCTAAAAATTTAACATCGATTCATATAAATAATTTTTGAAGTTTCTTTTTAATATTGACTATTTGTTTTTTTGAAAATAGTGGTCGAGTTAATTATTTATTAAATTTATATATGATATTTTGTATAATATGACGTTATAGTCAAGCACGTTCAATTGTTAATTATCATAAATCGAAATTTTAATCGAATGCTCAATTTTTAAAAAATTTCCGTTGCTTTAATTGACGACTGAAATGTTCAAAACTATTCGTCCTCTATATTAGGATCTATGAAGATTTAATTGATCTTTGAGGATAAGGATAAGAGATTGGCTCGCGCTTGCATCCGATATTGGAAACTAATTATTCACGCGAGTCTGGCTCATCACTCCTCTGCACAACCGGAGGCTACAATGGTGTAGAGTTTAGTAGAGTTGATAAAAAAATAAAGTGCATGCAAATGTGTTTGTGCTGTAAAATGTGTCGATATAGCCCAATAATCAAAACCGGGCGCCTGGACGCGAATTGATTAATTCATTGATCTATTAACAATTCCAGCGCGCCGACAGGAAATCATCAAGATGACTGAACAATTAATTGAGAGCATCAACACCGGGGATTTCGAAGCGTACACGTAAGTAACGAGATATCTGTCAAATAAAAAAAAATTAAAAACTGTTTTGTCAAGCTGATAAATAATATTAAAAAACGCCGAATGTTTAATAGTATATATAGAATAATCAAATATTTTTCATATTAACTAAGAAGAATTTAACTGAAAATATCCATATCCTTATTAATTTTAAAAAATGATAAATTTAAAAAATATGATATTAGAATATCTTATACAAAATTTTAGTTAAAAGAATATCATTCAACAAAATTTTTTATAAGTATATTTGATAATTTAACGTCTGTTTTACTTATTAAATTGTTATTATTATATTCATATTGTACTGTAAACTAGATTTACAATAATTAACAATTAATCCGAAATAGCTCATTCAATTTTGGAAATAAATAATTTATATAGTGCTAATCAAAAGCACGATATCGATTGATGGACCCGTTCGTAGCTACAAGCTTATGAAAGTTAAAATAAAGCATTATTTCAATGCTATTAAGAAAGAATAAATAATGAATTATTGAGTAGTTTTCCAGTAAATATCAATGTGCTGTCTGAGATGCTGCCTACATGCTACTGACATTTTGCTATCTGGACAGATATATTCTATCCTTCTTGTATTAGTTTTAGTACTACTGTTAGCAATCTATACTAATACAGAAATATAGAGTATAATATATGGATTTATGAAATTATTTACGGATTCCTAAAAATATTGCCTTAGGAGAATTAAAAAAATATTTTTAGGTTTCTTAAGAATCTTTTCAAAACATAGCGTTAAGTCATGCTTCCATCCAAAAAGTTATTGTACGAAAAACATTATTCAGCGTACTCAAGACTATAGGTTAGCGAGGTTGATAATGTGATCAATATATGTTTCTTAAGATATTCAATTCATTTTAGTTCATTTTATTTTAATTCATAAATCTTCGTTTTCCGATCTTCATATCGTATATTTGATCTTTTATATAAGAAATAGCTTAATGTTAAATCAGCATTCTCCACTCCAAAATAAATCCAATATTTTCTACATAACAATTTACATATACATAATTCCAAATTTCAACACCTAATTAACATTCAATTTTACAATTCGAATTTATTTATCGCTAGTAGAAGGAAACTAATGTTAAATTAAAATGAAATTAAGATATTATCTTTATACGTGCAAGGAGAACGAGCTAATCTTTTTGGTAATTTCAGGAAAATCTGTGATCCACACCTGACTGCATTCGAACCAGAAGCTCTAGGTAATTTAGTCGAAGGAATGGATTTCCACAAATTTTATTTTGATAATGGTAATTATAACTTATTTTCACCATCGTTCACCATTATTGCGTGCGTTTGTTACTCATTATTTATTTAATAGTGATATATATTAGTAAGCAAATAATGTAGCTGAGAATTACGTTTTTGGTTTATGAGCCAAAAACGTTGTTCAATCAATAATGGCATAAAAGCATTGTGCATGTTATACTTAAGCATGCTTTAAAAAAGCAACTTTTAACTTTTCGTTCGTTAGAAGAAACTATCTTACTCTGTTGATACAGTTAAATTCATTAATTCGCAAAATTAAATAAACGTTATTTATTTATATTTTTGTAACTTTGTGTTACAGTTTATAACTTATCGACGAGGATGTATTAAAGTTTTACGTGCTTAAAGTTTCATATCTGCTATTGCTATACTTCTTACTATTATATACAATTATATTATATATATATTATTATATAATTGTATAGCAGATTTATTTGTAACAAGCGGAGTATCTCTTCGCGATCAAATTATAAACTTATTTTATTATCTGGTAAAAATATATATAATATATAATATAGAATACAAGTTGAATATTATTTATAAAATATTTCGACATAATTACAATGTTATTTGTACTTTTATTATTATGCAAAATTATCTGTAAATTGACTATGAAAGATGTTTTAAACATGAACACACAATGCACACAATAGCTTTGCATGACCTATTTAATATGCCAACATATGTATTTTCTAAACGATATAATAATAATAATAATAACAGTATAACAAGGAATGATCAGTATAGTATATATATAGTGTGTCCGGTAATAACCGCCGAACTTTTCGTGTGCAGCAGGTTAAACTGAGTAGGAAAATTCTCTACCGTTTTGCGATCTTTATAATAATTATTGAGAAATTAATGGCTCTCTCATCACGCGCTTGTACTCGCACGGATTGGCCGATCTTTTTTGATTAATTATTACAAAAATCGCAAAACGATAAAGGACTTTTCTATTCGGTTCAACCCGTTCTACCTGCACATGAAAAGTATCGCGATTATTAAGACACTTTGTACGTACATAAATTTTAATTTGATATAATTTTACATAAATTATAAAATATTCATTTCTCGACTATCTTTCCTCAATAATTTTATTAAGGTAAGATAAATACAAAATAAGCAAGATAAGCACAAAATAATGAAGAAATTAATTAATAGAAAATTAATTTATTCAAAAGCAATTCATTAAATAGCAGCTTTCAAATGAGATTTATTAATTAATTATCCAAATTGTTTCGTTTTCTTTTTTGAACTATTTTCAGCAACTAAAATATATTTTTCAACCATGTAATAAAAATGAATTCCGATTTATAATTTTCATAGGCTAACATTTGTAATGAACTATTGATATGGGTCGAAAACTTCTTGCTTTGTTTCCTACATTTTATTAAAAATTTTCATGTTCTTAATCATATTATCAATATTTAGTAAAATCTTGATGTTAAAAAAATTCCAAACCTTTTAAAGATTTAATTAATTCACTAAAATGTGCAATTTTAATTGTACATTTCTTGATAAATAATTTAGTAAGAATAGTAAAGAGAAGTAAGTGAAGAAGACAGTTCCCAATCGCAAACATTCCTTTGAATTCCATTGACTTCTTGTTGATATTTTGCAGTTAAAATAACAGTCTATAATTCTTAATAAAGATAGACTGTTTACCCTCATGTTTCCCAAATTACTGGACTTAGGGAACACCAGGTCCAAGAGTCTATATCTTTTGCAAGCAAGGAACGAACAGAGATATATTATATGTACTGAATTCTTCTTTGTCCTTTTCACATCAACATTCTTTCTGCTTAACCAATTTAAGATTGTATAGATGTGCCAAGGAAACCTGTAAGGAAATCGATGCTTATTCAACCTTTTTGTTCATTGTTTTTTGCCAAAAGTTCTTTAATCCAATTTGGCAGAGGTTGTTTCATCAATTTAGATTGTCAGCAGCTCTCAATGATCTCCTATCTGGTTTGCTGTGCTCCTGTTTGAAATAACTATATAATAACAATATTATAAATACTGTTTCTGTTGAAATGTTATAAATTTTTTCATACAATATTAATTTTATCAATCATTACATTCTTTTTCAATATCATTTTGAAAGAAAGAAAAAGAGAGAGAATGAAATTCTTTTCTCTTTCTTTTTCTTTCATTTCTTTCGAACATTTCAATATTGTTAAAAAATATTGTAAAAAACTTACATTCTATGAAGTTTATATGATATTCAAGTAACATTAAAATTTTTTTTCATAACCATCTTAAGCAGTCCTGGGGAAAAACTGTAAAGCTGTCAACACAACCATCTTGAATCCCCATGTTCATCTACTGGGCGAAGATGCCGCTTGTATCGCATATGTCAGGCTGACGCAGTACATGGATAAGTGAGTAGAAATTATAAAAGCGAACATAATTATATAATGTGTATGGTGCGTCCAAGTAAGATTAAAGCATTTAATAATGTAAATAATTAAAAAATGTAATATGTATCTATACAGGGTGTTTCATAAAGATTGTGTTAATGCTTATGAGTGGACTCAATAAACTGAACAAAAAAGTCCTTTAACATTTTACAATTTTCGCAATAATTATTGAAATATTAATTTAAAAAAGTTGGCGAATAAACTCGTGTTTTGTACGACCAGACTATGGAATGTGTGCTTTGGATATGTCAAATGATGCACGACAACAAAAAGTTTAGCCATGTGACTCTTGTCTTTTCGTATGAACATAAATAATAAAAAAATCTAATATATATGCAAGATATTTAAAAAAAAGGAATCACATATTTTGAGAGCAGATAATATTAAAACAACGAAACAAGAAATAGAAGTTATGGTTTCTACAATTTATATCTTCGAAGTACTCTGTATACATATATATCGCATTTACATATAATATATATTGTGTGTGTGAGTTACATAAACATAAATATATATATTACACTCTTATTGTATAAATTTGCTCTTTTTTTTGAATTCTTCATTTACTATTCCACAAAATCATTTTTTAGTGTATTAGTTTCAACTACTATATAAAATTGTTTTACAATTAATTTTCTCTATATCAAAAACAATACCAAAATTTTATTTCTTTACTCTGAAACAGTCTATCCATTCGATACGTCTTGCAATGTCCTACACATTATTCTAAAATATTTTTACTATTCGGTCGAAGCGTTGTACTAATAATTAATTTGCACATTTTCTCTACTTTCGCCCGCAGACAAGGTGTAGCACATACTCAGCAAAGCGAAGAAAGTCGTGTATGGCACAAGAGAGACAGCAAGTGGCAGAATGTGCATTTTCACCGAAGCGCAGTGACGGGTCCATCGCCGTTTTCCTTCAACCACAAATAAATCGGCTAAGAGAACTATCCCTGCTGCCGCTCTCGGTGGACGCTTTTTGTCACCATAGAAAGCGAAATTAAACGTTAGGAATACGGAGCACACACATATTCGAGCGTTCTCATACACACATATAAACACGCGCGCGCGCGCGCGCACGCATATAGATACACACGTGCATACGTATACACAAAGAGAGACGTGTATATGGAAGAGAGTTACATAACAAACAACGATGTAACATCTGAGGAAAGGAAATAATATGCATATAAGAACATACATATACACACATATTTAAAGGTAGTACTAAGCGCGACGAAAACCGAAGCCGCAATATATGTCGTAACTGCCGACATGTATTACTCGCTCCAGTACCTGCTCAGCGTACTTATTATCTACTTACCTACATTTATGCGTGCACTGCGCTACGTGTGCCTCAAAGCCTTGAGAAAAACTACACGCAAAAGCGAGATCATTAAAAAAAACGCGAAAAAGAGCGGAATCGATCGATTATCTAATGAGATCATAAGGTAAATAGACATGCTTTTCGGCTGTTGGTTAACAGAACTCGCGGCAGATAGAGAAAAAGAGAGAGAGAAAAAGAAAAAGAAAGAGAGAGAGAAGAAAGAAAAGAGGAAATTTCGTTGTACATGTGCGTATATCCGATTGTTTATATCGTGACACCTTATTATCTGTTTTTTTTTTTGTAACAACGAATTTTTCCTTAATTCTCGAAGATTGTTTTGTGGAGATTGAGCAAAATTCGATGGTCATTGCACATACATCGATGATAAGTATTGAAAAAGCAAATAGATTTTTAATGAGGTGTGAAAACGCCCCTGATGTAGAGATAATGAAAGAACGAATACAATCAAGCATTTGCATCGATGATGCACATCAATTTATGACGACGTCGTACATCGAATCGACAGAGACCGATTATACATAGCTAACAAAATGGAATGCATATAAGAATGAAAACACGAAATGAAAGTCACGAAATTATACATTGACGTAAACAAATGTAATATTAAGTCGTGACACTATTTTAATAAGCAAAATTAAAACGAAAAAAATCATCGAACACGTTTATATATTCCGTGGTCAAGTCATAAGGGGAATATTTTCGGAAAGACTATCCAGCAGAAAATGAAATATCATACAGTATTTATTGCTGTAATAGGAAAGTTATAGAAATAAATTGTAAACGAAGGGCATAGCAAGAGAAAATAGGAAATAACAAAGATAGGATTAATTTGGATCGATATTGATATTGATGGATTTAACGACAGCCATGACAGAACGAGAAAAGGATAGGAAAATAGAGAAAAGGCATCGATGTCTCGATGCAAAAGAGAAAATGAAAAAGGAAACGGGGGCAACATGGTATATAAAGACAGCAGGATGGAATCGCGGTTAAGAAGTTTGTGACAAACGAGCAGAAATAAAGGTGTCATCGTGACATCGCGCTGAGTTGACGTGTAGACGCAACGCAGCAAAAGATTCTTCCAAGCAATTTTTTTCTCAATTTTCACTTTTATCTTTCATAGCGAGAGCAACGAGTTACATCTATGCACATGCTTACGTACAAGAAAAAAATATCATCGGTCCTGCAGCGAGATAGAAAACATCAATTAATCTTGGGGAGTTATCTTGTTTTTATCATTAAGATTTAATTTTTAATTTTCACACGATAAGACTTGAGTTAAATTTTTCAACAGTTACGTTTCTGTGGCATATACTTTCCATGTTTTCTATACTTTTCAAGCAAATATTTCAAATACAAAAGCATTTTATATAATAAAATGTTGAAGTTGCGACATAATTTCAGAAAGAGAAAAAAGGAAAGATGTAGCGAGTAAGAAAAAATATCGGCCACGTGAGTAAATTTAATATCTCTTATAGGAAAATTTTACCTAATGATACGCAAGAGAGACCTTCGAACTTCGTATTTAATCTATGTAGTATAAGTTTGAGATATATATAAGCTTCTATGATTAATTCTACCATTTTTGTCACGAGATTAGCAACATTCGTGATATTATATATATACCACCATTACAAGTAACTACAATTTGATATGATCAAATCTTTCATAATGTTGCTTTGGAATAGCGAGTATTATTAACCGCATTACTAACCGTAAATAATAAATTTATAACCGGCTTATTAAGGCGGTTGCGATATATAATAAAGTATATCTCGCTGCGGGAAATATTCTTCCGCCACGCGCGCGCGCACGCACACACGTAGCCACACACACACATACACACATATCGATGCGCTAATATCAATTGCAAAAATACATAGCGCGCAATTGTCTAGAGAGAGCGATCGTGTGTTTAATATTTTTATCTCATTGTCAAATTGATAAAAATTTAGTGATTGATGTATTCACACATTTAGCTATGTTGAAAAATAAGCGCTCGTATGATGGGCGGACACAAAAATACATATACACATATATCATATAAATATAATCGATTCTTTTTACCTTGTTTTTTTAATCAAATCTCTCATTTTACATTATTATCTGATACTACGTCTCAAAATATACGTAGATAACACGATTAATGATGAAATGCCATAAAATAAAATCTTTTCTCAAAGTCAGCAATAAAAAAAAACGGATAAAAGAGAAAAACTCGAAAAATCGATAAAAATGCATTCATAATTTACGTGCTCTCGCTCTCTCTCTCTCTCTTTCTCCCTCTCTTTCTCTCTCTTTCTCTCTCTCTCTTTCTCTCTTTTCCTCCCTCTTTTCTATCTCTCTCTCCTTTTGCATTATTAATGTTATATATATATATATATTTATCAAGTTACTTGAACAGCATAACGAAAGAAATGATGTAAACACCATCGAGATGAATGGGACTTATTTCACTGCGAGACACAAATCGCAATGCAACGAGTGGGTTTATATATTGCGAAATTAAAAATTAAATAGATTTACTTCGGATAATCGCGAAAATTCAAACGCGTTTTCTGATTTTCTTCATTAATATAACGAATCTTTCTACAACATTCGTACATTCTCTATTACTATTACAACGTATGCGTAATAATAATGTAATTTTGACGAATGAGTAGGGAAATGAAAAATCTCTCCTGCAAACAATCAGGATAAACATTTTTGCCATCTTGTTATTACATACGCACATACATCACACGCACATACACACACACACACACACACAGAAAAAAAGAGGAAACCATCGAATGTCACATGATCAAAAACGATAAATTGATTTTTTATTTTTAAGTATTTTTATTAAGGGTCGACACGAGAGAGAATTATGGGCAAACTCCGAATTGATCTTTAAGATTCCGCGCAGTAACAGTGCAAAGCTCCAGCTTCAAGATTAGGTCAATGTCAAGAATAAAATTTTTTATCTCCATCTAGACATGTATGTTTAATATAAAGAAGTTTGTGGTTCATATTAGAAATCTTTAATAAGAGACTGGCCATCAGGACCACTTTTAATTGGTCCGCTATTTTTCCTCGACTCCCGCTATTCAAATAGATATATAAAGATATATAAAGATAGATCCAGCATGTTTTATAGTAGATGCTGGGTCAACTTCGCATGAAAGAGAGAGACAAGAAGGATATTTTCTGTCCAATGTTGTCTTGACAACTGCGGTATCGATATCAACGTGTCACATGAATATTTTTTTTATATAAAAATATAAAAAATATAAAAGTCAAAGTTAAATGAAATATTAAATGAAAAAAATATTAAGTAAAAAAAATATTTTATATATGTGTAAAACTATTCTTTAATTTGGTTTTCAAATTAAAGAATAATTTTATTCTGGCTACTGTTATAATTCACGTCACATCACGTGTCACATTTATAATGACAGACAAGAGATAATTGTGCATCTGATCTGCGTAGACAAAGGAAAGAAAATTATCCTGCAATTTTCTTTTTCTTTCTGGAGACAAATATTATATAGCACATGCTAAGTTTATCTTTATATGTCTATCTTTATATGATTCATACAACCAAACAATACAAACATACAAACATACACTCTTTATTGCATTGCAAAGAAGAAGAATAGAAAAAGATTGACAATCATGTTCCTTGTTCTTCTATTGTGCTGATGATATTCGTGTTGAAACATCGTGATCGGTGCTGCATCATTCTGTCCGAGATACGTCCTGAAAATGTTTTCTGGCTTCTACAAATTATAGCTGGAATTATATTTGTCTTAAAATTAATAAAAGGCATGAATAACACTCTATAAAAAATGAATATAATCAAGAATAAAAAAATATAATATTTTAAAGTGTTGTATCTCAGAAATTAAAAAAATTCGCAACATGTTTCAAAGTTTCTATCGAGGCTATAATATGTAAAAATAATCGATAAAATGTACTTTTTGTTAATTACCTATTTCGCGGTTTTGATCGTTAATGCGTCGTGTATCATTGATATAATAAAGGGATAAAGATAGCGCGATTATTTCATCTTTTACCAGTCAACCAAATCTGTTCGAACAGATTTTATCAAGTATCTACTACAAATTTAATTTAGTTAACTTTGATTATGTTGACAGACAGAACTATAACAGAATCTGCTGTAACAATCGGCTCTGTAGCTCGTTTTCGCTATTTCAATTTGTCATCAAATCATGTAGATTTCTGTTTTTGGCGCCAATCTATAAAGTTTTGTAAGCAGACTCTTAAAGTTAAATCGATAAATCAAAGTTTTATTGCGAATACAATTGATATCAATTTGTTAGCAACTTCCGAACAAATTTTATTGCCAATCTGCTGACACATATTGCGCACATTTTGCTTATTTGGTGTCTAACATTATCTTCCAATTGAGGCCATGTTTATGTTTATATGAATGCCATAAACGCAATGCAAAAGAGACAAAGACAAAGCAAAGTATCTCTTTGTCACGCGATTAGTACGAAAATTTCCCTATGATGAACAACTATATCTTACGTATCAATAATGTCCGCATTCTGCATATTTTGCCACAAAAAAGTTATAGCTTTTATGTGAAATTTTTTTATATTTTTCTTACATTTTTAAATTAATAATAAATTAATAATAAATTGCATACATACTGATTTTACATTTTAGTACTATCCGGCGATATCCCATTCTGCATATTCCGCTTCGAAAAAACTATTTATTAAATTATTTATTTATTTATATATTTCTTTATAAATTTTTATACATTTTTTAAATGTAGAATTTGCGCTAAAATGCCGGATTTTGGTTCTTGAAAATTTATAATGTATAATAAACTTATGATTAATTATACATATCTAATCAATTCATGCTTTTTTTAATTTTTATTGAAAAATATTACACTTCAAAGAATTGATATAGTTGACTACAAATATCACAATTAAAATATTATTCTATCTTTTTTTTGGCCGTAATATGCAAAAAAGGAATCTGTTTCATCAGTATTTTGCAAAAGATCTCAACTGTCGGCCCTTAAGCATCTAAAACACTTTACTCAGACAACACAAAAAACTAAAAGATGACGAAAAGATTTTTTTTTAAGTCATCTTTTCATCATAAGGAAAATCGTTTGTTATTGCCTACTTATATATAAAATAGAAGTTAATTTCCATAAATAAAATTCTTAGTTTTATAAGTTAAATTATTTAAATTTAATTAGTTAATTATATTAAACCAAATATTTTTATTTATACATAGGATGTAATTACAACACATAAATATGATTTAATATAAGTGTTATATTTACGAGTCAGAAATTACAACTTTACCGAGATAATATTTATGCAATATTATTTGTGATACTCAATTTTGTTATACTTATATAACTGTTATATTATTAGACTTATATTATTATTAATGTACCGCTATTTATTAGATTCTTCAGGCCACAATACATATAATTAAAACGACTAAAAGATATTTACAATTAGTCATCTTTTAGTCATCTTTTAGTCATCAACTATAAGATGACTTTCAGTGGAACGTATATTATCTATTAGTCATTATTTTTCGTTAAAGATACGTTTTTAAAAACATCTGTATAGAACTATATTGTCTTTTAGTCATCTTTTAGATGACTTGATGCTGACTGCGTATCTACATCTGCACATGCATAAACATATTACATACTAGACACACACACACATACATAGAGTGTTTCACAATCTCCGTGATTTTTGAATAACATATTTGGAAATAAGATAAAATTAAAAATCTTATAACAGAAATCTCGAGATCATAATTATTTTTGATTTATAAACAACGAAAATTTGCAAATGAATTCGCATGTTCAAGCCTATCACTATATTTATACATGTACCGATCTATCATACGTCATTGATTTGTACAAATCAGGTAATATTAATTTTTATATAGCTGATTTTATTTTGTCGTTTCTCGTAGATACTAAGTGTATGCGTGCATAATAGCAGTTAGCTAATATTAACATGTTATAACTTTTATATGCAAAATATTTAATTTTTTTTATTAAATAACAATTCAAAAATAATTTGCTTATTATATTTAAATAAAATTATATTAAATCTAATATTTTTATACATTTACAAAACAAAGTGTATTTTTATTTTCAGTTGTTTTCGTAATCAGAGAAATAATTATAATTAAATTAATTCATTATTGTTATTTTTTCTAATTTATATTTACGTAGAATAAAAATTACGAGGTCTTAATCTATATAAAAGAAGTAAAGTTAAATGGAAGAGCTTTGTTTGCTTACAATCCCATTTACGAACAGCTTCTTCTGCTTATACTATTTTGTCGACAATTCCGATTGCCTGACAAGCATTATTAAGCGCATGCAAATATGCATTGCATGCACGCATGCACGTATGAACGCACGCACATACGTACATACACATTTCATAATTTAAAATAAAAGCATATATTTGTACATATAACATTATTGCATACATGTATATTGTTCACATGACATTATTGTATATATACAGATTGCATACATAATATTATTGTATATTGTATGATATTGGATAGATTCCATTTAACTATTTTCGTTTCAAAGCACAAGATTCTTCGTCTAGACCAATCAAGACGAAGAATCTTTCGCTTCGAAATGAAAATAGCATCGATCAGAGTGCATCTATTATTGCACACATGCATATTACATAACCATACTACATACATAAAATAAAAACATTGTACTAACACTTTGCACATGGAACACTATTGAGTATACATTTCATACACACGATTTCATTGCATGCTTAAATAAAATTAAGGAATAAATTTTGTTGATACATTACAAATAATTTTGATCTTGTTTGTTCAAAATCATAATTGTAAGTAATCTCTAAAAGATAATCATAACTCTAAGTAATCTCTAAATCTCTTTAATTGATGCTTATTATTTATTTGTATATAAAAATTTTGTTGATATAAAAACAATAGTGCCAAGAGATACGCTAATCCATGTGTGATTATATAATTGTAGAGCTTGTTTTACTTTGGAGGAAAGGAACTTCATACATTAAAAGCACCAGGTGATTAGAGAGTGCAGAATGTAATAAAAAAGTTATATGTGCAATGTATACGTGTACAATAATGTCTTGTATACAAAGTATTAATATGAGTATTTTTTATTTTATGCAGTAATGGTCATATATGTGCAATATATAGGTAATAATGTGTAATAATATTATGCAATGTATAGGGAAAAAGAGGTAAGATGACGAAGTAGATAACATAACAAATTATTAATTTTTCTAAAATAATAATAAATGACAAATCGATACCCAATTTATTAGAGGCTTTCGATAATAATAAATAATTTTGTAATTTGATTTCAATCTGTCAATGGAAGTAGATAATATTATAAAAAAATATGTTTTGCATGTACTTGTAATTTGTTGGTGTTTGTTAGGAATTACATAATTATATTACATATTATAAATATCTAGAAAATCTCAAGTGTAACTAATCATATCGAGTAAATTAATATACTGCATGTGTTGTTTTATGTTTGTTGTACATTTGCTAACATCAAAATAGAATTACTGGACGCAACAACATGAATAAATCAAATAGAATTCACGAATTCAACAAAACAAGCATAATACTGTCGCATTTTGTCTCTAGTTTTTCAAAATTATCTACTTCAACAATTGTTGGAAATATGACAGTAACCTTACAGACAGTTGACTGTCTGTATACTTCATTATTTTTATAAAATCACATAACATAGTTGACAACACATATAATAACATATTAATATTTATCACATCATAACGTTTCATGAGATGGATAAATAAAATATAATGACTATGAGATAACATGATTCGTATACATACAGATTATAAATTATATTCTTTAATTCATTGTTAATGTGATTGCTCATGTTTAATTAATGCGTGATATTGATCACTTGTATAAATAAATCCTACTATATGCAATTTACTGATTTTTTTTTCATTTTTGAAATGAAGTATAGTTCGATTATGTTGTTAAATATATAAGAAAATATATGTCTTAGATATTATATATATATTTTAGGTATTAAATTAATACATATGATATATTGTATTGATACGTATGATATAATTGGGCTCAGGATATATAAAATAAAGTTAACAATAAATATACTTTTCAATGCAATGTTTGATTCTGCATGCTATTTGATTTGATTATATTTAGTTTTAAATGTCCATAAATAATTAATAATTATTTTTATTTTGTTTTCAATTTTACTTTATTTTAGATTATATACTTATAAATGATTGTTTTTATTTTAATGTATTAATAATTCATTTTTTTTAATTATGTAAATTATGTTTTTATTCTATTTTTATTTTTGTTTTATTTATCTATTTATAATATGATATTAAAATTATATAAAAAATTTATTACAATAAATTTGATCCATAAAAAAGTCCATTTGGAATCTAATGTAACTTTTTGTCATTTGTCCACTACTAAAAGTCATCTTACTTGTACGGAAATAAGATTAACGCTTTTAAAGAACCTAAACTTAAAAAAATTCTAATTTATTTATCAATTTTTCAATTTTGACGGATGATTAGCAAGACTTTGTCAAATCTAAAAAAAATAATGATAATAATAAATCATTATTCTTACTTGTACACGGAAGAAATTAGGAAAAATCGATGAAGGTGGTCATATTCCTCCGCGTTTCCTCTAGATGTGTCATATGCAAAGTATTAATGTAATTTTCATATTTTATGTGTGCAATAATGTCATGTGACCAATAAAGTCATATGTACAATGTGTATATGTAATAATATCATGAACGCCAACTTATATTTATAATTTTTATTATTACATATGTGTAATAATGCTTGTAGATAATTAGGATTATTGATAAAATAACATAAACAAACAAAATTGTTACCAATCGGGACTGTAAGCAAGAGAAATTTCTTCTCACATTAAATTCATAATTTTGCCTAATTGTTTATATTTTTGCAATGATTTAATTTTATTTTTATTTCAATAATTGTTAAGAATTAAATAAATTAAAATAAATTAAAAAGTTAACTTTTTTTATAAAAATTTGGAACACTGATCCACAATTACGTCTTTTATAAATAATTATTAAGTCTAATATTAATTTGATAAAAATCATGTTTATGTCCATTGTAAAAAACATTTATGTGAAGAAATTAATTTATTATTATTATTTTTAACCAATTTTTTACATTTTAAAAGGAGTAAAATTGTGTAATGTTAATAAAAAACATGAGATACGATTTAAATAAAAATTAAAAAGATGAGATTAAAATGTTACAAAAAGTATAAGCAATTTAATTTTATCTCCTTGGTATTTTAAAAGCCACTTAATTTTAAAATCTTTTTTATGTCATAAGTAAATTGGAGAAATAACAATGATAAATTTGTATAGATATTTCTTCCATTAAAACAAAAATAAATCTTGTTTTTCAAATGTGTGAAAATATTATGGTACAATATTATGGTTAATTGATATTGATAAATTAAATTAATTTGTACATCATAGATCACTTTCCTTTTGTCATATATTGCAAAAAGTGCTTTCCTCCTTAATACACTTTGAATTATATAAAGCTCTTTTTTCGTTCTTGAGATATGCTACTTTAAAATATTGTATAAAAATAAAATTTTCAAAAAAGAGAATTTAATAATCCCCCCATTTAATAATTCCCAATAATTTTAACTTAGACATATATTTTAAAGGTTATAATTTTCAACAGATTTTGATTAAACATTCATCTTTAAGTTATTCATAAATATTTACTCAGAAATTTAAATATGCAAATATATATAATTCATTTATTTCAAACTTTCTTTTGGATAAGTTTTTTGGGTAACTTTCTTTTAGGAAAGTTCCAAGTAATGTATTTCACAGTTTTACTTTATCGTAAGAAAAAATGCATATGCAACAGAGGGAAAGGATACTCTTTCCTGCCGAAAAAAAACTAATCTAATCCAAAAATCTATATTTCTGACTTTAAATTAAAGTTAAGTTTAAGTTAGATTAGAATTTCTTCGAGGAGAGCATACAAAGGGAGGGCTAAATTATTTTTTAATAAATATTTCAAATATTCAGGTAAAATAAGAAAAATATTTAAAAAATAAAAAAACATGCAATTTTTCACATATGCATCTTATTAAATTATATTTATTTTATAAATTATTTGTACGAGGATATGCATGGCTATACTTATTTCGAAATTTCTAACGAAACTAAATAATAATCTTAAAGCGTATTAACACAATGATACAATCACAAACAAATGTAAACAAAAAATATAAATATAAGTAAAATATAACAAAAAGATGATAATTATAAGTAAGTATGAAATTGATAGTTTAATAACTCATCTCTCAAGAACTAAAAAAGAGCGCTTATTCAAAGTGTGCATTATTTAGAAGCGTATCTTTTGTAATATGTCAAAACGAAAGTGTTCCACGAAGTATTCCACGTGTAAATTAATATTAACATTAATCATTCTATATCATCAGCATAATTTTTCGTTTATAACTCAAAAACTATTGTGGATTTGACATTTTCATATTAAGAAGTTTTCATACAATTATATTTTATATCTAGAGTACATATATTATTAAAATATTATACAGATATTATAAGACATGCTGTATATACGTACATACATACATATTTTAAAAACATACATACATACATATATATATATATATATGTTCTGTTATGTGTAAACATACACACGCACACGCACGCACGCACACACACACACACACACACACACACACACACACACACACACATATGTATGTGTATGATTATTGTATCAAAAATATTTATTGATTTATTTGACCTGTTATTATAATTATTATTATAAGAATTATTATTAAAATTAACAAATTATTACTGTTCATCATAAAAGTACTATTAGCTATTGTCACTACTTTACCATCATATTACTACTACTATTACTACTACTACTACTAATACTACTACTGCTATTACTACTGCTATTACTACTACTATTACTACTACTACTACTACTACTACTACTACTACTACTACTACTACCACTACTACTACTACTACTACTATTACTACTACTACTACTATTACTACTGTTATTATTACTACTGTTACTATTACTACTACTATTACTACTATTACTACTACTATTCCTACTCCTACTCCTACTGCTACTATTACTACTACTATTACTACTACTGCTGCTGATACTGCTATTACTGCTGCTATTACTATTACTATTACTATTAATACTAATACTAATTCTACTATCAATAATTACTAATATTACTAATGCTATTATTATTATTTCCGCTGCTATCGCTACTAACATTATCATCACTATCATTATCATCAATATTACCATCTCTATTGCTATTGCTATGAGTACTATTGTTGTTGTTGTTGTTATTATTACTATTTTATTATATTGCTGCTATTGTTACAGAAAGGAAATAGAAGTGAAATATATATTCTTGTTTATCAAGATCGATTGATTGTAAACTTCGACTATATCAGATACCACAGCATCTTTCTTTTCATGATGTCAATCAACATTGGACAACTCATTAGAATGCATTCAAAATATACGCACACGCATAAAAACGCACACGTATACATACATACATATATAAACACATACATATATACATGCAAACACACATACACACACATACACACACGCAGGATCTCACAACTCACGATCGAAATTTGAATAACATATTTTAGAACAAAAATTAAGACGAATCCTAATATGAAAATATGGAAATATGAAAATGTCGAGCCTATAATACTTTTAAATGGAAAGCACTTACATTATAACATTATATTCATTACGAATGGAATGCCGAAACCAATTTAATTCGACGGGCACGTCTTTATGTAAAATTAGTCGGAGGGCATTTTGTACATAATAAGTTTAAAATAAATGTTATACAAATCTATCATAATATGTATAGTAAAAATATGTCATAATAGAAATGAAGCTGTTAATAGGTTTACTAGGGGGATCGGCAAGAGCGCTTTCATTGCAATGCACCTGAACGCGCAAACTTTAGATTACTTAATTCGTCTACCGGAAGTGTTTTCCATCTGAAAAATATTATAGCCTCGACATTTTCGTCTCACAGTTTTGCTTAGGAATATGTTATTAAAATTTCAATCATGAGTGAAACATCCTATATATATGTGTGTGTGTGTGTGTCCCCATGTGTAAAAAATATAATAAAGATTATTATACTCGTATAAATTTTCTATAAATATCAGTTGGAATATTAACAAAGTAGATGAATCCCATATAGAATTAATTCATTTCCATCAATTATATTACACATAACGGTATTCTTCAATAAAAAATAAATTTAAAAATCCTGAATTATTTTTTCTTGCAATACTTGATGAAGATAAAATTGTCAAATAAAATAAATGAATTTTATTTGATGACTATTTGATAATTATTTGGGGAAATTCTGCGATCAAATTTACTTTTAGTGTCAAAAAATCTATCAGATTCACCTACTCTATTTTTTGTAACTAACAAAACCTAAAATCTTGCAGGCCTGTATTATTCGACAGTTTCGATTGACCATGTTACGATTATCTATGTTGGAATAATTAATGTTTCACATAGATTTGTAATTTTTTGCGTGAAATGATCGATTCTCTGTCGTCTGATATTTATCACGTGTAAAACAAAATTAATAATTATATGTATAATTTTATATTTCTAACACGTGAGCAATTGTAACGTGGGCAAACGCTATCATTCATGCATGACTATACAACGTATGATTCACGACATACCTGCTAAAAGATGATATGTATGTGTATGTATGTGTAATTGTTATTAGATCTTAGTTAATAATTCCTTTTTAGTTGAGCAGAAAAAATGATACGAGGAATTTTTTGACTTAATTTTATCAAAAAAGAATGTTACATAATTGATGAGTGCGAATTGCGGAACCCTCTATATATATCTTTATTTGTAGATATCTTTCCACATAGACTGAATATTAGGAGAAACACTCGTACATACATGAAGCATTGTCATCATCATCGTCATCGTCATCACCTCATCGTTATTATCTCATTATCGTCATCACCATCATCGTCATCTCCATCATCATCATCATCATCATCATCGTTATTATTATTATCATTATTATTCTTAACACCATTATTATTATCGTTATTATCAATACCGTCGATATTATTATTATTATTATTATTATTATTATTATATTATATTATTATTATTGTTGTTGTTGTTATTGTTATTATTATATTTCATAATGAATTTTTTCTAAAGAACTTTTTCAAAAAGGACGTGCTTTACGATGATTGGATTTTTGAAAAATTGCTTTCTCCTCGTGCTATATGATTTAGATTTACAAAAATTTAAATAAAATCTAAATTATTCATCAATAAAATCTAAATTATTATATTATATCTCAATACGAAGTGCAAGATTGTGTAAAAAAAAAATTTAAATAGATTTTGATAGATTTATTTATCGAAAAATTCATTTAAGAAAGTTCGTTTTTTTGCATAATATTATATTTCTAATTTCATTCTGTCCTTTTATGTTAATAGCGCTTGTTGGTTTTTAAAGAATTCAATTAATACCATATTTTTCCGATACATTATTTATGTCACAGAACACTGTGCAGTAACATAATTAATATTTAGGAAATCCTTATTAAATCTATATCTTGCTTTACTGATGTAGATCTTTCTACATTTAATATTTTCTTCTTATCTTTATGAAATCATGAAAATTCCGAAAGATTAATGGTACCGGCTGAGTCTACGAAATAGTTGATTACTACTGAGAGGGGGGAGCATGTTACATAATAAAAAGTATTATTATTAAGTATGCATAATCTTCACAAATTTTTTACATTCCAAAGCGATTAAATAATTTTTTCATCTTGGCTCCTAAACTTCTTCTCCGGGTTTTTCTCGAATATAACGATCCTTCACAGTCGATCACATCCTAAACGCGTGCGATCGTATTTAAAAAGTTCAAACTAAGCGAACAAGCACAAAAGATTATAAATAACCAACACCAATGGACTAGCGAAAGAATGTTAATTAATATTTTAATTAACATTCTTTTAAATTTATTTCTCTATAAAAATCTTTTTTTATAAAATAATTTTTTGTAAAATTGTTAATTAAATAACTAATTTCATTAGTGACATTCGCTGATATTTATTCGTGATTGTTCGCACT
Organism: Camponotus vicinus; assembly: GCF_025532165.1. Lineage (NCBI taxonomy): Eukaryota > Metazoa > Arthropoda > Insecta > Hymenoptera > Formicidae > Camponotus > Camponotus vicinus. The sequence continues at coordinate 13,883,221 of NW_028141949.1, read as the reverse complement.
TATTCGTCTGTATCCAGCTTAACACGCATCATGTAATGAGAAAATGCGACGAGAAATTGTGAGCTATAATGTGTTCGACTATGTATCTCATTGTTGTGCTTTTTTGTCTAACTTGTATAAGCGTGATGAAATTATTATACTTGTACTTTATCCGCGAGTGGCATATCTACGATATTAATGATTATAAAATCCTTCATGATTGCATTAGCATTACATACTGTAGATTTAGTTATCACGTATCTATAGAAGCGATACACTTCCGAAAAAAGTAAAAAGGAATATACATTGCTACTCTTTCCCATTGATACACGTTTGTAAGTAAATGTATTAAGCATTAAAGCTTATTAATTAAGATATTCAACACAATTATATACAATATTCCTATTTTAATTAGAAATTGTCCCCATTGTTTCTACTAAATTTTATATTGTAGACAAACGTATCTTTGTACGGAAAATAAAATCGTGTTCCGAGTTCTGTAGTTAATGGTAAAAGCAAAGCAGATAAAAAATTTTGCTGCGTTGCCATCATCATTATTGTGTTTCGTTTTTGTGAACATTTTGACTTTTAGGTCTTGTGTAGATAATATTTGTTAAGTGTAATTTGAAAAAGAAAATATGTAACACTCGATAATATTCAAGAAATTAAATTCATTTTCTTCATAAATGGAATCTAGACATAATTTCTTCCTAAGAATTATTATATTAATATATAAATACTCGAGAGATATGTAATGATAACGAAAATATAAGATAATAACCTGCATTTTTTAGGCATTGTATCTCTTATATATCTGACAAAGTTATTTACTTCAAATTCACTTCAAAGATTTGCGATTTCTCATCATTTTAAAAGTCGTCTTTATGTTACACCCGATTTATTTATGATAATGCACGTATACATTTATGCACGTATATATTAATGCATGATCAGTATTTTGAAATATAGATTAGTTTGCTTTCCAAAAAGTAATAACAGAATGATGATGAAGGAATGATCTAATCGATGATCAAATTAATCTTTTCGATATCGTATAGCAATAGAATAAAAATTATTCACATGAGAACGAATTGTATTTTTAACGAACTTTATTTTAAAAGAAAAAAAATATTTTTCTTCTTAGCATCTCTTTTTACACATATGAAAATTACCTTATTATTATATCTCAAGTCTTTTAATTAAACTACAATTATTCTTTGTATTTTATCTTATAAAAATATTTTAAAATCAAAGAGCTCTCTCTCTCTCTTTTGCAAATTTCTGTAATTATTTGATTTAAATATTATAAAAATTAATTGTTATAAAAATGTAAATATTATAAAATATTTTTTACTTATTTATATATTCTTTTAATTATAAAAAGATAGTACACACACATCAGAAAACTAAATATATGTCCCGAAATAATTTTGCAATAATCATATACCAATCTATTGTGTATATCTTCAGCCTTGTAAAAACAAAACGTTAAAAACTTTTAATTACGTCGATATATAAACAATTTTCTCCTAATAACGGTATATGCATAATGTTTTCATTATATTAGTATTATATACTTATTGTGTTATCAGGCATCAATTATTCAATCAGTCAGACTTATTGTTTTTTTTTTGAGATGTCCTTTTCATTAAAAAATCCTAATTTTAAAAAATACACACACACACATACAGATGCATACATACTACAAATCTGATTGATATGATAATATCGATATCCAGTAATATAGTAGTAGTAATAAAATACTCATTTTTTACACATGTTATTATATTATGGAACGTCGATATAAATACATCTGTCAATTTTTATATTAATCAATTTTTATGTTGACTATTATACAAGATATTACACAATCTCAAAAGATATTACAAACCATCATATATAATATTTTAATAATATATTCTGAAAATAAAATAGAATAAAAAATCAAATACAAAAATATTAAGATTACAATTTTTGAATTATAAGTGATTAAAGATTGTGATTAAAGATAATAATGTGTGGAACACTCGTAATGTTCAGACTTCTAACAACACTTAAAAATGCATCATCTGTTATTGATTTTTAAATCAATTAATATCGATTTTTATTGCACAGCTGATTTTATTTTCTTATTATTTATATAAGAGTACTATGTATACACACTATAATGACAACTAATATTGACAAATTTTACTTTCTTTCTGCGGCTTAAAAAAGAAAAGTAGTTTCTTATAGTTTTTTTGCGCGCTAAATCCGAATCCACAAACAAAAATGTCCTATTACGTCAGGTTCAGAGAAAATTAAAGTTAAAGTCCTTCAAAAATGCATTTCTAACCACTTTTAAAGATTGAGACATTATTCGAAAAATGTTTTATACAAAAGTTTCATGGTTACCTCTGTTTAATTATATTAATAAAATTTTCATTTATTTAAAAAAAAATAATTTTTTTCACAGATTTTTCAAACAATTTCTTTTTAATTTTATTAATGTAGTTAAATGGATGCTTTAATCATGATACAAAATATTTTATAAAACTTTTATATAAAACATTGAATAATGTCTCGAATAATTTTCGAGATATATCGAGAAAAAAGTCGCTTCACTTCAAAAATTGATTTCACCCTTTAGAATTATTTTCGGTAATTGTGAAACTTTCTAAATTTGTCCTTCTTACATGTGTATAAAGTATCATAAAAATCATTATTATAATACTTATTTATATTACAATACTTATTGGCCAATTGAAAAGGAGAACTTTGATTGGTCAATCGTGCTAGTTATTCTAGGCATCGATATGTGTGATGTGTCCGATCGAACATGTGCGCAATCGGAACGCTCCCGCATGCAATTCGATATATCGCTCTTTCCGATTATGCTGCAATCCATCTGTATTTCAGACAGATCCGCAACAAAATAACAAACGTGGTCTTACACAATAAATGGTTGGATCGAAAAATTGTGAGGAAAATTTATTCTATCAATCTAGATATACATTTTCAAATTTGAAATCGGAAAAGGAAGATAATGTCTTTTTTTAAAAAAGAATATCTTGAGAAAATCTTGAGATCAATGTATGCCTTCGAAGATGAAGATTCAATGTTATTGAAATTATAATTTAAGATGAGATAAATTTACTTATGGAAACTTATTTATGGAAAAATTCCTTTTGGATGCAATAGTAATAACATTATATAAACAGTAATAAAAAAGAAAATACGAAAGCGAAGAATGATAAGCAATACAAAGACAGAAAAGAATAAAAAGAAAATACAAAATTGAAAACAAACGTAAATACATAAATCATTAATTTACAATTTAAATAAACCTAATAAAAATAATGAATTAACGCATTCTTAAAGGAATTAGCTGGTTGAATAAAAAATCAATTTAAGCATTTATTTGCTAGCAAACATAATCGATTAACAAATTTAAATCTACTATACGCAATTCGATGAAATCCCTCATGAAAAAGCAAATTCCTTCTGAGATGCCTTCCAGGTATATTCGAATTGAATAAATAAGATATCAAAACAGTCAACGTAGCTATTTATAACTTTATATAAAAATGTGAGAGCAAAGAGGAAAGTCTCCTATTATACAGAGATAATAGATTCAATTCATTCATTATAAGTACATAATCATGACAAGTAAAGCTCACAGACCTATCTAGAAAAAAAAACAGATCTTATGCAAGAAATAATATTGAACGTATTCAAAATGTTGTGACTCTGAGAGAGATCAAACAACAGAAGCAAACTCTAAATAAAGACGAATTAATGCACAATATAATAATTTAATTATCACAAAGTATTCACATTTATGAGATATTTACATATTCGAAAAATAAAGCCTAATTACTAAGGAAGCTTAGTAATTTATTTGAATCTTCTTTCAATTCACTGACTTTTCACAAGGATTGCTTGTGCTTAGCTATAAGCAAAACAAAAAATTATTAATCTCCCTCTCTTCCCCTCTTTTTTCCTCTCTCTTCCCTCCCTCTCTCTCCCCCCCCTCTTTATCTTCCTCTCTGCCATCCTCTTTCCCTCCCTGCCCCTCTTTCTCTCTCCTCCTCCCTCTTTCTCTCTCTCTCTCTCTCTCTCTCTCATCTTGGTATACATCTAGAGTATAATAATAAACATTATTAGATATTATTGGATCTACGAATAAATAAATAAAAGATTGATCACAATTTTGTCCTAATGTTCATAGAGGAATAAAAATAAAAAAAATATATACACATAAGCACATACAGCTGCCCATAGTCGAACTGTATACACGTTTTGCGCACCATGTCGATCAAAGATCTTCGATTATTGTTTATTTCTTCATCTACCTGTTTCGAAGCTATGGAGAAATTGAAATTATAATTACTATAATATTATTATTAGTAATTAATATTATTATTATTATTAAATTTATCTAAATAGTAATAAAAATTTCAATTTTTTCTCAATTTGAATTTCTTTCCATTTCCTTGATTTAAACAATGTTGTTGAATAAACCATTAAAATATCTACCAGATTTGAATTCATCAACATTTCGCTTTATTTTAGAATATTATATATATAGTATATTTATATTTATATATTTATATATTATCCTTGAACTATTCAATTTTCATGCATCAATTTTCTTTATATATTTGAGATTTCCTTGGAGATCTTTAATTGTAGGAAAAAAAAATTATGACGAGATCGCTTCCCAAATTATTTAGGATAAGATATGAGATATATCCCTGATCTCAACCGAATTCTTGATATATTACATATTAATTGTCATCCCTCTTCCGCTTAACGATTGATCCAGCGTGATTAATAATTACAATTTATTAAAACAAAATTGCGTATTCTATGGACGTTTATGCGTATTATAGTCGATTATGAACGACGATTTATATTCAAAGAATTCTTATATATGCGTTTAATAGAACTTAAATTAAGAGATAATATTTATGTGCTGAAAATTTTTAGGCTAGAGAAGATCAAAGACGATCGATAATAAAATTTCATCGAACCCTTGATAGATCATAATTAATCGCCTCAAGTGTCACTATAATTCAGATATGACTTGTAAATGCGCGATCCTTTTGTACATTTTTACGACAATCGCTATAGTCCATACATATCTATAATTCTTATAATGATTATTTGTAATGTTATATAAAATCATTTTTTTAATATTATTTTATTATTATGCTACATCGTTTGTTATATTTCTAATTAAGAAATTTTATCACATATGTGTATGTTTTATATTAAATTAGATTCTAGTGTTGAATGTGAATTTTTTTATTTTATTTCTTTATATTTTTTTCTCCAGTTTACTCTTTTCGTTAATTGGAGATATTAATTTGAGAAATCAAGAATTATAGTATGTATGATGTCTCATCATCACAATGAATTTGTTGATTTAACTACAATGCAAAGAAAATAATTTATTGCATTCTAGATATTCGGCAATTTAAATTATTTTATAATTTAATTGTGTATTGTATGTATTTTATGTATATATATGCCACTATTTATTAGAATTTATTGCGAAAAACTCTAACAAATTATTAGCGTAAGGACAAAAAGGATCGACGCCGATGGGATTTAATAATAATTATTTTGCGTTTCGTTTACATTTTTATTATATAAACAAACTCTTCTTGATAATATATAATTGTAAAGATATGTCGTTAACTCTTACGTGTAAGAAGTTGTTCGTCTAATAACTGCTTTCTCAATATGACTATATTAAAATTACACAAGCGAGAGATAATATTACACAAGATATGCGGCGTAACGATTATCAATCGTCAATCTCTAATATTCTCGATATTTCTCATAAACCTGCCTCAAACCTCAAATGAATACATTTACTATTATTATTATTGCTTTAACTTAAAGACCTGTCTTAAAGGCACGTGTTACACAGCGATAGAGATTTTTTAATGTCTTATTAATGTTATAATCGCATTGTCCTTTTCTATGGGATCAAATTGTATTATCGAGTTCATTATTCTTATTATTCTTTGAATTTTATCAATGTAAATTGTAAATGATTCACACAATGGACGTGAAAAGTTGACCATGCGATTTACAGAATATTTGTGCCTGCAGTGAACAGAAAAAAAAAAATGAAACGTCCCTCTTGAGCATTAAGCTACAATCCAATACTATGTATTCCTTTTCTTGAGCATGAAATATAATTCTGTAAAATTTTACGAAATAATATTTTATTTCCAATATATAGTGAATATTCATAAAATTGTAATAATTAAAATAAATGATAAAGTCTACATATACGAGATATTATATAAAAACTTAATAGTTTCTAATTGCACGATTCCATTTTTTCCTTCCATCGAGGATATCAACAATATGTAGCTAATCTTTTATTATTTTTCATAAATTATTATTTTTCTTATATCATAATAATATATGATAAAATAGATATAAGCAGAGACAAAACACCCTTTTTTGCAAATCTTCGATTAACATATTAGTTTTGCACTATTTCTTATTTTATTAGTAACAATTATTGCATAAAAACACATGAAATGATAATACGAATCGGCTAATAAGTATCATAGCATTAACATGTATCGCATCATAAATAATATTAAATATTAAAGTACAGTGAAATTCTGTACCAAAATTTTTTTTTCAACACTAAACAATACAAACTCATTAGAGATTCTATGTAAGATTGCACATAAGATAGCAAAAAAAATAATACTATTTGGTATTTAAAGCTAGTAGCAGAGTAGCAAGTATACTAGCAAAAAAATACACCTTAGTTTGATACATTATTATAAGTTTTATACAAATATGTGACGATGTTTTCAACGCGACATCAGATATTTTATCGATATATTAATATTAAAATTTAACATTCAAATTATATTTTATATCATGAGAGCTATTCAAGCCAATCAAGACAAAACATTCAATAATTGATTCGATCGATAAGGAATTATCGTAGCCACAATTTCGCAATTGTGTGTGATATATAAGTTTTATTTATATTATAATTTGGTATTGGGGTAATATCGTTCAAGAGAGTTTTAATTATTTCGTACTTCGCTGCTCCGTCTCCTGTTGCGGCTTCGACCTACAAAATAGTTAACATCGTGCAATTTTATTATATGAATAAACAAATAGTAAGTCATTAAGCATATTTAAATACATTTCTTTAAATATATTTAATAATATTTATGTATCTATCTAATCTGTTTGACATAAACAAACAAACAAAAGTATATGATTTTAAATATTAGAATTTCAAAATAAGAAAAAAAATATATATATATAAATCATCTCTATATTATTTATTTGTTTTACCCTCAGTTTTGATTTTGTAGTTTAAAATAAAATTTGAAAATTATATAAAATATACAAATATAATTATATATATAAAATAATGTGTGTGTATGGCTGCAGGCATATGCGCGTATTCGTGATTGTGCGTACGTATACGTACATTTCATATGCTATATAAATATGAATAAATTAAACAATGTCATCTGTACATATAATTAGTAACAAAATGAATTTAATAAATAACAGAGAAATTTATATACTTTTCTTAAAATTAAATGGATGTTACTTTTTTTATACTTTTCTTAACGGTTAAAATTAAATGAATTTTTAATATATGTATACATCTCTCTGTGTGTGAAAAAATATTTTTGTAGATATAATTTTGGTGAAAAGTTGAATATTTACCAAAATTTTACTTCTTAGTTTTACAATGCATAGAGTAGCATGGTTTTAAAAGAATTATTGAATTTATAAGAATTGTTTTATATATGATAGTATATATGCACACGCATACGTATATTTCGTTTCATTAAAAAGTTACAATATTTTTATTACATCTTAGATTTGATTTTGACAATATACTTATGTTATTCGATAAGAGCAACTAATATTTACTTTTACTTATCCCGCAATAACTTTAACCTATTGTCAAGATCATATTCTCGAGTAACATGCAAAAATTCATTGTTTATTAAAAAGTTAACAAAAAATTTAAATGTAATGTATTATTTCCAATATAAATCTAAATATTAATTTTTTTATCTTTTATCAAAATCATCTTAACTAATGTTATGAAGGTTTTAGTTGGCGCTCGTTGTTTATTATAAAGTTATTAAGGAAAATTTAATAAGTAGTATGTAATTTTCTAACCCGGTAATTTGAACCGTGATATATATTTTAAGATCATTCAAGATTAATTCTATTCTATTTCTGGTTTTAAATTGAAATATTTATAGTAATAAAATAATTGAATAAAATAAGCAAAATCAACTTATGATTTTAAACAAGACATTTAAAAACATAGAAACATTTAACATAGTTAAATATTTAACTTAATAGTTAAATATTTGTTGTTACACTGAAACAAGAAAACAGGATATAAATTTACCATTATTACACTTCTAAGATATGAACATAGTCGACCAGTCATCAAATTTCATCAATTTCATTTGTGTGTGGTGTATCTAACAATAAAAAATAATCCAAATAAAAAATAAAAAATAAACATCTAAACATTTCACTCGATTTACCTCGTAAATAATAAATTTGAAATTGTAGACGGCTTGAGAGAAAAAAATATCTTTCATCTTATAACATAGTTTTCAGACTTATACCATGTACTATCATATGTTACTAAACATCACTATTCGTTTACCGAGTAAAATTTTAAATAATTAAAAATTGTTTAAAAAAAGCACATATTTTTAAAGAAAAATTAAAACATAAATTTATTCTTGTATATTGTATTGTTCTATCTGGCATGGTTAAGGCATTTCCTGTACACAAGTAGATCAAAATCAGTGACTAGTCACTGCATACTTCTTATAAATTGGACAAATATATAATATTCAATGCATTCAAAACTGTGATAAAGCCTTTCATTACCAATACAAACCATTTTAATACTTGCACGGCAATAAAAAAACTTTCAATGTAGTTATCTTACTTATGTATTCCACATATAATAGCAAATTATCGCACACACAAGAGAGATCTTCAGAATATTCTATAAAATTTCTTATAAATTTTCACTACCTCTGCGTATTTGGTTAAGGCATGCCAACATTCTGATCATAAAAACTGCAGGTACAGTTATTGTGTCTTTGGTCTCTTCCAACATAACTGCATTTCTCTTTTTCAACTGAAAATAAGATAAAATGTAAATTATTAAGTCTACTTCATCTTTTTACAAGAAAATATTACTTGGAAGAAAGTAATATTCTTTTATTTAAAATATATATATATATATATATTATTATTTACATCTTCTGCGAACTTCTCGTCAAAATTCGACTCATCATTGATTGGCGCCCATAGTTTCACATCGTAATCAATACCAGAAGTGGCTAACATTGGGAGATATGGATGCGGCTGAAGGCAATTTACCACATGTTGATCCGCTTCCAATAGCATACATAATTTCGCGGTTTCCTTCTCCCACACGAATACGTGGCCGCAGTCGCTACCCGACATGACGAAATCGTTGCCCCAAAAGTTTGCTTCCTTAATCATAGTCCTAAAGAAACTAGAGTCAAAAGTGGAGGAAAGGCGAACGATCAGAGATAATTTGGCGGCATTAATATTGTACAGTCCGCCCAGTCCGCTCGGAGGCTTTTTCGGAACTACATGAGTCAATAATTTGGCGTCCGATCCGTCAGATATTATACATTGATATATTTCGATTAAATAAAGTCAAAGTTATCGTTATTTAAGACACTTACCAAATAGATTTGGCATGTATACTGTATAGATTAATAAAATATAATCTGAATCATAAAAACATTTCTTCATATTTTGTTTTTTTTTTCAGCTTCTTGATTTAATTATTTTAATATCTTGTTAATCTAATAATTATAACTAATAGTCTTCAACCTTAGAACTCTTATTTCTTTGCTGCAGCTATATTAAACTATGACATTAGAAACGAGAAACCATATAAATACTTTCTTTGTAAAATATATCCAAATAAATTAACCCATAGAAACTTGTAACAACATTGCTGCAATGCAATATTGCGCAAAGATGTTATTTTATAATATTATTCCAATAATGTTGCAGCAATATTTTAAAATATTGTTTATATTTTTTTTCTTTTATCAGTTTGATTTTTGATAAACTATTTTTACTTAAAATAATTTATTTAATAATCTAGATTCTTTATTGGGTTTCAGAATATTTATTAAACGGATTATTTCAAATTAGAGACGGATAAATGTTATTGCAATGTTGCTGCGATTTTGCCATGCTGTATGGGAATTATTTCATATGCCACTACTCGCACATTTAATATAACAAGTTAATAAAATATAAAAATTTAAAAAAAGCAAATATGAAAATTTCCTTTTAAAAAAATTTATATGATTTCTCGGCTTTGACAATCTATGATGTCGATCAAAAGCCTTATAAAAATTCTGTACAAACCATTCACACGAATTTAGAAGCATATATCTCATATATCGTTCTTCTTATAGATTTAATTTGATGATTAGAAAAAAAAATTAAAAATATATCATACCTCGCGTTCCTATGACCCATGTACTTTTGTTTCACACAAAGCTCTGTTAGATAAAGATCATCGAACGCTTCGTGTCCTTGCGATGAACGAACATTGGCAATCGCTTCATCCATCTCGGCCTCAATTGGATTTAATAACCTGTAAATTATTAAAGTTAAAGAGATGTCAATCCCAAGAACAATAAAAATGAATAGCCAAATCTATCGAAAATAAATCTTTCCAATTGTCTACTAAATTGTTAGTAAAAAGGCTACAAATTTAGTAAGGCTACAAATTTAGGAATAAATAATCTTTATCATAACATTTTACAACAAACCTTTCATCTGATTGCACATCTTCATCATCACTATCAATACATGTAGTTTCTTCAAATTCTGCAAAACATATAGAGAATATTCTGTATTAAAATTTATAAAACAAAATTAATGAAAGAAAATAAATGATATGTACTTTCTCTAATATCGTTATAGTGATGATAGTTGCAATTATTGCTCGGGCCTGCATCAACAGTTCCAGTATTATTACTTCTGGAAGGTCCTGAAAACAAACTGTGTGGTAAAGTCAGTGCATAAATAAAATATCAACTTGAAATAAAAATGATCTTTGAAATACTCACCTGGATGACAGCCATCACGAGTCATTTCATCGCCGACATCGAGCGATATTGTAGCATTGGTTGAACTTTTATCAGAATATATTAAACTCACAGCAGGTTCACTACCATGTCTATATATTAAATCATATGTATTAATTCGGTATGTTTATTTTCACATATTAAGATTCACATATTTAAGATTCTCATCAATTATAAAATGTATCTCTATATTTAAAAAAAAAAACAAGTGTTAAAATTATCTTAATGAGAAAAAATTTAATTTTTATTTAATTACTTTTCAAGGAAATCATCTCTCATTGTTGTTAATCTATCCTGAAGATTCTCCATCATATTCTCCTGTTTGCTAGATATATTAGCACACGAACCCTCATCTTTATTTCTATTTTGATTATATATATTATTATGTTCTGTTCTATTTTGACTACTTATAGATTCTGTGGAAGCAATTTGCGATTGCCTGGTTTGACTAGATTCAGTTTCTATAGGAATATCGTTATTTACATTCGTCGATGTGTTTAACAATAGTGACTGGTTATACTCTTGTGGTTCTTCTCTTGCTTGAGAATTGTCAGTATTATTCGTATAGTTCGTATTTACATTTCTATTAACATCCACGCTTGTATTCCCTAAAAATGACATGCTAATAGAATCAAGCATCGAAATAAAACACATAAATAATCTAATTTTGTTACCAGTTTCTAGATGACCACTTTGCTCAGTGCTTGATTCAGCTGATTCATTGCTTCTCTCCGCGTTTGATTCGGGATTATTCTCAATATTTCGAAAATTTTCTCGTTGCTCAATAACATCTTCCAAACTGTCCTCGCCACCTCCGCTCAAAGCGGCACGAGTAGCCGGGTCATTCAACATTCTACTGAGCACATCCGTCATCCTTTGCATCAGGGACGTATGCAAAATCGGCCTTGCCTGAGCGACTTCTAGTAAATAATATACACAAGCAATATTAAAATTTCTCAAATATAATATCTAGTAAATAATATACACAAGCAACATTAAAATTTCTCAAATAAAATATCTATGTATATTAATGTCATATATAAGTGCAACAAAACTGAATATTACAAATAACATTGTAAATATTATCGGTAAGCTATAATTTTCCACTTATAAATGTAACATATATTCTTAAATGGTACAGAAAAATTGCAGAAACATGGATATAGCATAGATATTTCAATATAACAATGGAATATTCTACATGCACTGTGAAATATTGCTGCAAGATTGCAATAACATTAAACTATCTGCTCTTAATAATATTATAATGTGACATATTATAGTACAATCTTGTATAGTGTAATCTTATAATGTAGCATAACTAATAGTTATATAACTGTTACTTGGTATTTGCTGGGGTTAATGCAAAAAATTTGCCACCGTTGTAAGAAAATTTTCGTGTATTATATCACATTTTATTTATTTAATATCTGGATATTAATTTTTATTTATTATGAGTCAAAATCTCGATTGCCATAGTAACGATAAATATTTTTGCATTAATTTTTTTTATTTTTAATTAATCTTAATATATAAAATTACCTGTACCACTGCGACGTCCTCCTTCTCTTTCTGGACGTGCATCAGGACCAGTATCAGACCAATCGCCGCGTAGCCTTAAACGACGAACTGGTTGGGATAACTTTAAAGGATGTTTCTTGCCTTTTCCTTTTCCTATTGTCGCATCTTTTCGCAATTGCAGACTACCTTGATCCTTAATAATTTTAAAAATAAATAATATATTAATGTATGTGTCAGGAAGAACTAATATCTATTTAAATGAAATGGAAACAACATTGTAAAATAAATGTAAATAAATGTAATGAATAAAATAAATAAATATTATCTCATAATTATTGACACGTTACTTTGATACTGAATAAGTAGAGATGGTCGCTGCTATAGCTGACAAGAACATCCTGCCCGTCCGGACTATAACTGAGCGATGTAATTCTGTAAGAACTACCTTCAAATTCTGGGACAGTGAAGCTGCATAGTGGTCTCATTAATTTGTCTGAATCTTTCCAATCTGAAGAATATGCAGATATATGTACTCTGTATTATTATTATATAACACTGTTATATTTCATTCATCATATATTTCGCAAAAATTACCGGTAGCTAATGTACTAAGAGTTCTTCTGTCAAATATTCTTACAGTGCTATCAGAACAACCAATTGCTATATGATTAGGTGTTACAGGATTCACGGACAAAGCAGTAACGGCTCTTTGACATGAGATTAATACATCCTAAAATAAGAATAATTTTAAAAATGTTCTTTTTCAATGCGTTATAATGTATTCTAAATGTATGATAGACAATTTTAAATAATATTATGAAAAAATTGTAGAGAATAGTGCTTACCTCTCTACATCTTACAGTGCTACATTTATCTTTCACTCTAAGATCAAACCATCTAACTGTCCCATCCTCTCCACAGCTTAGAAAACTATGTGGTTCATCAGATATTGTCGCTATCTCATAAGTAGTACCAGTATGACAAGTAAATTGATTGTGAAACGTCTCTTTTGTTCTCATTAAATCTGCAAAAAAACATTGGCAATTCATAAAAAAATTAATATAACATTCGTTCTCATTATTTAATTTATAATTATACTCTGTTAACTTTTACCTGTGTACAAAATAATGCCATCTCCACTACACGAAACAATACAATGATCTCCACTATTAGGCAAAAACTTGGCACTAAAAATATTTGCTCTGTGACTAGTTTTGTAAGCCGTTAATACCTTAAAAAAATTAAAAAATTAGCACAAAATATTGTATTTTATAATTTATATAATAAATTTATTATATGATTTATTATATAATAAATTATATTATAAATATAATTAATATAAATAAATATAATTATTATATTATAAATATAATTAATATATTATTAAAATATTACAAATCGCGTGTTATATTCAGTAGTGCAATATTTATTTTTTTATACAGAGTGTCTGATAATTAAATTGAGGAAATGTCTTGTATTAATTTTGCGCAATAATTAATGAGAAATTAATTAGAAAAGATCGATCATAATTCGCGCAAATATTAGCATGTGGCGAGGAAAGACAGCCGATTGTTACATGGCTATTAAGCGCATAACAAAGCGTTGAAAGGAGCGCTCTAACAAATAATAATTACATGCGAGTTGTGTGATTCTCGCATCTTTGCAAGCACAGCGGATTGTCTCTTTTCGCCGCGCGCTAATATTCGCACGAATTGGCCGATCTTTTTTAATTAACTTCCTAGTAAGCAAAATGTCAGCAAAAAGTCAGCAGATTGGCAACAGATTCGATCAGAATCGCACACTAGAACCATAGCCATCTGTGTCCGCATTAAGCTTGTGTTCTGGCGACAGAATTTGTAAAATATAATCTGACAGACTGTCGGCAGAAACCGAGCAGGATCTGCGCACGCAATCTGAAGACAAATTGACACCGGAAATCGAACAAGATTTGCGTTTACTTATATTAATGTTATATAAATGCAATAAAATTAATTATTGCAGGTATTACTAAATAAGAGTATTATCGGCGAGTTATCGATTAATTACAATTTTCTTCTAATATGACATAATGTAATATATGTTATATTGTTATATCTCACATAACGAAGGATTAGTTCAATTTAATTAAATTAATAATAAAGTAAATGATAAAAGTAACTAAATTTAAGTTATAAAACTTGAAATATAATAAATTTAGAATTAAATTCTTGCTTTATGCCTTAAGTAGGCATTAAATGAATAATTGTCCATTTATCAGATTGATTCTAATCAGTTTAATATTCTGAATCTCATCTGCTTATATCAGATATCAGAAATTATGAGTGATAGAAATTAAAATGATAGTTACTATATTTTTAATCTTTCATTAATAATCCCTACTTTATAAATATACACAAAATTATCACATATTGTATTGATATGTTGCTGCAATGTTACATTGTAATATTTCTACAGGTGGATAATTTAATATTTTTTATTTTTATTATTATAGTTTATCTTTATATCTTATTTTATAATATAAAATTAAGAAATTGGTTCAAGTCTCATATTTCGAAAAGTACTTAATAAAATATACTTTATTATAGTGTTTTGGAAAACTCTCGAAGTAAGGCACAAAAATATGCAATGAAAAATAGGGATTTCCATTTTAAAAAATAAAGATGATCTTAACCCGATGTTGACAATGCCATATATGGGCAAATTAATACTGTCATTAAGTGTGTCTTTTCAAGCTTTACAACTTTTGTCTGAAACATTTCTTTCTGAAATGCATCCTTTCTGAGATATTTGACCATTTCCAGACTTTTGGGGCATCTTATATATGATAATATATATATATATGCACGTGTATATAAAATAACAAAAACATATTCTTAAAGTAAGAATTAGAAAAATATATTTTAGAAAATTATAATTTTATAATTAATTTTGTAATTTTATAATTAACAATTTTATAATTAAATAACTTATAATTAATTTATAATTTTACTACTACATATATAAATATATTTGTCAGAAATCAAAGATAAGAAGTTACTTTGAATATTATCAAGCATTACATTTCAGGACACATGATTTTCAAGGGCAAAATTAAAAATAATCTTGGCAACATCTTCTCTGACAGTATTCATAAGTAACAAGTTAGGAGAAGTAATAAATTTACCTTACTAATATATATATGAATTACTAATTGCACAGTATTCTAAAATTAAATATGTGCATCATATGTAATATTTGCTTTTTTCAAGACAATTGATATACATTAATAATGTCATTTTAGATATGAATAAATGTGCAAAATATCTTTTTAATTAGCAAATCTTGTCAACTATATAATATAATATTTATATACCTTATATTTATATTTATAATATAATATTATATAATATTTATACCTCATATTTATGTGCATTAGTTAAAACAAGATGTTGATCATCACTTCCAGACAGTATCAATTCTCCAGTACTATTCCAGCAAATAGAATTCACACAACCATTGTGGACTTTCAGTCTCTTCAGCAATGACATACGCTGCATCATCTGTAAACTAGCTGTAAAACTATAAATTAGCAATACTTTTTCAAACATAATAACTCTAATGATGCATAATTTAATATGTGCTACAGATACAAAATTTGATTAACATGACAAAGTACATAGATATATAACTACTTGTTATTTGTCTCATCTATTATAATTGCAAATAAATAATTAATAGTTTAATTTATTACAATAATTGTTTACAATATAAAAAGACATTGTGTAATTTTTTCATAAAAATTATCGCACAATTGTACCGTTTGTATATATTAAATAAAAGAGAATTACCTTTACTGCTAGAATAAAGCTTTAGCCGTGTGCAATCATCGTAAGGTTGATAATAGATATCGCGAAAGATGTTAGTGCGCGTTTTCTTCATAGCTAAATCCTGATAGAAATTCGCTGAAAAAATCCTAATGACGTTATAAATCTTCTGATCCGACTATATATAGACAATATTTCTCAACGACTGGATCAGACAACAGAATTATTGTCAAGCTGACGAAATTTGTCTAAGATTCCCATCAATTTTTCAGAAATTTTTTTGTGTATAATTACGCAGCGAGAGTTCCATCAATTCCATCGACGATGCGACATAGCTCACTCAAAACTAAAAATAAGCATGGTGATGCACGACAGCAAATTTACACGATGTCATTCTGACCACTAACGTTCATCTAAAGTCTCTCGATTTTGCTCAGTCTCAAACATAGATATAGTATATCTAGACTAAATATTGAGGAGTGGGGGATCAAATATATAGAAAACAACACATTCTGTTCCGCGTTTACAACATAGGGATCTTCAAGTGAGGGAAGAGACCAAGTTGCAGGATGCAGATTGGTCGTCCGCCATTAATGGGATACTTCCGCTTTGAGTATATTTTAATAAAGCTAATATATAGTATATGTCAATTTATGTATATGCTCTTTGGAAGGTTATAACTAACATTACTGAGAGTTTTTTTTATGTTGCATTTATTGAAAATTTAAGTTAAGAAAGTGAGTTAGATAAAAAAATAAAATAAAATTTAATTTTAATTTTAACTAATATTTATTAATTTAACTCAATGAAACAGTTACTTTCATTTATTAAATTTACAAATTTGCTATATCTATTTAAAAATTCTTTAATTTATTAAAAGTTTTTATTGCATTATTTACTGCATTTATTAACCTATTATAATTAATTATATTTGTTAGTATCTATAATTTGTTACTATTTAAATTTCTCAATTTCTTAATTTATTTCAGTTAATTGAGTTTTATTTATTTACTTCAATGATACTTAATTTAAATTCCTCAATTCTTGATGATGTCATTAAAACGTTATTAAGATGTCATTTGACGTCATTCTGCTACCTGGAAACGTATTTTCGATTCAGTTATTTTGTTTTATTCAAAAATGGCGCGTAGTGTCATCGCTTTCTATCCCATTAATGGCGGTTTTGTCCAATTGTTCCCTCACATAGGGAAAGCATTATAGAAAAACGGCGACCTGGACCCTCTCAGGCTTCTCTCCACTCAAAACCCAAAGCTATGCCGCGTGTCCCCACTCCTTGATGGCTTATTCCAATAGATTGTATAGTCTAGTATTCAGTATAGAATATAAAGTTCAGTGGAAGTTACGCTTACTCTGGTGATTCTTGAAAATGGCTTTGTGGAATAAAGTGCAAACAGGTTTCGACGCTGATGATGAAACTATTAATTTCGGCACACGGATAATCACAGAAAACAATGGTTCACTATACGAAGCGTGTACAATAGCAACGATTCAATCCCGTGAAAAGGTAGTCACATTATTCTATCAATTCCTGTTCGACTAATTTGACGGTTATACGATTATTCTATTTTTCATAGAAAAGCAATAAAATGCGATATAATTATTAATTAAAAATAAAATGAAAAACCACGATACTTTGCAATTAAAAATTTAACAAGCATTTTTAATTAACATAATGCAGTTTTATATGCCACATAATGTTTTTTATGCAATATTTAAATTTATACGAAGTACGCATGCGTGAACTTGTATTACTGCGCGTATTATAAACTGTTCTAATTTATTTATATTTATTAGTCGTTATAAATATATATAAATTACAAAATCATGATTATAATAATTTTTAAAAATTATTAAACGACGTTTTCTAAGGACTTAATGAACGACTCGTAAAAATATATATATATATTTGTATATTTTTTAAATTATTATAATTATGACATATATATATAATGTTTTATTATTAATTTATTATGAATCAACATGATCAATATGTATTTTTTTTATAAGGTGGATGAAAAACCAACTGTTTTAGCATCTCTTCAATATTCTAAGTTTTGTGTAGCAATTGATAAATCCATTACAATATTTGAAGATGAAATGTGCAATAAAATATTATACAATGTTAGTTTTCCTTCTATGATAGTTCGTTACTGCATCTCCAAAGATGGTTTTTTTTTATTTGTGGTACTTGCTACTAAAATTTTATATTGTTTACATTTATCAGATGGAAAACAAATTTTTACAAAGTAAGTATTTAATTAAGTATTTATATAAGTAATAATATTTTTTAAAATAAATAATTTATAATATTTTTAAAAATCTTTATTATATATAAATATAATTTCAAAGTCTATACAAAACTTCTATTTACAGAACTATACCTGATAATAATCAAGACAATATAATACAGATATTTTTGAAAGAGCAAAGTGAAGAAGTTCTCATAATTCTTGTTATGAACACTGGTGTTATTTACAGGTATTATATATATATATATATTTCTTTCTTTTATTACATTATATCTTTTTCATATTTCAATTTAATTTGTAATTAAAAATTTGTTATTAAAAAAATTTTAGTTTCTCCAAATTTTATCCTAAAACTTTAGAGATTGCATTAACTAATGATGATAAAGCTATGATTGCAGAACATATAACAAATATTCAATGTTCTCAACTATTCAAGGGATTTACATCTGAGAAGGTAATATATATATATATATATATATATATATATATATATATATATAAATCTTGTTTTTTCGACTTTTTATATTAAGAATTTATTACAGTTCCTTAATGCTATGATAGATGAATTGTCAGACAAACTATCAATAACTATGGTTGGGACAAATTCGGTTTTTATTTGGCCTAATGATGAATACAATAACTTTTATAATGTATTTTCTTTTGGATATAAAAAGATACAATTGTTACTTGGTAGCAAGTAAGTAATTTTTAAACTATAGTAAAATGGAATAAAAGTTTGTATTTTTAAGTTTATATTTTCTTTATTAAGATTGCATATTATATAAAAATTATTTTGTTTTAGTAAAATGCTTTGTCTGCGTACAGATTATACATTAACTATTATGTGTCCAAATACACTACTAGGATTGAAAATATATGATGGTCCAGTATTTGATTTTATAGTGATACAACACAATAATATCAATCATTGTGAAATTTTATTTGTAACACAGTCTAAACAGAATTCCGCTAGATATTTGTTACGTCTTATTTCTTATCCAGGTAAGTTATATTAATTTATAGAAAATATATATATTTCTCGTTTTATATTAATATAATATAATATTATATACATATTTTTCCTTTTAGATCTTGAACAGAAGTTGGAAATTAATGTTTCTACTACTATTTATTTATTAGAAGTTTTGCATGCTTCTAATAATATATTTTATGTAGAGGGTATTTCTACTGATAATAAAGTTATCAATGAATTTAGGATAAAAACGATATCGGAAAGTATTCCTGAAATGCGTTTAGCGAGATTATTAAAGAAGAAGCAATTTGATGCAGCTGAAGCTTTTGCAAGAAGATCAGATCTTTCCTTGGAATCTATTTATTGTGCTAAAGCAGCATCATTCATAGAACAATTTTGCACAAAATCTACTCCCGATTTAATTAGTGTAGATGCACTAATAAACGTTCTAGATAAAATACAAAATGTGCAATATGTGACTGACTGTTGTAGCAAAATCTTCATTTCCAATTATATACAAATGAGACAAATATATTTATATGCTCAGCAAAGAATAATGCAGAATATAAAGGTACTTTATATTAGCATAAATAGTAATCAATACATTATACATATATATAAACTCCTAATAAATAATAATCCTAATAATAAATTAATATTTAATTTATTATTTATAGAGAGAAAATATGAATGATTCATTGAATGTTAATTTGTCTTTAATAAATGATAATTTATATAGACTTGAAACTTTCCAAATGATTCAATATACTGAAGAAAACACATTATTGAATTATGATACAGATATGAAGGAATGGATAAGATTTTTACAAGCAAATTTATTAGAGGAATGCACTACTTATTTATGCATGGTACTATATAATTGTAATTTAAATGTGATTTAAATGAAATATATTTCTTTGGTATATATATTTGATTCTGACTTTACAGGGTCATTTAAAATCTGCTACTCTAATTTGGACGAGACATCTTCCTGATATAGTGAAACATATATCTATGAAAACTGTACAAAATATTTTTGCAATCTTGCCTGAAGACATGAGCCCATCATGTTTATGGCCATGGCTTACTCATTTTATACCTACATTATTATCTTTACTGCCTGATACAATTGATGAAATTATATCTTGGAGTCTAAAAAAACTAAAACAACTTGAAATATCTTATTGTACGGTATGGCCAGAAATTGGTATAGACTTTGCTAAGAAATTTCTAAAATTGCTCAAATTTGAAGATGGGCAACAATCTATATGTTTCTATCAAGAATACAGATATCAGAATTCTCTATTGAAGCAACTTATATTTTTGCTTCAAGTTTTATCTGATATTCAGCAGTTGAAGAACATTTACAGGTGAGTGATGTTATAATTTTAAAACTCATAAAGATTAACGTTAAATATCTCTACAATTATGCTATAGATTGAGAGTACCTCTTGATACATATATTGACCTACCTATAGAAGCAATACATATGTTGTTGGATAAAGTAAATCTTGACAAAATCTCAGATTTTGTAAATACATTTTTAAAACAATATATACTTAATAATAACTTACAAAACGATGCTGTTCTTTGTACATATATACAGGTTGGTATAATTCTTTTTGTTCCGTGTATATAACGTACTTTTATATAAATATAATTAAATATATTTAAAAAAAATTTTTTTTATAATAAATACCTCTAATATTTTTAGAAAACCATGAAAAGTTCAGATAGTTGGTGGTTTAATGAAGAAGCTATATGGGAGAAAAGAGTTACTATTATAATAGAATTGATACATAATATTGAAGTAAATATTAGATATATTCTTCACATTTGCCTTGTATTATAATTTAAAAAATATCTTTTATTTTATTTCATATTCTATATTATATTTAGGATCGATTAAAGCAAACTTTGACAGTCTTAAGAAAGGCACCAGTACCTTGGAGCTCAACTATCATCACTTTGGCAGAAACAAATAGTAATTTTGACCATGAGTTATCTTTTGAAATTAAAGTTGAATACGATTATGTCCCAATAAAAGTTATCTTAAAAAAATATGGATATGCAACAATTGGCGTAAACAACGTACGTTAGTATGAATCATGTGCACGAATATATATGTTTCTACCTCTTTATATGTTGCATATTAATAAATCATTTGTTTATAGAAATTAATATCACGTATAATAAAAGAAGATCGTGATTCTGTTATTAATGATATAGATACGCTGACTAAAAGGAATCAGCAATTAAGACAAGATGCATTTTGTCGATACATAAACTTTCAATTAAAAATAGGGTATTGTATCATATTTATCTATAAAAACAAAATTTATATTAAAGAGAAAAAAATCTTGAAAATAAAATTATTTTCATTTATTTAATCTATTATTAAACATTGGGGTCTAGAAATTTGCAGAAAGCAGTAGATACAATATATTATTTAGAAAATAATATCACTGACGTTTTATATTGCTATGAAGGAATTCTTAATTATATTGTTGCAGTTTCTTCTTTTCAGGTAATGAATTTTAATAGTACAATACTAAATCAATGAAGAAATAATAGATTTCTTTAATAATTAATTATATTTAATATATTTGCTTTTTTTTTAGAACGCGACAACATCTTTGATTTACCATATAAAAATACTGGATTGTTTAGAATTCAAAATACATGATTTATTAGTACAATCAAATATTTGTTCTTTCCGTTACAACAATATCGTCAAAATGATAAAAGATTTAAAATCATTATACATATTGAAAAAAAATTATAAGATTGACATTTTACTGAAGGATTATCATATGCAGAAGTCAGTTATACTGCAGAACTATATCACAAAATTTCTTTCAAGTAAGACTTGAAAATTTAATTCCTTTATAAGCAAATTTTATATACGTATTAATAGAAAATTTTCAATTTATTTTAACAGATATGAAAGAGGATGATTTGTCCGTAATACATAAAACAGTTATTAAAGTTGCTGAAGTGCTAGGATTAGAAAAATCATGTGCAACTTTATCTTTGCTAAAACAAACGAAAAATGTAAACATATTGCCACAACTTGTTAGGTAAAAATGCATATTATACAATTTATATAATTTTTATATATTTATTTATATATGTGTTATATATTTATTTCTGTATCACATTTTTTTATCTTACAGTTATGATGATGAGGATTTAAATATATCAGATGATTTTAAATATATATACAAGATATGTTTATTAGCATTACAACATGCTAAAATAAACATAGATACTATAAAAGTTGTCAAAGACTTAAGTGCTTCGATATTAAATATTTGTCAAGACAGTATGTATTAAATTGATGTTAATAATTGAAGTAGCATTAAATATAATTATAAACTAATATTTCAGGCGACTTAAAATCTGCAGTAATACTATACACTTATATTAGAGTGTGTTCAAACTTTTTTACTCAATATTATTCCAATATAAAACAAGAAATTGTGCCACAGTTTGGTTGGAAATTGTACACAATATATAAAGATCAGGCAGTAATTTTGGATAAAAGATTATTGTTTCTGTTCAATGATGGAATATATCTTTATTTATATTATTCAAATCAAGTTGATGATAATGAAATTACTAATTGCAATGTATGTATTATGTACACATGTGCCACATTTTATTTATAAAAATAGTTTGTGTACGTGAATATTTATATGAGTGATATATTTTATTTTATTTGTTTATAGGAACAATTGGAGGATCAATTAAATAACTTTCTGGAAAATGTAAAAAAGATGCGACATCAGCACAACGATTATTCTTTATTGCAAATTTTTAAGACGTTTTATTTTATGTACTGTAACATATCAGTAAGAAACAAAGATATATTAATGAAAATGGAGTCCGTATTATTGCAACTATTGATGAATTTACTGAAAAAGCTGTGTATTGAACGATCGTTCGATCTTCAATTAGGATTATCTTGTCTTTTTATGTTACCTGAATCGGAAGCGTATACCTGGCTTTCTACAACTTGCACATTGTAAGAAAATTAAATAATTTTCCAATAATTATAATAATACTAATAATTTATAAAATATGATAACTAATGATATCTAATAATATATAAGAATCTAAAAAAAAATTGCAGTTTTCAAGCTGATTATATCCGGCATTGTACGATTTCAACTCTGGGATATGAATATTCGCGGTTGGGACATAATCGATCTTTACAAATGTTCGAAGATTACAAGCTACTACACATCTGGGCACAACAATTGTCACATTATTCAATAGCTTATAAAGGTATGTTCATGCATTATTAATGAATCTAATTTTGTATTAAATGTGAAAATCTTGTATATGTTAACGTCTTTTTAATATGTAGTATATATATATAATTTACAGAAGTTTTAATAAATAATGCTTCAAGCAAAAGAGAAATTTTAATGCAGATTATAAGTAATAATAAGGAAAACATAATTCCCTTATTAAAAGATTATTGTTGTAATTTTGGTTTTAATTTCGATGATTGCCTGTTACTTTACTTGGAAATATTATTAAAAACGTGGAATCCAACAATAATCATGCCAAATGGAAGCATGTATAAAGGTAAATAAAGGTGTGAATAATATAATACATACATATAAAAATGTGTGTATTTTTTACGCTAATCGTCATTTATAGAATTATAATTATTTTATATACGTAAATAATTTATAATATAAAAATATTTGTACACGATCGAATATATATTTTATAGAATTACTTATTTGTAAGAACGAAATAGATGAATTAAGAAAGAAATGCAATGAAATTGTTGCACAATTAAGTGATGAATTTATGGTAAAGCAATGTATCTCTTCATTATGGAATCAAGTAAGTTGTAAAAAATAAAAAAAATACTTGATTGTAATTTTTTTCTTTGTATAATATAAATTTTACATTTAAATTTAGGTCAATTTTTATTATTATGAAGTATTTATCATATTAATGGATCTCACGGGAAATAATGATATGAAAAAAAGGAATTATATTTATTTTTTACAAAATTACACTCGGAGTGGGTAAGTGCAAATTATAATTTTGCATGAATAAATTTTGATTTAGATGCTCATTAGATCTTTTGCTAGATCTCCTACTCAAATAGAACATGATAAATGGATACAGTTTAATCCAGGACATAGCACATTACCGCCAATAGCCCAATGGAGACTTCCATTCTTGTTTAAAGATATTTGGAAAATTATTAGTATGTTTATTTTGATACTTATAAATAAATTATTATTTTATTTCATATATATTTTATAATATACAGGGTGAATCTGATACACCATTTTTTTCGAAAACAATTAGATATAGGGGAAGACATCCATTACCAAAATTAAATAAATATGGACATATACTTGAGTAATCTTGAATACTTTTTGTTTCCACACAATTAAAATTTTCTTTTTTTAAATAGAAAGAAATTAACTTTTCGAAAGAAAATGCTCTGATATAAAAGTTATTAAAATACCCTAATGGTATTCATTGAGCATCATTGATGGAGTGAATCAAGAATATCTCTTTCTATTTAAAAAAAGAAAATTTTAGTTAATAATGTGAAAATAAAAAATACTCAAAGTTATTCAAGATCATTAACACGTGCTTCTAATTATTCTACAATTTTAATGGATGTGTTTCTCTATCTCTAACCGTTTTCAAAAAACACGTGGTAAACTTTTCATCAGACTTATCCTGTATTTATTTTACTAGCTCCTGAATTGAACTTAAGAACGTATGATAAATGGCTTGACATTGCACCCATACTCAAACTAGAAACGCATCTCATATGTACATTAGCTATTAAGGGTGAAGTGACTCGTGTATGGGGAAATAATTCTACTAAATCAAAGAACGTTACTTGGTCGCTTTGCTTAAGAAACACCACACTGCTCCAAGATATAAAGAAATGTATACAACAGATTACTAATTCAGATGGCTTCTATTATGGCACTGCGGCATTGTATTATGTTGTAAATCATACACCTCCTGGTGCCGATTGCGTCGCTGCCGCGAAAGAATGTTACGAGTATGCTCAATTGGCGGCGCAAAATTCTACCAAATTCGAGAAAGGAATGTTGGAGGTATATATTATAATAATTTATGATAAATTAGTAAACATTGTTGCAATAATATAACGTGTGAAAGTAACAAATAATACTAATATAACACTAGTTATCTATGACTTATATAAAACTGTAACATATACATATTATTTTGTAACAGTATTATATAACATATTATATAACATATTATATGTTACATTTACGAATGGAAAATTACAATTAATGAATAATTTATCATAATAATTTAACATGTATATTACTTGTAATATTCCATTTTATTTTATTTCCACTTATTCATTGCTTTTACATTAATATATCAATGTTTACTAGATATATGTTGTTTAAAAAATCATGTTAATTTCTGTACTTCTGCATTTATTTTCAGAAAATTAAATACAAATATTTGAGATTCACATCCGAGCATATTCTACGTACATACGGATTAGAGAAAGATAAATACCTTGCTTTGATCGAAAACCCATACAAATTGGTATATGAATTATATAACGACGAAAGCATACCATTACGATATCGAACTACAACCAATCACAGGCCCAATATTAATGCTGCCGTCAATGAACTTGGCAAATTATTTTCATTAAATATAATAAAGTTGCGTTTAGATTTATTGCAAGAATGGTTACAATCCGATGTTAGATGTACTGAGTTATGCCAAAGCTTTACACAGACGTTTCTAACATTGAAAGACTCTGATCAGAATACAGATTATGAAGATAATTTATTTAGGTAAAAAAAATATATATATATATTATATTTTATTTTTTTATATTATTTATTTCTAGATTACTAATTTTATTCTTGCAATTTGTTTATAGAACATGTTATATGCTTGAATATGGAGATGTGGAATTGTTTGCACAATTTCTTATAAATATAGGCTTTGGTGATCAGTGCGGTCAGGCTGAATACAATTATAACGTACAATATCGAGCATTACGAATTTTACAAAATATTGTTGATACTGCTACTTTAGAGAAGTTAACCCAGCAAGATATATGTACCTTTAGGTATATAAGCAGAGATTGTAATATATTATCGTTTTGGCGATATATGAATTTATCTTATACTAAAAAAATTAATTTTGCTTTTTTCATATTTCAGAAAATATATGAAGTCGTTACACTATATTAGCAAGTTAGAATTGTTAGGATTATGTTATAGCGTTAATTCATTTGAAACGTGCTCTAAACATGATCTTGTTCAAATATTGTTAAAAAGCCAACGTCATTCGTCTTATGCTCTCTCTCTTATAGCACAGATTTGCATCGAGTTTGAGATATATGACATTCTATTTTGGGATGATACTTTGAGTCAGATGACAAAGTTACGCATGGTATGAAGATTATATTTCATTAAATATTGCCTATATAAAATTCTATCACGGAAAACTTTATATTAAAACATATATGTGTTTATAGATGAGTGAATTGAAAAAAGTTTTACTGCAATCACGAAGTGAGAAGGTCATCGTAAGTTGCAATGGTTACAAAATGGGATGGCAATTAATTATTTCCGAACCATTTAGAGAGATCAATGTAAATTCGAATCTGCAACAAATTGATAGTTGCATAGAGGCGATTTGTCTATTATATTCGTGTCCTGTGGCACATGAATTAAACTTCACCACTATTGTAAAAAATTGTTTCCAATGTAAACAGGCATCTTTGGCCGCGGCACTCCTACCATTTTTAAATGAATCTGACAAAAAATTTGTTTTGGAGGTAAAATTGTTATTTGTAGAATTTACAATTAAGTTATTTTAGATTTATATAATCTGCTCAGATATAGATATTACAAAATATTAATTTTTTTAGATGGTTAATCAAAAATGCCAAATGACAGAACTCATAGAAGAATTAAATAATTTATCTTCTAAAGGAATACTTACAGTTGCACATGTAAGTTATAATATATTTATCACAACACATGTTTATATAAGTATATTCTTTTCTCCTCCCTTTCTCTATCTCTTTTCTCTTTCTCTTTTCTATTTAATCAAATTTCGATTAACTAGAACCATTCACAATAAGTAGTGTTTGGAATTTTTCTATCGCATTAATTAATTAGAAGATTTTACATTGGACAATAGGATGCTACTCCTTTCTTTCTTTTTTCTCTCTTTCCTTTTTCTTTTTTCTTCTTTCTTTCTTTACATTTCCACTTTCTCTTTCTCTCTATATATTTGTAGAATATATTATTATAAAATTTTATATACATTCAGAAAGTATTTTTTGTTTTTATAAAGATATTAAGCTTTTTGTATTTTTATATTTATAGAGTCTTACTATTCTACAAGAGTCTGCATTACAAGAATAAAAGCAAGCAAATTTTATTAGTATAAGAAAAAAATCAACTTCAAAATGAACCTACCTAATTGTTAAATTAAAATGTGATATTATAGTTTATGAATTAAAAAAGAATTAAACTTATATTATTTTATCTCCCCTCCTACAACATAAAATTGCAACAAGAAACTTAAGAGACCGGAATTAATTGATACGAATTTTTTTAATAATTTTTTATAATATATCAAAGAATTATTCCACTTCTACGAGTGTGCCCTCGAATATGCTCGTCGAGATCAGAGATCGTAAAAAGACCATAAGAGAGAATGCGAGTAAGTTAATGCTGAATGTGTGTTTATTGTATGATCATGTGTATATGTATTAGTATATGTTTGTATAAATGTGTGATATATTGTGTGGATGCGTTTGTACATAAATGTTTATAGCAACGCGATAATATGCGTTTCGATATTATAATTGACACGGTAAATCCACATGTTCGATCGCTGAAGTGAATGAGGCAGGCGGTGTTTACAAACAGCTGATTATGACGCAAGGTCAATGTCCGCGTACGACGCATTGTTGTTCGAGCGTCTGTGTATTTATTGCATCACGCGATCTTATGTAAAAATTCGGGCGTGAGATTTATATTTCAATAATAATAAGAACGCGAATTACTGATTGAATATTCGGATGATACGCGACTTGAATGCACTGATTGCAATGTGTATATATATATATATATATATAATAAGTGGTGTGTAATTTTTTATTTTTATATGAATATTAAATATATTCTTCTTTATTATATCTTATTATTCTATATTTTTCACTATATTATCTTTACAATAGTACGTCACTATCACTATTTTATCAAAAGGCACGTTATATCGAATTTTGGAACATCCGATATAATATTCTGCCCAAATGGCTGCTCTTCGCATTTTTATATAAGACTTATTGTTAGCAGTATATTAACAGTTTAATATAATATATAAAAATCTATATGAAGGATAAATACAACAAAGAAACACACAGCAATATAATATATTATATCAACTTATAATTCTTTCATTTACCGCCATCAACGACATATCCATCTCCTATTTAAATTTCTATCATGGGCAAATATAAAGACTGCAAAACGCGATTAACAAGATTAAAAATGTATAGTATTTATTTTTATCAGCTTATATATATTTTCTGATACAATTCCAACAAAAGACTTAGAATATTAAACTAACTGTTAAAATTTAATTATTTTATTAATTTAATTATGCTAATTATTTATATATTATATAGAATATAATTATAATATAACGTATGCTTCATTACATGCTACATTTATGATTAGAAAATTATAAGTAACTGGCGACTTATCGATAACATTTATGCCATAATATCTGTAATATTTATGGTAGATCATGCTGCATTTTCGCCGCGTTTTTACTGTTACAAGATGGTAGTATATTTGGCTTAATTTTTCCTAACTTCTATCGTTGATTTAGAATATGATCCTGTTTGATGTTTACAATTTGTTGCCACATCATAACAGCAAATAATGCTCGATTTTATTGCATTTCTTCTTTCTATACGAGCAATTT
Organism: Camponotus vicinus; assembly: GCF_025532165.1. Taxonomy (NCBI): domain Eukaryota; kingdom Metazoa; phylum Arthropoda; class Insecta; order Hymenoptera; family Formicidae; genus Camponotus; species Camponotus vicinus. Next base: position 13,853,493 of record NW_028141949.1, on the reverse strand, counting down.
ATGCTACTAGAAAGTGAGCAATTGCGAACACAGTGGATAGAAAACTGCTGCAAAAATAATTAAATTACCGACATACTGCTGAAATTTTGCTATCTGGATAACTAATTACTTAATAGCACTCACTTATAATATTCTGCTTCATTGTACTTGTATAACATTAAGATAACAGTGTTTTGAAATCAATTCAAATATTAAAAACATTTTCACAAATAACTACTATTACTATTTTACTTAAATGGCTAGAAACAACCCAGACAACACATATCTCTAAAAAAATTTAACAGATAATCAATTTTATATTTACATTAATATGTCGATTATGATTAAAAGCAAAGCAATCTAAAAAAATTGATAATTTTGATTTTTTTTCAAAGCTGTGTAATTCATAATAACGTTAAGGTTTTGGGATATTTATATAAACATATATTTATATAAACATTTTGTTTCTTTTTTATGGCTAATCATTTCCCTGCTCAGGTTTTGAATCGTTCTGTATACATATCGTATTACATCCTTTATGTGTATAACTAATTTAATATATATTATTATTATTACAGTGCGGTTTACAGTGTCATAATCAGAATTCGGGGATTATGTACTCAATGAAACTTTGAATACGATTAGTTAATTGTTTGTCGACCAATTAGAAATCATTGTACGATTCGCTATTTTTCATAAAAAAAACTAACAATTAAAAATTAATCTAATTTTTATATTTTTTTTGTTAAAAAATGGTGATACATAATTTATAATGTTTAATAAATCCAAATTATTTTGCATTTTTTTATGTAGATTTGTATTTAATTTATAAATATTATAGGCTAACCTATCACATGTATAATATAAATTATAGAAAGTAAAAATGATCTTATACCACACTTTGGTCTACGTATCAATCAGTTACCAACTAACTCGATCAATTTTTATTTGTATAAGAGAATTAAAAAACGCAGAATGCAGTAAAAATGCAAAATGATTGAAGCGTATTCCAATATGTTCTGGAATGAAGCTAATACTTTCAATTACTTATTATATCACTTCTTAGATTTCGATCTATACCTTTGAGCGATTTACGACTTAAAATTCGATTTACATTTAGTAAACGAAGCATTGATGGCTATAAATGTTCAGATGTTGTCGGTTCATTCATCGAAGTAAAACATAATATTATCCTAAAGGCGTTAAAACGTCGCAATAACAATCATACTCACAGTTCTTTTACGATGTTCTTTTTTGAATAAAATATTTTAAAAATATGGCTTGATGACAAAACATGGAGATGTCGCTTTGCATTAATAAATAAAGATTTTAGACTTTTCTAAAAATAAATAAAGGATTTTTAGACTTTTGTTATTTATGACATGCGTTTGATATTTCGATATAAGAAGTTTAAAAAAAAATCATTCCCAATAATTTAATTTAAAAATCGCATATTCACTGTGTCTGTGTCGTCGTTTATGAATATTTGTATACGTATACACAAATATCGCATACGTAAAAAATTTCCAATGCAATATTATTATAATGACGTTGTGTATATAACGATAAACATCACATTGATTTGTTTTCACCACAGTTTCTTATAACAATTCTTATAACGTGTAATAACAATAAAGATTACACGTGATAGACAGTGCGAAGGATGCAGTAATCGATGTTACACACTATCTGGGCTGCTGGTTTCTTGGTGGCAATCTCCTTCAGGCTCCTCCATCTCATCACTTTCGTTCAACGGACTTGGTTCTTCCAACTGATACTGATTAAAGTCGTGTGTTAACGCATGATCTGCGTGTAACAGATCATGGTGATGATAGCAATGGCGATCAATGGCATCGATTACACATTGCGGCGGCAGTTCATCGATTGGCACACCACGCGATCGTCGTCGTAGCTTCCGGTGGCAGACTAAACAGAACATCAGGATGACTAGGATGCTGCCAACAGCATAGGCTATCGGTATCGTGTAATTGTCTGCTGGTGTTGCCACAATGCCTGCAATTCGCGTATATATATTTCGCGTATATAATATATAGAAATAATTATATAATAATATTTAAATATATGCATGTCTTTATATATATATGTGCGCGAACGATATGTATGTATATGTTATTACTTAGATAACTGTCTGTGAGTTTGTGTTGGAATTTACTTCTGAATTCAAATTTTAAGAGCGGCAAATTAATAGTATATTACATTAACAATTTTTAAATGTTACGAAAAATACTAATATACTTTAACTTTATTCCATGATGTCTTTTTGATAAATGTTTATTTAATAACATTATAAAATAATAAAAAAAATAATTAAAATTTAATAACGCTTAATCACGCTTGGTTTTTTGAGAGTGTTTAACTTTTGAATATGCAAATTTATCTAACATTAAATCAACCGATTTGCATAGCTTTATACAGTCTCCTAATTTTAGAGAAATTTTTTATTTAACACAAATAACTTGGAAACAAGCCACTCTTGATATTAAAACAATTGGATCGAAATTGGCTAATTTTTTTATAACAATTGCGATTGGATAAGTTTTAGATGGCATCAACATCGAATGTCGATTCAACATTAAATTTTTCACTGGAATCACATGTAAACATATCGGAATCGTGATTAACATTCCATAATATTGTGTTCTGAATTCTCTCTCTCTCTCCCTCTCTCTCTTTCTCTCTCTCTCTCTCTCTCTCTCTCTCTCTCTCTCTCGCTCAGTTTTTCTGTGTTTTATTAAATTGTTTTAAAGTATTTCCTTAGAAATGTCTCCTTAATAATAAGTAAAACATAGGCTGTCAATCATAAAAAATTAATATTAGCGAAACGGACTAATAAGAGCTAGAGATATGGTAATAAACGCAAATAAAATATTTTCGATTAAAAACCCAAGTAATATTTATTATATACATTTTAGTCCTCTTTGGACCATCTTCAGTAAACAGTCAATTATACAAAATGAAATAAATATAAAAACAATTTAATAAGGACAAAAAAAGTGAAACAAAATCATAAAATTTTTCATTTGCGCCTGTTATTTCGTACTTGACTATTATTAAGCGTGTTTGTTTCGTTAATATTAATTTTTCTGTTATTACAAAATTTGCAAATTGATTTGCAAATTTTTAAAATTATGGTCATTACTTAATTTATTCCATATAAATTGATAAATATAATAACTATGAGGGAAAAGGTAAATAGTTTAAAAAGAGGAAGTATAAGTTGTATAAAATGTAAGAGAATAGAAATATAGAAATACAGAATCACATGCAATTAAATAATCAGTAAAGACATACATTGAATTGCATTTCTTCCCGGCATATTTTTCGATCTCGGATAATATTATTCCTATTTTCGGAAAAATTATATATATATCCTCAATTTAATAACTGAAATTCAAATCTCACACATAAAATTAACTTCAAATATTCAATTTTCCAGCCATAATCTCTTAACTATAATATGAATTTTAATTTTAGAAATAGAATTTAAAACAAGAATGTAATAAAATATCCTATCTTATCTTACAAAAAAAAAATCGAAATTACCTTTTATTGATTTTGATGGACTTTGGATATGTTGCATAATAGTTAAATAAGAAATACGCATTTTCATGGGCATATTTTTACACATTTATACGTTGAAATAATCCTTTGAAAAAGAGAGAAGTTAACTCAATACATAATTTTAATTTAAATACCATGAAAACTGAATATATAAAAAAATATCAGACAAAAGTATTATAGTATTTTATATTTATTTTATTCCACACTATATATTTAAATTTTTTTTAAATATATTTTTCGATATATCTTCATTTCCATTATTATTTTTACAAGTATTAAAAGTTATATTAGGACTAAAAGCCAAGAGCGTTCAATCCCCAACTCATTCAAATATTGTTTTCTGAAATTGCATTCTTGAAAATAAATTTTAAACATGATGTACAGGATATTTCACTTTAATAAAAATTTGTCTAGTTTCTAAATTTAACGTCACACAAAAAAATATTTCAGACAAAATCTTGTGGAGGAAAAAAAATTGATATTGATGAGGATCTCTCGCTACCGGTCATCGCCTACAGGATGGTCAGTGGCGAGAAATCATGGAGAACAGTGATCTCTTTCTGTAGCGAGTAATGCTTCAGAAGTAAGCTAGAAACGGACTGTGTAGCAACCGATTCCGGCTGCAGAAGTAAGAAAATTTTATCACTTAAATAACGACTCCTCTAGAAGATTAGCGGTAGCGATTAAAGGAGAACTGTACTCTCCTTTGGTCGTCACCGCATCAGTCGAGAAGATGGGGGATAACTTCCGTTTTAATCCCATAACATCTGCATTCTTTAGTTAAAATACAAAAAATAAGTGTCTTTTTAATTACTCTACAACATATATGAGCCCATCAAAATCGATGAGGAACAGCCCCGTTTCTTTTCTATTAGTAGCATCGATACGGTGAAGATAATAATGATATTAGAGTAACACATGTAATATGCTCATTCATCTAGCTATAATGTGATATGATTGTGCAATATTGTGAGTGAACTCACGTGATAAGGGAGAGATCATAACATGCCGGATCATCTGGAAGCTTCATGAAGGGGGCTCAGACGGCCACGAATACAAAGCACAGAGAGAGAAGCATGGCAGAAGAGATCCCAGCCAGTGCTGGTGACAATGGGGCTGATGCTGCACCTGCGACACCATACAATCATTCACACACGCAATCCCATCATTCTCTCACCTTGTGTACATACGTCTACATTTACTACTACTTACCTAAGGAAAATTACAACGCTCTCTTATTAGCTCCGAAACACTATATGTTAATGTTAAATTGTTTATCATCCCAATGTATCTTATATTTAGTTGACACCGAAGTCGAATGTAATTGATTAATAAATTAAAAAGTATTTTGTTGATTATAGATGTACCAATAGATAAATGTCGTTAAATAGATCGAAAAATTGTAGATCGCATATGATGTTTCTTTTCTTTTTTATAAAGCATTTGATATACCTTTTGGTCAAATAAGTATAAAAATACATGCTCCGTGCAGTATCAATTAGTATAATTTTTGATGTTTATATGTATGTATATAAGTCTATACATACATACATACATATGGCATTACATAAATTCATGTGTTAAAATATTAATGATATTAGAATTACATAATAGTGAAATCTCTGCATTTCCTTTTAAAAGGGAATTCTTTGGAATATTCAAAGATAAAAATCCTAATATGAAAGTGTTGAGACTATAATAGTTTTTAAATTATTAGTGATTAAAGTTTACGAATTACAGAGTTTATATTTCACGCGCTCAGATATAATCAAATGATAAGTGGCAAAAATGTTACTACGAATCAGATCTTTTTAATAACATCGAGATTATACCATAGTCTGCTGATATTTTCATTAATTGTTGAAATTTCTATTCCTATACGGAATCTATTTGTACATATTATACATGCATCTTAAGATTTCGGAACATATCACTAAATATCATTTAAAAGCCGAAATATTACAATAGTTGTCATAATACATTTGTTTTCATATTTATTTGCCTCGTATTATAAAAATTTTTATAATAGAATCGATAGATAAACTATTTTTTCAACATGAAAAAGATTAAATATATTAATAAAATAAAAGAGAAACATATCAAATTAATACTTATTTAACTGTAAGCTTATATCAAATCTTTCTCTCTTTCTCACTGGCAACTTTTATTAATAATTATTTATTAGTAATTTATTTTATTAATAATTATTTCAATAAAAAATATAGAAATATAAAAATTAATATAGATTTAACATTAACATAGAACATGTATGTATGCTTTCAAAATCCATATAGATAAAAAATAAAAAATAAATCATAGATCAATATCAATATAAAATTTTTATTTATGGTTTAAATATAAATTTATAATTATTTAAATACTTTTAGATGTGTTAGATTTTTTAAGTTTTTAAATATTTAGTACGTTTTCGCTTTATTTTATGTAAAGATAAAAAATAATTTATCTATCAATACTACCACAAAAATTATCATTATATAAAGCAAATAATAAACATGAAAATAAATTTATTTTAACAACTGATACATATCGTAATACTTCGCTACTGAATTGTGATGACTTTAATTATGCATATGTAATAAATGAATAAGTTTTGTATAAAAGCAGAAACATGTTTTTAATAAAAATATAATTGCATATTTATATATTAACTCGACGTTGTTAAAAGGATTCTGTTTGTCATGTATAACTCATGATTTAATTATGCTTGAGCAGACAAATTGTCAGCTCTGAAATAATAAACTATAATTACTAGTAATTTAAAAACTATTACAGTCTTGACATTTTCGTATTAAAAATTTACGTCTAAATATTTTTAAAAATCTGCTTTCAAAAAAAATACAGAGAACACTGTTCACAAATTTTTTTATTATTTATATAAAATTTAGTTTTTAAATTCCTTAATATTTAAAAATATGCCGCATATTATATAATGTTAGATGTTCTAATTTTATTATTAATAAAGAAAGAAAATGTTAAATAGTTTGTTTTACATTATGCAATCTCACACACACATACCAGCGCGCGCGCATATGTATGTATGTATATGATTGCATAATGCAAAACAAATTATTTAATATTTTCTCTTTTTATTTACACACACACACGTGTGTGTTTGCATTTTTAATATATAATAGAAAAAAAATAGGGAGACTGGAAAGATAGGAAAAGAGTAAAAGGAGAGAAAAAAGGAAAGGAAAGAAAGAAGAAAGAAAGAAACAGAAGGAAAGAAAAATGAGTAGAAGAAAAAGAGAACAAGAGGGAAAAGAAGGAAAAAAGAAAAAAGAAGACAGAAAAAAAGAGGGAAGGAAGAAAGTAAGAAAAAAAAGAAATAAAAAATAAAATTGACGAAAAGAAAAAAATAGGAGAAAGAGAAAAAGGAGAAATAAGGGAAATAAGAAAGAGGGAAGAGAGGTGGGATGATAAAGGAAGAAGGTAGGAGAAGCAGGAGACAGAGAAAGAGAGAGAAAGGGAGAAAAGATAGGAAAGAAAGAAAAAGAGTAAAAGAAAGAGTCGAAAAAAAAGCGCAGGAAAGAGGAAGAAGATAAGAGAGAGGAAAAGAAAAGATTAGGGAAAGGAAGAGATAGAATGGGAAAGATAGAGAAAGATGGAGAGAAAAGATATAGATGAGGGAAACAGGCAAAATGATAAAGATTGAAGGGAAAAGGAGCGATTAAAAGATGTATGGGAAAAGTATGGGATGATGAAAGAAAATAAAAAGAGAGAGGAAAAAGGATTAAGAATAAGAAAGGGAGACGTTAAAGGAAGAGAGCAAAAAGAAAAGAACGAGGAAAAAATTAATGAGAGAAGGATCAAAGACGAAGAGAGGAAAAAATGATAGAAAGATGTTAAGAGAGGAGAAGAGAAAAGAGAAGGAGGATGATGGGAGAAAGGTGAAAGGGAAAGGAAGAGAGAGGCTGGAGATGCATGTTATTTTAATTCAAATTATATGATTAATCCGAATTATACGTTTCGTTATTTATGCCGACTTTCAATAAATCTTAGTGTCCTTACTTTTGCTTTGTGATATAAACGAATGACAAACTAACAATACTGATAAAGGATCAACCTGAAAAGGTGTTACAATACACAAAGACAATACACTTGGAAATCTTTGTAGAATATGTCTATTGAACAGTCCAGAGGAGATTACACTGAATATTAGTAGAGTATAGTTGACGTATAGAAAGAAAATGAAAAAAAGATAATATAAGTCATAATGGAAGCAAAGTAAAACATTGAATCACATCGCTTTTCGAAATGCTTGCTTTTGTTAACACACGTTGTGTTTTCTAACGTTAGCGAAACTTACAATTCTCTTCATCCGACGCATCATCCGGCCCGCAATTATCAATCTTATTGCATCGTAACGATTCAGCGATGCAATATTTACTTTTGCTGCATTGAAATTGATCTTGACAGTCTATATTCGTGCTCACTTCAGTCCACACTGCCCGAAAGCCTTGTTGTCCTACCGCTTTATCAGCTGATATAAAACTAGAACATAGTGTAAAAATGTACTAAAAACATTTTTCCACAAATTTGCACGTTCATTTAAGCATAACCAACCTAAGCCGCATATTATTATCTTCCGAAAGAAAATGCCATTTTGTGTCACTAGTTTTAACGCCACATAGCTCGTGTGGAGTGGACATTAATGAATACCACATACGTAATACGGCTGCGGGACAACCTCGTGCTATGAAAATAATTATCAACAACAATTATCATTAACAGTTTCTAACGCAATATAAATAAATTAATATATAGAATAGTTTAAAAGTTTGTAAATGGCCAATTATCTCCGAAATAATTGATTCTATAAGAAAATATTTCAGACAAAATATATAATATTCGAAAAATTCTAGATGATAATGTCTGTGTGATCTTGAGACAATTTTGGAATGATCTATCAATATGATGTTAAAATATTTAAATAAGATCTCTGTTATGTCAGTCGTTTTATTTACTTTATACCACTCAAGGTGAAACTGATAAAACTAATAAATAGACCTTTTTAAACTCTATAACTTTTGTGTTAAACATTTTTTAAACCATTTTTCGAGATTTTCCGGGATTCCGATTCTTTTTAGAACACCCTGCACACAAACACACACACACACACACACACGCACATAGGGTGTCCGATAATAATCGTATCACTTCTTGTATACAGGTACAGCAGATTAAATTAAATAGAAAAGTCCTGTACCGTTTTATGATTTTTGCAATAATTAATGAGAAGTTAATTAAGAAAGATTGATCAATTCATGCGAATATTAGCACGTGACGAAAAGAGACAGCCTAATGAGTTTATATAATTTTTATATTAATATGTTGCATTATTCTTTTCTATATATTTATCACATTTCTATAATTTTTAATGAATACATCAGTTTTAATCAATTTTTCTTAGACTTCAATTTTTTCTATTTTTGAAAAAGACGCTTAAAAAATTGAAATGCTATTATTAACTGTAATATAATATGATAGGGAACAATTTATAGATCTTTGTATAGATCTAAATTTTTATTTCCGCTAGAATTTAGAATTTAAAAACACAATAATATGGCTGTTTCGATATTTTTCTTTAAAATATACGCGGTGTAATTGGAAAACACATATGAGAAGCATACCATCAGATATAAGACAACAATCTAAATCGGAAAGTTGTGAGGCATTTTTTTTTATCTGAACTTTCTTTTTATTTTTATAATGCTAAAGTTAGCTAATCAGTAGCTATCTATACCGAAAAACAGGGAAGATAGGATGGAAAATCGGTGAATAGTGAAACGGTCAACCTATAGACAGGTACTGATTAGCTAACTTTGACACTGCATAAAACAAAAAACAAGTTTAGATAAAAAAATGATTTAGGATTTTTCGATTTGGATTGTTATCTTATATCTGATGATATACTCTATGTATTTTTTTTCAATTATACCTTACATAAAGAAAAAATAAATATCAATTAATTTTATTAACTAATCATAATAATAAATTTATGTATTACCTAACGGATCACCTTCCACAGAGAAGATCTCGAAGTTCAGAAGTATCTGGTGATTCGATCGAACCCTTATGAACCAATTGCAAGTTTTGCTAGCTAAGTTTCTTGCTGGCCCATCGTATTTATTAGGGAAATTCGGACTGGTTATTATACCAAAATTTAAGCTACTAATATTTGATCCACAATCTACGGCATAATAATATAATAAAATTAATATTACGAATGATGAACTTTCCAAAATTAAATTTCTAATCGTCCGAATCGTAGGTAAATAAATCACTTTTCTTTAAACTAAAATAGTTTAAACGAAATTTAAGATTGGGCGATATAAAAGATTTAAATAATTATATTTTCTTTTCAGTTATTTTCAATTAGAAGACAATAAAATGCATCTGTACCTCCGAAAATAGGTTTAGCGATTTCGAAAGTATAACGCGCTTTGAAGCCGCTGTAAACAAGCTCGGAGTCGGAATGCAAAATCACTTTCAAACCAAGAGCACCGAGATTCGATTCTACCGGACCCGGCGCAGTTGCACCGCAATATCTTCCTATCAATTTCTCCGTATCGTCCCGATACATGTTATAAATTTCAAGCCAATCTTCCTGACATAATTCATGTCTATAAAAAATATTGAAGACAATATATTGATCAATTAAATTGATTTGATACGATACACGTTAATAACGTAATTCACTCACCCGTAATGTCCGACTGTTACGTTGATGTTTTTCGTACGAACCTTAAAGTGATCAAAAATCAAAGTAATCTGCTCGTTCGGCGTTGCCATGAAAAAGTATGTACAATTCGTATCGCTTGGATAATTGCTAGGATATCGTGGAGAATTAAATTCTCCACGTTTGCGAGACGAACTGTAATAAGTGAAAGTACAACTGCCATCGGGAGCCGCAGTGCCCGGTATCTTGTATTCCGTTTCGAAGGTGTACCTGTCGGTGATATAACAATTATTATATCGATGAAAATCATATTTACTGCTTTTGTTTCCTATTTTAGTATTTTGTTTAAATATTAAAATAGATCAAAAAGTAAAGGTCCCTGTTTTTATTACGGCTTTTATTTACCATTTATGTACAAATTGAGCTTATGTTAAAATATAAGTAATAAAAATAATTACTTTTTAATATAGTCTTCAAGAAGATTGATATTTTTCTTCTTGGCACGAATTTAAAGATTCTTTCTTAAAAATCCGGATTTTGATGTTTAAATCTTAAACAATATTAAATATTCTTAAACAATATTCCGCATATTGCTGCATCATCTGGAAATCGTCTTCGTTTAAGGAGTTTTTTAATAACCTAAGCAAAAGAAAATCGCAAGGAGGCAGATCTAGAGAAGAATATTCCATAATATTCCAATCAAATGTTTATAAAAATTCCTGAATTCAATGTGTAGAGTGAGATCTGGCATTATATCGTCAAAAAAGTTTACAAGAAAAGGTTCTCTAGAGAGAAATTTCTTTCTTCGAATTGTCTCCTTAATGCTGCAGCAGTACAGAATATTGTATAAGAATGATTTAAGCATCAAGAGCCTTATTTTTATCGAGAGGGAACCTTCAAACTCGTACCAAGTACATCAATCTTCTCAAACATTAGATTGAGAAATTATTAGCTTCTATTTTAATAAGACAATTTGTACCCCATACAGCACAAAATATTGCAGCAATATTATTAATATTGTTGTAACATTGCAATAACATTACAATATTGCCGCAATATTGCTGCAATTTTTTGTGCTGTATGGGACATAAGTTGTAAAAAAAAAAATAAAATAATCGTAATCTTTTTATCCAACCTAGTATACTTCTTTTTATTATATTAATCATATTATATCTATACTCACTTGGCCTTGAAACCTGTCGCCTGCAATTCTCCGCTACTAAACACCATCACAAGTCTCGGCCCATCACTAACCACGTGATTCGGGTTGCTCTTGTTACCGCACATCTCGTAATCGAATTTGTCGTAAGAATCTGTCGCTTCTTGGCCTTTCAGGTATAATTTCAAGTAACCATCGGTGCATGCCGATCTAAATAAATTCGAAGAATACAAACACAATTCATTTTCTTGCCATTGTTTTGGCATTAATATGCGTGTACTTACTCTCCTTTGGCCATCTGTATCGTAAATTTTAAAAATTCCAATCGTACGCGCTCCAAGTGCTGCGAATCCTGCATCCCATAGATAAAATAACGGCAAACGACCTTAGGTATATAAGGAAATGGAAAATTTGGACTAACTACAAATCCCGATGTCTCCTTCTTGCTGAGGATTTTCTGATCGCATTCCGATCCACGGATATGCTCGCCGTGATATTCCTTTATGAAATCTGCATAAAAAAGAATAGTAAATATCATCTAAAACAAGATACAATTCGATAAACGATGTGTAAATGGTCTTACCCAGGCTAACAAAACTCTCCGAGAACTCAAAAATGCCCTTAAAACCTCGGTTCTGAGTATTAGCTGTGCGCTTCAACGTGACAAACAGCACGAACAAACTATTCTCTGAGGAGTACAATACTAAATTTCGCTGCTGACCGCAATACGTGCCAATAACAGCAGTGGAATTGTCAAGACCATCGTATAGCTTTACGTAATCCAATGGGCAACTAAAATAATTCCATTTTTTTGTTAAATTAAATTAAATTATCATCACAAGTAGCAATAATAATAAAAGTTATTTATTAATCATTAAAAATATCTCTATAAAATCTCTATAAAATTTATTAATCATTAAATATATCTCTACAAAAAATTAATCTAAAATAAATTAAAAGAAAATAACAGGGAATTTATTCTACGAAAATATATTTTTTTAGTATTTCCACATTATCGAAATATTAATTTTTCTCTTTTAGAAAATTAATTCCTTAATTAATCTATTTTGTTACAGGCTATAAGAATTTTAAAAATCTGAAAAAAATTTAATCTTGCATGTACGTACTGTGGCCCGCCAAAAAATAAATCGAAGTCGCGAAATTCCAACCGCACACGCTGTCCTCTCTTCCCGATAAATTGATAACTACAAGTAAGATTTTTCGGATAAGTGCCAGGATAAGTAGGAGATAATATATTTCCGCTACGTTTAGCTTCTGCGTATATCGTGAAAGAGCATGGTGTATTTGGTTCTGGCGTGCCCACTTCATACTCAGCTGTGAATGTTACATTAACTGTCAGACTTACAGCTTATTCTTAAAATGCATGATATAAGTGCATGTTATCAATGAAACGCTTTAAAATCAATACCAAATAATACTTACAAGCATTAATAAATCTGTAAATACCGCTGAAAATGTTCGGTAGAGTGACATTCTTATCAGAAAAGAAACTAAGAGCAATTCCCTGATAAAGAGAGACCCGTCTACGAGGTGGAATTGGTCCGCAAAACCGTCCACCGAATGGCGTTTCTATCAGCTTAGTCGTGTTCTCCGATCGTATCTCGGAGTATATGTCCATATACTCATGAATACAGCTGGAAAAAATATTATTTTACTTAATTTTTATTTTTATAACATTTCTTTCTTTCTTTTTGTTTCTTCTGCTATTTATCATGAGACACAGTAGTGTCTTGCGCCAAATTTACAGTGAGACACTTCGTGCATCTATACGTATCGTATACTTACGCGGGTAATTCTCCCACAGCAGATCCACTAGATTGAGAAAAGTATGCATGTAAAGAATACATAATTAAACAGTTGTATGCATGCATAACAATATATATTGCATGTTGTTATAATATTTAAATATAATATATTAGAAAGTATTTATTACTATTGAGATTGACTTGTTGATGATTAAATCTCCCGCAAAATAAGAAATATAAATATAATTTTTTATATTTTTCATGACGTATTTATTTTATACACGATTATTAAAATTTCTATTGAAGAATAATCAGCAAAAAATTTGTAAGAATCGACTCGATGCGTCAGTATCTTTACTTGTTATAAAAAAAATGACAATATTATTAATCCGTGAATGATAGAAGCAAATCGTGAATCCCATCAATACATCAGATGCAATCGCGAAATGATGCTAAATAATAGAAACTCACTCTGGTGGTTTTCCTCGGAGGCCGAACGAGGTGAAAATCAATTCAACACGTTGACGCGGCCCTGCGAGGAACGTATAAACGCACTGTCGTGGATCCCCTTCAGGATTGATGAGCGTTGGTGCGTAAAAGGTTCCATTTAGCGGTCCATCAGGAGTGCTTACAAACTTCTGATCGCACTCTATACAAAATGGAGGTAAAATGACGACTTGCGTTTGATTGAATTGTTGAAGTCGAGGAAAATCATATAATTTTCTACGATTAGTGAGCACAATAAAAAAGATAAAGACTAAAAGAGCGAACATACTTGGTACTCTGGCAGTGGTGGCACCTCCCGGTGGAGGTGGTAGTGATGCAACATAGTCTTGTTGTGGCAGTGGTGCGTCAATTACCTCGCGGGCTGAATTGTGGGATGGTGTGACGATACAAAGTATCCCGCGACAATATCCACCACCACCGGGAACACACCACACCATATTATAATGTAAGCTCGATAACAATATAACATGTATGTTATACACAGAGTATTAAAATATTTTTAATATTTTCTAATTTTATATAAAATAATTATTTTTAAATTTCATATTAAGAAAATTTAATTCAATCGAATTACATCGATAAAGACAAGGTTAAATTGGCAAATTTTGAAAATAATTAATATTTACACTCAGTGTAAATATTAATAATATTAATAAATATAACTACTAATACACTAATGTGTAATACATTTATATTATTATTTAATTATATTACATTATACTTTAAAGTTGTAGAATTAAAAAGCGAAGTTTAAGTTAGATTTATTTGTGAAATTAATATATTCGTCGTTATAAAAATTATTTTAAAATATAAAATCTCATAATTTCCAGTTATAATTTTCAATTTTCATATAAAAGGAATTATCACGTAAAGGGAATTATTTTAAGTATTGAAAACATCCATTATCTCATAATACTTCTAGAATACGTAATACTCTCTAAAAGTGAATCAGTGTATATATGATAATATACTGATTCACTTTTAGAGAGTATGATTGCATATGATCATCGTATTTAAATTTCTTTATGCTAGAAAAAAGTCGACACTGCCAACTGTTTTATATATTGTGTCAACTTTTATAAAGTAATATTGCTAAAGTAATATTTTAAAATATCCTTATAATTATATGTTTTTATACTGACCTTTGGAGTTGTGTGGATAAAACAGTAAGAGTGACACGAAGACTGACGAAAGAAAGTTATTCCCAGAGACATGCCAGAGTGCTGAAGCCATATTGTACCCTGAAAATAATTGTTTATACATCTCTTGATCATTATATTTTTATTTGGATTTATATTATATATATTATATTCTTTAATAATAACATTATATCAGACATGTTTACCATATCGTTAGTATCTGTCTCGGGCATAGGAAAAGCGAAGAAGTCTGATCCAGAAGATCATCTGCAATACAGATCCCATTATTTTAGTTATTTCAATTACGTATTTAGCAAACATATATTAACGAATATTTTTTTAAATAATAACTACATATATATACAATTAATTGGACATATTCATATTATATGTATGTAGCCAGTAAACACTGTTATATTAATGTTAGGCAAGCAATAATGTTATTGTTGTTACATCGTAGTTATATAATAGTGGTTCATATAGAATATTGATCATATATAGAATTATTAATTGAATAAATAAAATAAATTATATGTATATTTAACTTATAAAATCTCGAGATTTAATTTATTTAGAAATTTCGATTTTTTGCTTCAAATATAAATAAAACTGAACTATTTCTGATTTGCTCATTCAATTTCAAATAATTTGTTTAATACTTCAAATACTTCCCTTGGGATTGTATTAGAAATTATACAGACAAAAAAGAGATAGAGATTTTGGCTCTTATGTTAGTACTCGTCTCTTTTAGGCTTAATATCTAATTCATAATGAGAAATTAAATACGAATTAGTTAAATCTAGTTTCGCCGCATAGTGACAAGTGTAGAAACACGTATATATTATATTATATTGCAATAATATTCTATCACATTATTGTTGTAACTCAAACATAGATTAACAAATAATTTTTGGTTATATATATATATATATATATATATATATATAAAATTGTACATGGGAATATTTTTGCGTAACTATATTTGTGTCTACGCTAATGTAACAAATGTTTATGTAACTATGATTATAGTTGCACAGTCGAATATGTAAATTTCTACACACACACACACATATATATAATTATAAATTACATAATAATTATTCATTACATAATAATTATATTCCACAATTATTCATTACATAATAATTATATTCCACAAAATGATAACTGTCTATTCTCTTTATTAAGATTAATACATAATATGTCAAAATATATTATGTCTAAACAGAAATGAGAAAAATTTCACAATATTTACCTTTTGATTGATGAATATTACAAAATTCACAGTCCACTTGGTTGTCGTTAAGTGCCACAAATCTGTGTTTTTATATAATACTAATAATTGTCGCGACGCTGCTGCGTCGCTTGACAATAACTTTTAATATGTCACTTCTCTTCCTTGATACATTATTACACACTACTTCTCTTCCTTGTTCTACACTATACTTTTATTTATTTACTCTTATTTATTTCTTATAATCTGTGTTTTTAAACAAATAATCTGACTGCTTAACCTGTCACTTTTCTTCCTTGTTTTACACTGTTTCGCACTATACTTCAATAAATTAATCTCTCACACGTACGTACACACATACATATACATATCACACGTATGCACGCATATGATTTTCTCTCTTAAAGCATTGTATATATCGAAGCAATAATCGTATACGCACGCTGTGAACGCCGCTTGAGGGACAAACTCGCTTTGCGTGTGTGCGTGTGAACATATGTACGTGAGAGTGAACCTGGAGAAGAACGAAAAATGTCACAATTCTGATATTCGATCATCATTTCTCAGGATTGACTGCACCGATTTTATTCAAACAGGTCGCAATCGAAAGCTTGTATTCATATTATATGATAAAAGTGTCGTTAGATTTTTTATTACGGCTTTAGTTTATTAAATATCTTAATTGAAAGTTTACTTGACGTGAAATTCCGGATAAGCTACTTGGTAGCGCCGCGTCGAGAACAGTGACTCTCAACTCAATGCTCGGACCTGTTTTTTATGTACTTGTTTATGTACTTGGCATCGCGACGCTACCGTGTCGCTTGATATATATATATATTACCAAAAATTATTTGTTAATCTATGTTTGAGTCATAGTAATCCTTACATAATAATTTTTTTTAGATTTAAAAGATCTCTTAAAGATCTTCTTAAAGATATTAATTCAAATTGTTTTTCATTTTGCTAATTTCAGATTGACAAATAAGAAATTCATACACATTAATACTTATTTGAAATAAACTTTATTAAGTTGTAGGAATCAAATAAAATTTATCTCTCTGGGTTTTTATGATTTATCAATAAACGAGAACGATTGACAAAAATGAAATACATATAGAATGGCAAAATCTAAAAAGTAGAACAGTTTATAGTATCAGAACCGCACCCATGCGCTTGGAGAAGGATAGCAAGATGGTCAATAGCGGCGCCTCTATATTAAAGCAAGCTTTCTTTAATAGATTATGCAACTCGTATAAATATCCAATAAAATAGTCTAATTTCCAATAAGTATTTTTAAATATGCAAACTTAAATGCATGTTGTAATATAAAATATTTTCAATTTTGGCAAAATTGTTACGCCGTTATTATTTATTGTTATGTATGTAAAAATAATCTATTAATAATAAAAATAAAGTTACTTTTTTGACGTAATAAATAATCAATAAATTTATTTCTATAATTATCCGTTTTCATTGGATAAATAATGATACTGCTATGTAATTTATTTATAATTTCGCATAAGAAGGTTTTGTATAAATAATGAATTTAATAGATTAACAAATATCCAAACATTAATTAGTACCCACAAGATATGCTAAGTCAAAAATGAATAAATAGAATAATTCGTTTTAACTATAAAAATATAATCTGAATATAAAAGTGCATAAAAATCAAAAACCAATGAAAAAATACTCCCAATATAATCTAAAATTATTTATGAATAATTATGTATTCAGTGTAATATAAAAAAGAAAATAAATAAGAAATGTAATATTCTAAAAATCAAGAGAAAAATATAGAAAATAAAAGAAATTTAGTAATTACGAAAATATGTGTAAAACAAAATAATAAAATACTCACAATTAACTCGAAAATTGAGATTTAGAAAATCAATTCCAAAATTTATTTAATGTCAAACTTATTATATCATTAAGACAATTGATTATCTATTGTGTCAATATTATAATAAATTGTCTTTCTGAGATTTTGCCACAAGTGATCACAAATCATGCATCGTATTTTCACTATCACAAATCTAATTCGTTAACATCATAAGTTCATTGATCATTTGCGTGAACATGTCTCATAATTCACATATGTAATAAATCTATTATTGCATTGCATTTATTTTGAACAACAATTAAATAATAATTTTTTTTACGTTAAAAGATTAGCAGGCTTTAATATAGCATCCACACATTTCATTTTAGGCTTAATCTTAATTATCCCTCACAGAAATTTCTAACACACATCCCTAACATCCCTAACGCTATAAACATGAATTAATGGATCATATGATCACAATAACTATGACATTTGTTATTATAACACGGTAATGATTGAAAAGAACAGGCAAGAAATTAAAGATTTCAATATAAATTTTAATCCGAAAAATATTCTCATCGCATTTGCAATACCTAATTACGTCAGATTATCAAATATTTCAAGAGAATATAAACTGAAAGATATATTTTCTCCCTCTTTCATTAGTGGAGCAAAAACAAAATTATAAAAATTATACATCATGCTTAAATAATAAAATGATAAGAGAGAAATAACCCTCCATTTTTATATGCTCGTATTTTATATATATATGTGTGTGTGTGTGTGTATGTATAAAATATGTATATATAATGACATATTTTAAATTCGCGAACATAACTTATTAGAATTTGCAGAAAAATCTGGAAAAATCAAATCTGGAATTCGATGAAATCATGTGTTACCCCTGTACTTTCTTTCCCTTCCTCTTCTCTCTCTCTCTCTCTCCATATCTCTAATGATCGACGCGTCCATTGCAAACGCAACCCCTTATTCTAGAAAACCTGCTCAAACCTTTGCATAAAGCTTTTTTCTCCTTTTCTAGAAAGAAACTCACCTTGTCGCAAGACGTCTTTTCCAAGGCTTCCACCCTTACGAGCACTATTTACACCCTACACGCGAGTCGCGCGACTGTTACAATCCTCGACACGCCTACTGGTTACAAGAGAGCGAGGAATGACGGAACGTGCGCAGGACGTAGTAATTCAGTGGCTATCACACGATGGTGAATGCGGCTCTGCATATCGAATAAGACGATATTGCGACGACGCGTCGGGCGGCGACCGCGACAACGATGCGCCGCGATTATTTTCGAGAAAGATTATTGCGCACGTCATTAATTGCTGCGCGTCTACTATTATGACGTATAAAGCACTAATTTAGCGTTCTGGGGAATTAGGGTGCAAAGAATTGAGCTCTATAAATTCAAGAAATCACACGCAGGTCCTGTTACTATAGACGTGTACACATACGCAAGAATTAGTTTGCTTGGCAAGAATTTTCCCAATTTTTGCTCTTTTATATATAATATTATTTACCCTTATCGGTAACGATTTTTTCATTTATTATTTATAAAAATTAGTCTTTAATAATGTCACGCACACTTATCGAACGTCATTATCTGTGTAACTAAAATGTATAGGCACACTCTTTGTCACTACCCTCATTTGAAAGCCAATTCGCACTCTTGTTGTTTCTCGTTTTCACTGAAATGGAGCTTCCTGTAGCCTTGACACGATATTATTACTAGAATCATGAGAGAAAAGCAAAATAGTTGATTACTGGTTCTAAGTTCCATACTTTAACAACGTGCAACTTACAATTGATAAAAGGAAACACAGATTTTTTATATTAGACAGCTAACACCGCCAACAGCGATGCTAAAGGTGATGCAAGGGCAGCCATTTTCTGAGTGGGTAATATGTAAGCTGCGCAAAATATTCATTATAGATTCTATCATATTTTTGGGGAATTTAATTTAATTTTTTTATTGTAATCAATTTCAATTGGCATTTATTTTTAAAGTTACAATATTTCATATAAAAATTAATTTATAAATATTTGATGCATATTATTTATCCAGATAACAAAAATAATTATTTTAATAATATTTTGATGTCAAATCACGCCGTAATAACTACTTTTGCTGGGTAATAGCATATTTACAAATACAGCAAATAAAAAATTACATATTGTTGGAAAAGTCCAGTTCAAGTTTATAAAAAAAATAATAGAAAAAGATAATGTGTACTTATTGAAAAAATTTGATATTTCTTCTTTTAGAATATTTACTTGCACAATCGAATATGCATATCATTGGCATATTTCTTATTTTTATATGTACATTTTTTATTTTTAAATGTTACATTATGAAGTGGCATATCCAACTTTGCGACATCTGATACATTTTACCCACCTAGAAAATGGCTAGTCCTTGCATCACATTTGAGCATATGAGACTTAGCTGTACTCTACCAATAAAGTACTGTTAAAAACTTAGGCCTTCATTTAGGATATTCATAGTTCGTTCTTATTTCAAGGCTGTCTTAAGTAAGATCTTAGATGTTAATACGTTGCAGATATTACAAAGACATTATTTTATTATTCAATATTAGCAATATTGCAGCAATACGTGCTGCATACTATTATATATTTCCGATATTTAAAATATATTATATATATATATATATATATATATATATATATATATATATATATATATAATATATAATAATATAAATATATAATATAATATTTATATTATATTAAATATATAAATGTGTGGCACGTGTTTCTTCGTTTGTCGTTACATGGCGACACCAAACTTAACTAAATACTCGTACTCAATTTTTCATTATAAATATATATGAAATAAAAATAAAAGCACTAACATAAAATACAAAAAGTGTATTTCTTTTCTTTTATCAGTTAATTTAATTTCTGACTTAATTTAAAATAATTTGTTTAATAATTTGGATTCCTTGAAATTCAGAATATTAAACAGATTATTTGAAATTAGACGGATAAATTGGAAATAGTTTATTTGTTGCATGTATTAAAGTATTCCTATTACCGAGTGTATGTAAGATAGTTGTATATATAGATTATTATATATTAGAGATAAACATTTTAATAGAAACATTAATAGACATGTTTTAAACATTTTATAAACGGTTAACAGACCTTTAATTATAAAAAAGGTAGATCTAATTTGAAAGACACAAAAATGTCTAATTTTGACTAAATTTTATATATTTCTATAAATTTCTATAAATTTATTCATCCATCAGAGATAAAAATATTTTATTTAATATTACTAAACAGTTGCATTCTTTCAAATATATTACATTGCAATGATGTTGCAATGATGTTTCGTTGCAAAAAAACATCTTAACGTTATCGTAATTTTACAGCAAAGCTGCAATAAAGTTTCACAATTGATTTGCAATGTTTCCATGAGATTATTTTGCAATATATCTACAACCTTTCTGTACTGTACTAATACAAGAAATGTTGATAAAAAAAATGAAATCTATAAAATCATATGACTTAATTTAAATTGCAAAAGAATTTTGCAAAAGAATAGATTTTTTAAGTTCTTAAGATAAAAATACAACCTACAGAATTTAAAAATTAAAGTTGTTTACGATGATATAAGTGTTCGACATAAAAATTAATAAAATTATCAATTTTGTAAAAAATTCTCCGAGTACTAATAAAATTCCATAAGAATTATCTGATTTTTTTTTATTGAAAACAGAACGAAAATGTCTGAAAATAACAGGTTTTCAAAGTTCTTCCTAAAAATAAATATCTTGTTTTTATAATGGAACAAAAAAGAATGAAATCTCCCACTTTTCTTTATACAAAATATTAATTTGTATTTGTTTTCATTTATATTTTTATAGATTAACAGCATTAATTGTAAAATTCGAAATTTCTTTCTGGGGATTTTAAACCCTAATAAATTCGAAAATTTAAAAAAGAACTAAAAAGTTTTATTTTTATCCTTTTTTGAATCTAAATTCAAGACACCTTTTCAATAAGAAAGCTTGTATTCTATGGTCCATATTCTGAATCCTCTTTTATCGATAAAAGTGCCTCTAAAAGTGGCTTATAGCCAATCAGGAGGCTTATAAGTCACTTTTATCAATAAAAGAGGATTCAGAATATGGACCTATATGAGTAACACATTAGAAAATACCTTAAAAAATCTGTTGCACTTTTGTGTTGAAAGTTACATTAAGAAAATTTTTTAAATATTTACCTGGAATCTTGAATAAAATACCTGGAAGATCAAGAATTTCTTTATAAGATATGAAAAGATACTCTGTAAAAGTAAAGGTAGTGAAATATATAAAATGCAGCACAGATTTAAGAAAGGTAATTCACATACAACTGTTTATTGAGACATGTAGAATACATCTGGTCATACACAAAAATCTTTGATACTTCAAATCAAGCTCTTAGCCCGAAAAAAGGAATCATGTTATAACATTCTTTTTTAAATTCATCATTAATCATTATGTTTAACTACGTTTCACACTAAAGTTAGGGGCAACTTGGAGAAATAAAAATTGCGGGAATTATAAAGCAAAGCAATTAGTAGATAGGAGATGAATAATAAAGAATCCGAAAAAACACAATTTATAATTATAAAAAATTTGGCGATAAAATAATTTTGCACGTTTGTTTTATAGCTACGGAGCTGATACGTAGCACAAAAAAATATAACATGTACATGTATCTTTTTTTTCCTTTTCAGGGGTTTGGGGGCGGGTATTTTTCTTATTAAATCCTTCGTTACTATCGTACGATTTCCTTCTTTCTCGTTAATTAGTGCTAAATAACATCACGTCACAAAAATGCATATATTCGCAGAAATATAATATATATTTATATATAATTAAAAAAAACATGTGCTTCGGGCCGCTTTGAATTAATGTTCGCAACGTTTCGACCCAAGGATCACACAACATCCGACATATGAGAGATGGCCAACTGCGACATGATAAGCCCCAAATAATGTAATGATGTTTCGAAGAAAACAGAAATATGTCGCGAATCATCATTCATCATCATCGTCATTATCATCATCATTATTATTATTATCATCATCATTATCATCATTATTATTAATCGGGGCGTTGGCCGGATAAAAAAAGAAGGGCGCGCGCACGCGGCTACGGCATCGTCAGCCACAGTGTGTGTGGTGCAATATCCTAAAATGCGACCGATAACCCCCCCCCGCCTCTCTCCCAGGCACCCCAGCTGCCACACCAATTATCAAAATATAAAAGAAAATTGGAAGATGATACAAGATAGGACAAGGAAAAACGTAAAAGGGAGATGGAGATAAAAAATAGGATAAAGATACGACAGTAATATATTTTTGGGACGCCTTTTTTGCCGGAGCAGGGCCGGGTGGTATTATCGATAAACACTAGTACCTAGATCAGTCTAAGAATCTCGTCACCGTGAACTGTCTCCGCTTTAGCCAAGTTATAATTCCTTGCCCCCGCAAGCCGAACTCTCTTTATAATCGTATCTCTGCATCTATGTACTTGTATGTGTATACATATGTAATATATATAACATATCTTTTTGCTTTCCTTATTTTTTTTTCCTTTATTTTTTTTCTATCATGTTCTTATTTCTTTTTATTAATTACAATTTTTTGCACAGAAGAAACCAGACTTTTTTTTATTATGTTGGAATATTATCATGTGTGTCACAAAAACCCACTCAATTATGATTAGCAATATCATCCTTATCATATTGTTAATATTAATATTATTATACCCTCGATATTATGCTTTTCATAAATAGGGTGTGTAGGTAAGTAGAGTAGGTAGATAAAGATATATAAAATATGGTAAGCGAATAATCAGTAAAAAGGGGCGTTGAAAAAGGGGGTACGAGAGGAATGAAAAGTAGATCATCAATACGAACCACGATTTCACAAATTGCTCGGATTTTTTTCCCTTTTACTTTTTTCTCGAAACAATGATCGCAACGATTGGAAACAAGACATATAAACAATGATCGCTATAAGAACAGGGAATTTTTCTTTCGTCTAATCATTACTTTCAAATGAATTAAATTCATCGCGCTACTAAAACAGTATTGATGACAAAGAATTAGACTGAAGTAAAATATGAATAAAAATCAACAAAATGCTCATAATACGAGATTGGGAAAACAATCGTCATCTAAACATTTTGTCTGTAATGTATCTATGATTTCGTATTTTTTCCACATATTGTGTATCAGCCTGTAAATCATATCTGATTTCATATTACAATGTGATGTATATGCGATCTTTTATATTTGTGATTGGTCGGTCTCTATGGCATAATTCGATGTAGAATCAGACTCCATATTGTATTACATA
The DNA here is from genome assembly GCF_025532165.1 of Camponotus vicinus. Lineage (NCBI taxonomy): Eukaryota > Metazoa > Arthropoda > Insecta > Hymenoptera > Formicidae > Camponotus > Camponotus vicinus. Next base: position 13,829,208 of record NW_028141949.1, on the reverse strand, counting down.
TATATATCCGCCAATTCTACTGTTATATCAAATCCGATTTAGAGCCAATATATTGTTATATATGCGGTAGTCGTCTCGTTTGGTAGTATTACAATAAACAGGAGACTGATATGCAGTTATTCCGTTATTACAATATCTTTTTTTTCTTTTTTTTTCATCTTTATGTCGTATTTGTTTTCATATTTCAGGGGTGCGTGTAAAATACAAATTATTTGCATATATTTTTTTTTCTTTCCTTTTTCAAATAATCATCCAGAACAGGGGGTGTCTGGGCTCCAGGGACAGGGACCAACTACAGCCCGCACTTACAACTCTTACTAATTAACTAACAGGCTAACAATAACAACAAGTCAACACTCAAAATGTGTGCTGTATGTGTTCATGCATTTGTAAACATTAGATTTTACATCCTATTTCAATCCGTGACTATCATTATCAAATTCATAGTCAGTCATCTTTAAAAACGTTTCCTCTCTTATTTTTATAAAAGAGAATACAAAAAACAAATTTACTTTCTACATAAAATTTAGAAAAAACAATACACTCTCTTTCTTTACTTCTCCTTTAAAGATAATAGAGTTACCTTTGATATTTGCTTTCAACGAACAATTTTTAATTTTTCACTTATTAAAAAAGAAACACATCAACAAATAAATATATATTATGATTTGAATCTGAATTTGTCTTGGCTATTCGGAGAGATATCATTGAAAAATTTACTGTACAAACAGATTTCTTTACGATAGTGAGCAATACTCCTTTTTTGTCTTATTTAATAAAATTCTTGCCTGACTGTAACCAAACTTAATCTGGGAGACATTCGCAGCAGAACTGTTGTCTTGCAACATTTTACTCGCTACTTTCGCGAAACCTTGCCTGACTCTTAATAATAATAGTTTCACTGACTGTACACGTTTATAGACCAACAATAGAAGGTCTTGTAGCGCACTTGGCGCGCTCCACACGCACACATACACATACAAAGACACATTCCGCTTAAAGAAAACTCCCTTTCTCCATTTCTTGCAAATACACGTCTTAGACGTTCATTCATCATCGCATGCTCGCTAAATATCACATTCTCGCCCTGTGCCTTCTGTTTGCCTAACGTACCTACTACATTTCTCACTTCTTCAATCTTGGGAATTTTGTCTGCTCTATTTCTCTTTTGTTCCCTAACATTTTTGCTTTTTTTCCATGCTACCTACTTTCACAGCTTATCTAACACACACGCTTCGTCACGTAGATTCATAACAGCATATCATGTATTAAACCGCAGGCTTCCATGAGTTCTTTTAACTAATACAAGCCATCACAATCCTTAAGTCAACATCACTGATCTTCATCACTTGGCAGTAAACAATGTGACAATGCAGTAGTGGTACTTAGATTAGTATTATCATTATAATAATAATAGTACGGGGTGAGTGGGCGGTCACACTCCGATGTAATATTTAGTCTCAGTGGCACATCACTGTACATAATCACAACAACAGTGGGCGATGGTGGTGGCGCAGAGTACAGTTGCTGCGTATTATTAATATGAAAAAACATTTACAATTATTCGAATTGATTAAGAGCGATAATAATATAAATGGATGATTTTCTCTTTCTCTTCGTCTATAGAATTTCTTCCCCCTTCTCTCTTTTTCGCGCGCGCGCACACACTCATCATGTACACATGCACTCTCCTTTTTGATGTTAACTTCCTTTCTTTTCCTCTAGTTTTTCTTTCTCGCTTCGACCTACCATGCATTTGTTCGTGCGTGTGTATTTTTTCATCACAAGCTTGCAGAAGTTAGCTCCATGACTGATAAGAGTCTTGATACCATTCGTGATCATCACCAGAAACACCGCCGAGTGCGCCGGCTCTATTTCCGAAACTTATGTCACCGCCACCACCACCACTGCCACCATTCACACTCGCCAATCCGTATGCATTGCCCAGTGGTTGTTGGGCGAGGGGCTGGTTTCCCCAGTTGCTCTGGAAGCGACGCTTAGATTCCCCCTGGTTCTGGTGACCCCCGTCAAATTTTCGTTTACCTGCTGTAAAAGATATCACCATCGTGATAAAATATTTACGTGGAAAAAATGTAAAAAAAAAATATTAACAGATTACATCCTTTTTAATCATTGTGCGTGACGTTGGAAAATATTATACATAGGAAGATGAAAGAGAGAGAGCTTCAGAGTTTTTTGTATGAGTATATGGTGAGGTGTTCAAAAGATGTACGGTCGAATAGTGATAACCAAGCTCCAATTCGTGAAACATTAAATAAAACGTAAGTTAATCGATATATTCTATTGACTTTATAAAATTGCAAAATCTTCTTGAACAAATACTATAAAAAGGGCAGAACTAACCTACTGCTCTGTTACAATCAAGTAGATGGGACTCGGGTACCTTGGTTGGAAGGTGGATTGGATCGTTTACTGTAAGGTGAACAATACGTGAAAAATCCATGATAATCTAGAGGAATGTGCAGTCGTATGATAAACTAATTATCATTATGTATTATCTAAATAATAAACATTTTTAAAGAACCTCACTGAAAATATCTATCAATAGCAAATCTGTAAAAAGAGAGAGAATCAAAATATAATTAAACATCCCAAATAATATAAAAAGTACTGCATGTGATGATCATATAACAGATTTAATGTATCACTCCTTTTTATAATGGTTAATTGGAACTATTATCTTTATATTTTAGTTAATGGAAGAACAAAGGATAAATAAATTTTATTGATATTACGCACATATAATGTCCGGGTTTTTTTTTTTTTTTTGTAAAAATTGATAACAGAAAAATTTGATATGCATTGTCAACTATGGAAAAAATTATTTAGAGAATAATTTTTTATCAATTTTTTTCTGCTATCCCTTTTTACAAAAAAAAGAAAAAGAAAAAATGGTGCTTAGAAACACTGTTCGGATGTGTCCAATATATGTGGTTTTTTTTACAGAACAGAGACAAAGAAAGAGCAAAGAAACTTTTCGCAGAAGAAAAACAGATATCTAATAGAAAGCCTTTTAGCGAAAAGAGTAATATTTAACGTTAAAGAAACTTATGTAGAACTTAAGTAATGCGATGATGCTATCTGTAACAGCTAGTACTATAATAGCAATATAATATAGCAAAAAAAAACTTTATGTATATTTGCCAAAAAAAAGAACAAATTTTTTTATAATAATGATCATTACTCTAAAAGCCAAGCAATACTACCAAAAAAATTTATATCTTTTTTTTATTAATGAAAGTTAAAGTAACATTATTAGAGAGTGTTTATTATAATATGATAATCACAATTGTAAATATTGCAATAAACTAAAAATATATATAAAATTATCTAAAATTTATGTTCTCTTTTTAAGTTTTTAAAATAGTCCTATATGATGTTATTCTTTATATAAATGATTCTTTTAATCATTCCTTATATAAAAGTTTCAGAATTAAAATCAAAAAATTAATAAAGAAATATTATCTATACATCTCTTGTTATATCTAAATAAATTGGAATATCGCGTAAATTATTAATTTTTTGATAAATCTATTTAATATTTTTCTCTATAATATTTTTATAACTAAAACATATACAACTATCAAGAGACTTATACAAAAAATTATATAAAAAAAATATTATTTTTAAAACTCAAGAAATGGTCTTGATTTTTTAGTGGAAAAAATTTTCGATTTTTTACTTCAATTTATTGCTAGTTTGAAGCAGATAATAAGACAATTATATATATTTTTTTTTCTATTAATCTATTGTAGATGCTAAAAAATTCATGAATATCGTTATGATAAACACTCTTTATGTAACATCGTAATTCAACATTTTAATTTGTATTAATTCCCTAAAACTATAAAAATTGAATTAACAAAATAATATCTATATAAGATTTAATATTTTAACAACCGATTGTTTCTATATATCCGAACAATGATCATTTTTTTTACATTTTCTGGAGATCCTCATCAATGATATTTTAAGAATTCCATCATTAATATAATACAACAAATTTTTATATAATGATAGTTACAGACCAATGATGTCAATGCAAACTTTCACACGTAAAATGTATTTCAATGAATTCAGAATAGTAAATGTATATGTATATGTTTATGTTTATGTATATGTAGTGGGAAAAATGTAAGTTAAGTGTAAACAGTGTAAAAGATGATTTATTGTGGAGATACAGACCATCCTCACCTGGTAAACTTCCCTTGGCGCGGACCCCCCCACGAGCGGCCAGCCGCTGGACCCCACGGACCCCTGAAGCTGCGGGGTTGCGTCCCCCCCTGACTGGCCCACGGGCTTGCGGGCCACCGATTCGGCCACGTGGCACTACTCCACGGCCACGACCAGCCTGACCAATAAACACACACCCAAACTGTTACCCTATCTAATTACATAATTGTTTGCATATATCTGCATTTTAATTATTTTTCATTCTTTTGTTATTATTTCCTCTGTCTTATATGTAATTAGGCATATTTCGCAGTAGTGGCCCTTAAAGATGTTGCTAATAATTGTATTAACATATAAGATAAATAAAAAAATTAGTCGATATATCGCTGATCGAAATATTTTCTACACATATTAACCTATTTCATGTATTTAAAGATGTACACATATGTACATACATACAAGGTTTTTATATACACATTATGAACATAGCATGAGAGAAGAGATTAAGTGAAGTAACAGAGAAAAAAAGAGACTGGACAATGTGGAAGACAAAGAGGGAAAAAGAAAAGAGACAAAAAAGAAAGCGAAAAGACAAAGCGGAAATAACAAAGCGGAAAAGAGAAAGCGGGAAGAAACGCGGCAAAAGAGATAGATCCTATAACCAAATCTTTACTAACCACGTTTTTACATACAGCAGTAGGAGTTAGCAGAGTTATCCAATGTAGTAAAGCGAAAAGCGAACTGATTGGTTGGCGTAGGAACTTTTAAGCGACACAAGCTATTGCACTGGTAGCTAAAACAAAATTCAACCAAAAGGCATATTATATAAATAAGTAGCGTAACACATTATTAAGCGATTAAAAAAATCTGATTTAAGCATGGAAGCTATGATATTATTTTATATACATGGGTATGGGGGACGGCGAGAGCCAAAGCAAGAGTTGTGAGATGTGTTTACTGGTGGTGCTATATACGAGGGAAAAAATCCTCCTATTCCTCGTCATCTATCTTCGTGGTCTTTACCTATACACAATTCACAATAATTTACAAATAAAGCATAATTAGGCACAATATACATGTATAATAAACCATTTGTGAATAAATTGTATTCACATGGCATCATTCCTCAATTCAGACAGTGTTGTTTATAATTTGCGACAAACTTCTCCTCCTGTTTTAGGTAAATCAGAGCACATTAAGTTGAATTTTATATATATGTACATATTGTGTGTGTGTGTGTATTAGTGTAAGTGTACATAGCGTACGCCACGCGCGCGTTACACGCGATTGTTTATCTAAATGTAAAATACAAAATATGTAAATATAATATATAAGGACGTATGAGTATATCTATACTCGTTTGGATGCACTTTTATGGTCTTGTAAAAAATTGAATTGAAGAAGATGATGCATACGATTGTTGTTTGAACATTTAATGATGTAATCATCCAAAATATCTGTCGTTTTTAATGATCAGAATGTTAAAAGCATGTTACACATGCGTCATTTTTTTTTTAAATAAGATATTTTTGTATATTGATCCATTAAAACATGTCATTTAATCTACGGAATTACCACACTTTAAAGCAATTAATTTAAAATAAGCTTATTAAATTTTTTCATATTTTGAAAACAAATTTAATCTAAAATTTATATCTAACACAAAATCAACTAGAATTATTTATTGCCAAACTCCTAAAAATTTAAGCCATCACAATACACGATCCCTAAAATAATCGCTGTTCAACATATTGCTGTAAAGTCCAGAAAAATATTAATTTTTCTTATTCTTCAAATACAATATACTAAACTAAAAAATAATCACATTGCTACTAACTTACTTCGAATTATCAAAATACGATTTTGGTAATAATAAATTAAAATTGTTTGTCAAAAACTGCTTTAAATTTCGTATTCAAGATTATTTGATAAGCATATTGTTATCTTATAAGAAAAACATCAGATATAGCCTCCTTTGATTTGATTGATTTTAATATATGTTATAATTCTATTCTCCCACTAATCCATAGTAAAATAATAGGACTCAACTTTCAAGTATTCATGAGAAAAATGCGTTTAAAAATTTATGAGGTATTTATATAGCGAATTGTAAGAAGAAATTTGCAGATAAGAAAAAGAGACTTGTAGTCTAGTGACTAACAAGGGAACTCGCGAAATTCTTACTTTGATGAAATTTTATACATATGTAGGAAGGGGGGGATAAATAAAGGAATTTAAAAATCTTCAGTTACTGCTCAAAAACGATTTATAAAGGGGTGAATGGTTTCACCATTCCTCATATGTAGCGATTTTTTACTTTTCTTGATATATTTCGAAAATTATTCGAGATATCTCGCGAATATTTGAAAGTTGAGTTCTATTATTTTACCATAGATTAGTGAAAGAATAATATTAACATGTATTAAAATCAGTCAAATCGAAAGGGATGGCCTGTTTGGTGTTTCCCTTATTAATAAATTTTTTTCAATGTTTGCTACAATGATATTAATAATAATATATGAGTTAATGAGTGTATGAGATAAGTGTATGATTTCATTAAAAAATTGATGTCCCTTCAAATTAAAGTATATTTCTTTCAAACTGTATTTCTCTCTAAAAAATTTTCTTATTAAAAACAACAGATATTTTAGATAATCATGCTAAGTAAGATATTCTATATTCTAGTTCCATTTTTTCAAACTTGTATAACATATTTGACATATTTGATAAAGTTTGTTTAAATAAGAAGAGAATTGTCTCTATCTTTGATTAGAAGAAAAATTGATAATGCTATACGGATATAGCGAAAAAATGTAAACGATTTAAAAAATCGTGAGAAAAAAAGAATCGAAGGGTACATATAGAAAAAAATGTATGACATGAATAAAATCATATTGTATGAGTTTAAGCAACGTAAAAATATAGATCGTTAAGAACATATTTGGAAAAATTAATCTACTTTTTGAAAAAACGAACACAATTTGTTGGATATATAATCGGCAGTACGTCAGAAAGTACAAAATAGTAAAAAGCGAAATAATTATCGAAACATACAAGATAATGTCAAAGCATTTTGACAATTTGAAAAAGATTCTTCTCGTTTGTTTGTCCTCTAAAGCGATGATCAACTACGACGTATATATCATATCATGATACAGGAAGCATAAGTACTGGATATGATATATAATAAAACTGAGTTATTGTAGTATTATAATGTAATGAAACATTAACAAAAGAGAAAGAGAGAGTTGATCGCAATATAAAATTGTGGTAAAAATAATGATAAAAAAATTTTGCGCCTTGCACCTATACACTCTTCTACGTCATATTTGGATAACCCTGTAACTTGACATAGAAAAAATATCATATCCGAGCCACGAGACGCAACGTCGCTCTACAGGAAGAAAAAATAGTAAATTGCTCGTATATAGATTTTATATATATATATATATATATATATATATATATATATATATATATACACATATACATATATTTGTGTGTTTGTGTGAATGAATGAGTGAAAGAGAGAAAGTCCTGTATGCTGCTTTCTGCCTACATCTGGAGTTTTCCTGAAACTGTGCTAGAGTAGCAGTGAGAGAAAAGTAAGATTAGGAAATCCTGCAACAATATAAAAATGTGCTATCTTCTTCCTTCAGAGAATTTTCGGGTAATTTAAAACTTTCGTTTATATTCTGTATTTTCTCTTTTCTTTTCTTTCTTTTTTTAAATTTATTTATTAATAAATTGCTTTTCCCGGCTGTATCTTGCTTGAAAATTTAGAATGGGTCTACCATGGCTCAGATATGATTTGCAAGCAATTTGAAAGTGGCAACGTGTTCGGATTTAAGGGATCTAACTTTAGTATTAAAGCATTGGCGTTAATCAGTATAGTATTTACATGTAGGATTTGTGCGTGCATGCGTGTATACATGCGTGCGTGCGTGTCTGTGTGTGTGTGTGTGTGTGTTTGTGTGTCAATCTCCATATAAATACAATACATCACAGTATACTTTAAACAGCATTCATTCATATTCATTTATTCATTCATTCACTCTTTCATTCGCTCATTTACTCGAAAACTCGCTCATTTGCTTGGTTACTCATTTTATTCATTCATTCGTTCGATAACTCGCTCACTTATTCATCCATACACTTATTTATTTTCTCTGTCTCTCTCTCTCTTTCTCTCAGACATACATACAATTCATTGTAAAACTCTCAAATTCAGATGAATGCTATTCGTATACTGTGAATGCGATGTATTTAACAATATTATGAAATTAATACACATTAAAAATGCGCAATTTTTTGCACATTAATAATAATGAATTAGCACATAGTCAGTTAATTTGCACGTTTAAGTAAAGAAAATATATAGGCAGAGAGTCTAGGCAAAAGTATATTGGAAATATGTATAACATATTAGGAGAATCCGCGAACACTGTGCCACAATCAAACTACCGCTAATATGTATAAAAAAATAATTATATATAATTTCAGAAACAAAAATGACATTTTAGAACCATGAAAAAAGGCGACCCACCGGTTGAGGCTGCCTGCCTCTCCCTCTGGCAGGCGGCGGAGGCGGTGCATAATCGAAATAGTAATCTTCGTATCGATAATAGTCATCGTAATAGGGATCACTGTAGCCACCTCGATAATCCCCATAACCGTAATAGTCGTAATCATAATCTATAAAAACACACATTACAAATAGACCCAAATTTAGCCACGATATATCCAATTAGCAACTTACTAAAATAATACTATTTCAATATTATAAAAAAGGCATGCCGGGAAAAGATAATTTTGAAAATGCCAATAATTAACAAAACAAAAGAGAAAGGAAAATAAAAACAAATTTAATCATATTTAAGTAAAATAATTCGTGTGAAAAAAATATAGTCTCAGCAAATAAAAGACATAATTATATAATAATAATACTCATTATCACTTACAATTATATAATACCACACGGATAACTATGTATTGATTATCCTACCACCATCATATTTCTTGAGATAGAAAGTTGTAAGATTACTTGAAAATTTCACTCCAAATACATATAATATTTAATTTATTTTATAAAATCTGATTATAAAATATTTAAATATAACATTATATTTAAATATTACATTAAAATAAATACAAAAAAAAATTTCAAATGTTTATTGTTAAATTTAGAAAAATAATATAATTCGATAATACTATTTAATTTATGGTAAATCCTAAAATTCTCATTTTTTAATTCACACACGTGTTATATTATAAACAAAAAATATCAATCACATAATGCCGAAATAAAGATATAAATACGAATCGTCAAGCACAGATATCCATACTACAAGGTACTCAAAATCCACCTTCCATAGTAACATCCAGATACTGTATGGATGGGATTAATTTCGATTTTTAAGTTTTTCTGAATAAAATATTGATAATTGAAAACTAATTATTATTTGATTAAAAGATAATTTATTGTCGCTAAGCAATAACTAATTTTAATCTTATTAGCGCGACAAAAGTTTGATTAGTTGCCAGTTTCTAGAGATAATGCTAAAGTACATCATCGAACGACTTTCTCACCCACCGATTTACTTTCTTGTTAATGGCTAAATATGACGATTGTTGATGTAATCGATTAACTGTAATAGTTAGAAATAATTTACAGTTTGTTTTATTGTATTTTTTAAAATTAATATTTACGGGTTTGAATCCGTGATCATAATTCTAACGAAATTAGATAAGTTCTTTGAATCATCTATTTGTATATCTATCCCTTAATTTTTAATATGTTGCTATTATAACAATTAATAACAATCTTCTTAAAACAAATAACTGATAACAATCTTCTTAAAACTAAAATTGAATATTTTCTAACATGCGCATCTGTGCCTAACGGCTCATATTACTCTTAATCTTTTTTAGAGAAAAACAAGAAAAAATTTATATTTTTATTAATAGTACAATTTCTCAAAGATATTTAATATATAATAAGTCGTAAAAAAATCGTCAAAAAACTTATAAATTTCGTAGAGAGAGAGAGTTTACATTTTTACATTGGAGGAAATTCAATTTCAACATCGCTCAATATGTATTTAAATTTGAAAATAAAAAAGGTATTAATGAACAAACGAAAAAAAATATACAGGACTACATATGATACTCTACATTCACTATTCATTATCGCGGCTTACCTATTTCCTTGAGAGCTGTAAACAGATTTTTGAATTGATGATGCATTGCACAAAATATGCGAAATACAAACACGCTCACAAAAACAGAAACAAGATAAAAATTATACAAAAATTTTCCTCTTAATGCATGTTATTGCAACTCCGTGCAAAACAATTGTCACTATAATTCTCAGAGCACCAAAATAAAAAAAAAAACAAAACAGATGGATATACATGCAATTAAATTTTTGTTAAAAACAAAAAAAACACGTGTCACACAGAAGGCAATAGTGGTAAGGCAACAAGATGTTTGTGTTACAATGCTACGCATACATCTAGCATATTCACACACATGCACACACAATTACACAATACTATTATTTAATTCTAAAATTAGAAATTAGAATCAATGTTACATTAAATGGCAAAAAAATGCTATTATACATCAATTTACATCGATTTGATCTAAACTGAGTACTCTCTTATTACAATCTTGTGAAATGAGAAATTCTTGATATACTTTAACAAAGCAAAAATAATTTATGTATTCTTGTAACATAATTTTTTATATCAATTTATTTAAATATAATTTTATTAGTTTACTGATTTAAGAAAAATGTAATATTTTCTGAGAACACATCGAATTTATTATATTACAAATTACAAAATTAACAATTATTACTAAATTTTACATTAATTTATCTTTTTTATGTCAAATGTTACTATAATAAAAATATAAGAAAAGTGTAACAAAAGAAATTTTCAAAATCAAGAAAATAAAGATTATAAGAGAAAATTATCACATAAAATGTGAAAATATTCAACTATATATATCTTTTGCTCACACATTCGAAGTAGCCTATCATGCGCGTAAGATAAATATATAGTGAGATAGTGAAAAATTTCCAAAAACATGCGAGAGATATCAATATTATATGAAAATTATATTAAAGATACTATAAAATTATTCAATAGTATATTTTTTATTTGAAATATAAAACTCAATATATAAAAAAAAATTATTTAAAAATTTCAAAATTTATTAATTTAAAAGACTAATTGAAAAGATTATAACATTTGCATTTTCTATTCTTTCTCTGCAAATAAGAGCTATATATCAATAAAAATTAAACATGTTACACGTTAAAAATTTTAACAACAAAATATATATCTTAATAAAAATAATAAATCATCAATTTTTCAATATCGTACGAAATATTACACGATGTAACATGCGTTTAAAAAATATAATCTGTGCGTGTATAGATGTATACACACATACATACAGGATGTTCGATCGATTTAATCTGATAATATGTGAAATATAATACCTTAAAAATAAAAATGAGAAAATGAAATAGCTTATGGACAATTTCGAACGAATTTTTCAAATGGAAACGTCCTACAAAAATTACATGAATCGTTTGGCTCAACTCTTACTAATGAATGAAGAGAAGAGGAGTTTTAAGACGGCAGAAGACACGTACTCGAAGTCTAGACATACTCGTAGCAATTCATTTGTAGTAAAGGCATTGATGTATTTGTATAAGACATTTGCATATTTTTCAACTTAACAAATAAAAAAACAATATTTACGGGCTAGAAAACTATGTAAGGCGCAAGTGACTGAATTGAGAATCAAACTCTATTCCTCCCATCTCCCATAGCAATTTTCGTAAATGATTCGACTCAAAATTACTCACAAGCCCATTAACTTTCTCTATTTTCATTTCTTTTATTTAAGGCACGATATTGTACATATGTTATTAGACAGATTAAATCGAGCATCCTGCATATATTAATTAACTTGCGCTCATTAAATACATAGCCATTTCTTGATGAAAAATAAATCGAAAAATTTTAAAATATTTTTTCCTGTAACGTTCAAGACATTCTCTGCATGTGTATATACAGGGTGTTTTACTGACACTTTCTTTTGTCTTTTAAATTAAGGGAAATAGACATAACATATATATATATACAAGATGTTTCATAAAGATTGTGCTAATGCTCTAGGCATACTAGTGGCGAATGTCACACGCTTAAAACATAGATCTAGGCATATTTGATTGCATTGACTATTGTTTTTTCGTTGTCATATGTCACTTACATACTGGCACTTAAAGCGTGAAACGTGCGCTTATTAGCCAATGTTTTAAAATTAAAATTTCAATAATTATTGCAACAATTGCAAAATGATAAAGAATTTTTTTATTTAATTTACTACTCTCCACCTTACTCCCTCACGAGCATTGGCACAATTTTTATGAGACAATCTGTGTGTGTATGTGTGTGTGTCTGTTTGTGTTATGGTCTATTACTTTTAGATTAAAAAATAGAAAGGGGTAATCATTTATAACGACATTCTGCACATCCATACATATACAACATACGTATATAAGATGTCCCAAAATAACCGAATATTTTTTTAGTAATAAATTCTCCAGCTAATTTAGAAATTATTTTTCTTCATCGAAAATGTTAAACGAGATTATCATATTTTGCAAGTTTCTAATTTGTCATATATTTTTGTAAATAAACCTTAAATTAAAATTCTTTTATAGTAAATTTCAATCGAATGATAGTGTTAATCTTTTAACTCTCCACAAAATTTAGTTTGAGAATAATCTTTCTTTATTCACCATTTATAATTTAAAAATGATTAATATCTCAATATTTTCACTGAAAAAAATATCTTTAAATTGATCAGAGAATTTTATTAAAAAAACATTCGGTAGTTTTGGTACATCTTGTATATGCACACGCACGCGCATGAATGTGTATAGATATATACACAGGTTGAGAGAAAAAGTAACGGAATGCTCTAATCTGCTGAAATAACAGTTCCTACATTAAACTTATAATCTTTTTGCTGACAACATTTTGTAACATTTTGCTATTTGGCAAGATTTGTTTAAACAGACTAGACTAACTAGAAATCAGAGCTGATTACTTTTAAATTGATGATCGCATTGTCTTAGAAAAAAAAGGAGAATACTCAAAGATGATTTTATTTCTTCTGTCCGTTTTAAGATTATGCTAATAACGGCAATATACTAAAAACGGTTTAATCTAAAAGAGATATATTAATTATATCATTTTATGTCATTTTAAAAAAACATTTCTTTCAAGAAAACATAAGCTACATAAAAATTTCTAATGAAAAATAAAAGTTTTTATTTAAAATTCTAGATAACTTGTACCTTGACAACACTAAGATCATATTAACATTATCATATAATAATGATTTCAAATCCATTCTGGCTTATAATTTTTGTATTTGTTTCTAAAATCCATAGTTTTTGAAATATCAGGATGTTCCGTTACTTTTTCTCCGCGCTAAATACATACAGTAGAGTCTCATCAATTTTTGGGCTTCTGGGAAGATAAGAACGGAATATTTTCGAAAAGCAAACATGGAGCTATCATTTGCGCATGCCATCGATATGATTTGTTCATATTATGATACAGAGCAAATGTAATGTTCGTGAAAGTACATGTATAAAAAGAAGTATCATAATTAATAGCATGAAAATTAAGGAGACTCTATTGTGTGTATACATTAAATGATTTTCCCCCTTCCTATTTAATGACACAAATTGATATAATTTGTTTCTTAGTCACTTTGACAAAATCTTGATTTAATTGTTGTTATTAACCTGCAGAATGATCAACATTTTAGACAAAATTTTCATTGATATAAATATTGTATATAATAGAAAACTTGTTGTTAATCATCACTAAAAGTTAATTAACAATTACTTTAATCGAAGTTTGATCAAAACGTGACTATAAGAATGGAATTGTATCAATTTGTATTATTAAATAAAGAACATGCATTAAAGCTCGAAAAGAGAGAAATCAGATAACATGAGGAATAAACAATCACCTGTTATCCGTTTTGCACGAATAAAAACTGATATATTCTGTGGATATTTTATATAATAAAAATACTTCATATTTATAAATTTTTAAATTTAATCAATGACTGTGTGAATACCATAGGTAAATAAATCAGTCCTAAAATAATATTCAGCAAACTAATTTGTTTGTCATTATTATAACGATATATTATAAAGATATATGTTTATAGTCGTTACATTTTTTTTTAATTAATAATCTACTAAAAATAATGTCATAACAAGTGAGAGTACTCGCAGAATCGATGCTTACCCATGTAATATATGGGTAATTAACGAGCGAATAAATGCCTTGATATTTCGAGCTCTAGATATACATACATACGTACATACATATATACATACATACATACTACATACATACATACATACATACATACATATGTCAAATCTGTATGAAATATTTGATATTTAAACATAGAAATTTTGTTATCAATCGAGCGGAACAAAAACACATATATATTCATTATATCCATACATATAAATGTGTGTGTGTGTGTATGTGTGTGACATTTATAAAGAATTACTAAAATTTTCATTTTGCCATGAAAATCAAAGTCGCAAGAATATATTTTTGAGAAATATGCGAAACAATGAACAACAAAAAAAAAGAAGAAAAGAAAATGAATACTAACCATAATCGCCTCGTCCCATTTGTCCACGCATACCTGCACCGGTTCCCCGAGGTCCCTGTGCAGGCCCACGAACTGGCATTGGTCCACCCATCATACTCGGATGAGATGGAGATCCACTATCAAAAGGAAAACTACATAACACCATGATTTAGATTTCCATAAATAAAAATATGAAATAGAGCAATAAAAATAATATAATGAAAAGTAATATAATGAAAAAGGTGCTGTGAATAATAAATAAAAAATAAATATCAGTCATATAAATAATAAATATCAAAATCGATAGCTTACCCGCCTCTACCTTGTAACATTTGCATCATTCGTCTCTCTCTAGCGCGCAACATCTCTTCTTTCTTCTTTTTATCAGATGGTGGTTTCGCCAACGAGACTTCTATGTGAGATCCACCCATTTCTTTGCCGTTTAATTCGTTCATTGCCTTGAAAAAGAAGCATATAAGTATATTAACAATTTATATTAAAAATGAATTTTTAAAAAATATAGTAGAATTATTATAAACCAGAAATAATATTACATTAAAATATATCTTACTTTAACAGCATTATCTCTATCTTCAAAATGTATAAAGGCGTAATCCTTGATTTTCTTCACTCGCTCAATTTTGCCATATTGTTCGAAGCTTTCTTTCAACTTCTCCTCAGAACAATCTTGCGTCAAATTTCGTACATAGAGCACACGTACCTAAAACAGAATAATTTGGATTACAATTTGTATTTTAACTGGTAGCGTAACCAGTAAAATTAGACTATAGAATAACAAATAAAATAATCATAATAAAATATAATAAAATAAAAATAATCAAACTTAATATCACTCTACTTTGGACATAGTCTGTTCATCTGGTTCCTCTTGAGGATCGGCCCAATCAACAATAATATCACATCCCCAAACCTTGATACGTCCAGTACTCAACCTTCGCTTGGCTAAGGAAGCTGCTTTGTGAGATTCATATTCCAAAAAGCAAAAACCTCTATTCTTCTTTTTGTCATCTGGTGAGCTGTAGATAATCACCTCCGTCAGGCCAGCTATATATCGGAAAAAGAATCATACGAGAAGCGGATGAGATTCACTCGAAATTTGATCGGCAATCACGAGATTTTAAGGATTGCTACTATGTAATAAAGAATGGAAACTCTCTTTGTAAAAACAAAATATAGAGATCTAAACAAACTATTATGTTTTCACATACGATGGTTAACGTAAGCCAGAAATTTGCATCTCGTTGTAGATACATTAATCATTTTATCTTGAATATTCTTAAATATTTATTAATATATTCTTAAGTATTTATAAATATATATCATTATATTATCTTGAATATTCTTAAATATTTATTAATATATATCAGAATTAAATTTATCATTCAATATTCAATATTCATTTTAAATGAAGTTATTATATTTTGACTGATAATAATTTATTCATATTATAAAAATTCTATTATAAAAATAGAGATATTATAATCAATAATTTTTCTAACAATTTCCAACAATTATATTTTTATGTTCCCTTTTATATAATAGAAAAAATGTTGTGTTTACCCATCGGTAAATTAAAGATAAAAATGAAAGATTGCATCAATCAAATATTACATTATTCAAGGTATGTAAGATATTTTATAGTAAAATTTTAAGATATTTATATACTATTTAATTATATGTATCTTCAAAATACGAGATTGTGTCAGTTTATTTTCTTAAGTTTTTTTTTAAGTTATTAATATTTTAATTTTGTTTGGAAATATTAAATTTTATATATATATATATATATATATATATATATATATATAATATATATATATATTCTTGCACATGTTTTAAAAACTAATATACTTAATATAATTAACACAAAGTCTTAAAAAAAAGATAAACAAATTAAAAGAGATAAATTAATCAAAGAAAGTTTTACTGATAAAATAACTATCCAAAGATTGAACATAAAATGAATAAAAATAAGAGATATTACTTCACCAACTGCTTGCAATAAAATTGTGTCACAATAAAATTTCGAATAAAAAGCTATAGATAACCAAGATTAAAAGAACAGAAAAAATGCAAAGATGTTATTAATAACTACAAAGAGAAAGATTGAAAGCTCTAAATTCTGTAAAACACTCTTTTGATATACATATGTTTAAAACCTTCTTTTACTTTTACTGAATCTGGATGTTTGAAAAAATTGAAGATTAATCATTTCAAGACATATCAATACTATTATTAAGTAGAATTCTCATGCTATTAGAATTCTCATGCAATAACTCGATCATATATAGAGCAAAGATTGACAATCTAATATTATATATTATTCTCTGTCTTCTAATCCTGAGATGTAGCAATATATCGTTCGTATTTTCTGCTCTCTCTGATCTCATTTTAATCTGTATTGATAGATCCTCTCCAAAAATATTATGAAATTGTCAAACATAAGTAATTTGACAATTTCCAAGAGAAAACTTTTATTTCTCTTCATTTATTTCTCAGCAACAGTCCTTCTCTCCTTCCTCTCAGTTTAGAAGCTATTTGGATAACAAGGCATCTGACTCGTATTACTAATAATAAATATATATACTACTAATAACAAATCCAAACAACAAATCACTAGTTTCATATATATTAAACTTATTAAATATATATAATATACTTTAAAATTCCTTATAATTATTTACTAATCGTATTGATACATTGGCAAAAATTGTAATAATAATGCATTAATTTTCTTCCACTTATTATATTACATGTGATATATAACAAAATATTTAGATGCCTTGTACCATTGTATGAATTGTTCTCTTAAAATTAACTCTTAAATATTATTCCTGTGCCTCATCAATTTAATAATGACGTTTGTCTTTATCATTGTTATTCTCTTCCACTAATCTCCTCTCTGTGTCCATATTCTGATGTTACATGCAAGAATCTTATGCCCCCCAACACATACAAAATGTAATGATTATCAGACACATTCGTTCAATCACACTGACCATTCTCTTTTTTCAAATTTACACACAGTGTTTCTTTTATATTAAATTAATTATCTGAAGATGTCATAATAAATTTACATTTATTCATTCATGAAATGCGATTATATTTCTATGATATTTATATGTTTAATATATTGTAGTTTAATATATATATATATATCTCTCTCAAAATATTAATATAAAACATAAACATTAATATAATATAAAAAAAAATAAATTAAAAAAATTTTTTTCCATAAATATGTACAAATGAAAGAATTACATAAAATGATAATGCTTACTATCAAATTATATTTACTATCAAACTTTGAATTTTGTGACTTAAAGTCAGATATACCTATAATTTCTCAAAAGTATAAAATATAAAAATTTGTATTACATATTGTATACTACAAAATTAAAAAAAAATATCTCAGATAAATGATTCAAACAGAATTATAGTGTGTAAATTCATTTAGTTGTAGAATACAATTACACACAATTACGATTATCTACTTATTGCAACGGTACAAATTTTACAAATGAAAATTAATTAGAAATAAAAATAAAAGAATCACGATGAAGAGTTCACATTTAGCTTATATAGAAATAAATTCGTCAGTGTTACCAAATATTTGATAATCTCCGAAAATGTATAATAAAAGTTTTCGTTTTTCCGAATATTTATTACAAGATTTTTTCACATTTATGCAAGAGGGTTGGATTTAACCCACCTGGCAAGTCTCTGCTAAAAAACACGTGATTCGTTATAAGAAATTTTTGTTTCATCATCTTCCCATAGAACTTCCATTGGTTACTGCTCGCTGATTTAAGGACAATTGTCAACTTACGTGCGTGCTTTGTAAACTCTTCGAACAAGTCATCTCGGTCTCGATTCTTTGGAATATTTCCCACAAACAAGCGATGATTGTTATATGATACGGTAACACCAATCTTTTTCCCTTTCCGAATCTCATAATCATTCAGCTGTAAGAATAATGTGGAAGGAGAGTGCCAATTAAGCTTGCCATTTATGATTTCACCTGCTTATTGGCTGCCTGAACATGGGATTTCATGAAGCGTCTTTTAAGGGGGGAGGGAGTACATAAGAGTATCAAAAGTTTGATTCTCAAAGGATTATGTGGATCATATGATAGTTCTAGGATCGATATCGTAGAAGAGTGGGTGGGAGTGCCTGTCCGTTTGTTAGCGAGCCAAACGCCCCAGCGGTCCACGCAAATCTCCCATACCCCCAAAGCTTAAGACTTAGTCATGAATCACATTTGCATATTGCAAAGTTGCAATGATGCAAGACAGCATATATTTTTCTGTCAATTATATGTGTGTATGTAAAACAATCTAAAAGTATATAACTTCCACATTCTCTTTCCATTTCCTCGTTTTTCTTTTTCACCTTTAAAATAAAAAAAAAGAAGACGAAGAAGAGTATCAGTAATAAAGATTGAGTGATCAGTTACATAAAATCAAGGAATAAGGAAGCACGGGGATAATAAGATAATCGCATGTAAAGAGTAGGAAGCAGATAAATTCATAACTCAACCTAAATATATGTGAGGAAAAGAAGACTTGGACCAGAGAGGTGTTACTGTTCACTAATAAACCGAGAGGCAAGGAGACCAGAACTAAAGGTGCCATAAGGTGTATTCGCAGATTATGGAGTCAATATGATCCTTGGATGCTCCATAGTTCCATACCATCTACAACCACTACTTAAAAACTACCACTCTTAAGTTATACAATACAGGTAGACAGGTAGGTAATAGGTAGGTAGGTACACACGCCTCGAATTCACTTTACCTGTTAATTTACCAAATTCCTCCAAGATCTCCTCTTTGCCTTTTGACTTTGGTATGTTTCCCACGAAAAGTCGTAGATTAGGAACACTAATGTTTACTTTCAGACTCTTGCCGGGTTTTATTTCGTGATTATCGAGCTGTGGGATGAAGAAAACATACACATGCCTAATTTTGTTCCAATGAGGCAGTTTCGTAATTTTTAAGATAATTACGGCGAAATTTGAAAAAAAAATTTCTTTTTTAAATTTTCAATTTAGAATATACAATCATTATTAATAATATAGTGTGGATCCACGAAAGCGAGAAAGTGGCATGGCTTTGTCGCTCGAATCTTCACAATATAGGAAACCGGCCTTTCACGTATCATGTATTCCTGTAAATAAATTTTAAGCCTAACATTTTCCAAAATTTTGTTACAAAAATTGTCACTGTCTAATGAGAATTAACCAATTAGACAAATATACCCCTAACCAATTAAACCACACAATCATTGTCTTTTTCGGAAAGGTTCTCCACTCCCAATTTTGCCCACTGAGCAAAGAGGAGAGCTGGAAAAAGAAACTCATCCATAGGACATCATTAATATATATTTTTCAATGTTATTAAATATTCGGGATCAGTTGGATATATATATAACTGCGTAAACACGAATAAATAGACAGGGACATATGCATATAAAACATACATTATGTGGATTGTTCTTACAATTAGCTAAATGCATACACACGCGTGCGCGCGCGCGCACGTCTATATTTGCAACATATATACATATGTGTGTACATATAATCATACATATGTATGTATATATATATGTACACGCATGTATACATACTTAACACATATGCGCGCGCACACAAACTCACACATACGTAGCACACATTCAGATATAATGTATGTCATACATTTTATTTTCGACACTCAAATATCTTAATAAATTGGATTTTTTTTTTGACAAATGTTTCAAACAAAAGTTACTTAGTTTTAAGGGCAATGTTAATCTTAGGAAAGATGTCCCTCTCCGAGTTTGAATGTTATAGTCTAGATCAAAATAAGAAAAACATTTTGCTTTACAATGTTTTACAATATCTTTATTGAGATATTTGTCTTTAAAGTTAAAATTTGTGAAACATTTTTCTTAAATAACTTTTATATCATTTTGTAGATTTTAATAATTTATAATAATTATTTTTATGTGAGATAAAGGTCTTTAAAATAGCAATACATTTTCGGATATCACGTTGGACAATCAAGGATAAATTATCTATAAGCCTTTTTACAAAATTTCAAACCAATAGATTTCTTTCTCTATTTTTAAATATTTTCGATTTAAAATATTTTAGATTTTTTCCACATCTTTTTCCTAAAAAACTAGTACTCTTGTTTCATTTTGTCAAAAACTGTTTTCAAGGACTCAAATAAAAAGAAATTTTATTTTTAAGAATATCTTGATGTCAACATTATGAATATACAATAAAAAGTAATTTATTTTAAAAAATCTAAATAACTGACATAATTGATATTGAAAAAGATTATGCGAGGTCAAATTAACAAAATTGTAACATTGTACATATATCCTCTTGAAATCAAATAACTTTAGAGTTTAAAACATTTAGTTTCAAAAACTCAATCTTTTTAAGACATTTGAGCATTAAAAATTAAATGAGACACCCTGTGTAGTGTGTGTGTAGGGTGTTCCATTTTAAATGATGCATGCAAATATCTTCAAAACTATTGGTGATAAAGAAAAGTATCTCAATTAAAAATTTGATTTTGATAGGGATGTAATTTGATAATCAATAGTTTTTATAAGTGGAATTTATAAAATAGTTTTTTTGTACGAAGGATATATATGAAGACCAATTCTTTTGAAACCATTTTTTTCTTTATATATATATATATATATATATATATAATTATATTTTTGAATGCATTAATTGATACAACTCTTCATTTGCCATAAAAAAATATTAATATATGTCTATCAAATAACCATTAGTTTAGAAGATATTTTAATTTTTATATTACGAAATATGATACTCGCGCGCGCGTTGATTTCAATATATTTATGTGTAGCCTATAACATCTACGCTTATATGAATGTTTATAAACAAATGATATTGTGTAGGATACTTTCAAATGATTGTTCAAGATTTTCTTATCTTAGCAATTCCAAAGTTCGTTTGTGAGATTATTAAAGATAGCAGATTATATTTAAAGTAAAATTGTTGACATAATTTTAATATTGAAAGAATGTCATTGTAGATATTGCAGAGGAACGGCACAACGATATCATGAAAAATACTCAAATCGACAAGATTTAAATATATTATACTGTTATTGTAAAATGCACGATCGACAAAAATTTATGAAAAATGTCCATCGATTGTCATCAAATTTACAAAATATTGTAATTACAGCAACAATAATTAGAAATCTCCATAGTTGTCAAATTGAACTTAATTTTACTCCACAACTTCTTGAATCAATGAGTTACAAGAAATTAATTTATACATATTATTTAATACATATTATGTATGTGTGCATCAAGTTTTAAGTGATGAAAATTTTGTTCACAAACTTCAATTGTCAATAAATTCAGCATAAAATATTCTAAAATCTATATTTTTTCATATGTCTTGGTTTCTGGCAAAACAAATTTTTACTATAGTAATAGAGAACAAATGCGAATGATCAACATGATTATCATATTGGACTGAACATTAGCACTAGCATTATCCTGTTCTATATCAGTGTCTTTATCTATACTACATGGTGTCATATAGTCATTATTGAGGTGTCATATAGTATTGTAGATATATTATATGATATATGATATTATATGATATATGATATGTAGATATATTGTAGATATAGTTAATATTTTTTCTTTTTAGACTAATTTACCGATGATAAAAAAATTTATATAACTCATTGTGTTTCTAAAGCAATCTAACAACTAGGCAGATATAATTATAATACAAAACAATGCCCCAGCTCAAACATTAAATGAAAAGTTTTCGTTAGATTGGATAAATTAATCAACTTTTTATCAAAATAACCGAATTTGATATTATTTTTATTAAATTATTTAAAAAATAAAGTTTACAAAAGAAAAAGAAGAACTAAAAACTGTTCAACAAACAAGAACTCTTTTACTTCAAACAATTTAAAGTAAAGGATTCTTCAAACATGTTAACAAATTTCCAATGAAATGCTTAAAAGAATTGAGATATCATTTATAAGATTGCAAGTAAATTTAAGCTCATTAATATTTAAACAGAATATTTTTTTAATATTAATGAACCTAGATTTACTTGCAATCTTCTAAAAAGACCTCAATTTTAAAAAGATGAATAGCATACTGTTGTTTATAGTATGATTTTGTAATAATAAAACCAGAATTAAGATATATCTCAACTAATAGTTTTTTGATAAATACCCTAATACTTTTTTATAGTGAATGAAGAGCTGCATCCATTAATATATTTCAAAGTATATGATTCCATTAAAAAAAAATAAAGTTAATCTTCATATCTTTTCTATGTCTCCATTTATATATATGTATATATATTTTCCTAGGAATTTTTTCGATATTACCAATAATTTCAAAGATATTCACATACGTTATTTAAAGCAGGATACCCTGTATATATTAAAGAAATGTAAGATTAATATATAAAAAAGGCTATACAGAGATTGAATAAAATAATAAGATGTCCATATAAATCTATTATAAAAAAAAGAAATATGGACAATACAGAACAAGCCACATAGGAATACATAACAGTCATTCGAAATGTCTAGCAAAAAAAAAACATATTCTTAGAGAACATAAAATAAATGTATTTATATATTATTTCATTATATTATTAATTAATCAACATTATTATAACTTATAACATTATATATTAATACATTATATATACATATATACATATAAATATATATGTATATATGTACATATAAATATAAATATATAAATATATATATATATATATATATATATATATATATATATATATATATATAATGTCACAACAAAATATTCACTAATTATTTAATACTATCAGAAATTATTGCAAATCTCATAAAACATTTAAAGTTAAATATTTGAAAACTGATATCTATTAATTTCTAA
Source organism: Camponotus vicinus (assembly GCF_025532165.1). NCBI lineage: Eukaryota > Metazoa > Arthropoda > Insecta > Hymenoptera > Formicidae > Camponotus > Camponotus vicinus. The sequence goes on along the minus strand of NW_028141949.1, from coordinate 13,805,347 downwards.
TCATTTCGAAGGAGCGTTATTTCGGTAGCAATAATAATTTTGTAACATTGATAAAAATTTTAAAAATAAAAAAATAAAAATTTTTAAATTATCCATGGCGGTATAACTAGGAAAAAAGTAAAAAATAAATATATATACATCATAAGTAAGCTACACAATAATAATAAAAATTTGAAGAAATATATATGACATACCTCTCGAACAGCCTGCTGTGCAGCTTCCCTATTAGTAAATGTGATAAATGCGTATCCTCTGTTGGAACCTGACATGGGGTCCATCATCAGTCTCAAATCCCATATTTTTCCACATTTTTCGAATAGCGGAATTAATTCGTCTTCATACATGTCTTTTGGAATTTTGCCACAAAATACCTTTTCGTAAAAATATTTGATGTAACAATTTCAAAAAATAACACAAGCAATTTCATATATATATATATATATATATATATATAATGTACATAAGTTTTATTATAAAAAAAAAAAGAACAATATATATATATATAAATAATTTTATGACATTTTATGCGATATTTATATATATAAAAATTTAAAAATAAAACTACATTTTATAAACATTCTAATTATAGAAAATTTACGTATAAATTATTTAAATTTACCTCACAACCAGTGCCAGGAGTTGGGCCTTCCCAATTTGGTGGAGGACCACCATATTTCCTTTGTCCAGTAGTTACATCCAAAGGATATCCTGTTCTCTCCAGAATCATCTAAAATTATTTTTTACTATTATAAAATACCATTTATATAAGCATTTAAACAATAACAAAAATAATTGTGACAAATTTAAATTATCATAATCAACTTGTATAACTTTACTTTAATTTTGTCCTCATCCGGGGCTTTAGGTGTTGTGCTGGTGCCTGTTCCTTGACCTGCACGACTCTTCTGTCTGTATGTCTTCATTACTCCACAAAGGTATGCCGATTTGTTAGATACATGTTCTAGATTAGATTCCAGAAATTGTGTAAGCACATTTAGTGCACCATCAACTGGAAATTCTTTTAAAGCGTCAAGAGCTCTTTCATCCAGATCAACATGAGCCAATTTTCCCGTTTTATAAATCTCGTCCAGTTTGGCAGCCACTTTCTCATCTAGTCCATATTGCATAAGTTTGTTAAAATCTTCTGTCCTTTCCAAATTTTCCATTTCTTGCTTTTCTTCCATTTTTATTTCCCCATTTCCTTCTGCCATTGCTGAAACAATAATTAACATATTAATTAAAGCTTTTCTTTACTTTACATATATACACACTAGATTATATATAAATTCTTTTCATTATAAAATATACTTTATTATTTTATATAATATATATTGCGTACAAATATATACTTGTATAAATTATTTTTTAAAAGTTATACACTATATTGAATTTTTTTAAATTTATATATTATATTTCAATATCCTATATTTATTATAAAATATTTATAATATACTTAAATGCAAATACATATGTGTGTATGTTAATAAAATTATTTTATAATATATTTTTTACAATTTTAAATTGCATCATTAACTATATAATATTTACTTTCCTGCCGTTTTCTTTGACAATAAAATAAAAAAAAAACAAATACATATATATATGTAATTTTAAAATGCAATGTTAAAAATTAGTAAAATATAGAATTAAATTAAATTAAATTAAAACAAAAATAAACACAAAAATTAATTATTAGTTATATATAATATCTGCATTGTTAAAATTATTATTTTTTATAACACTTATTATTTTCACTATTAATTCACTTTCTTGAATAAATTAAATTGTTGATTATAACTGTAACTATTTTCGTCTCAAAAATGGATATATCTCTATACTGAACATATATCTATCGAAAAAGTGCGACTTTCCGAGATAGCGATGACAAAGAGCTAGCAGAAAATTACAAGTTCATCCGTTCTCGCTCCAATCGCGATTTATGCGATGCACTTGGTGATGCACGTACGAAGCACCGTATAAAATCTACGAGAAAGAGAGAGAGAGAGAGAGAAAGAAAGAGAGGGAAAGAGACGGAGAGGAATTGGAGCGAAAATCGTCGGCGAGGTGAAAGAAAGAAATCCGAGAACAAAAATAAACAACTGACTGAAAATCCGTAGGCGCGCGATATTTCGTTGCATTTGACGTAAACCGGCGAGGGAAAACGAGAGAGAGAGCGACTCGCGATGCGCGGCACGTTCATCGATGACACTCTGCGTGTTGATTACAGGCGGCGAACGCTGGATCGGATGCGATGTAACCGCATCGCCCGGAAGACGCGCGAGAAAAGAAAAGCCTGCTCCCGCCGAGAAACAATCTCCGCGAAACGTTCCCTCACGAATTCCACGTTCGCGCTTCTCTCACACCGACAGCTCGCCGGCCGGCAAGACGCGATCGCGCGTCCGCCACGACGGCCAGATACGGTATGCACCTCTATATGCACTCGCGACAGATGCACTTCGCGACGCGACGCGCGTTTAATCCCGCCGCGTTATTTTCCGACTCTCGCTCGCGAAAAACCGCGCTCGCGGCCGGCGCGAGAAAAATCGCGGTAGGTGCCGGGCGACGCGCGGAAAAGACGGCAGCGAGCAAATTACCTTCCAAAATAAACGGACGGTCTCTCCTCCGTGCGAGGAAATGGCGACAGACGTCAACGTGATATTGCGGGACTACGGGGTTCACAAAACGACGCGCAAAGATACGCTCGAACCCAGCGACACGACGTTGGCCATTTCTCGCTCGCGCGAATTCTGATTGGTCCGGGGTCCGGCAAGCGCGAAGAGCGGCCCAACGAGGAAAAAAAGTCAGCCGCTCTCCGAGGTTCGAGTATACGCGCCCGGAGCGCGCTCTCGGGTGGAAGTTGTCGTTCTTTACAAGGTGACGAGCGAATTCGCGGGCAAACGGACGTCTCGCACGAAATAAAATTGCTCGCGAGGGATCGAGCGGCTTCTCGAAGCTGAGGAACTCCGGTGGAGCTAATTTTATGAAAAATTGAGATTTCAACGATAAACTACGAATTTGAAAATTTGTAGAGATTCGTAAATAGGTTGTAAGTTACGAGAAATACTTAGAAATTTTGATAACAAGTTTTTATAACAAATCACAATATTTCTAAAAATTTGTAGAAATTAGTAAAAAATTGCAAAAATTACATCTTTTTCAGCAACAAGTCACATTTTTATGAATTTATGAAAATTATAAAAATTTATGGTAGTTGTAATGCATTGTAAAAAATATAAATTTTTATATTCTCACTGCAATTTTTTCAACAATGAATCACAAGATTCTCTTATAAATTTGTGAAATTGTAGAAATTCACGATAAGTTATAGTGAATACAAAATATTTACTAATTTTTACAACTTTTTACAAACATTTTAATGAACATATATGTATAATAAAATGATATTGGTTCTAAATTATAACTAAACTACAATTGTAGAAAACTATAATTGTAAAAAATCACAACGTAAATTTACGAAAATCTACAAACATGGCCCAAATCACATAGTTTGACAAAAAAATTACCTTAGAAATAATATAATAATGCAATTGCTTCATAAAAAAATTATAGTTATTGCATCATTTTCATGTGAAAAGTTATAAAATTATTTCCAGGGACAAATTTCCAGGACAATGACTAACATATTCATTTTTCAGAAAAACCGCGATGACGTATTAGAAGCGAATACTTTTTTTTTACGTGAAATCGAATATTTATTAGATGCACGGATTGATCTTTCAAAATCTCCGAAAATTGGAAATGCGACAAATCACACTGTATTATTCATTATCGGCACGATTTTCATGCAAGTGCGCTTTTGAATATCGTGATCACGCCATGAATCACGCCATTACATATCCACGAATGAATTTGTGCGAAATACAAATGAAAAAAAAAACGCCACGTATGTTCACAAATATCACATGTCCGTTTTATAATTTTTTTCATAACAAATCTAGTTTTTATTGCAACTATTATTGACTGGTTATAAGTTAAAAGAAATTATAGATCATTTTTTAATCGCAGAAAGCTACATCAATGTGCGAAAAATATTAAGTGAATTCATTGTTAAAATCTCAAATAAACTTGAATAATGAATGTACGCATTGTTTCAGAAGCATTCAGACTACGCTCACGTTTTTTGTTTCGAAGCAAATCAAAATTTGTCGATCGAAGAAAAAAATAATATATAATTATACAGACAAAGGATTTCTTCAAATGATTTAATTTTTTCCTCATGTCTGCACATCATGTACTATAATATTCATATTAAGCATATCACATTAAAAGGAAAAGAAAAAAGAAAAGCAGATGCACCTATTCAATTTTGCACACAAAGCAACGATTCTATAAATTGTAAAAAGAAAAAAAAACAAAAGAAAAGGAGACAAATAATGGAGTAAGTAGTTCATGATAAAAACCTAGTTTATATCGATCATTTAATACTCGTTATTTACTATTTGATACGCGTATCAAACGATTGATGTAAATCAGGCCGAAAAATGTGTGTACCCCTGCCGAATTTGCAATAATAAGCAAATTTTAATAACAAATCTATCCATCGTATGTTCTCTTAATAGCCAATATTTATAAGCTCACATTAGAAATGATTTTTTCTTGATAAAAAATGTTAGATAATATTGAAATAAAATTATTTATTTTATCATTGATTAACAGTAGTCTAGTTTACAATCGTGATATTCATTAAGTAGCGCATTTAAGCTAATCAGCCAATGATTAAACAGATTTACTAGTTATTTACTATTTGATACGCGTATCAAACGATGGGTAAACTAGACTACAGATATGATACGCGCATATTTAGAGATAAAGAATACTTTGTGCTTAGTATTATTTTTTTTTAGAAAAAATAAAATTTAAAGAAAGAAAAAAATTGGCTATGTATAATCATATAACTATATCTGTAATTATATATTGTGCGTGTTTAATTCTTTGTATATAATCTAATTAATAACATCAAAAGAACCGATAAATAATTATATTGTAATGTTTCTAAGTTCCATACATAATTATATATATTTATATATATTTGTATATATAATTATAATTATGTATAATTATATATATTTGTATATATAACTATATATAAGTTTTATATATAGTAGAAGAAACTCTAAATGGCGCCCGCGAAGCGCGCGCTTTGCAATGTTCTAGTTTATGGTAAAAAAATGTACGTGTACCTGTGTCGAATTTGTACTCCTCACACACTGGTATTAATTTAGCAAATTCGTAGCTTCAATGACAAAGGAACACTAATTGCAACACAAGAAAGTAATCAGGATCTCCGCAGGCCAGGTGTCATAAAATTCATAATTAATTAGCACGCCACAGTTTTTTCGCGAAGAAACTATTATTTCTCCGTATTTCTGGTTGACGTATGATGATAGTGACAACTGCATCGAACCATATGTGGACGCGGCACACACAAAGAGTTAAAAAAGAATCGGCCACAAGAAAAATGTCCGTTTTATTATGTATGACCGGTGCGTGATGTTTCAAACCATTTGGATTAAATTTAGTTTGCGTAGGCACTTGCACGTGATGAGAACCAAAGAGTGAGACAGGTAAATAGACACAGATTCTTCTTCTTCTTTCTTCTTCTTCTTTCTTCTTTTTCTTCTTCCGTTAGATAAAATAACACGTTGTAAAAAAACACAAATTTTATAAATTATTTTACTAACGATAGCAATAGCGATAGCAGTGACAACGATAACGATATAATGGCACTGATGATGATGATAATGATAATAATTATGATGATAATGTGTGCGTGAGACGAGACAACGATGAGTGGAGGATTTAAGGCTCGGGCGCAGCGTTTTGATATCGTGTAGTGCCTACATAGCCGTGATGCATAAATTGGACTGTCTCACTGAAAGAACGGTGCAATGATGCAAACTCCACAAAACCGAAACCAGTTTCTTTGCGCCCGCCGTCGGAATTGCGCCCTAGTCCAATCCGATTCAACCACTCACCTCTCTTCGCAGGATATACGGGCTCCGCCTTACTCAGGATCGTCGACAAGCATCGAGTCACCCCGTTCTATTTCACATCAATTCAATCGAGATAATTGTCGAATTGAAACATCTCCAAATACTACTTTGCCAGTTATACTTTATGGAGATGCATAGGTACAAATTTCATTCAAATCCATACATTTTAATACATGGGAATAGATAAATAGCATATAATATTATGTATAATTTAAACATTTTTTTAAAACTATATATTACATATATTTTTGAAAAAATTTTTAACTATATATATATATACGTAGATTTTTAAAAAAATTTTTAACTCTATATATATATTTTTTTTAAACAAATTTCCTTTTTTAATTTCATTATTTTAAAAATTTATCAAAAGCCTCCCTCACCCACGATTTAATGAGATTTAAAAATTTTGAAAAGTCTGTAATATATAGAATCATTTTTCTATCGCTGCATTAATTAATTTAATATCATTTTTATATGTTGTATATAATTCGAGCTTGTCAGTAAATTATTATATTCGAGTAAAATCTATAATATTTTCTATATTACGTTTTATATGAAAATTTTACACAGAAAAAAACAAATAGATTACTATAAATATTTTTAAAAAACTTTAAATTCCGAAAATAATTTTGTGTAATTTATTCTCTCATGCAAATTATAATGTATTCAAATGTTTTATTTTTTCACGAATTATGAAGATAATTATCAAATACATTAAAATAAATTAATATACTTAAATTATATGTTATTTTATGCAAGTAATAATCAGTTAAATTTTACAGCACTTTTATCATATCATCCAGTCATATAAAACTTTACTAAATATGAATCATTTAATAAATATCTTTTCCCCTATCTAAATTATCGTATTATCAAAATATTATCGTTGAGCAAAGTCTTAAGATTTCAATATAATTCAAATCTTTCTTATGAAACGAAACAATGCCACAAAGTTTCTACTTGTCTCGAAAGATAAAACAAGAGCTTTAAATCGAAATGGTGAAGTTACAAAAATAGCCTTTCTCTATCTTACAGGCGTGAATTGTAGATACACATACGTATCTACGAGTATATATCTGCGCTTTTGGCACGTCTCTATGCACATTCGCTTCATCGAAATGGCAATCGGCGATCTCAGCGGGCAGAATCAGCCAACAATGTTATACGGCCCTGCTCGCTAACCGTAAGCGGTGTGGTGTGGCCTGCAGAAACCTGTTCAGCTTTGAACTTTTCTATTTTCTTGGCGATTATTTTTATCTGCTGAGAATCGCATGCAGACAAGCAGATAAGCAAGCAGACAGGCAACCAGGCAAGTAAGCAGACAGACGAGCCAGCCAGCCAGGTGTCGCACTACGTCGTGTTGCGCCACATTGGCTCTGCCGGAAGCGGGCCATTCTGAAAACTACCAACCAACAGCCAGCCGGTAGACCACGTTCTTGCTACAAAAATTCTTCTCGAACATCGTCACACGCCGTTTGCCCTGCACCTTCCTCCTTTCTTGTTTCCTTTATTTTAGTTTCCTTTTTTTTTCTTCCTTCTTTCCTCGCTCTCTCTCGTCCCCTTCCTTTAATTTTCTCTTTGTGCTTACTACTTCCTCTGTTTCTTCCCTGTCTGATACACACACACATTCACGCACGACGCACGCACACGCAGACGCTATAATTTTTTTCTTCTTTTTCGTATGTTTGGATCCTTTGCGCCATTCTTGTCACATTGATCAATTGTCTGCGCACACAATACATCTTTTTGCAGTCCTCATACGTCATCATTATCATGAAAAATTGAAATTGAAATAACAAATTTTTATCCATTATTTAAAAATTGTTATTGCTGTTGTTTGGGCTGTCTAAATATTTACGCATATTCATGTATTCGCACACATATTTTGCAATGCAAAGTCTGCAGCATCGATAAAATCGTCACATAGAATAAAATGTTTTAAAACCATTATTTAAAACCATAAAGTTATAAAATTGAAAATAACGATAATTAATATAAATATATTTATACTCGCATTCAAATCCATTTCAGAAATTAACGAATACTAAATTGTATTATTATTTTTATTGACATAATAGAATAAAGTTTTTTTATATGCCATCATATAAAATACTTTGATTAAAATTCCATAATATAAAATATCATATTCTGTTGGTATTATCATGAATTTAATTTACGCAAACAAAAAACAAAATTTGGAATATTCTTGTTCCTTTTATTTTCATTTTTTATACTTAATAATTTTGGATATACTTCAGATGTGTTTTATATTCTTTTAATATATAATACAAAGTCTCATATTCTTTATATATACAAAGTGTCTCATAAAGATTGTACCAACGAACAGATAGAACATAATAAACTGAACAGAAAAGTCCTTTAGCATTTTGTAACTTTCGCAATAATTATTGAAATATTAATTGAAGAAGATTGGCGAAGATCGCGTGTTTCGCATAGCTAGTCTGTGAGATGTTCTCGGTTAGGTCACGAAAAGGGTTTGGCCACGTACTTCGACCATTGTCTTTTCGTTGCCATGTGAGACTCATCGCTGACACACCTAAAATATACATTTTAGCCATTTAAAACGCGGGATCATTTGCCAATATTTTTAAATTAACATTTTAATAATTATTGCGAAAGTTGCAAAATGGTACAGGACTTTTTACTCAGTTTATTGCGTTCTACCAGCTCACGAACGTTGATTTAATCTTTATCAAACACCCTATATACATGTATATACAAGGTGTAACTAAACAAACATAAAAGACCCAAAGTCGAAAAGTCTTGACCATTTCTGAATTTTCTTTTTGTTTTTATACGATATTAAAGTTAGCTAATTAGCGCCTATCTATTTGTTGTTTTATATCTGATTGTACGCTCCATGTTTGTTTATTTAGTTACATCTTGTATACATATATACAGGGTGTAATTTAAAAAGCGCCTATTAAGTAAATGTTATTTCTGATGAAAAATCGGATTAGACAAGATACATACATTATTTACTATAATAATCGTGAACGATAATGTTTGATGCCTTCAAATATCGACGAATGTATTGAGTTAATGAGTGCATACAGAAGCACGATTAAGATAGAATTCAGAGATAAAAAATCAATCACCTTTGATTGCTATTTAACCGGTAAGTTAAGAGCGGTCCTGGATGCACTCATGCACTTATTAACATAGGATATAAGGCTATCAGTATGAGTGAGTCCAGGAGCATGTGCACAGAATCAAGCGATGCTCGATCGCACAGCAGCTGAAAGGAGGAGACGAGAATTTTTCCCGACAACAATACTTAATGATCGCGCTGTGCAAGTTCGGTTTGTTTCCCACGTTAATATCGGCAATCCACACCACGAATGCAGACAGTGAGGAAGATTTTTCTCAGGAGAAATCCCCCTCACAAGCTAGCATAAACAGTGTGACATTAACATTGGCCCCCAGCAGACCTACAGTGAGTCATGCTACCTTCTTCTCACTCGCTTTCGCGCAAACTCGTTTGCCTTTGAGAGAAATTCTCCCTTTTTCAGGGATAAATAGGGGTGAACCTGTATTACAGGACAATAACCATCGCTTGGCAGAATAGCCGTGCGTAATTCGAACGAAAAAAAGGAGGAGCAGAGGAGGTAAAGGCGGAGCCCGGTTTTCTCGAGGGGTCGTTGGACCAGGGCGCTATGTGGATTATCATAATAAAGGTCGCCTAAATGTTATCTCATATTAAGTCATACTTTTGTTTTCTTCTTACGCTTTGAAAACTATTTTTATGCACGTAGTATACCTAAGGGAAGTGTACTTCTTTATTTCTGCGCACGCGGTATAATTCGAGAACATGCAGACATTGTCCTGTGGTGAAATGACAGAATGTAATGCACAAGATCTTTGGATGGAATCGTAATGACAATTGGGAAGAATTCTTTCAAAGCAGCTAATTTAATCGACAGTTTGAAACACGCGCGAAAATCTATTTTAAAAATTAATAAGCGTGGAAATTTCGAAGATATTTGTTAAACCGACCTAGAATAGAAACCTTTAATTTTAATAATTATATTTGTTAAACTTTTTAACAAAAAGTTGTTACATATACTCAAAATTAATAATAACGGATTTAAATATCATTCCAAATAAGAGGTTTAAATAATCAGTATTAATGAACCTTGCATTTTATTTTAATCATAATTTTATATTGCTGAAAAAAAAGAAATATTTAATTAGAGATTCGCAAAGTTTAAAAACCGACATTTTTTTAAAATGTTTTTTTTTTCACATCAAGTGACATCAAATACATACACATATGTTATATATGTATACATATACACATAGCTGATTGCAAAATGATATATGACTTTTTAGCTCAGTTTAACAAGACTTAGATATATATTTTCGGGACATCTTGGTTGCATTTCAATATTTACTGATATTGAAATTTATAGTGTACGTGACATAATCTATAGATTTGTCAGTATACTGAAAATCTATAATTTAGTCATGTATACTGACTGGCAATGAATATCAAAACGCATTCCTTTATATCAGACATCTTGATATACAGAGTGTCCCACAACTCGCGACCAAAATTTTAATGACATTCCTAGCAAAACTAAAACAAAAATCCTATATTAATACGAAAATATCAAGACTATATAATACATTTCAAATGGGAGACATCTTATGTCAGACACCCTATGCAGTGTGATTCGACAGCCTACATTTTGCTAGATGATTAATTGAATTAAAATCTTTTGATTGATAAATCGTGCTAGTCTTCCTAGGCATAAGTCGATAATTATATATTTGTTTTTTATAAAAGTATAATTTCGTTTTTTTTTTAGTTTGTTTTTTTGAATTTTCTGCACCAGCATACACTAAAAATGGGATAGATCTAAATTTAGAAATTAGAAAGAAAGAGAGGAGAAATAAAAAGTGCAGCTAGTTCAGGAATAAATATACACCCAGACAAACTTGCATGGTGCATAAGAAAATTGATTAATCCGTAAGCAAGAAAAATAAACATTAAAAAATGCTATATTATTTGGAAATTGAAAAGAAAGAGAAAAAAAACGAAAAGTGTAAAAAGTTCAACTACAAAGGACAGACCTATTAATGCGGCATAATTATCAATGATGACGTCACTCGTGGAAGCTTGTGAAACACGCTTAACTGGGCGTGTTTACTTCAGTCCTCGTTGATGATCCGCACGTTGTAAAAGTATTTTATATTTATTAAAAATTGGTTCTCCCTGCAACATATCAAAAACTTCGTGTTATAACAAACAAAATTTATCTATAAGAAAACATAAAATAGGCTTACTACTAGGCTAATAATATTCAAGAGAAACGAAAGAAAGTGAAGATGTAAAGTGTTGACTAAAGCTGCAAAGTTGACCGAAGCTACGAAGTGTTTTATAAGATAGCTTTTAGATGCGATATTACGGGTTAATTCGATCAAAAAAGCACTCGAACACTTCTCAAAAATGATTACCTTTCCTCGCGCGATGACGCCGATCATTGTCATCTACTGGTTGTACTACCTCCTGGGCGTTGTCGTGATCGGCCAGTACGAGTGGCAGACTCGCGATGCCTTCGACGAGATTCGCATGCGACTGGACAAGGTGAACGACGACAACTGTCAGATTCAGCATCTCGGCGACCTGTATCTACCGGAGGATGCGGTGTCGCATCTCCCCGACATCAAGGACATCAATATTAACCCTGTATTTCCAAATCGCACGGCTCTGCTGCATCTCCATAACATGGCGCTCAGCAGGAGCTTCTTCTGGAGTTACATCCTGCAGTCGCGATTTATTCGGCCAGCGATCAACGACACTTACGATCCTGGCATGATGTACTATTTCCTATCCACAGTTGCAGATGTCTCCTCCAATCCGTACATCAATGCTTCGGCCATCTACTTCTCGCCCAACATGTCCTATTCGCCGTCTTATAGAGGTTTCTTTAATAAAACCTATCCCAGATTCGCGCCTCGCACCTTCAGAGCGGATGATTTCAATGATCCCATACATCTGGAAAGAATATCCACTAGGAATACATTTATCGTGCAAGATTTAGGATCATTTCCTAATACTAGGCTTAGTGATGACTATACTACTGACTTTTATCGTATAAACGAATGGTATCTTGAAGCAATTTTTTTGTTAATAAGAAATTAAAAAAAGAATGAAATTTGATTGATCAACATTAATTCATATATTTTATGAGGTATTTATCCTATATTTTACTTAGGTACAAAAAATGGTTACCAGACAATGTGGAAAAAAGGCATGATACTAAAACAACTTATCAAGTTGAGATACGATATGCCAATAATACAAATGAAACGTTTACTTTCCACGGTCCACCTGGTAATGAATATAAGAATTAAAAACAATTCCATAATCTGAATGTTTTATACCCATTTTACTTACATTATAATTTACATTGCAGGTGCCGATGAATATCCTGGACCTGTGAAATGGACAAGGCCATATTTTGATTGTGGTCGATCAAATCGATGGCTTGTGGCTGCAGTATCACCAGTAGCAGATATCTATCCACGACATACTGGTTTCAGACATATTGAATACCCAACGTATGTTAATAATATAATAATAATTAATATTCAATGTATTAATATATAAAATTAACATGGAGACCTAGCAAATGGCTCTTTAGTCTATTATGATAGTTTTTTCTATTTTGATAATAGAAAACTTTATTATAAATAATTTATATTTTTAATTTTTAAATATAAATATAAATTTAATTTTTAAATTTATATTTTTAATTTTTAAATATAATAATATGTTTATAAATTATAATAAAATTTATTAGATATACTGCTATCTCGGTGATGGAAATGGATTTTGACAGAATAGACATAAATCAATGTCCCAAGGGCAAAGGAAACAGTGGTCCTAATAGATTCGCTAATACCGCGAGATGTAAAACTGATACTACAGAGGTACATATTTAAATACTATGATATAAATCTCAAATTATATTCATTAAAAATACATAGGCCCATATTCTGAATCCTCTTTTATCGATAAAAGTGCTCCTAAAAGCGGCCTGTAGCCAATCAGAAGGCTTATATGCCACTTTTAGAGGCACTTTTATCGATAAAAGAGGATTCAGAATATGGGCCATAGTGTGTGTGTGTATAAATACAAACACTATATTGTTACACACATCTTATAGTGCGAGCCGATACATGGTTGGGGCTTCAGAAGAGGCGGATATCAATGTAGATGTAGACCCGGTTACAGGCTACCGACTGTCATACGACGACCTTACCTGGGGGAAATAATCGAGAGAGCGACACAAGAGCAATACTATAATGGTTTTGACTGCCTGCGGATTGGCTGTATGCGTTTTTCTTTTTTTTTTTTTACGGTATTAATTGATAAAAAATAACTAATAAGAATTTCATCCTGCAGGGATTCATAAAATGCCAGTACAATGGGAAAAAGCAAAACCATATGTTAGAGAAAAATATCTCGAGCAATATCATAATTATAGAAATTATTCGACTGGTCCAGCTGCGCTTTTTGAAACAAAGATGAACATTGACCAAGTTCTCAAATTTATTTTGGGCATGAATTCGAGAACTTGTAAAAAGTATGTATTGCTATTCTGTCGCATTTTTTATTATTGAAATACTTATTTTAACTTGAACATAATTCCTAAATTATTTCCCGCAGTTATGCACCACAAGATTTAGTATTACACGGTGATATTAGTTTCGGCGCGGAAGAATTTTTCGAGAATGAAGCAAAAATGGCGACTAGATTGGCGAACTTCATCAGTGTATTTCTTCAAATATCCGATCCTTTGGAAGTATATTCGGGTAAAAGAGTAGCCGACAGACCATTAACGGAAGATCAAATGATAGGAGAGACATTAGCTCTAATACTTGGAGATACAAAAATATGGTCAGCTGGCGTATTTTGGGATCGTAATAAATTTACTAATAGGACATTCTTTGCTCCATATGCTTACAAAACTCAGTTAAATACACGTAAATTTAAACTCGAAGACTTAGCCAGACTGAATGACACAGGTAAATAATGTAATAAAAGAAAAAATAATTTGACAAGTTGGAATGTAATATACTAAATTTTTAATTTGATTTGTTCCACTAGTAAATCAAATTCAATACTTTTTAAATTTAATTATACTCGATTAATTACAACTTTATATTTGTGTGATTATAGATGAAATATACACAAAGAAAAGTTACTTCCAAGTATTAAAACAACGTTGGGCGACAAACTTCGATCAGTTGGAAAAATATTATATGAAGATAAAAATTCGATACAATGAAACTGGAGAGCACTTAAAAAAATTTGAACACTACCCGAACCATTATAGGTAAGGAAATGCGCATATTGTTAATGTAAAAAAATATACGCGATGAGAACCATATATTATCGATATGTACTGAAGTGATGAGTAAACCATTAAAGTATAAAAAGATTATGTTCTCGGAGGATAAGAGAAATCTGATCTCTAAAGCATGATTTATTCTAATGTGTGGGAATATGGTGGATGGGTCATCTGTGTAGGGCAGCAAACTTGGACCATGGGCACTGGACAACTCCATACTTCGATTGTAACGGCAAGGTGAAGAAGTGGGTAATTACCTATGCATCCCCGTTTTTCGGCTGGGACAGCTTGAAGGCGAAACTGGAATTCAAGTAAGTGTTCTCGTCGGTGTGCGATCATATGTATCTTCATATGTGTATGTATGTGTTATATATGTGCGCGCGCGAGAACATGTGTATCAGAAAAATTCAATGTGAGAAATACACTATGGAGATACGAAACCAGTTCCATAATAAAAATGAGACGAAACGAGAAAGATCATACTTAACATTAAGATACTTACAGAGGTATTGTAGCTGTTACCATGGACTTACTTCAGGTAGATGTAAATCAATGCGATGATAAATTTTACCGACCAAACGCATTCAAAGATACGCACAAGTGTGATAAGAAGACATCATATGTAAGTTATTCTATTATATTAAATAATAATATTTATTATACAAGATGTTCTAAAGTCATACTACCTGCTAATAGCAGATTCTTACGATTATTTAGAGACCACTTTTCTTTAGTAAAAATATCGAAACATTAATAGTTCTCGAATTATAAACAATTCAATCTAAAAAAAGGCTTTTTGCAAATTAAATTTTATAGGGAGTTAAAAGATTACCAAAGCTATATTCTTCAGATAAAGTTTATACTGTAAAAGAATTTTAATTTAAGGCTCAATTATAAGGATGACAAAAATTGAAAACTTGCAAAATATGATCTCCTATTTTCATTAAGGAAAAATAGTTTTCAAATGATCTCAAGAATCTGCTATTAATGCGTTAACTCTAGAACACCCTGTATAAATTCAAAAATATTATAGAGGGATACATTTTTTTAATAATTCCATAATATTTTTGCATAATGATAATTTCATTTATATTCGTCAATAAATTTTAATTAATATATTTATGCAGTGTGTACCCATTCTTGGAAGAGGATTCGAAACAGGTGGATATAAATGTGAATGTAAGCAGGGTTTTGAATATCCATTTGAGGATTTAATTACATATTATGATGGGCAATTAGTTGAAGCTGAATTTAATAATATTGTAAATGATAAAGAAACCAGGTAATTATAATATTTTTCCCTTTTTATAAATATTTGAAAATTATTATTATTAGCTGTTATGCACGTTTATTTTAAAATTACCTATTAATGATTGCATTATATGATGAATAATAATTTATAGA
Organism: Camponotus vicinus; assembly: GCF_025532165.1. NCBI lineage: Eukaryota > Metazoa > Arthropoda > Insecta > Hymenoptera > Formicidae > Camponotus > Camponotus vicinus. The sequence goes on along the minus strand of NW_028141949.1, from coordinate 13,789,542 downwards.
TTTTGTACATTGTTATTTTAGATATGACATGTTTAAATGTCGATTGGCTGGTGCTGCATCAATTCAAGCCAGTTGGGTATTTCTACTACCAATACTAATAATATTTTTTCAAAATCGAAGAAGGTAAATATAAAATAAACACACACATGCACATATCATACATGTACAGTGTGTTTGGTTTAAGTGTTACACGGTTTTTTAATTGATAAAATTATAAAACAAATTTCATCAGATTAATAAGAATTAAACACAGAAGGTAGCGTGTCAGTTTCAAGGAACATTAATTTTTCATTGAAACTAATTGGTTGTGCACCAATTTTTCTTGATACAATACTAAATAATTAAATAATCACAATTAGAAGTTTTTATTTTAATAAGGTATCTACTCAAATCTTGTAAAAAATCCCCTGCTCTTTCAGATATTTAATAAGTTCTTTTTACTAGTGGAAAATATCCATCAAATTTCACTTTTTAATTTAGCCAAAACTTGAGAAAAAAAATAAAACTCTAATTTTCATCTCCCGCTTTGGAGGAATATAACTCCTCAGGGAGGAATATAGGAATATATATATTTATATTTATATTCACATATATTTATATGAAAATCCTTCATTTTCAACAAAGAATCATCCACCATTTTTCGAACTTATTTAGAAATACCATATATATATTAAGATTCTATTTAAAAAAAAAGTAATATACTTTGTATAATAAAATACTCTGAAGAAATTAAAAATTTTAGTTAAAAGTTTGTTTCTTATATCTAGATTTTTAAATAAAAATTCTTATTTAAAGTTTTTTTTTTATAATTCTAGTTAAAAAAATAACCGTGTTAACACTTAAATCAAAACACACTATAGATATAACAACATATACATATAGGGTATTTCAGACCATCTGCTCATCCCTTTTATCTTGAAAAGGGTAGCGCTAGGGAAGAGAGGAAAAATGTTTGCCATATAAACCTATCTGAAGTTTCTGACGAGTACTAATATTTTCATTTTTAAGAAAATTCTGAAAATAATTTTTGCTTTAAAAAAAATTGAATTCACTTATCGTTATCAGGAAATGACCAAAAATACTTGCAATTATGACGCTCGAACTTTTCAACTTCTTAATTTTTTTTCAAGCATTTTTTAAGAACTCTAACGATATCCATGTTGCCATAAAATTTTTAAGTTGTCTCTGACTTCTGGTATTTCCGCACGGAAGTTTCTTAGAAATGAAAATTATTAATATCCACCAGAAACTTCAGATAGGCTTTTATAGTAAACATGTTTTTCTTCCTAAAACTCTTTTATTCAAAATAAAAGGGATGAATGAGTGATTTGAAACATTCTAGTATATATTTCATAAGACTTAATATTTTGTAAAATAAAGTCTTGTTGCATTTTTATATCAACAAATACAATGGCTATAAATGCCGTCCACAAATACCGTCCATAAATTATAAATTATAAAATTAAGTTAATATTACTAAAACTAGATAAATGAAAAGATTATGAATTAAGTCATTGAATTTTTGTAATGGCAATAATATTAGTTATACTTTTATATATAAAGTAGTAGTACTTTTATAAGTAATATTATAGTAAATTCTTCACATGTAATTGAGTTTTTATGTAAAGATTTTTAATATTTTTATATATATGTATATTCACAATATATTTATATTTAGTTTTTATATTAGAAACCCTTCTCTTTTCCCTCATAATTCTAAAGGCAGTTTTTTCTAAACGAAGTATGATATAATTCACAAAACTTTTATTATAAATGTTTTTTGTTTTCAACTTTCATATATTTATTTATTATATTAGTGTCTTATGTAATTTTTAAATTATTCACAAATGCAATTTTGAAAAAATATATTATGAATTTCCATTTCTATATAGTTAAAACTATATTTGTAAAATAATTTAATTTGTATATATATTAATATATATTTTGTACCTTTTTGTGAAATAGTTTACGTAAATTTATATATCAATATATATAATTTTATAAAAGTTTACTTCAAATTTTAATTTAGCCTTAATTGTGTTAAAATATATTTCGAAAAGATAATAAAAAAACATATAATAATGTTTAATCAAAGCTATTGAAAATTTCTCTTAAGCAATTAATAATTATCCCTATTATTAATAAATGTAATAAATAACAAAAAAAAGAACTGATTGCAATATATTTACTATTAATCAAACATTTTTATATTTGTATTTTATACATTTTTATATTTAACAAGTATCCAGTCTCTCTTTCTCTTCATACACATACACAGCCATACATATATACATATATAAAACAATTTTGTACTAATTTAATATTTTGCTTTTTGACAAGGTAATCATCTATTTCTTAATTTACTATTCTTTTTTATTGAGATAATGATGTTTTATAAATCTACAACCTTGTGTAATTTGTGCACCTTCATTAACAAAATGGCAGGCAAATAGAAGCATATTGCGTGGTTGCACCTTGATTGCAAATCTCATAAACATTACTGAATATAAACATAAAGCTGAAAAAGATTAACATAGAATCTTAAAAAATTTATATTAAACAGTAGGTATAATTATTTTCTAAGAGAATTATGATTTTGGTTAGATTTGGTTAAATTCTATGATAATATACACTATATAAATGTTTATGGTATTTATTTTCTATTTTATAAATGAATAAAACTAAAATGTTAAAAAATAATTTTTTGTGAGTAAAAATCATGATTGTCAAGTTATTGATTTTACACTGAATTTTTTTAAATATAATATTATATATAATAAAAATCTTATATTACATATAATCTTATATATGTAATCTTTATATGAATAAGAAAAATATCGACTAAAAGATTTTGGAAACTAATAAATAATAACATTTTATACAGGATGATTCTATAAAATTGCAATAAACTTAAGGAGAAACTGGATAGATCAACTATATCAAAAATTAATACATTCAATACATTTCAAGATTTACAAATTTGACATTGCATAAAAATCTTTTGGCATTTAAGATATAAAATTAATAATTAATTTGTATGAATTAAAGTAAAGATTTGTTCTGTAGAATTAAAAGTTTTATTTTCATGAATTTTTATATACAGCCATTATATGAAAGTTAACTCGATATATAATAATATTTATATATTGAGATTAAATTTTACAAAACAAATTCTTATTTTAACTTATAAACTATTAATTTTATATCTTGAAAAACTAAAAGTGCTTTGCAAAATATCAAATTCATGAATTTCGAAATATACTAGTCCAATAAATATTCTTTGTGTAATATAACATGGAAATAACAAATGTAACACAAGTTACCTACATAATGTAAAACTATTACAAAACTATACATATATATCATATGTATTTTTTTTATATTACAAGAATAATGTAACAAAATATTATTACAATAGAATATTGTTATATACATTCCTACATACTGTTATATATGTTCTTATACTTGCTGGCAAAACTACAGTTAATCAACTGATATTCAATTTGTCATGGATATAAAGCTAAGCTTTAAAATGAATATAAACCTATAAAGAATCAGTACTAATACGTAATATCCAAAATATATCTTCTTAAACACAAATTTAAAATTGGACCGATAAATGGAGACTAGTTCATCTACTGCCTATTTAGTAGTAAAAAATTGAAATTTCTATATAAATTAAATCTCGAGTTTTATAAATTAATACATATAGTTTTATTTATTTGTCTACCAACTCTATGATCAATATTTTATCAACTCTATATGATCAATATTTTATGTGAACAAATTCTATAAGTAATAACTACAACGATATAACATGTAATATTACATGTTACATTAACAAGAAATTATAATTAATCAGTAACCTACCAATAATAATTATGTATATTATGTAACATTCCATTTTATTGTTTTTATTTAAGATTATATAACAATATTTAGGTAGATTTATTAACCTTTGACATAGCTGATCCAATTCTCCTTAAAAAGATCTTGGATATATTTCATTAAGAAATTCCTGTGTCCTTATTGCAGCCATATATTGCAATGAGTTATTTAATAAAAATTTAATTTAAAGCTAGCCTATCTTATTGGTGTGTATGTATGATTGTATTGAATTATGATGTGAAAACAAGAAATCATGAAAATTTTTGTTGCGAAAAACACATTAAAATAAATTTTTTGGATGCAATTGATTGTGTTCAATAATATAGATAATAAATTTAGAAAATTTCCTTTTTCATTATTCTGTAACAAATATATAAATCTACTTACATTTGTTTACACCTTCTGTGAAACTGAATCTTACAATGATTGATTGAGATTGATAGCCATTTATTAATTCATAAATCAAAACGAGAATCTTCATTTTACTCATCAATATTATCAAACACGATTAGTTGCATTCAAAAAACTTAATTATTTCCATGTATTTCACAAGAAAAAAAATCTCCCTTCTGACGTCATAATTCAGACGTCAACTATGACATCAAAAGAACCAAAAGTTTTAAGAGAATTTTATAGCGAAGGGAAAAGACAAGAAATAATTCAATATATAAAATGAATAAAAAATTATCAATAAATTAGATGAATAAAAAATACCATAAACATCCAACCAAAAAATTCCTTCGAATATCTATTTTTTTCTATCAAATGAACAGTAATAAAATGTATGCGATGAGCATTGAACTAACCAAAAGTCATTTTTCCACTTATGTATTTAGGATCTCTCCGAATATCGCAAAGGGCAGCAATCGGTATCGCCCAATTAGCAATTGGACCCCAAAAATGCGTGCTGAAAGAAAAACATTGTAGTTCTCACATACCGCGTGAGCATTATATAAATACTGATAATAGGCATATTCATAACTAGCAGTACTTGCCTCATAAAATAGTCACGAGTTTCCTTACTCTTAAGGATCTTTGTGACACGATTCATTTTCGGATGCTATATTCCTCGTACCGAAGAGAAAAGAAGACTACTATTTGACGAAATACGTAGAAATTCAATGATTAGAAATCAGATGATTAGAAGCGCGATGAATAGAGTGAGAAGGAAACGAATCTTGAAAGACTCGTAGCCAATCGCTGTTCGCGATTAAAGAAAAGTTAAATAACTGATATAATGTTGCATAATCCCAAATAAAAAAATCACATAAATGAGGTCCTATCTGTTCATAGGTCCACGTTACTTCTCCTATGTATTTAATTGATCTATGCTGATCAGCTGACCTGAAAAAGAGGTTGGGTCTAATCATGCGATACTATTATATCGCTAGTAAAAACTTTGCTGGCGAAAATATCAAAAATATATTTTTTAAAAATTAAAAAAAAATATATTTATTAATTAAGAATGACTATATTCGCCAAAAATATACAAAACTCAATAGAGATATTTATTTTATTTATATAAAACTTTTTGTAAAACTTTAGTCTTAGGGCGCATTCACATCTTGGCAGAAAAGCAGAAAGCCAATCAGAACTCGCGCTGGTAAGCATTGTGTAAGCAGTACATTAGAAAGACAAAAAGTAGAAATTGTGACTACCAGCGCGAGTTATGATTGGTTTCTGCTTTATTGCCAAGATGTGAATGCGCCCTTAGGACCAATCGGAACTTTTGCCTCACCCTGTATATATATAAACTGTGTTCAATATTTTTTATCGACTATATTCACTTTATTTTATATGGACTTTTATTTGTTAATAATTTTGTAATAAATAAAGAATGACAATTAAAACCTTCCATATGCTACTCATGATATTGACAATATATGTAACTCAAAATTAAAATAGTTATTAGTGCTTGTATGTGTGGCTTTTCTAATCGATATATTTATCTCAAACAATAGATATTTATAATGATTAAAATCGTTACCACGATATATAAAGTTCCTTGTTATTGTAAAATTCTTATTCTAAGGACACTTGTTACAAATGATGGCAACTTCGCTTGCGATACATTGAATTATAACAATTGATGATATAACAGTTTAAATGTCATTACATTTCATTATATTAATTTTGCTTTAACAACCTTATTGTACAACAAAATTTTTGCTCCAATGTTTTAGATTAATTATTACTGTTAATAAAATTTCCACAATGATATATATATAATAAAAAAAGTTATAAAAGTCGTTTTAATAATGTATACAGTAAATAAATTTGTAGTATTTCTAAGAATTTTACATACACACGCAACATTTTATACATACACACACAATATTAAAAACCATTGAAATGATCAAAAGCTGCATTAAAATATGCGATGGACACACTCATTCAAAAATCTATACATAAAATAATCAATATTTTTTAATAATAATTATTTATAATAATTCTTGATAGAATTTGATATAAAAGATGTTAAATAATGTTAAATAAGATCGATATATTTATATAAAAGTCACACATATTTTTAATTATCTTCAATATCACAGTACTTGTTGAAACATACTAAATCGGGTACTTTCGAATATGACAGCCAATACAAATGGATGAAAATGGCAAGCAAAATGTTTTTTGTTTTTTTTTTTTTTCATAAACATGTTTTATGACAAATCTTTGCATATAATTCGCAAGATACGGAGCAAAGTTGTCTGCGCGATGTCAATGGCATAAGCTTACTTTTTTCTCTCTTTATATTGATATTTATTATGCAAAAATATAGAAATTACTGCCAGCGGCGTGATCCGCCAGAAATTTCTATAGTTTTGCCGTCCTGTGCATTTGTGTTCTACGATATATATATATATATATATATATATATATATATATATATATATATATAATATAATTTCATATATATTTTGATATACATAATTCTTAACTATATGTTAGTATTTCAAGAATTAAATGTAAAAACAACATAAGAAATATCAAAAGGAAATAGATCGTTCAAACTTTATTTTTTTAATTGTAATCAATTTAAAAAAATATTTAAAGTTCGCCTTTTCTTTTTTAAGTATGATCTGATAATAAACTTTATTAATATTAATTATATTATAGTATTTCTTTGATTATGAACAAAAATATTGAGACTATGATTGTCCTCGATCTGTCAATACCTCTACTTAAAATAATAAGTTACTAAAATCCTTAGAAACTTGCTTTTACTTTTGCTGAAATGACGAATATAATATGTATGTCGGTAATAATAAAATTTATATAAATAATAAATGCATATAAACAAAGATGAATTTGATAATGAGTAAAATGAATTTCAAACGACATCCTGATACTTTTGGAAAGTTGATACGTCTTAAAAATTATTCTTATCACTTTGGAAGTGATAAGAATAATTTTTAAGACGTATTTCAATATATATTACAGCAGAAAGCAATTATTTCGAGTGTTTTGTTTTATTTGTTATAATTGAAAAAATAAAATTTGAACAATTTATGTTTATATAACATTTTTTTCTTATTTTGTGCTTTACATTTAATTCTCTCCCTTCAACAATATTGACATATAATTAAAAATTACTTTATCTCAATATCAATGTCTAACAATTAAGCATTTTATTTCCTCTCTCTCTCTTTCTCTCTCTCTCTCTCTCTCTCTCTCTCTCTCTTCCCTATTTCTCTTTTATATTTATATTAATATATTATTATACTCACCGCAATGTATCCAAAATAAATACAAATCACTAAAAAAAGAAAAAAATAAACTCATTTCACTGTTTATGTAATCATGTACTCTGACCATATATTGTAGTATATAAAACGATCACGTATGAAAATATGTCATGCGATATGTACAATAATTAATGTTATTGAGATGTATCTATATTGTACACATTATTCACTAAAATCGCAAGAGTTAAAAAAATACTAAATTATAGTGAATTTTGCATAAATGTTAGGACATCATTGTAAATGCCCATTTTTCTCGATTTTGCATTTACACATATATATATGTAATTCCTTTTCGCAGAATCCTTAAATATAAAGATCTCGTCATAAAAATATAGTACTGTGAATACACAATATTAATACACAGTATAAGAGCATCCATAACAAATATACATACTATAACAGATTCCTTCATAATTTTTTTCGTATCTTCAAGTATTACATAGATTTGTCGATCAGACTGATAAGCGAGCTTAATAATGCATAAATTTAAAAAGTCACACGATACGTTTAAAAAAAGACTTTTTTAAATATTTGCGTGAACATTTCCGGAAAGAAGTTATAAATCCGGATCACAGTGTGTGTTTTCCGATTGTAAAATCATCATGCAAGAATCTTATATAACTAGGCCTAGTATTCATAGTCCGTTTTTATATTTAAGACTATTATTAGATACAATCTTCAGATATTAAAAACCAATCACAGAGGCATGTTAGCATTTTAAGACATTATTTAAGACAGTCTTGAAATAAGAAAGGATTATGAATACCTGATCTAGGATGTGGATTTATTTATCTTCTAGGAAAACATTTTTTTTTCGACAGCCAAGTAGATGAGAACAAGTTAACTACAATAACATTTTATAAAGTCGGTTATTTTAGTTTCGACCTCAAATAAAGTTTTGAGACATATCAACTTTAAAAATTAAAAGAGGTGGACTAACTCATGATTCTAATATAATCAAGGCGAAAAATGATCTTTTAACCGGAGAACACTATATGTTTTTGATATGAACAAGATTCATGAATCTTGATAAGCTTGATAGCAAATTATTTCACTATCTGCTATTTCCCCGTTAAATACTTGTTGTTAAAATTTCTCTGATATTTTATCGTCCAAACTATTTCACACTTTACGGCTTTCCGTCCGACATTTTATTATCCAAGATAATAAATATTTTGCCCTTCATCATATTCATCTAACACAGAGTTTTTTATTAAATTTTCTAATTTTGTTTAATCTTTTATCGCATTTTGTTTCATCTTTTATCTTTATAAGTTTTTCAATGAATTTCTTTATACGATAGATTGATTATATTCCTAGTAAACATTGTTTAGGCGAAACTTCCGAAAACGAATCATGCTCCGATGTAGATTAAACAAGTTCCTTTTAGATAGGGAAAAAAAAGTATATGTGACAAAAATTTTTGACGATTCAAAAATTAAAACATTTGTTTCACAGAAGTGAATATTATCTTTACTAAAAAAAATGGATAATCTTGATCTTAATATGTTATTGAAATCATCGTTTTGAATTTACATTAAATTAGTCTCTTTTGTAACTTTTCAACAAAGCATGAACACTTAAGGAGGTCAATAACTTTGACTTGTCTTAATTTTCGAGTCACCAAAAGTCGTACTCTTCTTTTTTTTATGTAAAAGGGACCTATTTATTTAAAATTAAATTTAAATGGGAGCATGATTGTTTTCGAAGGAATAACCCATTGTTATATTAATGTTATATAAAAACAAAACTCGAAGTGTTATAAATAATACTTATAAATATTGGCGGCAAATTCCTGGTTAATTGTATTTGTAAATGTAATATAAGATAATATGTAATATTAACATTTCTTATGTCGTTGTTACATTATAGTTACTTTCCATACAAAATTGGTTCATATAAAATATTAGACATAAATAAATTGTCAATTAAATAAATAAATTAAATTATATATATTTAATTTATATAGAAATTTCAATTTTTTGCTTCAAATAAGCAGTATATGGATTATTTCCCATTTATCCGCTCAATTTTAAATAATTTGTTTAATATTTTGAATTTCTTGTTAAGATTGTATTAGAAATTAAATTGATAAAAATGTAATATATTTTGAATCTTATATTAGTACCCATCCTTTGTTGGCCTTATATTCATTTATATATATATATATATATATATATATATATATATATAAACTTTCTATGATGTAATATATACAAGTAGATAACTTGCGTTATAATATTTGTTACTTTGTTACATTATATTATTATAAAAAAAATGACTTTTTGTTTGATTGCGTAATTAATAATAAAAATATTCCATGTGTACCCCTCAATAATCAATAACGTTCGACAAATAAATTCAATAACGAATTGCGTCGAAATTCTTTTTATCATATTACATTATAAGAAGCTTTTAAAGTAGTTAGAATACACGAAACATATATTAATATAGATATTATTGAGATGCCCATCAGGAATAATGGATTATATATAATTTTTTAAGTTAATGAAAAAAATGAAGGCAACAATAGGAAAGGCAACAAAAAATAATATATGATATATTAAGAAAATTGAAATTAATTTTGCTGATAGTTCATTCTATAAATGTTTATGGATAAAATATATACAGAATATGTTATGAATTTTACACACACATACACACACACAGACACACACACACACACACACACACATATATATCATTTATAATAAAATATATATACATGTGAGAAATATAATACATTATATACATTATATACATAATATTCTTACTATTTTTCTTTTATTTTCATTATTCATCAAAGCATGTATCTCCAATGGCAATTAAGAAAGTTTTGCAAACAAAGTAGATATTAATTTTTGTCATAGTTATATTTATAATAATATTGTTTTTTTAGGTATCTTTTTTATATTCCTTTATTGATATCTCAATGTCTTTTTGGAATCCAATGGCATTTTTTCTTCTTTAGGTTTTTTTTAATATTATACTTCAGTTTTTCAAATTCTGCATGCAAAATCGCCGATATCGTTAATTTTAAAATACGGAAATATATTTCTTTCCAATATATCAATTGTCTCACTATTAGAGATGTAAATTAAAAAAAAAAGCAAATTTTTTTCACAACATACGATTTTTTTGTATAAACTTTATTTTCCTTTAATTTTTTTTAAATATTTTACATCTTTATATTTTAATTATTGTAAGTTAATTATTCATTATTTTTTAGATAATTCTTTAGATAATGAATTTGAAACAAATTACCATTACTTTAAATATAAATCGCATTCCAATTAGCTATAATAGTAATGTATTTGCTATTTTTGATTAAGTAAATTTTCCTAAAACAACTCAAAATTTAAACTTAAATGAATTGTTTGTAGACAGTATTATAGAAATATTATAAAAATATAAAAATAACAGTTTTTGAAAGTGAACTTCAATTATTTTAATATAATAAAAAAAATAATATGATAAAAAAAATTAAAATTCTTATTTTTAATTTTTTTTTTAAATTAATTTTAATGGATTAATGAGATTTATGCGATAAAATGATGTCAAACATAATATAATTTGAATATTCAATTAAATGCATAATATTCAATTAAATGTATAATAAATATATAATAAATAAATGTATAATAAATATAAATGTATAAAATGTATAATAAATGTATAATAAACATTTTTGTTATGCATCTAATTCAAAATTATCCGAATCGACCCTTGTGTTTGATGTAATTTCTGCAAAAATCTCATTTTTCTCATTTAAATTACTTTCAAATAAAGATAAATTAAAAATATAGAAATTTTAATTTTTTTTTATTATATTAACAAAATATATGAAGAAAAATATTTTAAAAAATAATGAAAAAAATCAAATTTATTTTCAATTAAAAACATTTCTTTTTCAATGTTTGTATTAAAAGAAAAATAATTTTTTTACATCCCTGGTCATTATCTAATATTTTAAAGTTAATGATATCAGCAACTCTACTTGAAGAATTTGAAAAATTGGGGTACAATATTAAAAGAAAAAAAAGAAGAAAAGGATGACATTATGTTCCGCAAAACATAAACATCGACAATATTAAGAAATTTTATCTCGTTTTAGAATTTCAATATTTTAAAGTTAACAATATATAGGATGGCTGGTATAATCATTTCACCTATACAGGTAGAACCGATTAAATCGAATAGGATTATGTAGCATTATATCTTTCAAACAATTTTATCTTTTTACAAGAATTTTATCTTTTTACTACATACAGGAAAACTGTCCTGTAATTGTGAAAATAAAAGTGCATGCATAGCATTAAATCTTGTGAAATTTAAAATCCATTTTTATTAATGAAAGTCTCATTTCCTATTTAAGCTTTGGAAATATGAAAATAAATGGCGGAATTTTTTACATTGTTTTATTTTAAACATTATTCGCGTTGTTCAATGTAAATTTTATATATACATATTACTTTTGTACAAAATTGTAATTTAGGACATTATAAGAATTGTAAATGTTATTATTATATATAAGAATTATAAATGTTGAAACTTGACAAGTATCGTAAAAAAGTAATAATTTACCTCGCGACGTCTTTCGCTGAAGAACGATTGACTCAAAATTTCACAAGTGTTTATGTCCGTTTTTTTTTTCGATTTCAGATATTTACAATTACTCCGTAACCCGCGAGCACTATAGGAATTTTATCACTTTAATTTGCTTCACCTAAATGCTCAAGTTTAGATGAGGTCAGATTATATTGTTACGTTATTCATCCAGGAGAATTATCGAAATATTTCGATTTCTTTCTTTTTTTTTCAAGCTGTTCTTAAATGACGTATAATTTTTTGCCAATATGCACGATGAACGATACGAAATAGCTTTTCGAATGATGTGAAAATATATGAGAAGACGTAAAATAATAGGATATACTAAAGAAATATATATACAGATAATACATTTTGATTACGCCCTTAATTATACTATTTTGATTCGACAATGTCTAAAATGTCATGTAATACCTAGAGCATCTATAAGATAATGATCGTTTCTCGACCGAGTATAGCTGCCAGAAATTTTCTAAGTTTTTTTACGTTGTGCTTTTGTAATAGATATGTACAGGTGTGTGATATACGCGAATAGGCGAGCTACTTAGAAAATTTCTGATTGCTCATCAAGTGAAATATGTGCCTTTCGAAAGTAATAAGAATTATATAAAACACACACACACACACACACACACACACACACACACACACACACACACACATGATATATTATGACAAATAAAAAAGTTCTCTATCATTTTGCAATCTTCATAATATTATAATTAATGAGAAATTAATTTAAAAAGTTGGCCAATCTACATGAATACATAGAAGTGAAGAGACACATCCAATTGTAACGTGATACTAAGTGCTGGCAGAAATTTTACAGATGACAACTACATAAGAATTAATGCTGGACCCTTATGTCTTAGCACATAACAAAGGTTGTCTCTTCTCGTCCTGATATTTGCTATGGCCAATTTTTTTAAATTATTTTCTCATTAATTATTGTAAAGATCTCAAAATGATGCAGATTTCTTGCTCGATTTAAATCGCTCTATCTATTTATGAATCCCATGTTCTATATATAATCTCTATTTAAAATATCATAAATCATATTTCTGTGAACATAGAGATATCACATTATCATTTTACCTGTATGTAATTACGTATATTTATCCATATATCTTATAGATATAGATTGGCAATTGCTATAATTTTTTGGTAGAAAATGAAATACTGTCTCTTCTAGACACAATTTCGCTTATATTATCAATTCATAATAAAAGATCTATGTATTCATCACAAAAATGTAAGAAACGAGAAAAGTAAATGAAAATATACAATAGATTCTTTGAATTAATAAATTACGTTGCAAAATAGAAATATCTTTTTAGGATGATTTTGTATTTTTACTTTTGTCATTTAACTTATTATTACTTATATTTTTGATAGCATTTATAAATTTCAAAGTAATACTACTTTATTTGTTTTTTTTCATCATTAATTTTAAGGTTTCTAAAATAGACATTTCCACAGTAAAAATAGGACATTTCTTTACTTCTTTCTTTTATCTATTTTCTTATTTTTCTCATTATTATGGTATATAATGAAATTTACCAAAATATTTATATTTTTTCAATTTTCAGATTATAATTAGAACCATATGAGTGTTAGCAAGATTATAATGTAGTATTCTCTATTTGGTATTTTTAAAATTATTTTTGTATATATCATTCGTTTATCTAATTTCTTCTTTCTTTTTTTTATACTTATTCCCATATCTAAATCAATTTTTGCAAAATTAATATAATCTATATTATGTTCAAAAATTTTTTTCTTTATCTACAATATTTCTGGTAAATATCTCTTCATCTTTCTTCATTATCTCTTATACTTTTATTATTATATGTTTCTTTTCACTTGTCTATATATCTATTTATCTTCCACACACACACATTTTCTACAAAATTTATTTATTAACTTCTCTCGCATTAAAAACCTTTCATTTTATACATCATCACTATCATCTAGCTCAGAAAATTTCGCGTTAGCAGATATTCTGTTTTATCTCTAAGTAGTATTGACTTCAATTCAGTATGTATATTCACTGACGTACTTCCCTAGATAAACAAGCGTGTCATTTTAATGTTAAATTCTAATCCAGTTCCTTTAAATTGAATTCTTTAAATTCTCTTTCTATCTTTCTTTTCTAGGATTATAATAAAGTTTTCAAAATGCACAACACATTTCAATAAACTTTTATGTAGCATTAAGGCAGTATTTGTTTCCATTTCTTATAGTGTTCTATTTACTGTAAAATACTACGCTTTATTTGCCTTATTTCTAACATATATTGCACTTGTCTTTGAAAATTTAATTAAATACCTAATTCAATTCCTAATAATTTAATTTATTCTTTCATATTTCATCTCTATTTGATTAATTTTAATTTTTATGTTATCATCTATTTTTAGAATTAATATCTTCTATCAGATTTTTTTCCAATTTAAAACTATTCTTTCTAAGATTATTATTTATATAAGATATTTTAAAATTAAACGATCAATTTCACCAGTTTTATAAGAAAAAATGTTATATAAACAATAAGTCCAAAAATGGCTTTGCTAAAATATTATAATGAAGATATTCAAAATAAATAGCGGATTCACTGTTAATGCTTTACGTTGTAAGAGTTGATGAATATTTATTTAAAAAGGATTAATTATTTGGCCCGTATGATCCAGATTTTACATAATGTATCATACGTAATGTCGATTCGCGGCAAAAATTAATAGACAAGATCACTGAAAAATTAAATTAACTTCTTTTTTTCAATATAACGTGATAATATGAAACATATTTTTGAATCTATATGTTTGTACATTTTTTTTTCTTATTTCTGCTTATAGAATATACTGGCAAAGTTTAATCGTTTATCTTTGAACCTGTATATCCATTGCTATTGTTTATCCATTATATTATATTATCATTTACATTCATAATATTCATGTCTCAGGTCATATTTTTCTCGTTTAATAAATATTTATAAAAAAATACCAAATATCGACAATCTTCATGATATGGGATATTTTTGAATGCACATCAGAATAAAAACAGAAAGTCTGTTTTTCTGAATCAATCTCAAGAGAGATGTTACACGATAAAGTTCTTTATAATTTCTAAAAAAGACTTAGTTTCTGCTTAATTAAATGATAAAAATCCGATGTATATATGTAAATAAAACTGCCAAATATCCTCTGTTAGAAGATATTTTACTTTTCCTGCTTTCTATGCGTTTTAAAATGACAGCTAATTTAGTTTCAATAACTTCCCATTAAACTATATATTGAGATATCGTTTACAAATTAGATATGTTCAATTAATTCTGCTACATTTTTTCAGAAATTTGTTATTGTAAATTGCACATATAATCAGATTTAACACCATTTCTTTTAGTTTTAACATTATTACTATAAATCTCTCTAAACATGTCCATTCTTCATTTTCTTCTCGTCCTTAATAAACTTCACATTCTTCTATAAGAACATCCAAAATTTTCTTATTATTTTGTTATTTTAGTTGGGAAGCACAATTTTCCTGCATTAATTTTTCAATGAATTCGTAATTGTGAAACGAATTAAAATTAAAGTAATAGCAACTTCATAGAACATCCAAAAATAACTATTTATTATTTTTCATTTGTCCGTTGAATACTATGGACTTTTTTATTTAATGATATTAATCGACTATTAGTGTCATTTTTTTCTACTTATTATCGACATTATATCAATCTCTCATAGACTTCTACATATGTTATAGCCAAATTTATACTGGCCGACCGTTTGATACTCATATCAAATAGTACATCTGAATCAGCCAATAACTAAGTTAATTTACTAATTATTTACTATTTGATACGCGTATAAAACGATTGGTGTAAATTAGGCTTATAAGACACTAACAACGATGCAAGGGCATATCTAAATTGGGCAGAATATATAGATTGGATTAATATCATAGACTTCTACTGAGATGGATAAAAAAGTAAAATGGATAAAAGTTCCCTGTCTTATTTCTCTTTTTTTATTATATTTATAATTTATGCATAAATTGGATTTATTATGTTAAAAAATAGATATTAGAACGACCGACTTCAAAATAGTCTTCAAAAAGATTGATGCACTTGTCTCTTGGCAGGAATTTAAAGATTTCCTTTCTTTCTAGAAAACCCAAGCCTTTTTCTTATAAATTTTCATCACGATAATGCTAGATCTCATTCTACATATCGAATTCAGAAACTTTTGTAATGATTATTTGATTATGAAGCATTTTGCCTACAATCTAGATCTGGTTCTTTCTGATTTCCTGATAAGAATAATTTAAATATTAAATATAGTTTAAATAAATTATATCAAGAGCCGGATTTTTAGAGAGAATCTGTTTAAACCTGTTTTAAACCTTTTTTTAAACCGTTTTTCAAGATGAAATAAATGCATCAATCTTTTTAAAGATGATACTTGAAAAATAGTCATTAGCTTATATTAAATACTATTTACACTTTAAATCCAATTTGTGGATAAGCGATAAATAAAAATCATAATAAGATAGGAAATTTTACTTTTTGATTCAATCTAATATATCTTATATTAAACCACTAACATCTAGCTACATCTCATAGGGTGAAACATTGATATTAGCAGTATTAGCGGTTTAATAAAATATATAGAAGTCCGTAATATCGATAACATAAAACTCCAATAAATTCTATTTTCGCAGTAAGTTATGCATTTCGGTTATCGATTTAACGTCATATAAATGAAAACCCTGTTAAAAAGAGCTTTGGCACTATAAGTAGAAGAAGATAACAACTGTCGGATATTGTTGGATGCATTCAGCAAGTGTAACTGTTTTGTATTCATTTATGATTTTCTGTTGAACGATACTAAGTACTCCATTAAATTGCAATATGTTTATTTAGCGATTCCCATAGTTCCGTTACATTAAAAGTACACTGCATTTAAGTGCATTAATGTTAAATAACATTATTGTCGCTAATTCGATTATATACTTTTACTAAAATAAAATCTCCTTAAATTTGGCCTCATTATATATATATATAATTTTGGCTCTACATATATACATATACTTTCACAAATATAAATATTGCATATATCTTCTTTATAGATTTTTACATACACAACACGCTTGTGACTCAACTTGTTAAACTCAGTTTGTTAAACCCATGATATATAAGAGAAATATAAATAGTAAAAACTTATTTAAATAAATTTGCATATATATCGATAACGTATATAAAATAAAATATATAATAAAGAAATCAACTAATCTAATACGTAGAAGAGAGCAATATGGCATCTTATACATTAAATACTTATTAGTTAATTTCTTTATGTATGTCCATGCAAATTTATGTGAATAATCTTCCTAAAGAAAACATAAAAGTTATCAACATAATTTGACGTCAAATTGACCAAAATATAACGTAAATTTAGTCAATATAACATCAAATTGATATTACTTTAACTTCTATGTTCTTCTTGGGCCTAAACAGATTCAAGCCGATCACAGTTAAGTATTCAAGTATTCTCATGAATCGATTGTAAGATGTAAGCAATAAGCAAATAAAAAATGTTGTATTGCTTATGTTTTTTATATGCCATGGGCTTTAAGTGCAGAAAAATCTAAATAGTAAAAATCATTTTAATGTTAAAATGATTATTTTTACTATCTGGGAAGCGACATTTTAGTCAATCAATGGCGTGTTAGCTAATTAACTTTTACGAGAAAAAATATCTTTTCATATTAAGCTTCTATCTGAGACTATGTATTGAAAATTGAAGATTGAAAATTAAAGATTAATCAAAATAAAAGGACCTAAAATTTTTTTATTTTGATTAGTTAAATTTCAATTTTAATCTTCAATATTTAGTCTAAATATGAATTTGACGACGCTCATTTTTCATGTCAAAAGATGTTATAAACCAAAAATAATAAATTGGTATGTTTATTTTTAATTACGTGAGTTTTTTGATGCAGAAAATGAGCGTTGAACGTCACTGTACCTTTAATCATACATCGATTGGCTATCGTATCACTTCTTGTCACGCGTGTTCTGTATGCAAAAAACTTATATGTTGTAATCGAGTTCCTATATAGAATTCCATCCAAAATTTCATTTTCACTGATAGATGGAAGAAGACATGTTCTAAGGCACATCTTTTATTTGGAAAAAAAATTTTATGTTAATCAATATCAAAATTGAATTTTACATACATTATTATCTGTTTCTAGCCAAATGGACAAGAAACTTCTTTACAATTTCCATTCAAATTAAAAAAAAAAGATAAAAAAAAGAAAAATATTTCCCTAGCGGATTGAACAGTTCGCACTATAAAGAGATATCAGTTAACTTTTGTATTCCAAGAATTTTCCATATTCCATAAAGTGAAAATTAATAAGACTATTGTACTCATAAAGATAAGATTCTGCTATTATCATTATTAATATATCACAAAACAACAAATTCTTCCAATTGTTGCAATACATTATGTAACATATTTCGTTTCTTTACTAGATTGCGATCTTCCTTATGACGTAATATTATAATTATAGTACTTAAGCATTTCGTTCTACTGAATGCAGCCATTGTCTCTTTTAGTACAATCAGGAAAATAAATCGTTAAAAAATAAATATAGATGTTACAAGTTTACCATAGACTTATGTAAATAAATTGAGCGCTTTCATTTGAAGATAACATTGATAAGAAAAAGCAATAAAAATACTTTAACTATAGATACTTTACTTATCTGATTACTTCTGTGCTGATGAGAAGAAAGAAGGAAAAAATTTAATATTTATATTTAATATTTTTTTACACTCTTATCGTCCCTTTCCAGAATATTGTGTAATAAAGAAAACATCTTGTATATTTCTGTCCATCAAAGCATCTTGTCGGATAACTTTCTTCCTTTAGTTATCACATAAAAATGTTGATCTATTATATAAGTTTATATAAGTCTACGATATTATCACTTATAACATTTGCTAAATTTTTAATGAGGCTTGTATAAAGTTTTAATTTTGCATGTGCTTAAAAAATAATAACTCGAGAGATTCTATCTTTCTTTCAGATCACTTCTTCTCACTAAATTCAACACAATTTAAAAGGAACTCTTTCTTATAACTTATATAGAGAAAAAGATCTGAAAAAATCTCAGAAAATATTTCTTCTTTTAAGCACATGTATATTGAAAGTTTTGTACGTAAGTTTCATTAAAAATTTTTGATCAGGATTTACTATATTTAAGCAATTCAACCTTATTTGTTTTTGTAGAACATAAAATAAACTTTTTTACTAATCTATACTGAGAGAGACAAAGAGATATTCCATGTCGCTATCTCCTTCGGATATTATTTGATGTATCATGACACTTCTTCTAATTTGGAAAATGTTAAATTCAATGAATTTATCATATAATAGATTTGAGACTTGCTAATTGACTGTTAGCCAATTACGCAACATGTATTAATGTCAGTACTTCTGTACTCTAATTAAATTATTTTTTGATTAGTCCAAATATTCGTGCATCATAATTAATTATTCCGTAATTATTACGTAATTAATAATAAATACATAATTAATAATAAATAATTTACTACTACATTCTTATTAGTTAATGTAATATTGCATGAATTATTTTATCTTTTAACCCCATGTTTAATTTTTTTAGACATATAAATGTCAAATGTAAATATAAACGTAATATGTTTAATTTTTTAGACTTATAAATGGCAAATTATCAGATTGAACTTTATGTCATGATGCACGAATATTTAGACACTGCATCCAAAAATATAATCTCTCGCTCGTTCTCGCTCACTCTCTTTTAGATGTGAAAATACTAAAGCATTAATGAAAAATGTATGTACATATATACAGAATATAATATATGTATTTATATATGTACAGAGAGAAAGCATTAATAAATGTTTCCCATTTTCGACATTTTCAAGTCAGACGAATAGTGCGTAGATACTTATGTATCATAATTATTACCTCTAAGAAGAATCGAATGTTATATCGCTAATTTGAAAATGATACAAATTATATTACATTTCATTAATCTTACATTTAATCCTGATGGGCCACGCATCAAATTATTTATTACCAATTTACTGATTCTTCTGAGATAGTTTCCAACATGATATGTGAACAAGTATGTGTTTAACTTAAAAATGTCGAAATTAAAAATAAAGAAATTATTGATGTTCCTTGCATATACAAGGAAATATCAGAAAGTAAGGGTCCTTATTTAATTACAGACAATTAATTTAATTAAGACACAATTCTACTCTGACAACAGATATAGTCATGTTTTATAACAAATATCGATTGGAATATATTATAAAGAGAAATGATAGAAAATACTTTACTTTCTAATTTTTCCTCATAATATATTCTAATCGACATTTGTTATAAAAGCATGATTATATCTGTTGTCAAAATAATATTGTGTTTTAAATATCAAATAGAAAATCATCATATATATGGCGAAATATAATAAAATATGTCTAAAAGAAAAAATAGAACGAAAAATTATCTTGAATCATAAAATGTCGAACGGAAAAAAAATGACGGTAGAGAAATATTAAACGAAGAAAATAATAGGCAGCAGAGTGCTCATAAATCATAAGCTTAGCCTAATGTCATACGTAAACAGGACCTTGATTATCGTTGTCGTCCAAACTGATTCGACTAGGATACGCAGGACCACCACCATCATCGAAAAAACGTCTGAATGTGAACTCGAAGAAACCGTGAAATGGCTTCCCATTGTCCAATAACTCATCTGATTTGTTTGAATCCGATGACTCTGAGTTGCGCAACTTTTCGGGGTCAACGGGATCAAAATTACTCGTATCAGTTGGATATTCTATACGAGGTATATGTGGTGCCATTTGGCGTCGTAATCCCTTCTCGAAGTCAATATTTGCGAAGAACGGATGATTTTTAACTTCATTCGCGTTTTTACCTAACCGACGATCCGCACCAACACAGAGTTTTAGTATTAAATCCATACTTTCTGGCGATAGATTGGCCTGTTTCGGTATATGAAGCGTCGTTTCCCAATTAATGACCTGCAGAAATAAAACAAAAAAGCATTTATTATTAAAAAAATATTGAAAAAACGTTGAAAAACAATCTATCTCGAAAGACTTATGATTTTTTTTATCTTTCTTATATTTATTGAAAATAAGAGTGCTAAATACGTGTTATCTTATAAAGAAGATAGATTTTGATTGATTAGGAAAAATTCTCATTTTCCAGGAGAAAATTTCACAGTTCTTACAATATCAATTTAATTCTTTGAGGAATACATTCGACAGTAGAAAAAGCTTTTTATTAACATTTGTATTTATATATTTTTGCTGATTATGAATTTTAAGTCAAAAAAGAAGAGAGGAAAAAAGAGAGGGAGGAAGGAAAAGAAGAGGAAGGAAGAAAGTAAAAGAGAAAACCAAAAGGGGAAGAAAAGTGAAAGAAAGAAAAGGGGAGGCAGAGAAAGAGAGAGAATTATTCTGCATACCTTATATTGAGTTTCAGCGGGCGTATTGGCAAGAAATGGTGGAGAACCGACCAACATTTCATACAAAATTACTCCTACACTCCACCAATCGCATAACTGGGTATATCCTGTACGTTGTAGAACCTCCGGTGCGATATAATTCGGTGTTCCAACCAGAGAATGCGCCAAACACCTTTGATGTTCTCTATGTCGTCTACGTTCTAATGGCTTCAATTGTATGCACTGGCATTCGTTATTCCAATCGTCAGCTGGATCCATCGAATCTTGCTTACCATGACCTAAAATCATATAAAAAGATACATCAGCATACTATTTTATATATTTACGATATCGAAACAGTTATTATTATCGTTATTTTTATCATAGCCATCAAATAATTAATCATATAATAAAAATCATCAAATTTTATATTATTTTTAATTACTAAAATCTTATCATATTTTATAGATACATATTATATTTTGAGAATCCTTAAAAGAGAGAGAGTTTAATCAGTTAAAGACATACACAAATTATCTTACGCAACTAAGCAAAGCTGTATCTTCAAAATATATGATTAGAAATACAAAGAAATGTTGTAAAGCAAAATTAAATCATTTAAAACACTATATTTCTACGTTGTTTTTATGTAGTTTTGTACATAAATATAGTTGTGAGTAGGGCTGATGATTTACCTTGAAGACTTCGATATTCAAACTTTGAAGCTTCGAAAATTCTTCAGCTATATAATTGCTTCGGTATTAAAATCTTGGAAGATCGAAATTTCGAAGTATTGAAAGTTATATTATCGCGATAAATACACATTTATATAATTATGTGATAAAATCTGAATAAAATGTTGCAATTATGTTGCTAAATTGAAAAATATGTTTAAAAATTTTGATTTTGAATAATTTTAAATAATTTTTTGTATATATATATTAATTAATTCACCTCCAGATATACAATATTTTTAACATTTCTTACATGAATTTATAAGAATTTATTTTTCAAAGTTTCGAAGGTTCGAAATTGTCAAAAGTAATAGTCCTAGTTGGAAGTTTAATTGCACTACTTTTTTGCAATATTTTTTTTTTGGAATTCCATATTTTTAGTTATATTGATCCAGTTAGCAGTTTTTCTTCCTTTATAAAATTATTACAAAGTTATACTTAAAAATTGTTAACATTTATTTTAAATTTGTAAAGCAAGATTGTATAATGTTACAAATATTCAACTTTTTTGTGCAATTCTATATTTAATTTTATATTCTATATTTAAATTCTATTTTTATTTTAATGAAATTCTATTCTTTTGGGTATAAGTTCAACATATATTAGATTGTGTATAATCTAAAATCTAAATCTAATAAAATATCTAATAGTAGGATAAGCAATAGCTTTTGAAGATACAAAATATATATACAAGATATAAATATAAATATATATATTTTAATTTTAATTAATTTAATCTTGCCTTACATTATTTCTTTGTATCTTTAATGACGTTTTAAAGATAAAATCCCATCTAGTTGCAGAGAATACTTTGTATTTTAAAGTATAATACCTTTTTATAACTTTTCTGGATGTAAATTTATCTTTTTTATTTTTTTTGACAAGATTCTCAGAAAATTTGAAATTGTATTTCGCCAAAAATTAGTTAAACTGAAATGTCTATCTTATATCTCCATATTAATACTTTCCAATTATCATTTATCCTTGCAAAATTCTTTTAACAGAAGAAAAAGTATTTTGATGGCTTACAAAATTTATGTCAATTTTTCATTCTGACTGATATAAATATATTTTTCGAACAAAAAAATACGATGCATACATTACCTAATAAAAAGATATATCTGAATAAATATAAATGAATATAAACACGTTGCTTTTAATTTTGTTATGCAAATTATTGCAATTTTTTGTAAGCAATCCAATATTTGAATATCTACGCAAGAAAGAAATGACTGAAGTATGTTTACCGTTTTGTTGATAATATTTAGAATTGTGAGTCCAACGGAATCCCGTGCAGAGGCCGAAATCGGTCAGTTTGATATGTCCGTCACGATCAATTAAGATGTTGTCCGGCTTAATGTCTCTGTGAATAAATCCCATTTTGTGAACGCTTTCAACCGCACATGTGAGCTCGGCGATGTAGAATCTTGCCAATGGTTCCTTGAAGATGCCGAGTTTAATCAATAGCGACATCAAGTCTCCACCGGGTATGTAATCCATCACAAAGTACAGATTATCTTTATCCTGAAACGAGTAATAGAGTTTGACGACCCATTCATTGTCAGCTTCTGCCAATATATCACGCTCGGCTTTCACGTGAGCAACTTGATTGCGATTCAACACGTCGGCTTTACGCAAGGTTTTCATTGCGTAGAACTGATTGGTATCGAGCTTCCTAACGAGCGTGACTTCACCGAATGCACCGACACCGATTGGTTTGATCTTGGTGAACATTGACTTGTCCATCTTCGCCCGTTTTAATCTGATGTAATTAGACTCTTTCTGCGACAACATCTTCCTCATCATGCACTGTGCTTCCGCACTCAGGCCGATTTTCGCCATCTCCGTCTCTAACTGCATACGTCGATAGAGACGTTGTTTATGCGATTTGAGAATATTTTCTATATGCTGTTCCATGAAAAACTTGAAAGCCTGAGGAGAATAATTTCTTACTTTGCAATCCCTGCGTTCTTCTTCCTTCTCTATGCTCATGGTTTTGCGCTCGGGTATAGGAGATTGATGCTTGATTTTACCGCTATGATCGCCTTTGGTGTTGCCACTACCTTTGATACCAACGGTGGCGGTACCTTCAGGCAAGGATGAATGATTATTGTTATTTCTTACAGACATTGAGGTCGAGGCAATTGGCGGTAGAGATGGTGCATCCATCGTGTGTTGACAGTTGTCAACTGGCGAGTATTTCCTTTGAAGTGGCGGATGATGAGCAATTGGGGATGATCGCGGCCCACTGTTGCTCTCTATCGTAGAAGACATAATCGATGTATCTTCAGTGGGAGTGCTGTAAGGTGGCGGCGGCAATGGGTGATGTATACCGCGTTGTGCCGCTATCGCTAATGCCTGCATCGTCGTTGCATAACTTGGAGGTTCTGTTGTCGGTATATTAGTGGACGGTGTGGCCACATTGTTCATGGGTGGATATGCAGGCAGTGGTTGCTGTTGTTTCTGTTGAATGGACGATGCGTAAGAAGGAGGCGGTGGTGGTGTGTTGTTGGTAGTAGAAATCGGCTGCGGCGCTGTGGGCGCAATAGCAGTCTGCAACACAGGTTTCTGCACTTGCGTACTTTTCACTGATTGCATGATGATCGGCGGTTGTGTTTTAGCTTGCCGCGCGCCCCACGCTTGCAACGGCGTCGGTCGTGCCATTGACGTCTGCGTGCTACTAGGCGATATCGTGGACACGGTGATAGGACTGGGTGTACCAGCCGACGTCGGACCTGAATAGATGCCTGACGACGGACTCTTACGGTAATCTTGCTGCGACTGTGTGGGACTTTGCCGATTCTGCATAGAGACACTGTAAGAGGGCGGTTGCACTGCTTGACCAGCGGATGAGGATGGAACTATGGGATAAGGTGGCGGAGGTTCAATCTGAATACTCGTATTGCTATTGCTCGTCTGATAAATGCTGAGGGCCTGCATCTGCTGCGTTAGTTGCTGTTGTACTTGAGGACCATTTTGCACAATCATTGGCTGACGACTGCCAGAATTATTAACGCTCGCCACCGGACTAGTACCGCGCTGCGGCGGATTTACTGAGGTTGATGTAACACCAACCGTGTTGGACGTCGTCACTGTCGGTCTTGTCGGCACGACTGGCGCTGGTGACATTCGCTTGAGCATTTGTTGCATGTTGGTAGGCACATTAGGTTGATTATATGGCGCGTGAGGCGGCGGTGGTGGTGGTGGCGTGGAACTGCATCGAGGCGGCGGAGGAGGCGGTGGTTCCCGTTCCACAAAGTTATTAGGCGAGTATTGGCGGCTTAACTGTGGATGCGTGCTAAGTTCTGTGAGGCGTGGACTATCGGATCGCGAGCTACCCGCTCCGCTGTCCAATGCGGGACTGCCGCGTTGCAAGCTCAATTCTCTCTCGAGACTCGGTTTCCTAATGAGTTTGGTATTGAGTTTACCGAGTCCATTCAGAGATTCCCCCTGAGTTTGTTTCAAGTATTCTATTGCTGCATCTAATCGCCATCCTGCGAATTTCATGGCGCGTAAACCTATTTCCTGTAAAATTATTTTATTGAATAAGTCCTATATATATTGTATATCGTTAGATTTATTGAGATTATAATTAATAATACACTGAAACCTCTCAAGAGTAAACTGCGAAAGAATATATTGCAACCCTTCTATGCGTTAAGTAATTCCCAAGGCTCATAACATGAATAAAGGTTCAACGCAGCAGTGTATAAAACTGTGGGTGCAATATTTTCTCCCGGCGACATAGAAAGAATATATTCCTGTATTCTCCTGTCTCACCTCCGAATATCCCATGGCTAATAATTGTGCCAATGCCTGTCGCTGATCCGGTTTATCGACAGTGGAACCAGAAGCACCGGATAGTCCACTAAGACCCGAGGCGGAGCTAATACCACTGGTCGTAGATACAGTAGAGATAGTGCTAGCAGCACTGGAACCCACCTCTCCAACCCCGCCAATATTCGCAAATGGTAGTAGCGAATTGCGAATCTCAGCTAATGCCTTTTGGTGGTATCCAGAGCCGCGAGTGCTCGATTTGTTGACTGCAGGTGGATTCATAGTGGCCCATGCTAGGCCCTTTAGGACCTAGCTTTAATCTGGTTGTGGCATATATAAATGTATCTACAACATAAAATAATGTTCTTATTAGACTTGGTTAAAAATAATATGTAATAATTTGAGAATGAAATAAACCTTACCGAAGTAAAAGGAAAACAGAAATGTTGTGCATTACAACTTTTTTTTTGATAATCTTAATTTTGTTTTTTTTTTGTATATTATTATTTTATATATTTGTATGTTTTGTATATTATTATTTTGTATATTATTATATTTTGTATATTTTTTGTATATTACTACAAATGTATGGAATTTACATAAACAGAATGAATTGATATGTTGAGGAGACGTAACATACAAGAATTTAATTAAATTTATCTAAATTTTAAAAGAAAGAAATTTATATCGATGTGAAAATAAAAGATATATTTTTCTTTCCTTTAATATATAAACAATATAATGCACAATTGTAGATATAATAGACTACATAAGACAATTGAATTGAATTTTTTTCAAGTATTATTTTAATACCATTTTTTGAGAAATATCAATACCAACATACATGAATAATTAATAGCCAATAAATATATATTATAATTATTAAGCCCTTTCTTTCTTTTTACACATACGCATGTGTCATTATATAAATATTTTTTACAAACTTTACATTATGTTTGAGAGTAATAAAGACTTTGTTTTATACAATTCTATTGAAATATGAATTAAAATTAAGATTGTCTTTATATTATACCTAGATGTAGAAATTGACATACAAACATATACTTAATTTACATAACAAAATAATACTTACAGAATACCAGATCCACTGCTAATTTGTCCTGCTGCGGATACTTTTTAGTGTCATGATTGGCGACAGCTCTCTAGTCAGGACAGCTAGTCGAGTTCAAAACACGCTCAAAAGAGCTCGGGGGCGATTCCTGCCGCTCGAATGACGTATAACACAATAACAAGAAGATATATTAGTCAGAAAAACGTAGATGAAAAAACGCAAGGAACTTGTATTCTTCACACCGTCTTGAAAAACAACCTCGCTCGACGAGATTGGCAGAGACTCGGAAGGCACACTAGGCATATTTCGCATAGTCGCTTCTCGGCATCCTCGTACCACGCGATTGATAAGTGGCTAACCTATCTCCAGGCATATTGCTAAACCCGCTTCGGGAGAATGCTAAGGACGACGGTAAACAGGTGACAAGCTTAATGTCAACGCACCTGAGACGCTACAACGTGACAACAAACGTACGAGCCGTCGAGATCCCGCGGGACAGAGTTCTCCCGATGGGGTGACAGACGACAGCAGCCGTCCCGAGCATATTATTCCCCTGGCTCGCTTCCCAGCGTTCCTCGCCGTTGCTTCTGGCGAGCCGAGCGGGCGACAGGTGAGGCGAGGTGACAGGACGGCGCAAACGTCAGCGATGCGCGCGAGATTCACGCTAAATCACTCGGTGCACACCTCTCGCGAGAGAGCGGATCGTCGAGCTACAGAGCAGGCAGAGACAGATGAACGGATGCACGTACACATACACACACATACACACACAACACACACACGTGTACGTATCGTGTCCGCATGCGTACGTATCGCATCGGTCGCTCCGACTTCGGAGTTCCTCGCGCCGGGGCCGCCTCTTGGCGAGAATTCGCACGGTTCACACACGCGACAACAAAGGCGGATTACCGAGACTGTAAATTACTAGAATAGCCGTGGCAGCCATTTTGAAATGCCACATTCCTATACGCAGCCAGTATGGTATCGCGACACAGCCACACGGGCCCTTGACAGCCTCTCCTCTCGGAGCGATCTGTCATGTCCGAGGTGACTTATGAGACAGCTGACGCGCGGCGAAATTTCTCCCTTATCGTCGCATTTCCCCGATATTTTCATTTATCGCGAATCATAAGCCTGCGCGATTACCGCATTTCGCTCACACGCACACACACGCACACACACACGTGGGGAGCGGTGCCCATGTATGTGCGAGGACAGAAATGCTTTGGGAAACGTATCGATTGTGTCAAGGTAGACACGGGAAATGCATATATTTGCGTCGAGGTGCAATTTTTGTCCCCCTCCTTCCATCTCCTGATAAATTTTCATGAGAATAGATTTTTTTCAGGTTTTTTTTTTCGTTTAATAAACGCAGCGATCTGACGCTGAGCAGCCGCTCTCTCTCGTTTTCCTTACCGATTAGAGGCAAATCGTTCTCCACTTACACCATGAACATATATCGTAGAGTTTATATCGAAGACAGTCTCTCTCTAAAGAGAATCCGAAAACGGAACATTTTTTTGTTGATTGATCGAGAGATTTTCGGAACAAAAATGGCGAAACTAATCGAAAAGTTGTTACATTTGGCGCCATTATTTAAAATGTACGTTAGTAACATTAGTAAGTTTTCTTAGAAATGTTATATATTTAAGACTTTTTTGTATTTTTTCAAATCTTTGTAAAGTTGATATTTTTTGTAGTAAAAATATTAAAAGAAAGAAAAATTAAGGCTTTTACAGGCCAGAACAAAGCAATTTGTCAGCCGATTATTCTGATTGGTCAATTCCAACCGTAGTATGATTACAGCTTTACGAACTAGCCGTAAGTTGATTGGCTATCGCATCGTCTCTCACCACGCATAAGGCTGGATCCACATGCGTGAGATTTAAAGAGATCTCAATATTTAAAAAAATCAATTTATATAATTCATGAAAACTCAACGAAACGCAAAATTTGTATTTTGTTACGAAAAAATGCGTTTTATTAAATATTCGCTCTTGTAAACATCCCGCTGACTGCAGAATTAATACATCAATGTGTGTTTACAGCACACATAAAATAAACATAAATTTAGTACATATTCTATTTGTAAAGATATAAAGCTATTATATTTAACGTATTGAAATTTCATCTTTAATCAAGATTTTCTTTATAAACATAACATTATAATATAATATAGAATAATGTATTAATAATTTTGTTAAAATATTGAATCAATATATATTTTAGTTCAAAATATTTTATTCTCTTGTGTCGTATTTAAAAGAATAAACAATATTCTAACAGACTCAAAATGCATACATATTTTCTTTGTAAATAATTTTTCACATTTTTTTAAATTAACTTTTTTAAAATAATAATGATATTTTGTTTGAAACTCATTATGATACATATCATAAAGAAATATTTAGGTATGTTATGTTAAGAGATTATTTAGATATATAATCAACAAACTTTTTCCTCTCATGTTGTTATTATAAAATTTTCAGTACAATAAATTAATTATAATTACCACTTGTACTTCCAATATATGCGTTATTACATAAGAAAAATGAAAAATTCTTTCATCAACAAGAGTAATTTTGTGATGGTTACTGGTTTTAATTAATCAACGAGTTGATCATTCTGAAATATAAATTACAGCAAAACAAAAATTAATACTATTTAAATATAATTATAATAAAATACTAAAAACATGATTAGAGATATAATATGATAGAAGGAGAAAATAGGATGGAGAGAGAAAGAGGAGGAATAAAAGAGAATAACTCACCCGTACAAATAGTAGAAAAATGAAAGTAGATAAAATGCTAGCTTAACCCATCCTTCTCTTTGATAAACAGACAGATCATAAGCATTCATAATGCTCGTAGGATCATATAAGCCAGATTCTGTCATCAAAGGCCTGTTCATGTATCGCCATACATGATAAGCTATCAGTGGAATATTGATGAACAGTGAAAAATATTGTTCACTGATTAAAAAGAAAACGTTGATGACAATGTGCAATATATATTCCGGAAGAACTAACTGAAAAAAATATAATTATTAATATATACACATATATATAAATATTTATATCTTTACACACACACATATATATATATATATATATATATATATATATATATATAATATACATCTCTTACCGGATTTAAATTATTACACTGATCGATTGGATTTTTATATCCAGTCTTTAATTCATCGAATGTGATTACCTAAAAGATTAAACACATTATTCGCACAGTAATGTAATATATGCGGGAATATATTTATATAAGGTTATATGTGCAATTGATGCAAATAGAAACGACTCTTTTAATTTTTAAAAGCTGTAAAATTACGGAAACGTACATGAAATATGGCGAAAAATATTAAAAATGCGTCACCAATTAATGCTATGATATATGAAAAGGCAGCTAAATTGAATGTCATTCTGACAAATGCGGAGAACGTATCTAATATGTCTAGTCTCCATCGAAGATATGTTCCACTTGACGCTCGCGATCATCTTGTCCTTGTTGTTTGTTGCAAGTTGAATAAAGATAGATGATGTTCACAAATGTTACAAACAGCAAATAGAACGCAGTTTAAAATACAAATATAACAATTTTTGCTGTATTTTCCTGATTGATTAATTATTCAGATTAAAAAATTTGTATATATCTATATATTACATATTAAAAGATTGTAAATATTGTTCATTTTTTTTATACATACATATATTAAGTATATCTACCTATAAATAGTATTTTATAAATAAGCTTTTTCATAGATTAATTTTCTTGAAAAAATAAATTTTTAAAGTTTAAACCAATAATTGTTTTTTTATTTTTTCTATTTTAGAACCAGGGGGAGAGAATAAAACTGTTTGCAATTAAAACAATAACATACCTAATGTTTTAAATACTTTATTTGAAAGTAACAAAGAATATATATATTAAATTAGATACACATGCATTATATATAATATATGTGTATGTGTGTGAAAGACAACAAAATATATTATATAATTTTTCTTTACAATTTGTATATACAATGAAATATATATTATAATATTTACAAAATATCAATGTAACACAATTTGTTGTGCTATTTATATTTTAAAAATAATTTCAGACAGTTCTAGTGAGATCTGAATTGGCGTAATTATGACTCAACAAATGTTGAGATTCTAATCTACTCGTTACTCTTTCTTGATCCTCCCATTTTGAATGATAATTCATAAGTATTTCCCTTTTGGGTTTCAATATGTGCTTAATATTACCATAAGATATATCTATTTCTTTAAACGCGTTCAATAAGAATATAGCAATTATAACTATGAGAAAACCACAGCAGGAACCCAAAATATTCTCCACACTCATTTTTTCCCATTCTCTGAATAGAATCGCGGATGCAATTATCACCAATGTTGTAAAGAGAACGTAATAAATTGGTGTCACAATAGATGTGTCAAACAAGTCAAGCGATTTGTTTAGATAATTCATCTGTACTATGATACAAAGAATAATGCTAAATATGAAGACCCATGTCAGCCAAATGACAAATGCGTTCTCTTTACCAGATATGGTCTCCCTTAAAGCTAAGCCTAGCCCTTTACAACTCATAACAGTTAAAGAACCCACAGAGGAGCATAAACAAATGTACACTAAAACATTTTGTTTGCCATACGCCGGACCAAAATAAAATATAATTAACAAGGTACAGATTATCACAACTAGAATGTAAGATATAAAACCTGGTTGTTTTATCTTGATAATTAAATCACTTAAGCTATTAATTTCTTCCTCTTTAGGAGAATGTAATACTATTATAATGGAGCCTAAGACACATAATAAACAACCCATCTAAAAGATAAATTGCAACATTAAAATATTGTAAATTGTCACTAAGCAATCATTAATATTTCTTCCTCACCTTTCCCAATAGATTTAATTTTTCATTAAGATATTTGGAAGCTAATACTGCTGCTACTAGAACACTTAATGCACCCAATGGTGTTACAAGTGATGCAGGCGCAAAGGCATATGCAATAAAATTTGCTGCTTCTCCTATTCCCACTATAACATTCATTTTAATTAATTATCATTTTTCTTTACATGACATAGAAAAATGATAGCATCTGAAATCTTTTGAGATTTATACATACTAGATAATAGACCAGCCCACCATATCCATTCCTTTAAATAACCAAACCCTCCACAAGACGCACGTGTTCCACCATATCTCTGAAGTCGAATTAAAGCTATTTTCTTAATGATAAAACTGGCACCTAAATAAAATAGAATAAATAACATTATATTAAAACAAAATAATTGATTTCCATTTACTCTTGTATTTCACCTAAATCTACTTGGTAAAATTCTTATATCCATAATATAATTTCTATTTTTTAAATAAAACAACTTTTTTCTGTAAGAATAATTTAACTAATATTGACAAACAAAATATTGACATTTCTTTTCTTTTTTAATAAATTCATTAAATCACTAACCTATAAATCCGCTAGAACTAATCGCTAGTCCTAGACCGATGTAAAAATTCATTGTGTCATAATGCGTATCGTCATTTGACACTTCTGTCGTAACACTCATGTTTTATTACTTAATTAAATCTGAATTTTTTTGCAATTACATGTTTTTATTCATATAAAATCATAGACATAGTAACATTAGAAATTACAAGAGCCAGGGCCATGAAGAAGCCTGAGAGAGATCATGGGCCTGTTCTTTTTAGCTGCACTAGTGCAATTAGTTAGAATGAAAAAAAGTATGTTTGTCTCTTTCCAACTTATTGCACTAGTGCAGCAGTGCAGCTAAAAAGAACAGACCCCATGTCATCGTTTTTCATGAGACAGTTTTACTAAGTTGTATAGTGGCGCTCCCTAGATCCATTTCAGAGCCGATGGAACTACATGGCTAGATTCACTTTTTGATCCCATGGTAAAACGACCGCTTGGTTCATATCCGTACTAGATCCATAATTATGGATCAAAAGTACGGAAATATATTATAAATTTACTAACATTTATTACATATCATTAACTGCGTGTAATCTTTTTTTGTTTTAATACATATTATGAACCCGTTTAAAGAATACAAACAAAATATATGTAGAAATGATTTCCTTAATTACGTTAATGTAAATAAAATTATTATGTCAATGTAAATAAAAAGTGAACAAAATTTCTTTCGTAAGGCATTTTTGAGAAAATCGATTGTAAAAATCTGATGTAATCAAGTACATATGCACTTGATTAATAACAAAAGGTGTCTTGATGCATCTTTGAAAACATTATTAATAAAATGTTTCCGATGTCGAAAATTCCGAAGTCTCTTATACAAAACTTTATTTATCTCTACAATATTTCACGAGTATATATCATCTTACTGTAGAAAATAAAATGAATATTATTCGTTTGAAAATAATTTTAATGGAAAATTTTGCGATTATAAAATAACATCAAACACTTAATTACTATGCATTTTTATCCAATGCATCTTCTTCTTCAAATCTTTGCAGTGCTATGATCTGTCGCATTCCCAAGACCATATTAGGGTGTTAGTGCTTCTTTCTTCTTATGATTTTATCATTCTTTTACTTCTATCTTATTCAAAAAATATAATAAATATTAATTATTATAATTATAATATATTATAATATAATTATTACATTAATAATTATTAATATAATAATTATAATTATGGTATCTCTCTTAGTCTGACTCTTTCCCTTTGACCTATCCGGCATGGGTGACCCTACCAATAATTAAGGCCGGTGTTCATATAGTCTTATATTTAAGATCGTTTTAAGTAAAATTTAGAAAATGTTTGTTATTTCATTGAAATTGAACAGAATTTTAAAATGCGATCTAAGATCATATTCAAGATGATTAAATATAAAAACAGATTGTATGAATACCGGCCTAATTACCGCCGGCATAGCTCTCCGGATCATTAAAGTACTCAAACCTCCTCACCCGGCAAATGCCTTCGTTAAGGTGGAGATACCCCATCGAGGAGGTAAAATTTTTTTACTTTATTTTCTTTTAATAGTGTAGGTTTTTCAAATTTTCCAAATAGAAAACAATACAAAGAATTTATAAAATATTATAGTGTATAATTACATAGTTTGCAGTCATATAAAAATATATTACAAAATATATATTATAATTATAGTACAATTTATAAATTGGTGATGCTATCAACATCAAATAAATATGTATTCGAATTTATACAAATATTTTCAATAATACGGATAATGATGTTGAGAGCATTAACATACACGCTTGGACTTACAATAATATTGTATATATGTATATGGAAAGAAAAAGAAAGGAAAGTTCGGAGAGTAAAATAATTTTTCGAAAAATGAAAATATTGCAAGATATATTTTCCATTTTTCGACTTTTATTCAAGATTTATTCTCTATTGTAAGTGTTATAAATAACTTTTACACATAATTTTGTTATCATTTTCACAATAGTATAACTTAATACATAATATTTTACTTTAGCTCGAAATACAATATAGTTATAAAATATAAATTACAAAATTAATTTAATATATAATGATACAATCAAATTGAAAGTCTATAATGTATAACAATAACAATAATAAATTATATATACATAATACATATATATAATACATAAATAAATTGTTAATATATAAAATTTTACATTATTGTTAATACATAAAATTAATAATACATAAGATAATACATAAAATTTTTCGTTGAAAACATGTAGTATATAATACATAATTATAACAATAAAATATACATTATATATAATACATAAAATAATACATAAATAATTGTTATGTAGAATATATACATAGATTATTTTACTATATATTACACGAAAATATCCGCAATACGTACAACGTAAAATTGATTAGAAATTTTTAGATTAGCGTAGCTGATCATCTATCGCGACTAAAAGAATCATTAATAAATTTATCGATTATGTTCCTCTCAATTAAGAAAGAGTAATTTTAATGCGGAATTTTAATGCGTTTTGTAAGATTTTCTAAAAAAAATGTTCGATGACGCGAAAAGATAAGTAAAACATCGATGTTACCCAATGATTAAATCAGAGAAAAAATCGCGGTTTAAATTTCGCGAATATATATGATAAATAAATAAATTAATAATAATAGTAATATTTAATCACAATACATATAATTTCTATAATAATCGGAATACCACGTGCGCACACGCAATATAATTATTATCATTTTGTATGACAATAAAAATATTGCAACATTAGAGGCGCATTTTAATTATAATTTGTACAATATTATAATTATAATATACGTAAGGAATGAAACGCGGATGCAGAATCTAATACTCGATTTCTTTTCAAATATACAATTTCATGTAAATTTCGCGATCAAAAGTAAAATATATATCTTGTTCCGCGAACAATTGCAAACAGGCTAAACTTTAATGTTCCTTAAAATAATCGCGTTATCGCCACGTTTAATGAAGGATAACTGGCCCAACGATTAGACCAGATCAAAATCCCTCTGCCGGGTGACACGCTGGTTAATATCTGACAGAGAGAAGAACGATCCTAAAAGTGGAAAGCGACTTCAATTTGTCTTATTTCTTCTATTTCGGATCTCGCGAAATCGATTCACAACGAATAGTTAAGTGATTCATTAAACATCAGAAGTCCCTCTACAGGAAGGAACGAATCCCCGATCCTCCTGATTGCTCCCGATAACAGTGATTTCGGCAGCGGATTAACGACTGTTACCCTTCTTATCATTTTCAATATATGAGATTAAAATTCGCGTGAAAAAAACATGTTCTTCGATTTTAAGAAATATCTTTTTTTACTAAATAATGACTGGATATAATGATTTTTATATACATGTTACAATCAAGTATATTTAGAAAAAATGAAATACATGCGCTTTTATCGTTGCTTGGTTAAATATGTGAATAATAATTTTAGGGTACCAAATGTGCTCGAGACAAATCAAATCTGATAACAGCGAGATTAAAAAAAAATTCAATTTGAATATTTAGCAACATCAAATGAAAGATTATCAAGGAATTAATTTTTCTGTTGCATTTAACAGTTAACACTTAGCACGTAACAATAATTTGCAGACATCTTACTGATATCAGAGTACCCATTCGATTTGTCTCGAATTTTTTAATTACTCACACATTTTATATTATATCATGCATTCCTAATATATTATTAAGAATAATATAAAAAAATAGTTTTTCAAATATGTCACAACTTACGCACATGTATTTTATTATATATACACTCTTATCTAAAATAAACTATAATTATAATATACTGAGATAGTGAAGCATCCAGTGATCCCTGCAAGTGGTTTCTTAAAAGAGACCAAAAATAAAATTAATTCAAAATTAATTAATAAAATATACTTGTTTGTAACCATAACTTTTCAAATAATAAAAATTTTGTACAAAAAAGTCTGCAAAAACTTTATTAAATGAAATTTATATTTGAAAAAGTGAATTTTATTTATTATATCCATTTTTGAACTATTATTAAATATTTTCATTATTAATATAATATTGATATTAATAGAAAAGATATTAATGGAAGAACATTTTTGACAAAAAAAAGGAAAATATATCTTCTCTCAAAATATATTTAATGAATTTTGTGATTCGATTTCAGACACTGTACGGTGATCGTCGTTAAATCACTGCCAAAAACACTGTTTTCAGGAACCGCCAAGAAAACCTGGGTTTAATTCCAACTCTGTAATGGAAACTCCCAATTTTTAATGAAGCACCGAACTAAGCGTTGCGGATAAATTCCCAAAACCGACAAGAAATAACTCTCCACAATGAAAATCGTTTCGACTATCCGCCAGTACGAACCGTGCATTTGCTAGCGTCCACTTGACATGAAAGATAGCGATAAGGCTTCTTCGCCCAGACAGCGATCACGTCCAAAAACGTGAAAATAACGCAATTGTTTGCAATATAATTTATTATAAAATCGTTCAATAAATATTTAACGCGATACGAAATACATTTCCGATACGAAATACATCCTTGAAATACATTTAATTGAAAACGATAATCAAAGAAAATTATTTCGTTTTACAGATTTTAATTTCCGCGTGATCGATAATATTTAATCTTTCGCAATATTTTATTTTCGAATATACTTGTGTTTTTGTAATATTAAAAGCGCGACAAATTTTACGAGTAAAAAGCTAATATCTAATTATTGGGTTAACATCGTGTTTCTTTTGATACTTTTTTTTTAGTAATCTTTATTATGTAAAAGAATTTTTTTACAGTATTTGCGCGATTAGGAAAATTTCTCGAATTTATTAATAATTTTTTAGTATAAAAAGTAAGTTATCCAAATACCTTAATAATTTTACAATTCAAATATTCAAATATATATTAAATGTGTTAATTCAACAAATTTTGTTATTGTACGTATTCTTCTAATTTCGTGTAATGTACAATAGATTTCTTTTACATTATTACAATTAGACATTATTACAATTTATATACAATTGTGCAGAAAATTATGAAAAATAAAAAATAATACAATTTATATTATAGATGCTATTAGTATCAATATTCTCAACATAAGGAAATTGCCAAATTTTTATTATTTGAAATGATTAATCAATGATAATCAATGTATATAGATTCAAATAACTTAGAAAAAAAATTATTTAGTTTGAATTACTTTTTATTCTCAATATTTTATCAAATAAATATTATCATATTAGATACTAATAACATTCACATTTGAATTCAAGTGATAAAATAAATTATTAATACAGTTTATAAAAAATAAAATATTAAATCTAATACATGTTATACGTATAATAAAATGCAACTTAAATGTATATTATGTATTTAAGTTACATTTTTTACATTTTCCATACATTAATTTTTTATTTTTATTTATAATTTTTTTATAATCAATTTCAATTCTTTACATATAATTTATTTAATTTTATACAAAATAAATTATATGAAAATACTCTTAAAAATAACATATTTTTATGTCTTTTTTCCTGAAAATAAATTTAATTTTTATATGCCCTAATAGCCCTAACAGACCTAACAGTCCTAACAGCTCTAACAGTCCTAACAGTCCTAATAATTATGTTTTTCCCTTAAAATAAATTTAATTTTTATATGCCCTAATAGCCCTAACAGCCCTAACAGCCCTAACAGCCCTAACAGACTTAACAGACCTAACAGTCCTAGCCGCCCTACTTGCTGGCTTACACCAGCAAAAATTCGCGATAAGGTGAAATAAGGGGAACCCTAATTAGGAATCCGCGATAATGAGGATTTTAAGGAGTCTTAACCGAAAATCCGCGATAAAATTTAGGCCTTAGCCGCGCAACACATCTTTTGGCCAATATTGACCATGTAAATATTTTTCAAGCCAGTTATCTCTGGCCATTCATCCTGACGACTAATTTGTTTAAAAAACGATCGTGCGATATTATGATCGTTTCTTTAACGCACGTTATTCAGTCGTCAAAAATTGCAAAATATAAATCATCATGCATATATAAAATATAATTAGCATGCATTTTAACTCTCGGTCGGCGGGTTACTTATAAATATCTTTATCTTATAGATTAAATATTTAAATATTTACATATTAAAAATCTATATTTTTAAAATTATTTTTTATAAAGGCCGATATATATAATGGAAATAAATAATTTCATGTATATGTCTCTCATAAAATTACAATAAAAATCATCTATATCTTTATTTTAAAAATTTTTCCTTTACTTTTTCACTTTAATTTTTACACGCGTATTGCCCCGCCAACCGAGAGTTAGAAGCAACGGATTTCTTCATGCATTTACAAATCCTTTGCTTCAAAATAAAAGGTTGTCACTTACCGGCACTGATGCGCAACAGCGGAGTTGATATTGAAGCTACGTTGTCTGTAACATACAAATATAAAATACAAATTATAACAATGTTTAAAATAATTAATATTTTAAGAAATTATTATTGGACTCATTGAATTTTATATCCGATGCACGCAATTATAAATAGATATACAAATATTAAATAATTTTATAATTAATTAATATTTTTAAGTAGAAACTTTTACAGAAAGAATTATACAAAAATTTTCTCAATTTTTTCTTATTTAAATCATTCATATAAATCAAATTAATAAATTAAATTAATTTACTTATTTATACACAGTTAATAAAAATAATAATACTCACCATCAGGTTGTTCCGCTGGTGCAGGATGCCTTTCCTAGGCCTGCTCCTCCTCTCAGATCATCTGGGTCGATCTATAACATACAAATAGAAGATCTAAATTATAATAACGTTCAAAATAATTAATATTTCAAAAATTATTGCATTGAATTTTATATTCGATGCATATAATAATAGCAGATTAATAAAATAATTCTATAAATTTTAGAAACAAAAACATTATTAATAATCCTTTAATAATTTCATAAAAGCTTGTATCTTTACAAGATCTTTTTCTTCAATTCTCTCTTATTTAAATCATATAAATAAAAAATCAAATTACACGATTAATTGTTTAAATTTTAATAAATATATTCAATATTTAATATATATAATTGCAAATAAATAAACTATTTACCAGAAGGTTGCTCTGCCGGCGCCCGATGCCTCTTCTAGGCCTGCTCCTCCTCTCAGTTAGACGCGCGATACTTAACGGCACTCCCGCACTCACGAGCGATATTTTTATATCGCTATTTTCGCACTTTTACGCGCGATACTAAACGGTTTCCGCACTATTTCGGTACGATAAAAAATTTTCTATTTAGTCGCGCGATGTATATACTTAATATGTGTATACTTTGAACGGCACTCCCGGTTTCGGTACGAGCGAAAATCCCATTTCACTTATGAGAATCAGCTTCGAGCCAACAGGTCGGGAATGCAACGATACAATGAGCAAGGACTAAGCCCAAACCGGAAAGAAGACGAAACGATTGACGGAAATAGAGGAAAATGAATTTCACCAACTCTTTTTCGCGCATAATTATCCTATCTCGTACCGAACCTGGACCCGCTAAGCACGATTTCAGGTGCTTCGCCCGGAACACGAAGTTTCCCGCAATGCAGGATATGGCTACACCAGGCTGGTAGACGGCAAAAGAAGAGGATACCCACATTTTTTAAATGCTAACATTCAGCAATTTAGAAAATGGGGAGGCAACCCCTTTTACCGAGCGAAAATCGTGCCTAGGGGAATCCACTCGACTCCTCGACAGGGTTAACACACGCAGTGCGTGTGGCTGTAGACGAGCAAAGAGAAGGAACCCATTGACGACCATTCCGAGCAATCGATCGAGTTCTAACTAATTTGAGCCGAATCACTTGACGAAGCACGAAGCACGAGTGTACGTTGTAGAGCAACGTGTGCAAACTCGAAATCCTAGTTAGTTGGCATCAGAAGTAGAGACTCGTGACAATAATGAAATTGGGATTTTTATACGAAAAGTCCAACGCGGAAGCGCGAAAACGCGATGACGCGAGAAAGCTAAACGCGAAAACGCGGTAACGAAACGCCGCCGTCCGCGACACGTTGACGGCACCGACGACGAAAAGTCGACGACGCGTGCCACATATGAGCCATTGTGCGACTCGTGGCAATGCTGTGCTGGGTACTTAGCTTCCCCTTCAGGCTCCTTGAGATTTATCCTAAATTAAAAAATTTAAAATAAACCTCAAGGCACCATCCAAGTACTGAGCCACCCCACCGCGTCAAGGTGTACCCATAGAGGGGTGGATTATATACATTTATAATATAACGTATAATTTGTGTGAAATTTATTTTATAATTGAAAAATTATCTATATAGCACCTCTCTTTTTTCTCGATTAAAAAAGAGAAAGATGCAGATATGTTTCTAAAAAATAAGCTTCAAATCCTGATTAATTCGCCTTTTAATTAAAAAATAAATTATAAAATATATATAAAATATATATAATAATTATAAAATATATATTATAAAATTATATAGTATACATATCACACAATTCAAATTTATTTAAAATATTGTATCGGAAATTAATTATTAGTCATTTGATCTATTATTATTCATGATGCGAGATTATATTTGAATATAAGAAATGTACATGTGAGAATCATAATGAAAATAATTATTGCTTGAAAATATATTATAATGAGATATTAGTTAATAATTATCTATTTTCGTCGCTTTGATTTCTATTTTGAGAATGAATAAATTGTGCGAAATATTTAGTTCAGTAAATAACTTTGACCACCTTGACACATTTATAAATCTTTAACCGTGAAGTTAATTAATCTCAATTTAAATTGTATTGAGATTAAGATTGTTTAAAAATTGAATGAGAAATAAAACATCGAATAAAATACACTTAATCTTTAAGTATCGTTAAAGAAATAATTATTCTTACAAAGATCAGAATAAAATAATTTATATAATTTTAATTCTTGTTACACACTTTTATTTTTAAATCAATACGTCAAAAATTAAATACAAATATAATCTTAAATTTAAACAGGCCATCAGAGCTAAAACGCGGATGGTAGTGCGTAAGTTCAACGAGAATTAAGTTTTCGTTGAAATTTATTTGTGTGCACAGGGCACAAAATTTTCTTGGTACGATACCAAGCAAATTTTAAATAATTCTCAATTAATAGCAATCTTCTCAATTAATAACAAATATAATCAATTAATACTCTTATAGATCTATTCTTTATAAATCTCAAAATAATTCATTTTGTAAAACTAATTATTACGCATTTTTTTATCTCTTAAGAGAGATTTATCTCTGATATTAATATTTTAAATATAAAACTAGCAAAAAAATATTTTTTTTATTATAAATTTTTGAAAAATATAATTTTAATAAAGAGAGCATGTTAATTTTTATGTAAATTTGAAATATTTAAATAATTATATTATTTTAGAAATATTTTATAAAATATTAACATATTTCTATATAAAAGTATTAATTAATAACAAAACTATTATGGATACTTTATTATAGATACTTCAAATGTGTTAAAATAAAACCTGGAATATTTTATACATGCATTATATTTTGTGATTTTTAGAGCGAATTATATATATTATCGAGATAATAAGCAATAAAAAATAATAGGCAATATATCTATTTTGAAAATAATATATATAAATAATAAATAATTTTTATAAATTACTCACCGCATATCTCTCTGGTTGCTTCAGGCTCTATCACTGCTGTCTGGCTGGCCAATACTTTTCCAGATGTCCTTCTCCTTTCTTTTTCATCTTTTGCTGTTTCCTCGTAGCACTGATATTCACTCGCGAACAAACAATTAATTATATTTAGCCATGTATAGAAACGATTGCGAGACACTTTGCACAGCACTCCCGATCGCAGAATAATTACGAGAAACGCACTTTAATATATCGTATAAAGGATAGAAAAGTACGATTCGCTCTTTTTATATGAGCTCAAATTAAATACTAACTCGTTACAAATGTTGTTTTCATTATTGATATATATATATATATATATATATATATATATATATATATATATATGTATATTAATACATATACATGTATATTAATCCGAATTATAGGTTCGAAAGTTTAATATAGTAATTAAAAGTCATGATACAATAGTCGTTTAATTAATAATTAATTTAACAACGTAATTTTACGACGTACACATTTTTCGCACTACCATCCTTATTGCTCGAGTGTCGCCGCATGAATGATACCAAGACCGTGTAATATAAACACTAGCGCGTTACTGTTTACGTTGTCAAGGCCGAACACCGTGTTATTATTCGTTCCTCGAAATATATTCTACGTATTTTAATACAACGAACAATGTTTTGATATTGATCGCGATCGTGTCTAGAAAAGGAATTTTTAACGGAGCGTCTCGCACCATTATTTACTCCTTGAGTGTCGTCGCGCGAATGATAATAGAGCCGAAAAAATTAATCTGACATACGTCACCAAGACCGAAAACCGCTATTGTTTACGCCCCCAAGGTCGATGTTATTGTCTGTTCATTATCGAAATATGTTACGTACTTTAATACATATATACGTGAATATATTAAAGTATATAGAAGTATTTTAGATTATATTAGATTTTTTAATTATATGATTATTAAAAGATTAATGGAATCTTTCATTAATGTTAATTGTTTCCACGATTCAATTGTTTTATTTGGAATTTAACTCTGCACCCTGTAATATAGTAATATTTAGTTATATATAGAAACGATCGCGAGATACTTTGTACGGCACTTCCGATCGCGGAATAATTACGAGAAACGCACTGAGAGAAGTACGATTCGCTCTTTTTATATGAGATCAAATTAAATACTAACTCGTTACAAATGTTGTTTTCATTATTGATATATATATATGCATATACATGTATATTAATACGAATTATAGATTCGAAAGTTTAATATAGTAATTGAAAGTCATGATACAATAGTCGTTTAATTAATAATTAATTTAACAACGTAATTTTACGACCTATTTCGCGCACTACCATCTTCATCGCTCGAGTGTCGCCGCACGAATGATACCAAGACCGTGTGACATAAACACTAGCCCGTTA
This sequence comes from Camponotus vicinus, assembly GCF_025532165.1. Classification (NCBI taxonomy): domain Eukaryota; kingdom Metazoa; phylum Arthropoda; class Insecta; order Hymenoptera; family Formicidae; genus Camponotus; species Camponotus vicinus. Next base: position 13,745,563 of record NW_028141949.1, on the reverse strand, counting down.
TTGTTTACGTTGTCAAGGCCGAACACCGTGTTATTGTTCGTTCCTGGAAATATATTTTACGTATTTTAATACAACAAACAATGTTTTGATATTGATCGCGATCGTGTCTAGAAAAGGAATTTTTAACGGAGCGTCTCGCACCATTATTTATTCCTTGAGTGTCGTCGCGCGAATGATAATAGAGCCGAAAAAATTAATCTGACATACGTCACCAAGACCGAAAACCGTGTTATTATTATTTTTTTTATCGAAACATTTTTCAAGACTATGGCAAATAAACATTAGCCCGCTATTGTTTACGCCCCCAAGGTCGATGTTATTGTCTGTTCATTATCGAAATATGTTACGTACTTTAATACATATATACGTGAATATATTATAGTATATAGAAGTATTTTAGATTATATTAGATTTTTTAATTATATGATTATTAAAAGATTAATGAAGCCTTTCATTAATGTTAATTGTTTCCACGATTCAATTGTTTTATTTGGAGTTTAACTCTGCACCCTGTAATATAGTAATATTTAGTTATATATAGAAACGATCGCGAGATACTTTGCACGGCACTTCCGATCGCAAAATAATCATACGAGATACATATTTTATTATATTGTGAGAGAGGAACACAAAAAATATTACAATTCGCTCGACATTTAAACGAAGCAAAATCATACACCACTCGATTTTTACACTAATAATGATATTTCTATTTATTGATGTATAATATATTTGCACAATAACGTGAATCATCAGATTGAAATATTAAAGTAATTAATTGTTAATTACAATAGTCGTAGCGAATTATATTTCAATACTAATCGCGATAGCGTTTAGGAAAAGAATTCAATAGTACAAAGCGTTTTGTATCACTACTTTACCGTTGGAATGTTGCCGTGTGAATGATACAAAGTCTATGTATTTGTAATTTTTGCCCCTTTCGTTTCAATTTTTATTTGGAATAATGAAGGATCGCGATAGATCGAATTTCGATAGATTTATCATCATATAGTTTCATGTTATTTATTAGGAGTTAATTAATTATTAATTGTAATAGTCGTAGGGAATTACGTGTATATTTCGATATTAATCGTGATCGCACTTTTAGGAAAAGAATTCAATAATACGAAGTGTTTCATATCACTACTTTACTACTGGAATGTCGCCATGCGAATGATACAAGGTCTTCGCCTATATAAACAATAGCGCGCTATTGTCATCAAGGCCGAACGTGTTATTGACCTCGCTGCCGAAATATTTTACGCGTACTGTGACGTATATATACGAGAATTAAATTTATATACAAATATATTTTTAATTTCACGCACACGTGCACACAGATTAATTATTTATTAAACGATTAATATACCTCACAAGGCTTTCCGTTATATTAATTATTCAATTTTGCCATTCGATCGTTTTACTGCGCATTCTCAGTCGAATTATATATATTTAGATCATCAAATAATTATATGATAAAGCATCAGACGAAATATTCTTAATTATAAATATTAATAGAAGAATAATTATTGTTCGTGAGGATTGCAATAAAATAATTTATAATTTTGATTCCCGTCACACACATCGATTCTTAATTATATTCGATTCTTTTTAATTGCTTAATTAAATGAACGCATCACGCGAAATACGTGTTTCGAAATTATATTCCAATCGTATAATCGAATATTTCAAATAATAGAAAGAGCAATGGTCAAATTAACGATTTATTAATAATAAAATTGTAACTCACGAATATATCCATTTATTCCATACGTTAACATCGCGGCAACAATGAATAAATTTTTAAAATAAATAATCAGTATATCGAAACAGTTTTACCGATTTAATTACTGATATAAAAACTGATCAATTGACCAGTTGGTGAAACTGTTTCAATATACTGGTTATTTACTTAAAAGAATTGTTATATTATGTTTATGCGCGTCACGCGTTCGAACTAAATTTTGACTTCTCGCGGGAAGACTCGAGTCGTTCGTTGAGAATCGATCCTACAAAACGCGATTGTTCTTTATAATTTTTGCAATTAGTGATTATTAATTTGTACGATTTTTATTTACACAGCGAGTGGCGCGTTTTGATTTTGATTTCAATTAATGTCGAGTGAGTCATAACTTTTTGAGATTTATTGCATTATTATCACGTACCAAAATGACAAAAGGCATGGTGTAACGTCGCGAGTGTTGTACAAAGCGTAAATTGCTGTATGATCGTATGCTGATTAGTGCGTAATTACATTTTTCGTAAATGAATATCAAATGAGTGTCATAAAGGAGCAGAAAAAAATAAATGACAGAAATGAAGAAAATAACCCATTGACCGCATCGTGCGATAGCAAATAATCGTGAGTAATTTATAACCTATTTTATTTTATTATATTTATTATTTGTGAAATTAATTATTTGCTTTTATCTTTAATAATAATTTATTTGACCAATGTGAAATATTAAAATATTCTATATGTATTATATATTATGAATATATTCTATATGTATATATAAACTTTAAATTATATAAAATATTAAATGATATTAATATACATAAATATAAATAAATATACATGTATGTATATTTTAATATTATTTAAAATTAATAATGATTAAAATAAAAAATGGATTTTCGTTTATAGTATTCCACAAAAGTACATATATTTAAAAAAAAATTTAATTGCATTCAACAATTTTCCTAAATCTTAATTATTTGCTTTATTACCACTTTGTGTATGACTTGAGTTTATTGTTATTTAATTACATTTATTGAATACTATAATTCTGCTCTTCCGCATCGTACCGATAAGAATTAATTTATTTTTATTTCACAAAAAATTTAAGTATCTTATCGTATTTTTATCGTTTATATATACATGTAATTATTTCTGCACAAATCCATTTAGTATCTCGGAGTAAATTAAAAATTTTTTCTCCTCTTTAATAATAAATCTCCATTCTACGTGGACTGTGATTCGCGAATCTACCAATTTATCTGCTGCATTGATATTGGTTATATCAAATATAATACGAAAAATTCGTTTAGCTCTCATGCCCAACAATTTCATATGTATACGATAAAAAAATATAATTATTGATTATCACGAAATATTTCTAAATATCTAATTATAATTATATTTATATCTAATTATAATTATATTTTATATGCTTCTCTTTGTCTTTAATCACTAATTTTAAAAAGAGTAGAGTTTTATCATATATATATTTAAAATAAACCATATTTTTCGCGTAGATTTCTCATTCAAGAAAATTATTGCGTGATTAAACAAAGTTATATGTCTACCTTTTACGTGAGGTAAACAAATTGGGTTCCACAAATATACTAATTTATCTATTTCCCAATCACTCGTTTAACGGTCGAAAAAAACAAATAAGAATTTCGAACATTTACGTTTGCTTGTGAAAAGAGAAAATAATTATCATATATTTTGTCTCATATATAAATTTTTTATATAAATAATTTTATATATAGCTATGATATATAATATATAAACTTTCTCCACCATCTTTGAGAGAGTCTATCGCGCTTTTCTAAATTTTTTTTTTAAATCAATGGAAGATTAATATTCAAATCTATGAATTTAATTCGACTTTTGATGTTTCGGTTGGTCTTTATTTATCCAGTTTGGATAATTACCAATTATACATTTATTATCGATAAAATAAAAAAATGATAAGCAATATATCTATTTTAAAAATAATATATATAAATAATAAATAATTTTTATAAATTACTCACCGCATATCTCTCTGGCTGCTTCAGGCTCTGTCACTGCTCTCTGGCTGTCCAATACTTTTCCAGATGTTCTTTTCCTTTTTTCTTCATCCTTTGCTGTTTCCTCGTAGCACCCACATTTACTCGCGAACAAACAATTAATTATATTTAGCCATAGAAACGATTGCGAGATACTTTGCACAGCACTCCCGATCGCGGAATAATTACGAGAAACGCACTTTAATATATTGTATAAGGGATAGAAAAGTACGATTCGCTCTTTTTATATGAGCTCAAATTAAATACTAACTCGTTACAAATGTTGTTTTCATTATTGATATATATATATACATATATATATATATATATATATATATATATATATATATGCATATACATGTATATTAATCCGAATTATAGGTTTGAAAGTTTAATATAGTAATTGAAAGTCATGATACAATAGTCGTTTAATTAATAATTAATTTAACAACGTAATTTTACGACGTACACATTTTTCGCACTACCATCCTTATTGCTCGAGTGTCGCCGCATGAATGATACCAAGACCGTGTAATATAAACACTAGCGCGTTACTGTTTACGTTGTCAAGGCCGAACACCGTGTTATTATTCGTTCCTCGAAATATATTCTACGTATTTTAATACAACGAACAATGTTTTGATATTGATCGCGATCGTGTCTAGAAAAGGAATTTTTAACGGAGCGTCTCGCACCATTATTTACTCCTTGAGTGTCGTCGCGCGAATGATAATAGAGCCGAAAAAATTAATCTGACATACGTCACCAAGACCGAAAACCGCTATTGTTTACGCCCCCAAGGTCGATGTTATTGTCTGTTCATTATCGAAATATGTTACGTACTTTAATACATATATACGTGAATATATTAAAGTATATAGAAGTATTTTAGATTATATTAGATTTTTTAATTATATGATTATTAAAAGATTAATGGAATCTTTCATTAATGTTAATTGTTTCCACGATTCAATTGTTTTATTTGGAATTTAACTCTGCACCCTGTAATATAGTAATATTTAGTTATATATAGAAACGATCGCGAGATACTTTGTACGGCACTTCCGATCGCGGAATAATTACGAGAAACGCACTGAGAGAAGTACGATTCGCTCTTTTTATATGAGATCAAATTAAATACTAACTCGTTACAAATGTTGTTTTCATTATTGATATATATATATGCATATACATGTATATTAATACGAATTATAGATTCGAAAGTTTAATATAGTAATTGAAAGTCATGATACAATAGTCGTTTAATTAATAATTAATTTAACAACGTAATTTTACGACCTATTTCGCGCACTACCATCTTCATCGCTCGAGTGTCGCCGCACGAATGATACCAAGACCGTGTGACATAAACACTAGCCCGTTATTGTTTACGTTGTCAAGGCCGAACACCGTGTTATTGTTCGTTCCTGGAAATATATTTTACGTATTTTAATACAACAAACAATGTTTTGATATTGATCGCGATCGTGTCTAGAAAAGGAATTTTTAACGGAGCGTCTGGCACCATTATTTACTCTTTGAATGTCGTCGCGCGAATAATAATAGAGTCGAAAAAATTAATCTGACATCATACTCCGCCAAGACTGAAAACTGTGTTATTATTTTTTTTTTATCAAAACATTTTTCAAGACTATGGCAAATGAACATTAGCCCGCTATTGTTTACGTCATCAAGGTCGATGTTATTGTCTGTTCGTTATCGAAATATATTTTACGTACTTTAATACATACGTGATTATATTAAAGTATATAGAAGTATTTTAGATTATATTAGATTTTTTAATTATATGATTATTTATTAAAAGATTAATGGAGCCTTTCATTAATGTTAATTGTTTCCACGATTCAATTTTTATTTGGAATATAACTCTGCGCCCCAAAATATTAGGTAAATATAATTCGTTCGTGTTTTATCTATCGTTCTATTTTTCAATTATTTAAATATAATTTGAATTCAAAACGCACAGCAGAACAATCGAATTGTAGATCGAAGTAATTAACATAATGAAAGACTCTATGACACATCAATCCTTTAATAAATATCATTTAATTAATCTATATAATCTAAAATATTCCTATAGACTTTAATATTCCACGTATATGTTAACGTACGTAAAATATTTCGGCAATGAATGGATAATAACACGTTCGGCCTTGTCAGTATATGACTTGTATTTATGAATAACGCTGTGTATATGTCTTGATATCATTCGCTCGGCGATATTCGAAGAGTAAGATAGTGATGCGAAATATTTTGTATATTGTATATCGAATTTTCTTTAAATATTTCGATATGACGAACAATAACAGCGTCAGCCTTGACGGTGTAAACAATAGCCCGCTAATGTTTACATGCTACGGCCTTGGTTTCATTCGCACAGTGACACTCGAGCAATGAAATAGTGGTGCGAAATATTTCGTACATTATCAAATTAATAATTAAAATATGGAATGCTTTTCGATAATTAAAATATCGAAACGTTCAAATAATTAGCATAACAAAAAATTCTCCGTTTAATAGAGAATTTAATTTCGAATCATGTTTGCGTTCCTCTGACTTTATTATTATTATACTTAGTTTTTATACTTGTTTTGATCTGAAATGTTCGAATCGTTCTCTTTTGATAATAGCTGAGCGTGTTGTGAGCCGATTGGGCCACGTATAGAGATTACAAAGGGGCAGCATTAGCGAGCCGAAAAGAGTCAGTCGTGGCCGAGATCTTCGAGGAACCGTACCTATTGTATAATTAAACATTTTGTAATAAAAGTTTCTGTCTTTAATATCGACCCGCGTACTTCCTACAATTTTAAAGTAAATAAATTTTAAAATAAACATAAATTAATTATTAATTAAACGCGATTGCTATATCACAATTTCATTCATTACTTTAATCTTTTGGTCTTATGATTCGTATATTATATAACTATATATAATATACGTATATCAGTAGAAATAATACATTGTTGTAGCAAGTAGCGTATGATTTTGGTCTCGTGTAAAAGTCATGTTCACCCACACAATCATGCTCTCTTATAATAAAGTGCGTATTTCGTATTTTTACGAACAATAATTATTATTTTAAACATTATTATTTTCTAAATATAATTTGATTATGAGAGAATACGCAGTAAAACAATCGAATTATAGATGCAAATAATTAACATAACGAAAGGCTCCGTGATGAATTGTTTAATAAATAATCAATTAATCTTAATCAAGAAATTAAAATACTTCTATAATTTAATATTCCGCGCGCGTGTATATTTTATATTACATGAAATATTTCGGCGACGAATTATCAATAATACAGTGTTCGATTTTGTCAGTATAAACAATATTGCGCTATTGTTAATATGTTTCGCGGCTTTATTATCATTCACACGGTGACAATCGAGCAATAAAGTAATAGTGTGAAACGCTTCGCATATTGTCGAATTTTTTTTCTAAACACGATTACGATTAATATCGAATAATTTGATATAATTATTAATAATTAAAAATTAATTATCTTTTGATAAACGATATGAAATAGTATCGCAACGATAAATCTTTATCGAATCGTAATGCATTATTACCGCGATTAAAAATTGTAACAGGGGATACATAAAAGGAGATAAGAGAATTAATTTTGTTATGATCTTTCGATTATTGATGCTTATTATAATAATTTCCCTAACGATTCTTATTAGAATTAAATAAATTTCGACCAATTAAATTTTAAATTTTCTTATTCAGCAATCACTCATAGAATATTTCAACGATGAATTATAATAACAATCTAGTATAAGTCGATCTTGGCGATATAAACAGTACCGCGGTAATGTTTTTGACTTACGGACATTCACACAGTATATAACCTTGAGCAGCAAAGTAGTGAGACGTTTCATATATTATCAAATTCTTCCTTTACATAGTCAACCTTGGCGATATAAACAGTACCGCGGTAATGTTTCTGACACGATCATTCGCTCAGTGGCTCTTGAACAGTGAAGTAGTGATGTGAGACGTTTCATATATTATCAAATTCTTTCTCTAAATACAATTGCAAGTGCAACGAGGAACTTTTCGTGAATGAGTGTAAGTGCAACGAGGAATTCAAATGAGTGCAACAAGGATTGGAGTGCCACGAGGAAAAAGTGAAGAAAACAAGAAGGTCTTGAAAATGGATGGATCAATAAGATATGATGTAAGTCATTAATATTTTAATTATTTATCACATTCATTATTTATTATATTGTTACGTCCCCGCATCCCATCCCCTTGGATGTATTCGCCACCTGTTGAATTCTTTCGGCGGGAAGTACATCGACGGAAGAAGATCATTTCCGCGCGCGTTGTCAAGATATTGTTATAAACAATGACTGTCAGAGAGTCTGAGCCCAGCTGTCAAGCTGTGCGGACGCGCGTCTATCTGTGATCCGTTTTACGATTATTCTGAATTCTTATATGTTACTCGTGGTTTATTAAAGTTCTTATACCTTAAACCGCGTTATTATTTACTGCGCGAACGTCAGCGTGTGCCGATCGATTGTGTCGTGCGCGTTCGATATATATCGTTCCGCGAACTCAATAATATATAAATTATTTATCAATAGTATATATTGGTGTATAATAACGATGGTCAGCTGAGTCGAAGAATAGCTATCAAGCTATCCGGACGCGTTTTACATTACGGATCGTTATCGCGAGATTTCCCCTGTTATTATTTATTGTTTGTGTATTCTGTATTTCTAATTAAAGTTCTTAATTTCCGTTAAGAGTGTCTTATTTTACGCGGTCCGTGAGTATCCCATTGTGTTGAACGCGCTTCGATATCTCGAAGTCGCTGCCGCGGACGTAACAATACATTCAAAATATATACATATTTCTCGTTTCGTTTTATTTCTTTGATTGTGATTCAATAGTGATTTTAAATTGTGTAACATATATAATACATATACTTATAAAAAATATTCCATTTTATTTTAAAATAATTAAAACATTTATAAAATGTTTATTAATTAATATTTTCAGATACTTCTCATATTTTGCAAAATATTTCATATTAATATATTTATTTAAATACTTCATATATTAAAAAATAGATATTTTTTATTTATCATTTTTAAAAGTTTATATTTCAGAAATATAAATTATTTTGTAATTACGCAATTTATAACATTAAAATATATCTATTTAAAAGTAAAAATGTAAAAATTAATTCCGCACAATAATTAGTTTTAAAATCAATTATTTGAACATTGCTTTATATAATAGATTTTCTCTTATCTTTTATATTTTTATTTATCGTTTATATTTGCGAGTTAAAATTTATATAGTATATTACAAAATAAATTATATATTATATTATATATAAAATTATATATAATATAACCCTCCCATGGGGTACACCTTGTCGCGGTGGGAGGGCTTAGTACTTGGATGGTGCCTTGAGGTTTATCTTAAATTTTTCTATTTATGATAAATCTCAAGGTGCCTGAATGGGAAGCTAAGTACCCTTTCGCGTCGTCAACATAAACGTTGAATGCTGTCAACGTGCCGCGGACGGCAAGCGCTTCGTTACCGTGTTTTCGCGTTGTAGTATTCTCGCGTCGTCGCGTTTTCGCGGAACTTTTGGACTTTTTCATATAAAATCCCAATTTCATTTATTGTCACGAGTCTCTACTTCCGATGCCAATTAACTGGGATGTTCGGGTTTGCACACGTTGCTCTGCAACGTATACTCGCGCTTCGTGCTTCGTCAAGTGATTCGGCCCGAATTGATTAGAACTTGATCGATTGCTCGGAATGGTCGTCAATGGGTCCCTTCTCTTTGCTCGTCTACAGCCACACGCACTGCGTGTGTTAACCCTGTCGAGGAGTCGAGTGGATTCCCCTAGGCATGATTTTCGCTCGGTAAAAGGGGTTGCCTCCCCATTTTCTAAATTGCTGAATGTTAGCATTTAAAAAATGTGGGTATCCTCTTCTTTTGCCGTCTACCAGCCTGGTGTAGCCATATCCTGCATTGCGGGAAACTTCGTGTTCCGGGCGAAGCACCTGAAATCGTGCTTAGCGGGTCCAGGTTCGGTACGAGATAGGATAATTATGCGCGAAAAAGAGTTGGTGAAATTCATTTTCCTCTATTTCCGTCAATCGTTTCGTCTTCTTTCCGGTTTGGGCTTAGTCCTTGCTCATTGTATCGTTGCATTCCCGACCTGTTGGCTCGAAGCTGATTCTCATAAGTGAAATGGGATTTTCGCTCGTACCGAAACCGGAAGTGCCGTTCAAAGTATACACATATTAAGTATATACATCGCGCGACTAAATAGAAAATTTTTTATCGTACCGAAATAGTGCGGAAACCGTTTAGTATCGCGCGTAAAAGTGCGAAACTAGCGATATAAAAATATCGCTCGTGAGTGCGGGAGTGCCGTGAAGTATCGCGCGTCTAACTGAGAGGAGGAGCAGGCCTAGGAGAGGCATCAGGCACCTGTGAAGCAACTCTATGGTAAATAAATTATTGCTTATATATTATTATTTATTAATTGCGTATGCGCGATTTAAATTAAATAATTAATCGCGTAATTTGATTTTTTATTTACATGACTTAAACAAGAGAAAAATAGAGAAATTTTTACATAAAAACTGTAATTTAAAAGTTTCTACGTTCGAATAGCTTTCAATAGAATTCTTAAATTATTACTTATTAATAGAAATTTTTTCAAAATTTATAAAATTGTTTATCTGCTTATTATTTATGTGCGTCGGATATAAAATTAAATGTATATAATAATAATTTTTTGACCGTGACTACAATTTGAATCTTCTTTGTTTGTTACAGACCAACAAACTATTGTGAGAGGAGGAGGAGGCCTGGGAAAGGCATCTTGCATCGGCGAAGCAACCTGATGGTGAATATTTATTATTTGTATATCAATTGTTATAAATCATACGCATAATAATTCGTTCTTATAATTTAAAGGAATTAAAGAGAAAATTAGAGAGAAAGATTTTTAAATATAAAAATTTCTATTTAAAAAATAATTTCAAAATTTATAAAATCTTCCCATACGTGTTTATATCTGCTTATTATTTTACACACCGGATATGAAATTCCGCACAATAATAATTTTTTGAAATATTGATTGTATTTTGAGCTTTGTTATAAATGAATTTTATTTTTGTATGTTACAGACGTAGTTTTAACGACAACGTAGTTTCGATAACGACAACTCCGCTGCTGCACATCAATGCCACGGTGAGTGACAAAAACTTTTATTTAATTTTAAGGTAACGGTAGATATTGTAGATAAATCCGTTGCCTTAAAATGGATGAGCTAGGATAGATTAAATAACTTTTAATAAATTCGTTCGAAATGTATTGCATGCATCGCGAAAATATATTGCAGTATTTTAATTATAAAGAAAGAAGATCGAGAAAAGATTATTTTTGTATAAATTTTATCTAATTTATTGAAAAGAACATTAAAAATTTTATCAATTACATCTGATGCTAATTTATTCTTATAACGCGTATTTATCTTATTCACTTATCTTATTCTAATTTCTTATAGCTCATCCATTATAGAATTTGTTGTAGATATTGTTTTTAAACTTAATGTAAAGCCAAATGATTAATTAATGAAATAACTTGTAATATGATAAGTGTTATACACATATTAATTTTATATTTTATTATAAATTATGCATTACTATAAAAATTTATTAATTATATATATTATTATAATATCAATCAATTTTTATTGATAATCTGTACAGAAAATTTTTATATTATAAAAATTTTATATATTATATATTATAGGCTGCTAACAGCTAAAGTCAGGATAACCATTTACAATTGGGCAGGATACATATACAGATTAGATTAATATATACATATTGTGTCATTTCATTTTGCCGGCATTTATTAAAATAAATATAAACTGCAACGAGATAAAAATAAATATAAGCAGTTATAAAATATTAAAATATAGTATTAAAATAAATATACAAGCAATAATTATATAAATTACAATTGCATCTTTCGAGAGTGATAGTGTTATGTTAAATTCTGTGATACTCGGCATAAATTCTGCCCAATTATAAACGGTTGCTCTTGTTTTATATTTTACCATATGAAATATGGCCGTGTTAGCAGTCTAATACAATATATAGAAATTTGTAATTTGGCTTTATTTCAGTTTAAAAAATGAAATTGAATTGATTTTTAAAAATGCTTTAAAAATAAAATCTAAATTATTAAAATTTTTTTTTCAGGAATATTAAGAAAATTGTACATAATTATTAGTGTTTAAGAAATATCATGAATACATTCTTATGCAAATTACACCAAAAATTACATAATAATAATACACGAAAAATTATCCAAAGTATACGTATAATGATTATATAATAGTAATTCATTAAATTAACATATTGGATTCTATAGTATATATTTTTGAAATATTCATAAAAGAGTAACTGTTTGTATTTTCATATCAAAGAGTCATTAATAAATTCGAAATCTATTTATAAATTCCATATCGCGCGGAACTGAATATTCATGAAATAAATTATGATTACGAAAATACCGTGCTTTTTCCACGTTCTTTTCGCGTTCTTTTCGCGTTTTTAGACGAGATTGCCATTTTAATAAAGAATCTTATTGCCGTCCCTCTCAAATAATATTCTCAAATATTGCTAATTAAAAGTAAAAAAATATTGAATAAGAGTATAAAGAGTCGATGTTAAGTTAGCGATTAAGTATTAGCTTCACAAAATTTAACGATTGCTTTCGATGTTATGAAGTTGCGAGTCAATTATTATACGGATTTAATGATTTACTTTCAATTCGATTTATGTATTTACGAATTTCGTATCCGAAATAAATATTCGCAAAATTAATAAATTACGGAAATATATCATATTTATTTCCGCATTCTTTCCCTATTCTTAGACGAAATTGCCATTTTAATAAAGGATCTTACCACTGTTCCTCTCTCGTGAAATAATATTCCTGAATACTGCGCTAATTAAATATAAAAAAATATGGAATAAGAGTGTGAAGATTCGATGTGTTAAGTCAACGATTAAATATTAGCTTTATAAAATTAAACGATCACCTTCGATATTATAGAATCACGAGTTAATTATTATCAATTTAATAATTTGTTTCTTCGGTCATATTTGTGCATTTACGAATTTCGTATCGGAAAATACTTATAAATAAATCATTAAATTACGGTTGCGAAAACACCATGTATTTCCCGCGTTCTTTTCGCGTTCTTATACGAGATTATCATTTTAATAAAAGAGTTATCGTTGTTCCTTTCGTTAGATAAACGTTAATGAAAGTTGCGTGGCTCGTACCGCCGAGGAGTCGAAACGATTTTCATCATGGAGAATTATTTCTCATCGGTTCTTGTAAGATCCATTCGCGACGTCTAGTTCGGTGCCCTGTTGAAAATTGGGAATTTTTCTTGTAAGAATGGAACTAATCCCAGGTTTTCCTGGCAATTTCCGACAGCAATGATTTCGGTAGTCATTCAACGACGAACGCCATGCGCTTCTTTAAAGTCGAATTAATTTAAATAATATATATTTAGATGTGAGAGAAATGCATCTATTCTTTTCTTCGTTAAAAATGTTCTGTCATTATTAGGATTGGAATTATTATTGTCTAATGCCAGAAAGGTTTAATAGTAGATTAAATATGGATATAGCATTGTGTATAAATTTCTATTTTTCAAGTAATTTCATATTATAATTAGTTTTTATTAACTTTTTGGATAAAAATGATTACGAACGAATATATTTTATTAATTATTAATTAATTATCTCATTTGAAAAATTATTTCTAGGTACTGGGGATATTAATATTAGTTTTTAGTTTCTTTTAAGAAACTATTTACAGGTATTGGACATCGCCATTTTAGAATATTAGTTTTTAGATATATACCATTATATATATATGTATAATAAAATACATGCACAAATTAACGTATCCAAAATATTTTTATAATTTTTATTAATATGATATATTATATATACGCGAAATTATATATGAATGTTACATAAAATGTGCGAATACTTAAAAATTTAGAGACGAATCGAATGGGTACCCCTATATCAGTAAGATTGATTAAAAGAAAATAAATGATTAATTTAAACGTTATAAGAATAAGGAATCTAGAGAATCTAGAAGATTAATCTAGAATTAATTATATATTTAAAATTATTTTATTTATTTTATTTTGCACACTACTCGAATTGAAATTTTTTAAATCTTGCTGTTATCGGGTTCGATTCGTCTCGCGCGCGCAAACGGTACCCCAAATTATGTGTTCGCACATTTAACACAAACTCCAATGATGCATGTATTTTATTATTTATAAATATAATCGTTCGTAATCACATTTCTATAAAAAAATCGTTATATCCATTTATTTTTCAATAAAGGAATATATTTCTTAATAATGTAAGAACATGTTTTCTGACGTGAATATCAATTTCGTGAATTGAAGATAATGACAAGGGATAATTGTCGTTGATTTATTACTGAAATCATTCCTATTGGGAATAATCCGGAAGATCCGGGATTCGTTCCCTCCTACAGTGAAGTTCCCGACGTTCAATGGATCACTTAACTTTTCTTCGCAAATTGATCTTGCGAAATCTGATGTAGAAACAAGATGTTAATATCGTTCTCCATTTTTAAAGTCGCTCCTCTTTTTATCGGATATTACCGGTATGTCATCCGCGTATCAAATGGCGTCGAATTATATTATAAAATTTATGCGCAATCGATTATTTTGAATATTACAGATTTATTTATTCGTTGCGTTTTATCGCGAATTTTAAATCGCGATTTATCTTATAAAAATTCGCACATAAATCAGTCGATAAATTATATATTCGCAAACATTACAGACCTCAAATTGTCTATCGAAATATCTTCGCCTTTGTGTGATAATAATTATATCGCGCGCGTGTCTATTGAGGGCGCTTCGATTATTATATTATAAAAATTATAGATATCGCGTAATCGGTTATTCCGAATATTATCAATTTATTTATTTGTCGCGTTTTCTCGGGAATTTTAAATCGCAAATGTGTCTTATATTTTAATATTATCTTATAATTTAATCGTTGACTTATATATCGAAGCTTTGTCTATCTTTTCACGTCTTTGAATATTGTTTCTAATAGTCCGCGCAAAATGCGCTAGTAGTGCAAATATTTTTTTCTACTATTTAAAAAACGATCGATAATTTTTTTAATGACTGTTTTAATCGCGATTATTTACAAATTGCGTGATAATTTGAATGATAATAATTATGTCGCGCGCGCGTCTATTGATGATTTCGATTATCATATTATACAAATTTTCCATTTTATCTTATTTAGTTAGTCATGCGCGAGATATGTATCTTATTTTCAATCGCGGCGTTCATATAAAATTGCATATTAATCCCAAATAAATCGGATAGTGAATTTTATATTCGCAAATATTACAGACCTCGAATGTCTGTCGAAATATATCTTCGCATTTATATGTGACAGCATAATTACATTGCGCGCGTATCTATTGAGGACTTCGCGATTATTATATTATAAAAATTATACATATCGAATATTCCGTGTATTATCAATTTATTTATTCGTCGCGTTTTCCCGCGAATTTTAAATCGCGATTTACCTAACTTAATCGCTGACTTACATCGAAGCTTTGTTTATCTTTCCACATCTTTGAATATTGTCGTTAATAGTCTGCGCTAGTAGGGCAAATATTTTTTTCTACTATTTAAAAGATGATTGATTGAATTTTATTAATGACTGTTTTAATCGCGATTGTTTACATTATTTAAATCTTATTAAACTCTACTATTACATTGATAATTACAGATATAGTTAAATATGTAGTTAGAGTATTAGAGGGACGTTGATAAAATCATTCGTTCCGTTATTCTCTATTAAACGTGGTGATAACGCGATTTTTTAATTATATATTAATTATATATTAAAATTGTAAAGTTTTAAGATTTATTTTATTTCATTGAATTAATCATGCGCAAGATGTAATATGTATTTTCAATATGCGTTTTCTCAATCGCGATATTTATATAAAATAGCGTATTAATCGCAAATAAATCGCAAATAAATTCGCAAATATTACAGACCTTAAATGTCTATCGAAATATCTATCTTCGCACTTGTGTGTAATAGTAATTATATCGCGCGTGTCTATTAGGGGCTCCGATTATATTAAAAAAATTATACATATCGCAATCAAATATTTCGAATATTGTCGATTTATTTATTTGTCGCGTCTTCTCGCTAATTATAAATCGTGATTTATCTTCTAAAAATTCGCAAATAAATCAGACAATAAATTCTATATTCGCAAATATTATAGATCTCAAATGTCTCGAAATATCTTCGTATTTGTTTGATAATAATTATGTCGCGCTGTCTATTGGCGGTTTCGATTATCGTATTACAAAAATTATGCATATGGTAATCGAATATTACTAATATTATCGATTTATTTATTTGTTACCGTTTTTTCGCGAATTTTAAATCGTTATTTATCTTGTATTATACGCCAATAATGCAAATACTTTCTTCTACAATCGAAAAAACGATCGATAATTTTATTAATGACTCTTTTGATCATGATTATATATATTTACGTTACATAAAACTTACTAAATTCTATTATTGCATATTAATTATTAATAATGAATATCGCATAATTCACCAACGCTAATCAATCTTGTTTTGACTATGTAGAAATTTTTAATAAATTTTATATTATACGTATATTTTGGATACTTTCGTGTAATTCTTTGTAATAAATTAAAACTATTTTTAAGAAATTAAATTGAATTTATTTTTAAAAATATTTTAAAAATGAAATTAAATTAT
Organism: Camponotus vicinus; assembly: GCF_025532165.1. Classification (NCBI taxonomy): domain Eukaryota; kingdom Metazoa; phylum Arthropoda; class Insecta; order Hymenoptera; family Formicidae; genus Camponotus; species Camponotus vicinus. The sequence goes on along the minus strand of NW_028141949.1, from coordinate 13,728,856 downwards.
CGAAATTATTTTCAAGAAGATTAAACAAATTGCATAATTGTAGATGTTCAAGATACTTTTTAACATGTTATATTTTATTTAGAAATTAAAAATATATAAATATATAATTTACATATATATATGATATATAACATTAAGTCCAAATGTTAATGCTGTCAATATCAAATTATTTATGTTATTAAACATTTAAATAAATCGGATCCAGTTATTTGATATTGATAACATTATAAATTGTATATTGTAAATTATATTTTGTAAATTGTAAATAGTTATAATTGTATATTAATTATAATCTAATATTGATATTTTTAATTATTGACATAAATGTGTATAAAATACAATTATAACTATAATTTAATGATATACTTTCCGTTAGATTTATCTATTTATGAATTCCATATCGCGCGGAACTGAATACTCGTATTCGTAAAATAAATTAATAAATTATGATTGCGAAAATACCGTGCTTTTTCCGCGTTCTTTTCGCGTTCTTATACAAGATTACCGTTTTAGCAAAAGAATTTTATCTATCTCTCTCGTCAGATAATATTCCTGAACATTGCGCTAATTAAATATAAAGAAATATGGAATAAGAGTGTGAAGATTCGATGTGATAAGTCAACGATTAAATATTAGCTTCACAAAATTTATCGCGGTCACCTTTGCTATTATAGAATCGCGAGTTAATTATTATGAATTTAATAATTTGTTTCTTCGCTTATATTTGTGTATTTACGAATTTCGTATCGGAAAATATTTATAAATAAATTAATAAATTACGGTTGCGAAAAAATTACGGTGTTTTTCCCGCGTTCTTTTCGCGTTCTTAGACGAGATTGTCGTTGTTTCTTTCGTTATATAAACCTTAATGAAAGTTGCGTGGCTCGTACCGCCGAGGAGTCGAAACGATTTTCATTATGGAGAATTATTTCTCATCAGTTCTTATAAGATCCATTCGCGACGTTTAGTTCGGTGCCATGTTAAAAATTGGGGATTTTTATTGTAAGATCCCACAATGGCTCTTATGTGGCACGCGCATTTAATGCGTTGAACGCACATTGCGTCGTCGATGCCGTCAACGTATCGCGGACGGCGGCATTTCGTTACCGTGTTTCCGCGTTGTAGTATTCTCGCGTCGTCGCGTTTTCGCGCTTCCGCGTTGAACTTTTTGTATAAAAATCCCAATTTCATTATTGTCACGAGTCTCTACTTCCGATGCCAATTAACTGGGATGTTCGGGTTTGCATACGTTGCTATGCAACGTACACTCGCGCTTCGTGCTTCGTCAAGTGATTCGGCCCGAATTGATTAGAACTCGATCGATTGCTCGGAATGGTCGTCAATGGGTCCCTTCTCTTTGCTCGTCTACAGCCACACGCACTGCGTGTGTTAACCCTGTCGAGGAGTCGAGTGGATTCCCCTAGGCACGATTTTCGCTCGGTAAAAGGGGTTGCCTCCCCATTTTCTAAATTGCTGAATGTTAGCATTTAAAAAATGTGGGTATCCTCTTCTTTTGCCGTCTACCAGCCTGGTGTAGCCATATCCTGCATTGCGGGAAACTTCGTGTTCCGGGCGAAGCACCTGAAATCGTGCTTAGCGGGTCCAGGTTCGATACGAGATAGGATAATTATGCGCGAAAAAGAGTTGGTGAACTTCATTTTCCTCTATTTCCGTCAATCGTTTCGTCTTCTTTCCGGTTTGGACTTAATCCTTGCTCGTTGTATCGTTGCGTTCCCGACCTATTGGCTCGAAGCTGATTCTTGTAAGTGAAATGGGATTTTCGCTCGTACCGAAACCGGGAATGCCATCTAAAGTATATACATATTAAGTATATACACATCGCGTGATCAAATATAAAATTTTTAATCGCTCTTATACAAGATTACCGTTTTAACAAAAGAATTTTATCGCTGTCCCTTTGCAATTGAGTATTTTGAATATTATCGATTTATTTATTCGTCGCGTTTTATCACGAATTCAAAAGCGCGATTTATCTTATAAAAATTCGGATGTAATTCGGTCGGTGAATTGTATATTCGCAAACATTACAGACCTCAAATGATTGTCAAGATATTTTCGATTTTCTATATTTATGTGATAATAATTATATCGTGCTCGTGTCTGTTGAGAGCTTCGATTATTATATTATAAAAGATATACATATCGCAATCAGATATTCCGAATATTATCGATTTATTTAGTCATCGCGTTTTCTCGGGAATTTTAAATCGCGATTTATCTTAATATTATCTTATAATTTAATCGTTGATTTATACGTCGAAACTTTGTCTGTCTTTCCACGTCTTTGAATATTATCTTTTATAGTCTGCGCTAGTAGTGCAAATATTTTTTTTACTATTTAAAGAGATGATGGATAATTTTATTAATGATTAATCGCGATTGTTTAAATCATTATATAAATCTTATTAAACTCTACTAATACATCGATAGTTAAAGATATAGTTAGATAGTTAAATTATTAGAGAGGGACTTTGGTAAAATCATTCGTTTCGTTATTCTCTATTAAACCGTGGCGAACGTGATTTTTTAATTATATTTAAAATTGTAGGATTCATTTTATTTCATTTAACTAATCATGCGCGAATTGAATTTACTTTTAAAAATGTTTTAAAAATGAAATTTAAATTATCAAAATTATTTTCAAGAATATTAAACAAATTGCATAATTATAAATGTTCATGATATATTTTAACATGTTATATTTTATTTTAAAAATTAAAAATATATCATATATATGTGTAAATTAATATATAGCTATAATAGTCCAAATGTTAATGCTGTCAATGTCAAATTATTTATGTTATTAAACATTTGAATAAATCAAGTACATTTATTTGATATTGATAACATAAATTGTATTTTGTAAATTGTAATTTGTAATTAGTAAATTGTGTTTTGTAAATTGTAAATAGTTATAATTGTATATTAATCATAATATTGATATTTTTAATTATTGACATAAATGTGTATAAAATACAATTATAACTATAATTATATTATATGAAATTGTATTTACGATTGTAAATTACGTAAATATATTCTTATGTAAATTACACAAAAATTATCGAAAGTACGTATAATGATAATATAATAGTAATTTCATTAAATTAACATATTTGATTCTATAGTATATATTTTTGAAATACTTATAAAAGAGTAACTGTTTATATTTTTATATCAAAGAGTCATTAATAAATTCGGAAAATTTTTATATAAAATGTAAAAATTCGGTGCTAAATTAATGATCAGATATAAGCTTTACAAAATTTGACGAACGCCTTCGTTATAGAATCGCGAGTCAAATTATTATAAATTTAATGATATGCTTTCCGTTAAATTTATCTATTTATGAATTCCATATCGCGCGTAACTAAATAATCGTAAAATAAATTAATAAATTATGATTGTGAAAATACCGTGCTCTTTCCGCGTTCTTTTTGCATTTTCAAACGAGATTGAATTAATAAAAGATCTTATCGCTGTCTCTATCGTCAGATAATATTGCTAAATATTGTTAATTAAATGTAAAGAAATATGGAATAAGAATGTGAAGATTCGATATGATAAGTCAACGACTATTACGAAATATTAGCTTCACAAAATTTAACGATCACCTTCGATATTATAGAATCGCGAGTTAATTATTATGAATTTAATAATTTATTTCTTCAGTTATATTTGTGTATTTACGAATTTCGTATCGGAAAATATTTATAAATAATTTATAAATTACAGTTGCGAAAACACCACGTGTTTTTCCCGCGTTCTTTTCGCGTTCTTTTCGCGTTCTTCTCCGAGATTATCATTTTAATAAAAGAGTTATCGTTGTTCCTTTCGTTAGATAAACGTTAATGAAAGTTGCGTGGCTCGTACCGCCGAGGAGACGATTTTCATTATGGAGAATTATTTCTCATCGGTTCTTGTAAGATCCATTCGCGACGTCTAGTTCGGTGCCCTGTTGAAAATTGGGAATTTTTATTGTAAGAATGGAATTAATCCCGGTTTTTCCTGGCAATTTCCGAAAGCAATGATTTCGGTAGTAATACAACGACGAACGCCATACGCTTCTTTAAAATCGAATTAATTTAAATAATATATATTTAGATGTGAGAGAAATGCATCTATTCTTTTCTTCGTTAAAAATGTTCTGTCATTATTAAAATTGGAATTATTATTGTCTAATGCCAGAAAGGTTTAATAGTAGATTAAATATGGATATAGCATTGTGTATAAATTTCTATTTTTCAAGTAATTTCATATTATAATTAGTTTTTATTAACTTTTTGGATAAAAATGATTACGAACGAATATATTTTATTAATTATTAATTAATTATCTCATTTGAAAAATTATTTCTAGGTACTGGGGATATTAATATTAGTTTTTAATTTCTTTTAAGAAACTATTTACAGGTATTGGACATCGCCATTTTAGAATATTAGTTTTTAGATATATACCATTTTATATATATGTATAATAAAATACATGCACAAATTAACGTATCCAAAATATTTTTATAATTTTTATTAATATGATATATTATATATACGCGAAATTATATATGAATGTTACATAAAATGTGCGAATACTTAAAAATTTAGAGACGAATCGAATGGGTACCCCTATATCAGTAAGATTGATTAAAAGAAAATAAATGATTAATTTAAACGTTATAAGAATAAGGAATCTAGAGAATCTAGAGAATCTAGAAGATTAATCTAGAATTAATTATATATTTAAAATTATTTTATTTATTTTATCTTGCACACTACTCGAATTGAAATTTTTTAAATCTTGCTGTTATCGGGTTCGATTCGTCTCGCGCGCGCAAACGGTACCCCAAATTATGTGTTCGCACATTTAACACAAACTCCAATGATGCATGTATTTTATTATTTATAAATATAATCGTTCGTAATCACATTTCTATAAAAAAAATCGTTATATCCATTTAATTTTCAATGAAGAAATATATTTCTTAGTAATGGAAGAACATGTATTCTGACGTGCATATCAATTTCGTGAATTGAACATAATGACGAGGGATAATTGTCGTTGATTTATTACTGAAATCATTGCTATTGGGAATAGTCCGGAAGATCCGGGATTCGTTCCCTCCTACAGTGAAGTTCCCGATGTTCAATGGATCACTTAACTTTTCTTTGTAGATTGATCTTGCGAAATCTGATGTAGATACAAGGTGTTAATCGTTCTCCATTTTTAAGATCGCTCCTCTTTTTATCGGATATTACCGGTATGTCACTCGCGTATCTGCATTTGAATATTTTGAATATTATCGATTTATTTATTCGTCGTGTTTTATCGCGAATTTTAAATCGCGATTTATCTTATAAAAATTCGCAAATATATCGGTCGGTGAATTGTATATTCGCAAACATTACAGACCTCAAATGTTTGTCGAAACATCTTCGATTTTTTATATTTACGTGACAATAATTATATCGCGCTCGTGTCTATTTAGAGCTTCGATTATTATATTATAAAAATTATACATATCGCAATCGGATATTCCGACTATTATCGATTTATTTAATCGTCGCGTTTTCTCGGGAATTTTAAATCACGATTTATCTTATAATTTAACGTTATCTTATAATTTAATCATTGACTTATACATCGAAGCTTTGTCTCTCTTTCCATGTCTTTGAATATTGTCTTTAATAAGTCCGCGCAAAATGCGCCAGTAATGCAAATATTTTCTTCTACAATCGTAGAAATGATCAATAATTTTATTAATGACTCTTTTGATTATTTACGTTACGTATAATTACGTTACATTAAATTCTATTATTGCATATCTATTATTAATAATAAATGTCGCGTAATTAATCATCTCTAATCATTCTCGTCTGGACTATGTAAAAATTTTTAGTAAATTTTATATTATACGTATATTTTGGACATTTTCGTGTAATAAATTATTCCATGTAATAAATTATTTTGTATTAAATTTCATTTCGTGTAATAAATTATTCCATGTAATAAATTATTTTGTATTAAATTTCAAATTATATTTTACATTAACTTTTTTATTAAACCCTGTATTGAAAAAAAAATAAAAAATAAAAAAAAATTTTCCTCCTCGATATATCTCTACCTTAACGAAGGCATTTGCCTGGTGAGGAGGTTTGAGTACTTTAATGAACCTAAGAGCTATACCGGCGGTAACACACGCCGATATTCATATAGACTATATTCTTATATTTAAAATAATCTTAAGTATCTTAGATTGCTTCTTAAGATTCCGTTTAGTTAGTAAAATAACTTATATAATAAGTTATATAATAAATAGTTATATAATATTTTCCAACTTACTTAAGACGATCTTAAATATAAGAGTGAATTATGAATACTGGCCGTCGTTACCGGCAAGGACACCCATGCCGGATTGGTCGAAGGGAAGAGTCAGACTAAGAGAGATACCAAAATTATTATATTATTTATTCATATTAATTATTTATTATATTAATATATTAATTAATACATATTAATTAATATATAATAATATTTATTATATTATTATATTAATATTTTTGAATAAAATGAATTATTAATATGTTTGTAAAATGAAGCAGAAGAGACAATAATCGAAAGAATAAAGAAAAATAGACTTCAGCAATTTGAATATTTCTTAAAAATGCCTGAAGACAACAAATGGCCACAGAAAGTATTCCGATGGACATCACAAGAAGAAGAAGCGTTTCTACAGTTTTTAGGACGAGGCAGTGCGATAGTTCATAACAATCCGAAGATTCTAAGAAAAAGATGCATTGGACAGAGACGCATAATGATTAGACATATAAAAAGACAGCTTGCAAAAAGTTATAAAATTTACTAATAATATAATAATAATATATTTTGTAATTATGTTATACTTTATTATTAAGTACATTGTATTATATAATATAGAGCATTTTAAATATAAAAAATATTGCAGCAATGAATATTATAATAAAATATTATGTGATTATAATATTATAATATTATATATATATATATATATATATATATATATATATAATTTTATATTGTTAATTCTCGTGCTGAGGAAGGGTCAAAGACGATCCGAAATATTCGTTATTTTTGTAGTTTTTTAGTTCGAAATAAACAACAATTAATAAGAAGGAAGTGTTGTTTCTTTCCTGCGCTCCAACTACCGCGCTGTGGCATTTATGTGCAATTTTGATTTAATTAATATGAAATAAATTTTTACGAGGGAAAATTATTTTTTGATATTTATATAGAGTCAAATATAATTCGTTTCCGACGTTTCATCTATTTTTCAATCATTTAAATATAATTCGGATTAAAAACGCGCACTTTAAAACGTCGAATGGTAGAATCGTCTAAATAATTAACATATAACGAAAAGCTCCATAAAAGATACATTAATCTTTTAATAAATAATTATGTAATTAACCTATATAATCTAAAATATTTCTCTATACTTTAATATTCCGCGCATATATTTGTTAAAGAATGTAAAATATTTCGATGATGAACGGACAATAACATCTTGGCCTTGGTGGCGTAAACAACAGCGCGCTAATATTTACATGCCACGACTTTGGTATTATTCGCACAGTGACACTCGAGCAAAGATAGTGATACAAAGTACTTTGTATATTATCGAATTAATAATTAAATGATTATTACATATCATGACTTCAATTACATTAATCTTTCGATTTTATAATTCGTGTTAATATACATATATACATATATCAACAATAAAAATAGCATTTAACAAGTAGTATTGAATTTGGCCCGATATAAATGTCGAGCGAATACGTCCCTCGTGTGTTCTCTATCTCTTACAATATAATAAAGTGCATTTCTTGTATAATTATTCCGCGATGAGGCATGCCGTATCTCACAATCGTTCCATAATTATAATTAGTCGTATTTTCGAGAGTGAGTGCCACGAAAAAATAACAAAGGACGAACAAGGGAGGAAAATGATATTGGGAAAGGCATATAGGACAGGCAACATACGGAGTAATGAAATTGCGTGGTAAGTGATTTATAATTTTTTTATATATTATTCATATTATTTTTTAATTAAAAAAATTACTATCGTAAAATATTATTAAAAATATTATTACCCGATTAGTAAAATTATGATTACCTGATGGATATATCGTTACGTTTTGAACAGTTTCAACGAATCTAAAATAATAAATTATACTTTATCACGATATTATTAAAGAAGTAATTTTATTCGTATAGAACATGTAGTAATTTTATTCGTATCACTATCTATATGTTATTGAAAATTCATTGCCGAAATATGTATTTTACGTACTATAAGATATGTATACAGGATGTCTGATAACTTTTTGTAGTCCCGAAGTGTGAAGGTAGATTGGCTCAAATTAAGAAGGAAGGTTAGGTGCTCTGTTTTGCAATATTAGTAATAAAAATTAATTAAAGAAAATCGGCCAATTTGGGTGAGGCAACGAGAGTCGTCCGATTGTAACCTTATACTAGGCGCGCGACGGAGAGTGGGGAAGGAGTGGTGAGTTCGGGCAAATTGTTTAATAAATAATCAATTTTAATTAATAAATTAAAATACTTCTATAATTTAATATTACGCGATAGTGTATATTTTATAATATATAAAATATTTCGGCAACAAATTATCAGTAACACGGTGTTCGACTTTGGTAATGTAAAATATAAACAGTAGCGCGCTATACGTTACCGCTTTGTTATCATTCGCACGATGACTCTCGAGTAATAAAGTAGTGGTGAGAAACGCTTCGTATATTGTAATTTTTTTACTAAATACGATTACGATTAGTATCGAAACATAATTTGCTTTAAATATTAAGAGGATGCCGGAGTCGCAGCCGAACTCCAACGGGTAGGCGCCCTCATTTTAACATAACTAAAAGTGTCGGTACATTACCAACACTTATAGTTATGTTACCGACAGTATTTTCTAGAATAAAAAGACATGCATATTTTAGAAAGAGCAATGTGAAAGCTTTTCTTTACATTGTGTTTATTGGAACAAAAAATATGTTGCATTTTCACTGCTCTATCGTCTCGCACAAGCAACGATTTTAGAGCATAGATCTATCTTTATTGCGTACATATTTAAACATAATTCTAATATCATTGCTCTCATTTAGCTATGTTTCTTTATATATATAATAAAAATATATTGTGAAAATATTTATAAATATTATATATTTATAAATTTTACGAATACGATATTACATCAAACAATTTGCATAAAACATTTTATATTGTTAGCTTTTGATTATATCGATTTAACAAATGTCATGCATAAATTGTAATTTGTAGAAAGTTATATGCAAATATCCTTCTTATTGTATATACAGAGTGTCGCAGAGTACTATACATATATAAGCGCTTGTGAGGAGCGCAGTAAATTGAAGAAAAAAGTCCCATAGCATTTTACGATTTTCGCAATAATAGAAATTATAAAATAAATAAATTATATAATAATATTAAATAAAATCGAACGAATGTGTATCTACGTGTGTGTGTGTGTGAGAGAGAGAGAGAGAGAGAGAGAGAGAGAGAGAGAGAGAGAAACGCTCGACCGTTCGAGCTATTGCATGGTCCAGCGTGTTAGGCTTTTCGTGCGTCGGCACGTGACAAGGGGAAGAACAGCAGGACATGCCGTTGTCATTCGTTACGTCATCGCCACGCCGCGCTGTCCCTCCTCTTGCCGCGCGCCGACAAAATGCCTAACACACTGGATAATACGACAGCTCGAACGGCCGAGCGCTTCTCTCTCTCTCTCTCTCTCACACACACACACACACACACACACACACACACACACGTAGATACACATTCGTTCGATTTTATTTAATATTATTATATAATTTATTTATTTTATAATTTCTATTATTGCGAAAATCGTAAAATGCCATGGGACTTGTTTCTTCAATTTACTGCGCTCCTCACAAGCGCTTATATATGTATAGTACTCTGCGACATTCTGTATATACAATAAAAAAGATATTTGCATATAACTTTCTGCAAATTACAATTTATGCACGACGTTTGTTAAATCGATATAATCAAAAGCTAACAATATAAAATGTTTTATGCAAATTGATGTAATGTCGTAAAATTGATAAATAATATAAATATTTTCATAATACATTCTTTGTTTCAAAAGCATCGAAATGATAGATTTATATCGATAATATAATAGGTTTCATCGTCCATTTCGCAACCATAATATATATTTTTTTCGTCTCTCCGATATATGCAAATGAGATATTTGTACTGAGGCGTCTTTTTCTAACGATATTCATTAGAATATTGTGATCAGATATGATAAATGTAAGATATATGAATAATTTATCACTTTGGAAAAGGCAATTTACTTTCTGCTATAATTTTAAAAAAATGTTGCTTTGTACATTTCACATTATTGAAATATTTTTCTTTACAAGGATTTCCTTCTAAGACTATAGTTTATAGTAGTGTAGGGAAAGCCGCAGCATAAATTTCATAGCATATGCTATCAAGTTGAAACATTTCAAATATTATATTATTTGTAGGCAACGGCAATAAAAGTAATTTTTTTTAGGCACCAATAGACCACACAAACGGGTAAGCTATCGTACATTCGAAGCTTGGTGTTATCAAAAAAATCGCCAGCGATCAGTATAATTTGCTCAATAATTTGTTAGCTTTTGTCGCTATATGACATGCTACAATTATATAAGAATTATCGCAATATAATATAGCACACTTTCAAAATAAGAATTCTCTTATAACGTGTAAAAATCGGTTCAATGATTCATTTTATCTGGATTTTTATTCTTATCAAATATGCCTTTTAGTTGAGGCAGTGTCTTTATGATCTCTGAATTAAATTTCGTTTAAATTTCGCTTCCAGAATGCACAGGCAAATCGTATCTGATGTAAAACATTTTTGAAAGTAACCAGCACACAAATTAAGATTGCTTTTCGAATTTTTTTTGAATAACCAACATACAAATTAGATCGCCTCTGGATTTTTTTTTCAATAATCAGCTCACGAATAAATCGCCTCTGAAATAAATATTTTAAATAACCAAAGCGCACATGCAAACCGCATCTGATATGAAATATTTCTAAAAACAACCAGCCTACGAATAAATTGCCTCTGGATTTTTTTGAATAACCGGCACACGAATTAAATCGCCTCTGGATTTTTTTTCAATAACCAGCACACGAATTAAATCGCCTCTGGGTTCTTTTAAACCAGCATACGAATTAGATCGCCTCTGGATTTTTTTTAAATAATCAGCTCACGAATAGATCGCCTCTGAAATAAATATTTTAATAACCAGAGCGCACATGCAAACCGCATCTGGTATGAAATATTTCTAAAAACAACCAGCACACGAATTAAATCGCCTCTGGATTTTTTTTCAATAACCAGCACACGAATTAAATCGCCTCTGGGTTCTTTTAAACCAGCATACGAATTAGATCGCCTCTGGATTTTTTTTTAATAATCAGCACACGAATTAGATCGCCTCTGGATTTTTTTTAATAATCAGCTCACGAATAGATCGCCTCTGAAATAAATATTTTAATAACCAGAGCGCACATGCAAACCGCATCTGGTATGAAATATTTCTAAAAACAACCAGCACACGAATTAGATCGCCTCTGGATTTTTTTTTAATAATCAGCTCACGAATAAATCGCCTCTGAAATAAATATTTTAATAACCAGAGCGCACATGCAAACCGCATCTGGTATGAAATATTTCTAAAAACAACCAGCACACGAATTAAATCGCCTCTGGATTTTTTTTTAATAATCAGCTCACGAATAGATCGCCTCTGAAATAAATATTTTAATAACCAGAGCACACATGCAAACCGCATCTGGTAAAATATATAATCTGTACGTGTGTGTGTGTCTATATATATACACACACACACACACACACACACACACACACACACACACACACACACACGTGTATATATATATATATATATATATATATATATATATATATATATATATATATGTGTGTGTGTGTGTGTGTGTGTGTGTGTGTGTGTGGGTGTGTGTGTGTGTGTGGGTGTGTGGGTGTGTGCGTGCGTGTGTGTGTGGGTGGGTGGATGTGAGTGTGGATGTGTGTATGTATGGACGTATGTATGTATAAAAGTGACGCGAGAGTTACATGAGGAAGCGAGGTAATAAGAACGAGCGAAATAACAATAAAAGCGAACGAGATAGAAATAGCAACAAGGATTCGAGCTCGAGAATCGGATCTTTCTTTCACACTATTATTTTCCTCTCGCTCGCATTTATTACTGTCTCGCTCGCTCCTATTATTGTCTCGCTCGCATCTATTACTGTCTCACTCGCTCTCGATTCTTGGGTCCGCTTATCTTTTCGAACTGTATATCACGATTGTCAAGTGTGACGGAGAAAACAAGACCATGAGTAGAGAGCGAGCGAGATAACCTATCATCAAAGAGTTCCGAAGTCTCTTACAATCGGTTTCTTCGCTTCCTCTATCCATTCCGAATTCATGAAAATGTAAACATCTTATAAAATAAAAATTGAAACTTTTATTTTTAATTTCACCGGTTTGAAAATAATTTTAATGAATTAATGAGATTTTTGCGATTTTTGCGAAATGATATTAAACACGATGTAAATCGGGTAATTTTTAATTAGTCTGATAATACAAGTTTTATAATTATATATTTAACTAAATTTATGCGATTTATATCGTGTTTGATATTATTTTAATCGCAACATTCTCATTATTCTTTTAAAATTACTTTCAAATGAATAAAAAATGCATTTTATTTTCTGACATGTATTCGTGAATGTTATAAATAAAGTCTCATGTAAGAGACTTCGCAATGTTCAACATCGGAAACTTTTTCGTTATTTATAATAATTTACGACTTTAAATTGCCATAAAGTAAAAACTAAAACTTTTATATTTTATTTGATCTTTTTTGATAAAAAGGGATTAATGAAATTTTTCCGTTTAAAATGACATCGAATACAATATAATTCGGATAACTTTTACTTATTGTTATATAAGTAAAAGAATGTATCTAATTGAAAATTATTCGAATAAAATGTTGGGTTGTTTAATGTGATTTTAGTCGTAAAAACCATATTAATTCTAAAATATGTTCAGTAAGATAAATTAAGTAATGTAAAAATTTTAGTTTCTAATACATTTTCAATGTTATCAATTGTGATGTTCACATGACATCTTCTGGTACATTTAAATATGTGAAATAAATAAATAAATAATTTTAATATGTATAATAAATTAAGATAATTTGTTTCACTGCACAATATATAGATCATTTAATATTAATTATATCGACCATATTTAGACCAGGAGACGTCATGTGAACACCACAATTAATAACATTGAAAATGTATTTGAAACTAAAATTTTTACATTACTTAATTTATCTTACTGAATATAATTTTAGAATTAATATGATTTTTACGACTAAAATCACATTACACAACCCAACATTTTATTCGAATAATTTTCAATTAGATACATTCTTTTACTTATATAACAATAAGTAAAAGTTATCCGAAATATATTATGTTCGATGTCATTTTAAACGCAAAAATTTCATTAATCCCTTTTTATCAAAAAAGATCAAATAAAGTATAAAAGTTTTAGTTTTTATTTTATAGCAATTTAAAGTCGTAAATTATTATATTATAAATTATTATAAATTATCATAAATAACGAAAAAGTTTCCGATGTCGAACATTGCGAAGTCTCTTACATGAGACTTTATTTATAATATTCACGAATATATGTCAGAAAATGAAATGCATTTTTTATTCATTTGAAAGTAATTTTAATAGAATAATGAGAATGTTACGATTAAAATAATATCAAACACAATATAAGTGGCATAAATTTAGTTAAATTTATAATTATAAAACTTGTATTATCAGACTAATTAAAAATTACCCGATTTACGTCGTGTTTGATATCATTTTAATCGCAAAAATCTCATTAATTCATTGAAATTATTTTCAAACCGATGAAATTAAAAATAAAAGTTTCAATTTTTATTTTATAAGATGTTTACATTTTCGTGAATTGCAAATGGATAGAGGAAGCGAAGAAACCGATTGTAAGAGACTTCGGAACTCTTTGATGATAGGTCATCTCGCTCGCTCTCTACTTATAGTCTTGCTTTCTCCGTCACACTTAACAATCGTGATAGACAGCTCGAAAAGATAAGCGGACCCAAGAATCGAGAGCGAGCGAGACAGTAATAGATGCAAGCGAGATAATAATAGGAGCGAGCGAAACAGTAATAGATGCGAGCGAGACAATAATAGGAGCGAGCGAAACAGTAATAGATGTGAGCGAGAGGAAAATAATAGTGTGAAAGAAAGATCAGATTTTCGAGTTCGAGTCCTCGTTGCTCGTGTTATTTCTCGTTCGCTCTTATTGTTATTTTGATCGTTCTTATTATCTTCTCGCTTCTTCACGTAATTCTCGCATCACTTTTGTACATACATACGTCTATACATACACACACTCACACACACCCACACCCACACACTCACACACACACACGCCCACACACTCACACTCACACTCACACACACACACACACACACACACACACACACACATATATATATATATATATATATATATATATATTGTGTATATGTATAACTTACACAGAATATTTTCTACGTAACTCGTTGTAACGCTGTTTTCCCGCAGCTTGTTACGCGTACGATTGTTACGCCGCTGCGTGACAGCGAGTATCTATGACGCGGAATTCGAGAAAGAAAACAAGAATGTAATGCTTTAATGTGCGCGTACATGTATACTGAAGTATACTATTACACGCAAGATGAAAGAGAATGATGGTACGAGATTGACTCTCCTTGTCACACAAACCGACTATAGCGCCGTCTGTCGCGATAGCGAACAACTAATCTACTGCTCTGTTTTACTCTTGTATCGCAGTCTCACACTCAACAATATGCATGAAAATTTTGCGTACCGAAATTATTTTTACTACGATTCTAAACTCATTTCTAAAAGTTTATTTATATTCCTTCATGCAATCTCTAACAGGAAGCTATGTTATTTTGTACATATAAACTGCAACATTTTTATATTAAGCAAGTTTTGTTACGGGTTGACGTCAGAAGCTGATAAAAAAACTGTAATTTTTCAATTTTTTTTGTTTTTGACATAAAACTAGTAGGTTCCTGCTTTGTTTTTATATATACTTTAATCGTGGAGAAGGAATTATAATTCTGTGCAATCAATAAAAAAATTTCGGTATGGAAAAAAATAATCGTTTTGTCGGTAATCCGGCATCCTCTTAATAAAAATTAATTAATTAAAAATTAATTAACGACATAAAACTGTATCGCAACAATAAATCTTTATCGAATCGTAATGCTTCATTACCGCGATTAAAAATTGAAACAGGGTATACATAAAAGGGGATAAAAGAATTAATTATGTAATGATCTTTCGATCATTGATGCTAATTATAATATTTCTTTAACAATATTAGAATTAAATATATTTCGACCAATGCTTTAAATTTTCTCAATACTTTTTAATTAAACAATATACAATTTAATCGAGAATCGATTAAATTGTATATTGTTTAATTAAAAAGTATCGAACTGATTATTTAGTATTTTGGATTCCTATAATTTAATCGAGAATCGATTAAATTATAGGAATCCAAAATACTAAATAATCAGTTCGATCGTTGCGATTTTTACGGACAATAATTATTATTTTAATATTTAGAGTCACAAATTTATTTCATCCGTGTTACTTTATCGTTCTACTTGACAATCTAAATATAATTTAGATTGTGAGAGAACACGAAGTAATACAATCGAATTATAGATGCAAATAATTAACATAACGAAAAGCTCTATAATAAATTGTTTAATAAATAATCAATTTTAATCAATAAATTAAAATACTTCCATAATTTAATATTCCGTTAGTGTATATTTTATAATGTATAAAATATTTCGGAATTATCGATAACACGGCGTTCGACTTTGGCAATATAAAATATAAACAGTAGCGCGCTATACGTTACCGCTTTGTTATCATTCGCACGGTGACTCTCGAATAATAAAGTAGTGGTGAGAAACGCTTCGTATATTGTAATTTTTTACTAAACACAACTACGATTAATATCGAAACATAATTTGCTTTAAATATTAATAAAAATCAATTAATTAAAAATTAATTAACGACATAAAACTGTATCGAAACGATAAATCTTTATCGAATCGTAATGCTTCATTACCGCGATTAAAAATTGAAACAGGGTATACATAAAAGGGGATAAAAGAATTAATTATGTAATTATCTTTCGATCATTGATGCTAATTATAATATTTCTTTAACAATATTAGAATTAAATATATTTCGACCAATGCTTTAAATTTTCTCAATACTTTTTAATTAAACAATATACCATTTAATCGAGAATCGATTAAATTATAGGAATCCAAAATACTAAATAATCAGTTCGATCGTTGCGATTTTTACGGACAATAATTATTATTTTAATATTTAGAGTCACAAATTTATTTCATCCGTGTTACTTTATCGTTCTACTTGACAATCTAAATATAATTTAGATTGTGAGAGAACACGAAGTAATACAATCGAATTATAGATGCAAATAATTAACATAACGAAAAGCTCTATAATAAATTGTTTAATAAATAATCAATTTTAATCAATAAATTAAAATACTTCCATAATTTAATATTCCGTTAGTGTATATTTTATAATGTATAAAATATTTCGGAATTATCGATAACACGGCGTTCGACTTTGGCAATATAAAATATAAACAGTAGCGCGCTATACGTTACCGCTTTGTTATCATTCGCACGGTGACTCTCGAATAATAAAGTAGTGGTGAGAAACGCTTCGTATATTGTAATTTTTTACTAAACACAACTACGATTAATATCGAAACATAATTTGCTTTAAATATTAATAAAAATCAATTAATTAAAAATTAATTAACGACATAAAACTGTATCGAAACGATAAATCTTTATCGAATCGTAATGCTTCATTACCGCGATTAAAAATTGAAACAGGGTATACATAAAAGGGGATAAAAGAATTAATTATGTAATTATCTTTCGATCATTGATGCTAATTATAATATTTCTTTAACAATATTAGAATTAAATATATTTCGACCAATGCTTTAAATTTTCTCAATACTTTTTAATTAAACAATATACAATTTAATCGAGAATCGATTAAATTATAGGAATCCAAAATACTAAATAATCAGTTCGATCGTTGCGATTTTTACGGACAATAATTATTATTTTAATATTTAGAGTCACAAATTTATTTCATCCGTGTTACTTTATCGTTCTACTTGACAATCTAAATATAATTTAGATTGTGAGAGAACACGAAGTAAAACAATCGAATTATAGATGCAAATAATTAACATAACGAAAAGCTCTATAATAAATTGTTTAATAAATAATCAATTTTAATCAATAAATTAAAATACTTCCATAATTTAATATTCCGTTAGTGTATATTTTATAATGTATAAAATATTTCGGAATTATCGATAACACGGCATTCGACTTTGGCAATATAAAATATAAACAGTAGCGCGCTATACGTTACCGCTTTGTTATCATTCGCACGGTGACTCTCGAATAATAAAGTAGTGGTGAGAAACGCTTCGTATATTGTAATTTTTTACTAAACACAACTACGATTAATATCGAAACATAATTTGCTTTAAATATTAATAAAAATCAATTAATTAAAAATTAATTAACATAAAACTAATTGACATAAAACTGTATCGAAACGATAAATCTTTATCGAATCGTAATGCTTTATTACCGCGATTAAAAATTGTAACAGGGTATACATAAAAGGAGATAAGAGAATTAATTTTGTTATGATCTTTCGATTATTGATGCTTATTATAATAATTCCTCTAACGATACTTATTAGAATTAAATAAATTTTGATCAATTAAATTTTAAATTTTCTTATTCGGCAATCACTCATAGAATATTTCAACGATGAATTATAAAAACAATAATCTAGTATAAGTCGACCTTGGCGATACCGCGGTAATGTTTTTGACTTATGGTCATTCACACAGTAACCTTGAGCAGTAAAGTAGTGAGACGTTTCATATATTATCAAATTCTTCCTTTACATAGTCAACCTTGGCGATATAAAGAGTACCGCGGTAATGTTTCTGACGTACGATCATTCGCTCAGTGGCTCTTGAGCAGTAAAGTAGTGATGCGAAATGTTTCATATATTATCAAATTCTTTCTCTAAACACGATTGCAAGTGTAACGAGAATTCAAATGCCACGAGCAAAAGTAAAGAAGGCAAAAGAAAAAAGGAGGTTTCGGTAATAGATAGATCAATAAGATATGGTAAATCATTTATATAAATTATTTATCATTTATATTATATATTCAAAATATACATATTTCTCGTTTTGCTTTATTTCTTTGATAGTGAATCAATAGTGATTAATCAATAGTGATTTTAAATTATAATATTAAATTATAACATATATATAATACATATACATATAAGAAATATTCCATTTTATATTAAAATAATTAAAACATTTATAATAAAATTTTTTTTAATTAATACTTTTAGATACTTCTTATATTTTATAAAATATTTCATGTTAATATATTTATTTCAATATTTCATATATAGAAAAATAGAAATTTTTTTATTTATCATATTTTTATTATGTATTATATTATGTATAAAATTATATATAATATAACCCTCCCATGGGGTACACCTTGTCGCGGTGGGAGGGCTTAGTACTTGGATGGTGCCTTAAGGTTTATCTTAAATTTTTCTATTTATGATAAATCTTAAGGTGCCTGAAAGGGAAGCTAAGTACCCTTTCGCGTCGTCGGTGCCGTCAACGTGCCGCGGACGGCAACGTTTTGTCACCGCGTTTTCGCTTTTAGCTTCTTCGCGTTATCGCGTTTTCGCGTTTTCAAAATCCCAATTTCGTTTTTGTCAACGAGTCTCTACTTCCGATGCCAACTAACTGGGATGTTTCGAGTTTGCACACGTTGCTATGCAACGTACACTCGCGCTTCGTGCTTCGTGCTTCGTCAAGTGATTCGGCCCGAATTAGTTAGAACTCGATCGATTGCTCGGAATGGTCGTCAATGGGTCCCTTCTCTTTGCTCGTCTACAGCCACACGCACTGCGTGTGTTAACCCTGTCGAGGAGTCGAGTGGATTCCCCTAGGCACGATTTTCGCTCGGTAAAAGGGGTTGCCTCCCCATTTTCTAAATTGCTGAATGTTAGCATTTAAAAAATGTGGGTATCCTCTTCTTTTGCCGTCTACCAGCCTGGTGTAGCCATATCCTGCATTGCGGGAAACTTCGTGTTCCGGGCGAAGCACCTGAAATCGTGCTTAGCGGGTCCAGGTTCGATACGAGATAGGATAATTATGCGCGAAAAAGAGTTGGTGAACTTCATTTTCCTCTATTCCTCAATCGTTTCGTCTTCTTTCCGGTTCGGGCCTAATCTTTGCTCGTTGTATCGTTGCATTCCCGACCTGTTGGCTCGAAGTTGATTCTCATAAATGAAATGGGATTTTCGCTCGTACCGAAACCGGGAGTGTCGGTGAAAGTATATATATATTAAATATATACATCGCGCGACCAAATTTTTAATGGTACCGAAATAGTGCGGGAGTGCCGTTCAGTATCGCGCGTAAAATAACGAAAATAGCGATATAAAAATATCGCTCGTGAGTGCGGGAGTGTCGTTAAAAGTATCGCGCGTCAACAACATGAGAGGAGGAGGAGGCCTGGGAGAGGCATCTTGCATCGGCGGAGCAACCTGATGGTGAGTATCTATTATTTGTATATCAATTGTTATAAATCGTTATAAATGAACAATAATTCGACCTTATTATTTAAATGAATTAAAAAGAAAATTAGAGAGAAAGATTTTTATAAAAATCATATAAAACTTTCTATTTAAAAAACAGTTTCAAAAATTTATGAAATTTTTGCGTGTTTATCTCTGCTTATTATTTTACACATCGGATATAAAATTCCGCACGATACAAATTTTTTGAAATATTGATTTTATTTTGAGCATTGTTGTAAATGAATTTTATATTTGTATGTTACAGACAACGTAGCTTCGATAACTCCGCTGTTGCGCATCAGTGCCGGTGAGTGAAAAAAACTTTTATTTAATTTTAAGGTAACGGTTTCGTAGAGATTGTAGACGTAGATGTAGATGTAGATGTAGATGTAGATGTAGATGTAGATGTAGATTGTAGATAAATCCGTTGCCTTAAAATGGATGAGCTAGAATAAATTAAGTTAAATAAATTTTAATAAGTTCTTTTTCGAAATGCTTTGCATCTATTGCGAAAATATTTTGAAGTATTAATTAAAAAAAAGAAGATCAAGTAAAGATTTTTTTGTAAAGATTTTGTCTAATTTATTAAATAAAGAACACGTATTAATAATTTTATCAATTTTATCAATTTCTAATACTACTTTATTTTTATAACGCGCATTTATCTTATTCTAATTTCTTAGCTCATCGTAGAATTTATTTATAGATATTAGTTTTAAACTTTACTTTAACTTAATATAAAGCCAAATGATTAATTCATTAAATAACTTGTAACATGATAATAAATGACTTACTATATGACCGTGTTAGCAGTCTAATATAATATATAGATATTTGTAGTAATTTGGCTTTATTTTAAAGTTAAAATAAAAAGCTATATTCAAATATTTAACGAACGATCGTAAAATCGAACGATCGTTACAGTGAGCGTGAAATATTTACGCTCATTTGCCGGTAATTAACCGGCAAAAGAAAGAGTGTTTATCTCCTCTTTCGATCTCTGATTAGAGATCAAGCGAGAAAGTGGCCAGGATCAACGAAAGGTAGGGTCAACTGGCCTGAAGAAAAGCTCGCACGCGATTAGGGCATTGATTAAAATATATATGATTAGAGATAGGCTCCCCAAATCTCGAATAATTTTAATCAGGAAGTAGGGTTGTTAGGGCTCATAGGATTGTTAAGATCATAGGGTTGTTAGGACTCATAGGGTTGTTAAAATCATTATTTCTTTCAATTCTTTTAATATTCCAATAATCCTAGGAATCCTGGAAATTAAAATTATTTAAAAAAATTTAATTGAATTTATTTTTAAAATTGTTGTAAAAATAAATATAACATGTTAAAAATAAAAATAAAAATATTTTAAAAATGAAATTTAAATTATCAAAATTTTCAGGAATATTAAAGAAATTGCATAATTATTAATGTTTAAGAAATATCTTAACATGTTATATTTTATTTAAAAAATATATTAAAAATATATGTGGATTAAGTTGAATAATATTAAATCCAAATATTAATGCTGTCAATATCAAATTATTTATGTTATTAAACATTTCAATAAATTGAATATATTTATTTGATATTGATAGCATCATAAACTTGTAAATTGTAAATTGTTATAATTGTATATTAATTATAATCTAATATTGATATTATCATTGGAAATACAATACAATTGTGCATTTTCAATATATATTTTTTCAATCGCGACATTTATATAAAATTGTGTATTAATCGCAAATAAATCGGCACTTGTAGGTGTTAGTAATTATATCGCGTGTCTATTAAGGGCTTCGATTATTATATTATAAAAATTATCCCAATGCATATCCCAATCGAATATTCCGAATATTGTCGATTTATTTATTCGTCGTGTTTTCTCGCAAATTTTAATTAATTTGATTTATTTTGTAATTTAATCTTTGATTTACATCGAAGCTTGCTCTATCTTTATGCATTTTGAATATTTCTTTTAGATAGTCTGCACAAAATGTACCAATAATACAATTACTTTCTTTTACAATGGAAGAAACGATAAATTTTATTAATGATTCTTTTTGATCATGATTATTTAGGTTTATATAAAACTAATTAAATTCGTTATTTATATAAAACTAATTAAATTCTATTATTGTATGTTGATTATTAATAATATATATCGCGTAATTAATCATCACTAATCATAGTCTCGTCTGATCTATGTAGAAATTCTTAGTAAATTTTATATTATACATCTACTTTAGAGACACTTCCGTATAATTCTGTGTAATAAATTTTATTTTGTATTAAGTTTCAGATTATATTTTATATTAAATTTGTATTATTATTTGTAATATATATATATATTCGTAATGTAATTATTTTGATGTTAATTAATAATTTAATATGTTTATATTAGTATGTTTATGTTAATATTTTTATGTTAGTTAATAATTTAATATTTCGTAATGTGTTTTTTATGTAATTGCAAATTAATTGTAATTTATGTTATATTATAATTATGTAATATATATTTTATATATGTATTATATTTCCTATTATACATAATTAAATATTTTGTAATGTGTTTACATAATTGCAGGTTAATTTATATACATTGTGTTATATATATTGTATGTATTATATATATTGTAACTATGTAATAATATTATATATATATATATATATTTTTTTTTTCTATTTGAAAACTCTGTATTAAAAGAAAAAAAAAAGAAAAAAATTTTTCCTTCTCGATGTATCTCCACCTTAACGAAGGCATTTGCCGGGTGAGGAGGTTTGCGTACTCTCATGAACCTGAGACCTATGCCGGCGGTAACGTACGCTGATATTCATATAGATTATTCTTATATTTAAGATCATTTTTTAAGTATATTCTTAGATCGCGTTTTAAGATTTCGTTCAGTTATTAAAAAATAGTTGTATAACATTTTCCAATTTACTTAAGACGATCTTAAATATAAGAGTGAATTATGAATACTGGCCGTAGTTACTGGTAGGGTCATCCATGCCGGACAGGTCAAAGGGAAAGAGTCAGACTAAGAGAGATACCAAAATTATATAAATATAAATAAATATATATATATATATATATATAAATGTTATATTAATTATATTAATATTTTTGAATAAAATGAAAAAAAGAGAGTAATCGAGAAAATAGAAAAAAAGACAACTACAGTGATTTGAATATCTATACCCGAGAACAAATATCCATAGAAAGTATTCTGATGGACTAGATAAGAAGGAAGAAGTATGATAAATCCTTATGATGTTAAGACAAAGTTAATACAATAATGTTAATACAATAAATCATAATAATCTAAAGACCCGAAGAAGAGAATATATTGGATAGGAATGCAGGATGATTGAAAATGATTAGAAACTAAAAGACAATTTGCAATTGCATACAACACATTTATTATTATACAACTAAAGACACATTTATTATTATACAACTAAAAGACAATTTGCAATTGCATACAACACATTTATTATTATTAATAAATAGGTATTAATAATAATACTACTACTTTGTAATTATATTAAATTTTATAATTTAGTACAAAGTATTAAGCTTAAAAATATTACGCTGTTATGAAAATTATAATAAAAATATATAAATACTGTTGACTACATTAGAATGGAATATATGAATTCTTTATATTTTATATAAAAGAAGACATTTTTAAAATATTTTGCAACATCCATATTTTTCGAATCTTAATTACAAATCCTTCAGAAGAATCAGTGATTAATTTAACAAATTCTATACATGTATTATTAATTAAATTTTTAAATAATTTAAAAAAGTGTTGAATATCAAAGATCAATTTACTGCTAATTAAGAAGATATTTATAGAAATATATGGTTAAAAATATTTTTACCCTACAGCAGGCATTTTATTTTTTGTAAATAAAAATATAAATATGACAATGAATATATAGAAAAAAATATTTATTTTATCTTTGAACGCGTTACATTCATTGAAATAAAAAACTTTCAACTTCTTATTTATATCGTGTGATGAGACATAGAATAGATACGAATCAATGAATTAAATATATTATATTTAAATTTTTCAATGCTAATAATATCTTTCGAAAAGAGATGGTATCTCTATATATACATAGAATATATATATCTAATTCCAACATATATATATATATATATATATATATATATATATATATATATATATATATATATATAGAGAGAGAGAGAGAGAGAGAGAGAGAGAGAGAACCACACAAAACTTATTTATAAGATAATTTAAAAATTTATTTAATATACATAAGCGTCTTGCGGCACTCTTATTCGTATCAATAGGTGCTTTCCATTTACATCAAAACTCAGATAAATCTCATTTCTGTCTTTTTTTAACATGAATGTTGAAGAAAGACAGAAGTGAGATTTATCTGAGTTTTGATGTAAATGAAAAGCACCTATTATTTCGTGCACATAGCATGGAACAGAACCAAAAATTGTGCACATTATATGTTACCCTCTGAGAACATTCATGGACATTGGCTTTGTAGTTCATGTCCACGTTTTCAATGTTCATAGAGGGAGTATCGCTTTCAGGGATCACCTAAAAGCAGGCCATGACATCTCTCAGTCTTCTCTCTGCTTCATAGTTCATGTTCATGTTGATACGATGCCATGGCGTGGGAGTCGCGTAAAGCTGTAATCACGCTACAGATTGCGATCGGAATTGACCAATCAGAGTAGCCATCTGGCTATTCCAATAGTTATCTAATTACATAATTATATTCTTATAAGTAAACACTGTTATTATTCTTGCACATTATTGTGTCACATGGCATCAACAACTGAAATTAATTGAGGCAAATATTTTTAATTGAGGATAACATTAGAACAAAACAAGTATAAATAAACGCTATCTGTGTCTCTTTTTCCAACTTGTATCGTTTCCCATGCCTAAATAAAGGAATGGCTTATTTCAGAGTGTAAAGAGTTCAATAGTTTCACGTCATATCATATGAGATACAGCCGTGTTATTAATCCAATATAATATATAGAAGCTTATGTATTAAATAATCAGTATAAATTAGGTCATTATTTTCTCTCTCTCTCTCTCTCTCTCTCTCTCTCTCCCTCTTGTTCTATTTTTTTTATTTATTATACAGGGAACTTTCTAGCAAGGAATACACATATATACAACGTCTTATGATGACTATTAAATAGAAAAATGTTTGGGACTTTAAATTCAATTGGTTATCGCATAGAGAATTTTTGGAATTTCGAAAACTGTTCCATTTGACGGCCAATCGCGCGACGTCTCGGGAAGCACACTCAAGAATTCTATTTACGTTATAACCAATCCTGTATACGTAACTCGCGCGTATCTATTATTTCTCAAGTAGCGGGAGATTGATTGGCTACGCGTCACTCGTGGTATCTCCCGGTGACGTCACAGCCCTATTTCGTATCCCCCACCCTGCTGTCCGCTGCCCAGCTGTCGAGAGTAACCGTTTGGCAGCAGTCAACGAAAATTTCCTCGGAAAACTATCGCGGACGTGAAGGTCTCGCCGAAGGCTCCTCGCCATAATTAAAGAGCGCCGCATCTTAACAAGTACATGCACACACACATACGTATACGCGCGCACACACACAGCTCGATCCAAGTCGGGAAAGCGCCGAGGTGATCGTCATCGCCATCCTATAGTCAGGGTGGGATCGAATTCGTCCTTATAATAGTATTGCGGGAAACAGGGCGACCTTCACAGGCGCGACGAGAGGTAAAAGGACGACGGGCTGTCTCCTTTTTTCCTGCACTTTCGCGCCTACCGCTGATCCCACTTCTCTTGCTCGTCGCAAATCTGGGATCTCGTCAGAAATAACCCTCGTCGAAGGGAAGGAAAAGTGCGTAGGTACACTTGCACATGTGCTGTGATCTCTTCTGCGAGTCTATCTTCCTGACGGACGACGTACGTCAAGTGTAAAGGAGGATAACTGCCCTCGTCGTCGTCGACGTCGTCGTCGCCGTCGTCGCCGTCGTCGCCGTCGCCGTCGTCGTCGCCGTCGTCGCCGTCGTCGTCGTCGTCGCCGTCGTCATCCGCCTGCTCATTATCATCAGCCTCGTTAGCGCATATATTATACTTACGCTAGTACATCAGAGAAGTGAGAAAGAGCCTCTCGTGTGAGCATCCATCATTGTCATTGTTTGGACACGAAAGTTAACCGGGAGGCCGGTGTATAAGGAATGTCCACCCCTGCGAGGAGAAGATTGATGAGGGATTTCAAGAGGTACTTGATGTTACGACTGTTGATGTATATATATTTTAGTTGTAAAACTATGTCGTGAAGTGCGGTGCTTCTACTGTGTCGAATTTTATTCAATTCATCTTGACCTGTACATGTGCAAGCGTGCATTTATTATTGGAAACTTAATTGTATCTCTTTCATATTTGCCTTTGGCCGACAACCTTTTTCATTATCTCTTTTAATAAGCAAACAGTTGTAATTCTCTTGCGTAATTCTACAATCTAATATGGTTAATCATTTATAGAATGGTTTCTGTGAATCTTTGTATGAAAGATATTATATTTAAAGTTCAATAATGATTCATATATTTATTCATTTTTGCATATAATGTTAGATATTTTTCAATCATGACACAAGTTTCAGTAATACTTGGAATCATAGATATATATTTTGTAAAATTTAATGAAAGTATTGAGAATTTTTTCTATGTACAAATATATTAATTAATCAAATTATTTGTTTTTTACGTAATCTATTAGATTTTATAATGAAGTGACACATATACGTATAATGAAATGTGACAATAAAATTATGATAATAAATATTAAATGAATTTATACATACAAATGAGAATATGTGTATTGTTTATGTATACATTTGCAATATAAAATTGTAAAAGTTATATTTTTTGCAAAGATTACAGGAAGATCCTCCAACTGGAGTATCAGGTGCTCCAACAGACAATAATATTATGATATGGAATGCAGTTATATTTGGGTAAGACAATGCAATGTTTCTTCTTTGATGAAATTTATTTTGTTTTTACAAATCAAAAGAACATTATTTTGTGAATATGAGTGAATTGATTGAAAAATATTTTCTGATAGAGAACAAATTTTGTCTGAAATTTATTTTATAAAATATATGTGTATAAATTATGAGAGATATAATATATGGTTCAGTTTCATATAATATTTAATAATGTTTACATTTGTTTTAAGACCACACGACACTCCATTTGAAGATGGTACATTTAAACTTACAATAGAATTTACGGAAGAATACCCAAACAAGCCACCTACAGTGAGATTTGTTAGTAAGATGTTTCATCCTAATGTGTATGCGGATGGTGGAATTTGTCTCGATATACTTCAAAATCGTTGGAGTCCTACTTATGATGTCTCGGCCATTTTAACATCTATACAGGTGTGTCATTTTTTCTCTTTTACTCTAAGATATATTTCAACACTCTTATTTTTTTGTAACATTTTAAGTGATTAACCAAAAACTCAATTTTACACAAATTTCATAACATTTAATAATATTTTATGATATGTACAAGATAAGGGCTGTGTGGGAAATATAATACAAATATAATCAGAAAGAAAGTGATTGTGCAAAAATAAGTCAGAGATAAGTAAGATTATATTTATCTTTATGCATAACTTTTTTAAAAACTTATCATTTTTTATTATTTAAAAAATGTTTGTTTTATATTTATATATATAATTAAAATATATTTATTTATATATATATTTTATATATATATATATAAATATATATATATATATATATATATATATATATATATATTTATTTATTTATATAATTAAAATGTTTGTTTTATATTTATAAATATATTATAAATTTACTTGTACATTTATGTATTAATAGTTAATATCGAGATTTTGGTGATATAAAATATAAAGTTATTAAAAATTACTCAAGCTTAAATAAATATAAATATATTATGAATTTTCCAAGTTTTAAAGTTAATTTTTTCATATAAAAAAAATTTTATTCTACATTTTCGATTTATTTTTGCACAATCCCTTTTTTGATTGTCCTATGTTTCCTAATTCATTCTGTATATCGCACATGAAACATAATAATGTTTTTGACATTTTTATACATATACATATAAGATAATATATATAAGATAATGGTTTTTCTTTTTCTTTATACCTAGCATGATGTAAAATTTTTATTATTTGAATGTACAAATGGAGATATTATAATTAAGATTGCAGAGAAAGACAACATTACAAAACATGATTACAAAAAAAAATTAAATTATGCAATCAAAAAAGCATTAGTACTATTTAATGCACTCATATTTATAAAAAGACTTCATGACTTCACTCTTTTTATTTTTTCATAAAACAAAGTAGTTGATTTATACTAATTATTGATACTTAATTATATAGCTATCTATGTAAAAAAAGATATGTTTCTTTTTTTAAACATTACAGAGTTTCACCATTGAGTGTCAGCATAACAAGTATACTAGACATCAAAATACTCTTAATTGCATTATTTTAATATTTTATTATTTATTTTATCAAATATGTCATGAGGCAATCATCAAACTTATAATTTGATATTATTTTATACACAATTAGTATTTATAAGTTTTAATATTTACAATTAGTAACAATATATCCTAATGTTAATATTTTTATTCATGAATTATGTGATAGTCAGAAACGTATTTTGCATGGCTTTTAATAAAAATTCATAACCATAGTACAAAATATAACATAATTATTTTATAAATCCCACATTAAATATGTTTTGTATTTACATTTTAAAATCTATATAATCTCATATTCCTATTATGTGCAATCTTATTTTCTGAAAAACTTTTATTTATACACATTGATACATTCCTTTTTTTTAACTTTTTTGTGTTCTTAGTTATGTGATAAAAAATATGTTTGTGAAGGGATTATTCGTTTTATCTTAACAGCGGTTGCAATTCAGCAAAGTCTAATCACATGATTCCAATTAAAAATTATTTGTGCATAACACTTTAATAATTCCACATATATACATATCTCAGATAGCAAATGTATGCACCAGATGAGGTGTATTTGCCACCTGGGACTAACTATCTTTAATCTGTCCGTCGATATGCATTTTTGGTTTTTCTGTATTAATTAATCAAATGGAAAAAAAGAAGAAGAAAAAATAAAAAGCATATTGTCAGATTTACGCACTTTGTCAAAAAAAATAATGAAACTATTCTTCCAAGTATAATAAGGTACGACTTATGTGATTGCAGTCGCTGTTAAGTGACCCGAACCCGAATTCACCTGCCAACTCAATGGCAGCACAACTGTACAAAGAGAACCGACGCGAGTACGAGAAGCGAGTGAAGGCTTGCGTGGAACAGAGTTTTGTGGATTAGTTATGGGCGTTAACATAATGCTGCTGCTGTAACAGTATCAGCCAGTCAACAACCATCAAATGCAAAGGAGAAGAACATGTAGTTTTATACTACAAGAAGCTAATGCTAAAAAAGAAAAAATATACAGATCTGGCATGTTTCTTCCTGAGAGCTTTATCGAACTTACCACGACAATGTGCAACGTTAGACCGAATTTTTACAATGTTGAATAATAAACTATTATAAAATTGTGTATTTATTTATTTCGAATATCTGGTGATACACGAAATTAGTTATTAAAACCTAGAATAAAAAAAATACATTTGGCTTTTCTTTTCTCGTTGGTTTTTTGTTTCATTTTATTTTTATTTTTTGAGCGGCGTAGAATTATATATATAACTTTAATTGAATTTAGTGTACTTTAATATACATTTCAGCATGTACACAAATTCATTTATATATAGATATATATAATGAAGTAATAAATGCGTAATTTTTCTCTTTATAACTTGATATAATTGTAGCCTGGTGTTCGTTATTCTCTCTCTCTTTTTCTCCACAACCTATCTCTCTATCCTGCTTGTACATATTTATATATATTTTCGACTTCTTTGTCACGGATCAAAAGTATAATTGAAGTGAATTTGCTGAGGAAATTTCTTAATTATTTATGTTACAGTCACTTTTGGACGAACCGAATCCTAATTCGCCAGCCAATTCTTTAGCGGCACAATTGTATCAAGAAAACAAACGGGAATATGAAAAAAGAGTGGCTACTGTAGTCGAACAATCTTGGCTGAATTTTCAAGAGAGTCACACGGAGGATTCCCGCTGACATTAAGTATATATTGCTTTTCATGATTCGTAAAAAAATGTCTCGCAATTTCTTTAATATTAAAATTGTGTTCATCCTCTCTCCCGTATATTATATAAATAACAGTAATGTGGTCTTTACACATGTTGAATTCTGTATATATATATATATATATATATATATATATATATATATGTAATATCCTTTGATATTTTATGATCCGAACATTCCGTATATTAATTCAAAATTCATATAGAATACGACGAAACAAATTTGTACGACTCTAACTTTAGGGGTACGTTCGATTTGAACGCCTACGCTTATAAGCGTTATTTTTAACCGTCTTGTTTGCTGCTTAAATTCTTAGGTGATTGCAAGCAAAGTCGGTGATTGGAAAGGAATTAATTTCTATATTAAGTTAAATTTTAAATTTAGACATTTTTTGACGATGAAAAATTTGTGTTAAATTATAATAAATATTTAAATAAATATTAATAAGTTCTTAATAAATATTAATTATATTTAAATATTTAATAATTAATTATATATAAATAATAATTAATAAGTTCTTAATAAATATTAATTATATTTAATGAATTTATGATTATAATATTTTTCATTATATTTAATGAATTTATCAATTTCTACATATTTTTCATCTGGAATGAAATATTATAAAATAATTGAAATATAAAAATGAAATATAAAATAATTGAAATATAAAAATAGTATAAAAATTAGTTACTTTTCTCATTTTTAAGGAAAATGATTTGTTTAAAAACTCCATTATTTCTATTTCATTATCCATGTTTACAGTGTACCTGAGTGTTCCCTTTGGAATATAAGCATGAGCATTTACGCTTTGGCTGTTCTATCATTGAAATAAGCATTCGTGAGCAGAATTATGACATCATGTACCATCTATGAGCAATACCAAAGGGAACTATGTAAGCAATACTTATAAGTGCTTAAAGTATGTAAGCGTCCAAAAAAAATACACTCTTTGTTGAAGAAAAAAAAGAAAAAGAAAATGCAACCATTAAAAAAAAAAGAATCATGTTCTATAATTTTTCTTAGTACCAATTGGACAATTTTGTAGAGCCATTTATTTCTTATGTGATTTGTTATTTATAAGTTTTCAATACATATTATTTTTGCTTCTATAACTTGACATTATGTGCTCGTAAAGAATAAAATAAATGTCTTCATGAAATCTTTTGCAGAGCAAAATCGATTTACTATTTTATAAATGTAAATAAATTTGGGAAAATACACTAAAGGATATGATAGTTTGTCATTTTGTTTTTAGCGCCTTTATCATGTAATAATAAATATATAATAAAAAAGTGTAATCATTTATTATATCGATTTGGTAATCTATTAATTTTTAACAAATATAATTAGTAGTAATATCAAATATTACAAAGAAGGAATTACATCATGTTTGTGAATTCTTTATTATGTTATTATTCTTTATTTTGTTATCACAACTTATATAAAATACATGAACATATATGAAATATTTTGAGCAGATTTAATTTTTACAAAAACTGATGAGCAAATTTTTATAATAAAGAGTATGGAAGTAAATTTTTTACATATTCATAACTTATAATGAATTAATATATGTATTTTCTGTCTTTTTAATATAAAGTGTAATAATTTTAATATAATAATTTTGTATTTTAAAGATTAAATATTTAATATAATATATACTTTATATACAAAATAATATATAATTAATATATAATAATATATGATATTTAAAAATAAAAATGAGTAAACATAAGTAAAAATAAATGAAATCTAAATTTAATTTTATAGTATAAATTTTTATAGTGTATAAAATATAATAATATATATAATTTAAATATCAATATATTTAATATAATTTTGTATTTTAAATATTAAGTTTTTTTTCAGTAATTCAATTACTTTGTAAGTATTTACAAAAACTCTTATTTTTATTTTTCTTTACAGTAAAGTAACTTTTGCAATATTAGCGGAGAATTTCTAAAAAAAGAAGTCCGGTTTCTCCAAATATTGCACGCGATATCACGTAATTTGCTTTTTAGGATATGAAGAGGCGCGCAACTATTAGTATTGATGAAAATGCGTGTGCAAGAATATCAAAGTTATTTCAATTCTATTGAGAGAGAGAGAGAGAACAAGTGGGAGGAAGGGAGGGAAAGAGAGTCCATTTAAAACAAAGAAAATATATTTAAACATAAAATTTGTGATTCGTTTAATATGACATTATGTACAAGCACAAATATCATTTTTATTTACCTGTATATTTATCTCTTTTATAATTTAAATGCAAGAGAAACATTTGAATATGTTTCTACATTTAAAAGGTGGTCATGATTTCGTGAAAAGAAATCAATATAACTCAGTATTTCGAAGAATGCAATCTTAATATACACATGAGGTTCAAAATTAAAATACTAGAAATTTTCTAATTACACATTCGATTACGAAACTCTCAAATTTTTTCGCCGTGTTCTTGCTATGATTTCTCCTCCTTCTCCTTATTGTATCTTTCTAGCTCTTTGAGAAATTGCGCTTTAGGTTTCATGATGTTAGGTCGATCACCACGACACTTTGGACAGAACCATTTACCTTTAGGCTTAGTAGTCAGAGAAACACATGAAAAGTGGAACCATTCTATAGGACACAAGTCATTGTCACAGAGAATCATCTCGCCATATGATATCTGATCGCATAAACAATAAGTTGGTTCATCAGGATCTATTGCGAGATCGTCTTCTGGTGGTGGTGGTGTATCCTCGCGATGCTGATTTTGTTGAGTGCCTTGCCGTGATTTTCGCTTCTTCTTTTTACCAGTAGCAGCCGTTGTTGTTTTCTTTTGATTTCCATTGCTTATGTTAGACATTGTTGAAGACCTCGTCTCTGCCATTCCACCCATTATATCCATGGAATGAGCTGACTCTGTCAAAGTTTCAGTTCTCGTTCT
Source organism: Camponotus vicinus (assembly GCF_025532165.1). Classification (NCBI taxonomy): domain Eukaryota; kingdom Metazoa; phylum Arthropoda; class Insecta; order Hymenoptera; family Formicidae; genus Camponotus; species Camponotus vicinus. The sequence continues at coordinate 13,695,677 of NW_028141949.1, read as the reverse complement.
TCTGGCACGTTTTGGATGGCGTTCCATATTTGCATGGCTTGTGGTATTCGAATTATTGCTCATGTTTGATTCACGAACTTCAGAGCTTTCTTGTTCCTTTCCAAAATCTATTAAAAAGTAAAAGTTAGTTATTTTGGAAATATATGTCATAGATGTACATATTGTTAATTTAAATATCAATTAAATAGGATTGAAAAACACAAAATAATATACCTAAGTTTCGATAATCTAAGTCTAACTGCCTAGATTTGTTCTCTATAAGATCTTGTACTTGCTGGATAATTTGTAATTTCTCATCTCCTATTTCTTGTGCTGCAATCAGAGCTTGTTGTACTCTTAGCAATGCTCTCCTTTTTATCACAGGATCTGTATCATTTTGTAATGTTTCCTGATGTTGATCAACTTCACGTAAATATGCTGTAAACATAAAACAACATAATAAAGAAACTCTATTTTGATAAGTAAGGTATATAATAATTATTTTGAGAAATATTCCTAAAAAATCTGCAATATTTACGCAGGTAAAGTGTAATATAACATTTTAATTTTTTTTATACAAAAAGTATTCACACATAAAGACAAGTTTGGAAAACTGATAAAAATAGTTAAGATATGTGAAGACATTTTTTCAAAAACTTGTGTAAGTATTAGTGCATCATCTGACTGATTATTATATCCGAATAGTCGAATTAATTTCGAAATAATAATTCGATCCAAATTACTTTGACAAGTGGCGTCCAGCTCGCGCAAACGAGAAACATGCCTCTGCAAGTCGTTGGGCAGATTTTCCACGCAATCCAAGTAATTTTCGATGTATGTCGCCGAGTAAAGAGCCTCGACTACCGCCTGATTTAACATATTCACACTATGTTTTGTTCTTTTTTTCTAGCTTTTCGTCCCTTATACAATAACACAAGAATATTGCTCCAAGACTCCAAATCGCTAACTATCGTTTTGACTTTTATACCCAATTATGGGTCAACAGAAGAGACTATGGAGACCTCTTACGGAGAATCGTGAACTATAATACTGCGTTTTTTTATTGCAGGATTCATACTGCGTTTGATTTTGATGTACGACATCCGACATCCAATAAGAGAGTTTGTTTTATAGAAAAAATATGGCGTTTTCGGAGTGATTTACTAGACGTCATTGACCAATTACAGCCATTCTTCTGAAGAATGTATGCTTACATTCTTTAGAAGAATGGCTGTGATTGGTCAATGACGTCTAATAAACCACTCCGAAAACGTCATAATTGGGAACGTACCCTAGGAATATCGACCGTAGAATTCACCGAAACTTTTCATTGGCCGCATTCAGCAGACTCAACTGCTAAGTAACAATCGAACATGATTGGTTTCTACTTTCAGATCTGACCAATCAGCGTCGAATTACATCGGAAAATCTAGTAATGTTGCCCAACTGTTGAGTCCGCTGAATGCGGCCATTTTGACGTTTTCCTCTAGGGAAAAAGTTACATGATTGCTGCCGGAATTTGATCAAAGTGTCTAAAGTTTTTCACGTGTTAAAGTTTTTATGTCCAAAATATGGTAAAATTACACATTAATTTGACGTATGGAGCGATTTTTTTAATAGTAAATTCTTTTTATTATGTAAACAGGATTATAAAAATTTAATAATTTCGAAATCAAAATAATATATTTTAATTCCTTTAATTGTTATGTTCATAACCTGTCAAAATCGATTGTATAATTACAGATCGTTGATTGTAGATCTTTAAATGGATGAATAGTTGAAGAACCAGAGGAATTAACAAAACATTGAATATTTCAATTGAATATTTCAATTTATTTAAAAAAAAACAGCTAAAAATATTGAAGATTTGCTCGATTATCGAGGGAAATTGTTTTTAATATCAAAATGCCAACTATTGGAATAAAACGCGATTTATTATTTCAAGCACTGGGCAAGACATATTGTAAGTAACTCCTATATTATTTAAATCAATGTTTCTCAAACTCGGGATCGCTAAATAAAAACATCTATAGAAGGAACGAAATACATTTTCTGAGAAAAATACATTTATAAGAACTTATTTATTAAAAAACTACAGTCTAAAGTTAAATTTTTTTAATAAAAATTGTTTAAATTAATTGCTCATATAAAATCTTATTATTATTGATATTAAATTTTTGCTGCAAAATTTAGTTTTTTCTTTTGGGAGTTAAAGTGTTTGAGAAACACTGATCTAAGTAAATATAAATTTTGTGAAATAAGTTATATCATGCTTACTTTTGTTTAATTTCTACTACAATGTAATCACACACAAGTTATGTGTTAAAGTAATATAAATAAAATGCTCCTTTATTACTTTCATATATTATTATAAATATGTTAATTTTTTTATTACTATTATTTTTATTTGTCAATATTATATATATAAATTTTTAGAAGTTATAAAAAGATTAAATTTATATGTGAAATTATACTGATATATTTCTCTAAAACGAATTAAAAAAAAACTTCTGTTTCAGCTGATGATGAATTTCAAGATTTGTGTTTCAAATTTGGTTTGGAATTAGATGAGGTGGTAAGTTTAAGCTGTCAACTATTTTATGATTTATAATTGCATTATGCTTTGTTTTGTAATATTTACTTAATTATTTATGAAGACAACAGAAAAACAAATGATAGCGAAAGAACAAGGCTCTAGTCAAGATGATGCATCTGAAGATATCATCTATAAAATTGATATTCCTGCTAACAGATATGACCTTTTGTGCTTAGAGAGTTTAAGTGTTGGACTACTTATCTTTTTGAACAAGTAAATATACAATTTGAATATTTTTTATGATTTGCGAAATTTTATTTAAAATAAAAAATGACACTCTCTAATAAGTATTAAATGAGCTAAAAAAAATGAAATAAACTAATAAAATATTCCTTTAATTATCAAGATAAATATTTAGGATAAACTTTTGATTCAAAATTTGTTTAATTTTAGAATATTTGAATGGAAAAATAAAAGGAACTAAAATTATTTGGATAATTAAAGGAATTTCTTGAAGATAATTATTTATTATATCCCCTTTACATTTGGCTTTTATTAATTTCCTTCTTATTTTCTCTTCTAAAATATTGTAATTAAAACAATATACAAAATCTATTTTTTTTCCTTTTAAACAGGATACCTATTCCACATTATAAGACAATAAAACCAAAAACAGGAATAGAAAAAATTGTGATGAGTCCAGAAGTATGTATAATATTTATAGAAAATTATATCACAATTTGTTTGATATTAAAGAATTATTTTTTAGTGCTTAAAAATAAGAGGCCACATAGTTGCAGCAATTTTGCGTAATGTAACTTTGACACAAGATTCTTATAATAGTTTTATTGATCTTCAAGATAAATTGCACCAAAATATAGGAAGAAAGCGCAGTCTAGTTTCTATTGGTACTCATGATTTAGATACAATTAAAGGCCCATTTTTGTACGATGCCAAACCACCATCGGAGATATATTTCAAACCACTTAATCAGGACAAAGAATATACAGGTGAAGGCATCATGCAATTGTATGCAGTAAGTATTCCATTTTACCAAGTATTTATTAGTTTTATATACATACAAACATTTATCATAATAATATATATATAACAAATATTTATAATCACTATGTTACATACACATACACGTGTGTGTGCGCGCGCGTTTGTGTGTATGTGTGTTTGTAATTTAATGTATTTAATGTAATTTAACGTATTTACAGACACATTCGCAACTCAAGCAATATTTGCCTATCATAAAAGACAGTCCTGTTTATCCAGTGATATATGATAGTAATGGAATTATTTTGTCTCTTCCTCCTATCATAAATGGAGATCATTCAAAGATAACTCTTAATACAAAAAATATTTTTATTGAATGCACTGCAACTGATCTCACAAAGGTATATTATATATGTATATTGTATTATTCTCTTTATGCTCCATATATTTTTATTTGTAATGATAATATCCTTTAAAAATTTTGTGATTTCAAAATACAAGTAACTAATTATAATATATGTATATATATATATATATATATATATATATATATATATATATTAATATTGTATATATACATGTATACACATATATATTTTTGTATATAATAAATTTATAGGCAAAAATCGCAGTGGACACTATAGTCTGTGCTTTCAGTCAGTATTGCAGCAAGAAATATGTAGCTGAAACTGTAGAAGTGGTATATCCTGATAATCAAACTTTTTATTACCCAAGTTTAAAGTATCGAGTGGAAGAAATTAACTGTAATAAAGCACTAAATTATATTGGTATTAAGTAAGTAATGAAGTATTTCTATTATGTTAATAGTAAACATCAAGATGATTATATTTTAAACTTGATGTATAAAATAAAATGTGTTTTTGTAGACAAACACCAGAACAGATTGCACAGTTGTTGTCAAAAATGTCACTAAAATCTAAAGTGAAGGATAATGATAAATTAGTTGTAGAAATACCACCAACAAGACATGATGTGATACATCCTTGTGACATTTATGAAGATATTGCCATTGCCTATGGATACAATGAAATAGAAAAAACTATACCACATATGTCAACAATTGCAGCAGAGGTAAACTTAAGATGTTTTTTAATTAAATATAATTTAATGTATTGAGATGTGTGTATGTGTGCATGCGTATATGTATAATTTATATACACATGTGTAATTTCAGTTTCCACTCAACAAGCTCACTGACCAGATACGAATAGAACTTGCAGAAGCAGGATTCACCGAGGCACTGACTTTTTCTCTGGTACATTAAAAAAGAAGATTTTTATATTTTTATATTTAAAACTCTTATATCTTCGATTCTACGCATTTTAATTATATTATTTTATAGTGTTCACGTGAAGATGTAGCAGATAAATTGGGTTATAAAATAGAAGATGTACCAGCAGTTCATATATCTAATCCAAAAACTTTGGAGTTTCAGGTAATTTATAATTTCTCGTATTTTCTTTGTAAGTTCTCTTTTTGTTAACTTTTATTCATTCTACTAATTTAATATATACATGTAATATAAGCAACATTTTGTGTGATGTGCAATTCATTTTGTGAGAAATTGATGGAATTTGCTATATGATTAAATTATAAAATAATAGGAAAGCAATGTAAGAAGAGATTAAATTAACAAAAATTTATAACTGATTTAAAAATGATCAAGAATAGAGGCGCATAGATAAAAATTGAACTATAATTTAAGTCCTGTGTAAAATTATTTAAAATATTTGAATGAAAAAATCGTTGCAGGTTGCACGTACTTCACTTCTATCAGGATTACTTAAAACGATATCTGCGAATAAGAAAATGCCATTGCCTCATAAATTGTTTGAAGTTTCTGATGTTGTATTACGAGACGATAAGACAGAAGTTGGTGCGCGTAATAATCGTCGTTTATGCGCAGTATATGCTAATAAATCAGCTGGTTTTGAGATCATTCATGGCTTAGTAGATAGAATATTATTATTACTAGAAGTACCCTGGAGCGCTAACAAAGACAAAAGCGGATATTATTTGCATGCAGCTGATGGTACAAGATAGTTTCATTATCCTTTTTTAGAATATGATTGAGATTAATCTCAATCATAAATACAAAAAAATTATTTCATAAGTAATAGGAATTTATTATTTATATTTTTACAGACCCAACATTCTTCCCTCAACGATGTGCTGAAATTGTTTGCAATGGTGAAGTAATAGGAAAAATGGGGGTTTTACACCCCAATGTACTTTCAAAGTTTGAATTAAATGTTCCATGTTCTGCTATGGAAATAAACATTGAACCATTTTTATAAAAGGTAATTAATTTATAATATGTTTGTTGAAATACAAACTATATCATAAAATATATTTAAATAAAACTTGTGATAAAAATATATTTATATTCTATATATGTGATTTATTTTCAATAAGATTTACCTATTTATAAGGTTTTAGTATATATATGTGTAAAAATGTTTCATATAAATTTTATTAAATAATTAACATATTTCTATTCATATCTAATATATTTCGAGTATATAGGGTGTTATAAAAATTATGCTAATGTTTGTGAGCGGGTAAACTGAACAGATACATCAACTCTTGTCTTCTTGTTGCCATACAACACTCGTCTCTGGCTACTCTGGCACGCCTATCGACATAAAGCGGTATCCGTATATAAACAATATATTAAATATAATCGGAAAAATTGAAAGAGATAGAGCATGAAAACGGCCATTTTTCTTTCTTTCTAAGCGTTGAAAGCGACAGGATTAGTCTTCATTATCCTTCTTTTTTTAACGACCATTTTACATATGAATAGCGCATGCTTTATGTCGATGGCACGCCTATCGCGTACGTCCTGTAATCTAGCTACGCCTCTTATTGCTTCACCGCAGAGTTTCATCGTTACGCGTCGCCATTGTGTTTTGAAGAGCGTTCCCCCTACCATTTCGCCACGTGTCATCATGTTAAAATGGGACTTTTTTGTCGCGCGGATTGGCTAATCTTTATAAATTAATATCTAGTTAATTATTGTGGAAATCGCAAAATGATACGAGACTTTTTTTATTCGATTTAGTCGCTCTATCAGCACATGACGGATGAGGCAACTATTATCAGACATTCTATATATATTTTTATTTTTTTTTTAATAAAGGAGAATGTTTATTGTGCATGTAAGAAAAGGAGCAATCAGATTCAATTGTGACAAAATTATACCCAATAATATATGTAAGAAAAATATTTAATGGATTTATAGATATAGTTGGTTTTTTTTAAATTTATACATTATCTTTTATGCAAAAAGCAAAATATCTTTTATCTTCACAATGGAAATAATAAAATTAAAGAATTAAAAAATATAATTATACTTTTCTCTATAAAGTATATAAAGTGAGTTTGTTTTAAATAAATAAATCAGTTTTTTTAATAATATAGTTATAATAATAATATAGATTCAAACGAAAATATCAAATTATTTTTTTAAATTCCCATTTGACAGTTTTATTATTTTTAACAAAATAATACATCCATTTTATTATAGTGTGTTTTGTAAGGTATTTTATGACAAATTCGACAATGTGCAATAAAGTAAAATTTTCAATAATCGTTTGAGATATTTGTCAGTCATGAAAAAATAAAATAATCTCTATTATTATTATTATGATTGAAAAGAATAACAATTTATTATTCATCTATAATTTTTTATTTATAATAAAATCTATTATTAAATTTATTAATCTATTATTTAAAAAAATAAAACTGAATATATACACTTACAAAATTGGACATACTGTATATTTCAAAATTTTTCCCTCAAATAACTTTATTATTAGAAAAAATAAGCTTATTATTATTTAAACAAACTCCTTTATCATTATTATTAATATATTAATATTATTATTTATACAAATAATAATCTTCTAGTTCTCAAATTGTCATCTATAATAAAATCTAATATCTCAAAAAGTAAAATTAATATATATACTTAAATCGAACACATACTTATTATCATTAATTTGATACATTTTTAATTACAACATACGTTTTAAAATTATAAGAATACGTTTTAAAAATAAGAAAGTAATAAAAAAAAGTTCTCGATTTTTGAAATTTCCAAATAAATGTTCGGGAAGGATCAACGCCCGAGGCGAACGCGCTCATTCGTCGCTTGAAGTTTCGCGCCACGCGAGGTGACGCTGCGATTCGCGAAATATCGCGGAGATCGCGAGAATCGTTAGAGGCTCAACCGTTGCGTGCGAAGAGAGAGAAATAGTTTTCGGGACTCCTCTCGTGTCGGCCATAGTGAAAATGGCGGTTACCAGCTTACGTGAATGACGACGATCGTGTTCGTCGTTGATCGGGATTTATTGTCGCGCGCGCACAAAATCGTGAAGGGGAAAAAGGGAGGAAAAACAACGAGGGGCGAGTGCACGGTGTGGTGTGGCTTCGACCGCGCGTTAATGCGTTATCACCGATAGTAGCGGCAGTAACTGTGTTTAATCATATGATTTATCTGGAGAGTAAAGATGCAGAATGTAGTACAGGGAACGACCTCGGATAGCCAGAAAAGCCACGAAAAGCAGTCTGCGGCGGCAACGGCAGCAGCGGCAGCGGCAACGGGCGTTCGCTACGAGACTGGGAAGATATCGTCGACTCCCCAATCGTCGAATTCGAGCCCCACGAAGTCGGAGACCGAGACCTTCTCCGAGCTGCAACCACGTTTTATGACTGACTCGTCGGAAAGCGAGGAGGACAGCGTTTCCGAGGTAAAGCAACGAGATTCTCAGAGTGATAAGACGATCCGTATGCGCTATATTCGTAAGCAGGATGCGAAAGAGAGAGAGAGAGAGAGAGAGAGAGAGAGGCGGAGCGAGAGAGAGAATGACGGATGGGAAGAGAGGGTATGAGAAGGATCGAGAAAAAGAGAGAAATGTTTGTCCATACGTAGAACGTAGGTACGTAAGTATGTATCTCTCGTGAATGTCACTCGTACGAATAGCCTTCTGCCAGTCTGATTTTACGCAGGTCCTTGTCGTCTCTACGCTAACGTCACCTCTCGTTCGACGTCTCGAAATCGACATCATCATCTTCGTGTCATTGTCGGGGCAAATATACCGCGATACGCACGTCGAAGCTTGGAATTTTCAATTGGTTTTAGCTTCTTTCCAAGCTTCACACATGTTGGAGAGCTTGGTGTAATTTTCTCTCTCGATCCTCCCCTGCCCCTCTCCCTCCTCGCCTCCCCCTTCTCTCTCTCTCTCTCTCTGTTTCTTATAGAGAGAGTATATTATTGTGTATCGATAATATCGACGACTTACGTAGTGTACGCTCCTGTTACGTTGAATCGATTGTAATGATCCGCACGTTATACGATCTACAGGCGCGTATTACATGCATGAACACACACGCATACGACCGTGTATCTCTAGGTACGTATTTGTACGAATTCCGTGCATATGTACATTTACACTCGGGTGCATGGTACGTGTGCAATGTACATATATACGTATGTATACGTGTGAAGGAACGGACTCGTCGAGATGAGAAAAACTACGAGATGACGAGCCCGTGTCCTGTGTCGTAGTCGAGACGATGGGTTTCCGCTAAACGTGCAATATCGCCGTAAGATACTGATAATAATGGGAAGAATTTTCCAACTAATACAGTGTTCGCTCACTGGAAAAAGGAAAAGAGTCTTAACATCTCGAGGGATTTTTTGGACTTGGAAAAATTAGAGTTCTCATGAAATTTTAATAGGGCTCGAAACATTTTTTATTTCTTTGGTAGTTTTAGGGTGTCTACTCTCTGGGAAAATGTGGAAAGCCTGAGATTCTTCAAGTTTTTTTGTGTCAAGAGAAATCAGAGGAATGAAATTTTAATGGATCTCGAGAAATTTTTAAAAAGATTCTTCGATAATCTTGTTTTTATAGGATGTCTACTCTGGAAAACTGAATTTTTTAGGATTTTTTTTTATCAAAAAAAAATCAGGTAATTCTCTCTTTGATGATTTTGCTTTTTATTGTAAGGCAGTTGACAATCCTCTAATAACCGAAATAGTGAATTAGGTATTTAAAATATATTATAAATATATATCTGTCTCTGTTTATATATTTAATGTCTTAAAATATTGAATATGTAGTACATATTCTTCATTTTAATTTTTAGTGACAAAGAAATGAAAATGTTATGCAAGTGAAAAATTTTTATTTTATGAAAATTATTCAATTTTGTCAGTACATTTGTAAATCTAGTATTTGAAATGTAAATAATCTGTGTTTTTCCGTCATATGAATGAAAAACATTGGAAAACGCGCATGCAATGAAAAATCTTATTTTATATAAAATACATCAAATATCCTTAAATATTCTCTTTACTTGGAATTTTGAACAAAAATTTGGGAGATTGGGGAATTTTTTTTGACAAGATTTGAATGTGTTTAGACAAATATTTAATATATAATATATCTACAAAGAGAAAGAGAATTTTCACATGCATATAAAACAGTGTGTAGCCTTTTTCGCTTTTTTATAAGGTAAACTTTAATTCATAGTAAGCTTGAAACATAACAATTGAAAATTAAATATAATTGTTTGAAAGCGGGAATTAAATCAGTCATTTTCGAAAATGCAACAAAACTATTAAGTTATTAGTCTAATCTAAAACGAAAATGCAACAAAACTGTTAAGTTATTATTAGTCTAATCTATTAAGATTTGCGTGATCAAACATTGTGGCTAAATTTTTTTCTATGTATATTGTGAACATAATCTAGAAGAAGGGATTAAAAATTCGAGATCTAAAATGATTTATTTCAACAATCAAAGCCAATCTCTCTATGTGATATACTTAATTAGAGTTATAACATTAAAAAATGTTATTAATTTATTTTATTTAAATTATATTAATTCATCTGATCATATTAACAATAAGATTGTTTAATCCTATTTAATTTTTTTATCTATATTTTAGAAATTTTTATTTTAGAAATAATTATAATCTATAAAAATAGAAAATATTGCAAACACCGTTAAATGCTTTAACGTATAAAGCGAACAAATTTAAAGCACTATTGACGAGTAAAAAAAATATGATTTCTTTTTTCTTTTTAATACTAATATCTGTGTCTTTTTAAATATAATATTTTTGCAATTTTTCAGATATTTTTGAAATTATATATGAATGAATAGAGAGAAAAAATTGTACATTTTCTTAAGATCATGCATAAAAAAAGAAATTGCTAAATCAGGATAATTTAATTTGACTTCATATAGAGTTGGATTTGATCATATTGTTGAAGCACAATTTATTTAATATTATCTAATAAAAAAGAATAATTAATTAAACAGATTAAAGGGATGTATAAATATTTAGAAGACCGCGTATTATAATCTAAAAATGCAGCAGATTAATCTTATGGAATTAAATTTGTCAACAGGAAGAGAACTCTAACGATATTATCGTTAATCGATGTTAGCTTTAAGGATTTGCTATCGCGTCAAGATATTGGGATGTGCCTTCCCTCTTCAAGTTTACAGAGAGTTTATCTGTTGCTCGATGTTGAGTCAGCTACCAAATGTCTTCGCTTTGCTGGCGGCTTTAGAGTTAGATGGCTACTCTCGTATAACGAAGGGACGAAGAAAAGAAAGGAGGAACGTCAGCGGAAAATTTACTCGTTGGGAAAGAAGAGTTATGTAATTGGAATATATGTATGTGCGTTAATAATTTGTCCGCTGTGGAAACAGTCATCGATATTGAAACGTCAGATCGAGGGATCTCTCATTTTGAATCGTCGCTCGCACAATTTTCATTGTTCTCTCTTCCGTCTCTCTTCTCTCTCGTAATTTTTCCCTCTTTCTTTCTTTTTTTTTTCTAAATTATCAACGTACGTATCTCGCTACAACTTGATCCTGATGTCTATGAGAGAGAGCATCGGGACGCGACCACCAAGGTGCAGTATTCGAATGCCATTCCCATTCTTCTTAGCATCTCTGCGTGTTCCACGAGAGAAAGAGAAAAAGAGAGGAGAGTGGGGGAGGAGGAGGAGCGGGAAGGAGAGAGAAAGAGAGAGCGAGACAGCGACTGAGCGAGTACGAAGGTGAAAGAGAAGGGAAGAATGAATATAGCGTATATAATAAGTACGAGTGTCTGTGTATGTACGTGCATAGAGGCACTGGTTAAAGTACATAGTCGCTTCTAAACTAGTATGCCCCGCATAAGCACGCGCGTGCGCACACGTGTACGAAACGCGCGCGTAGCCACGCAGGAAGCCGTATACAAATATATTTAACTATCGTGCCACACATGTATACACATTTAACACACACGCATTATATGCGTGATGAGTGTACACTTATATATTCCTGCTATCATATACGTAGTGTGTACTTTCGGAAAAATCGTAAATTTTGCAGCTAGAGAAATATTTTCGTGGAATTTTTTAAAAAATTAGAGTACTCCTTGGGAAAACTAGAACTCTCAGGCTTTCTTTTGTGTCTAGAAAAATGGAGAATTCTCATGGAATTTTATAGAAAAAAATCAGGTCTACCTTTTGAAGAAAAGTGGAAAACCTAGAATTCTCAGGATTTCTTTTATAAAAAAATAGGAGAATTTTGTTAGGATTCGAAGAATTTTTTTAAAAATCAGAATGTGTATTCTCTGCACAAATATTGGAAATCTAGAATTTTCATGGATTTTTTTTGTACAAAAATCAGGCAATTCTTATAGAAGTTTATTGGGACTCGGGGAATTTAAAAAAAATATCAGAGGGTCTATTTCCAGAAAAAAAAAAAAATCTGAAATTCTTGGAGATTTCTTTTGTACCTGAAAAAAAATCAGAAGTCTCGAAGTTTATTAGGATTCACAAGAAGTTTCTTAGAAAATTCTCTTTTTTACTCTCATTTTGTAAACAATTGGCAAGGCAAGTGAGAGAGAAAGAGAGTGAAAATTATGTTTAAAATATAGTAATAAAGAGCTAAAAATTTTATGTAAATGAAAAATGCTTATCTTACGAAAGCTGTTCAGTTTTTTTTTCAGTATATTTGCAAATCTAGCACTTGAAATTTGAGCGGCTCTATATTTTTCCCTCGAAAAGCGTAATAAAAAAAAAAACTAGAAAATTTCAAAATATTCTTTAGAATATTCCCTTTATTTGGAATTTTGAAGAAAAATATCTGGAAGATTTAGAATACTTTTTTCCACGATATTTGAGTAGACACCCTATCTCGCACACTACTGTCACGATATATACACATGATGCATGTGGGGAACGACGTATATACATAAGATACCGTGTGAGTCGCGAGCATGCCTCTTGCGTTTGTTCACATCTCAATTGGTGCGCTATCTAGCGGATTTCTCGTAATACATCGTGCTCTCGCGAGTATCCGCGAGTCGCGAGATGTCGATTAGCCCCCCCGTATCTGCCTTGACGCGAGTCAATCTGTCAAAACTCATTAGTTAAATCGCTCGTGTATACCAGTCTCTCCGCTTGCCACTTTGTGTGTATTTCGTGGCACATTGTGTACGTATGTCTGCATACATCGTCTCGCGACGTATCGTACATGTATATTATAGCGTGTATGTGTGCGTGCATCGGTTCGCCCGTGTGCGTTCGTGCGTGTGCTGCTGCTAGTCGATGTACTCGTGGAGGCAATCGCGGATAGCAGAGCCACCATATTATTCCTTCGTATCCTATCAACGGCGTTCGCACGGAGGTTGCCCTGTTCGTGCGTGCATACTTGCGTTCCCCGTGCATCAATGACGTGGAAGCGATCCTAATTTCGATCCCCGACGATCGTCTACGTCCCCCGTCAACGCGAATGTCGCTCGTCCTTCTCGCGCTGCTTCGGCCGATTATATCGCGCGACGAGGGGCGAGGAGAGGGCAAACAAACGGGTGTACGATGCGCAGGTATGCGGTGGAGTGTACGCAGAATCCCCGTCGTGGAAGTGGTATCGGTGTCGCGATCGGCTTCTCCGGGAAAGATACCGTTCACGCGCGCACTTGTCAACTGTCAAAATGTTGAAACGTCACTTGACGTCCCGCGGCCTTAGCCATTTGCCTACAACACGCGAAATTATACTTCGGATACCGAATATCCTGTCTACCGAGTGTGTGTGCGTGTATGTGTGTGTGGGGCAGAAAGAATGAGAATGCCTTTTGCGGGGGTGTTTTTGCATTTCTCGATTAATCTGTTGAGTAGCGATCAATTTTTGGGAATCGACGTCCATTTTATGCGATTTTACACGTCCCTTTGTTCGGCGATTATAATATAATAAACTGCGAGATGTGTCCAAGACTCTCGTGACGAGAGATCGATATAAATAAATATAAAGTATAAAATGATATGATTAATTGTATATAATTATATATAATTTTATATGTATAATTATATATAATTAACTTTGTTTGTTGCATCGGTATATGTGTATTGTTTAATATGTATTTTACCAATATTTCAATTTTAGGTGGAGTGTTTTGCGATTGATCAAGTTGAATTGGACGAAGATCATCCTGAATCCTCGAAATTTTTATTGACTCCTGAGGATCCTGAGCGTTCTGTGGATCCTGAAACTCAAGCGCGTCTCGAGGCACTCCTTGAGGCAGCTGGTATCGGAAAATTATCATCGGGTGATGGGAAGCACTTGGCCGACCACGAGGTGCTTCGTCGTTTAACATCTAGTGTTTCTTGTGCATTGGACGAGGCTGCGGCCGCATTAACACGTATGCGTAGTGACAATCCACGTACGCCGAACGAAAAACGCTCTCTCGTCGAGGCTTGCACCGACGGAGACGTTGGTACCGTTCGGAAATTATTGACAGAGGGCCGGAGCGTTCATGAAACTACTGAGGAGGGAGAAAGTTTGCTCTCCTTAGCTTGCTCAGCTGGTTACTACGAACTTGCTCAGGTTTGAGTCAGAAATAAGCATGTTCTTCCTTTTAAAAGAAAAAATTCCCCACGTCAATCCTTATTGAATTGCATGAAATGACATTTCGAAGGATATTTTATTCAAGTGCATGGTCATATATTATGGAGCACTGTTATATATTATGGAGAGATATAATCTTTGGGACACGTTTAATATTTTTCTTATAGTGCGTGATAAATAAAAGTAGATAAATTGTGAAATCTGTTTTGTGTAAATTATTTTTTCTTTTGATCAAAATTACATATGCCATAGTATTTTTCCATAGTGTGTGTATATATATATATATATATATGTGTGTGTGTGTGTGTGTACTATATATATATATATATATATATATATATATATATATATATAGTATGTACATATATTTTTTATTTGGCAAGTTGATCATATAATTCACATTAATAGTTAATTTGAGTAGCTATATTATATTAGCATCATAATCCTCATATTACCACAAAAAAATCAGTAAGGAAATAAATAATATCAAATTTATTATCTTATTATAGCTTTAAATTGTCTTATTTCACATATGCATGCATTACTTGTTACAGTCATTCAGATATTGTAAGAATGTCTGGATAATATCTTAATAATTGTAAGAATATCTTAATAATTATAATAAGAGAATAAGAATATCTTAATAATTGTTTAATAATGATACATCTACAGCGTATCTGCTTCCAAAAGATTGAATATACAGTATATATTCTGTTTTATTTTTAGTAGTAAAAAAATTAAAATTTTATGCAAGTGATCTATACCATTTTTTTTTTAAATACATTTGCAAATTTAACACTTGACACTTAAAATGGCTCTATATAGCAATGTTTTTCTTTTGTATGAGTGAAAAGCATCAGGAAACATACATCAAAATTTTATTTTATAAAGTTGCATCAAAAAATCTTTAAAATATTTCTTTTTAGTTGAAATGTCTGGAAAAATATCTGGAAAAGCAAGAAATATTTTTGCAAAATTTGAATAGACACCTTGTATAATTTATTATACAATATTAATATATAATATATTAATGTATAATTTATAACTTTTTATTCTCTTTATTATTTTAAAAGTAAATATAGTTTAGTTTTGTGGGAGTATAAAACTCATAAATGAATTTTAATTAGCTAAAACTTTTTAATTACTTTAATTAAGGCACTATTTCCTCATTGCAGCTATATTATGACTTCAAGCGTGAGAGTTTTTTTGAAATATACCGAAATAAATTGTTTTTTTATATGCTACTATATATATTTACATTTGGATAATACAGATTGATAAAATGTACTAAAAACTTTTATCTCTTGATATATTACTCTATTAATGAATGCCTCTATAAATATATCAATCTGCATGTATCCTATAATAATAATGGATAAATAAATAATAAAAATGGATTTTATATTTAAAATTTACAATTATTTATCCATAAATCTTGAATTTTCGATATATTTTTCCAATTTATCATCATGAAACATGAGTTCTGAAAAAACTAATTTATCTTGACATATTTTGCAATAAAAGAATTTATACAACTTTTTTGTTTTATAATACAAGTATAACAAGAAATTAGGTACTTGAACAAATCCTTCTAGAAAGATTCACTATTTGTATGCTATCATAAAGTATTAATGTTAGATTTTACAATCTTTTTTCCTTGTTTATCCAATATTTATTATATTAATCATTAACATGAAGTTAGTATTATAATTTTACAATTATAAAGTAAAACTTATTTGTAATTAGTTTTGCATAGATGAAAAATTCATCTATTGCATGTCTTTATAATAGGTCCTCTTGGCGATGAATGCCAATGTAGAAGATCGTGGTATCAAAGGGGACTGTACGCCCCTAATGGAAGCCGCCAGTGCAGGACACGTAGATATCGTGAGTCTGTTGATCGCTCATGGAGCAGATGTCAATGCTCAGTCTACTTCAGGTAAAATTACGCAGTAGCTGTTTGTTTCTTATTATATATGATTTTTTTAAATTATGTGCTTAATTTTTCATTTATTTCAAATTTCTATTCCAAATATTAATCGAGGAAAATTCGTTCAGAATAATATTACAAAATATTTGTGTTTGTAATTGAAGGTAATACACCTCTCATGTATGGATGCGCCGGTGGACATGAAGAAGTTGTACGTGTCTTATTAGAAGCGGGAGCTAATGTTGAAGATCATAATGAGAATGGTCATACGCCTTTAATGGAAGCAGCAAGTGCTGGTCATGTTCAAGTTGCCAAGATCTTACTTGAACATGGTGCTGGTATTAATACTCATTCCAATGAATTTAAAGAATCGGCATTAACGTTGGCCTGCTATAAAGGACATTTAGAAATGGTTCGCTTTTTATTAGAAGCTGGAGCAGATCAGGTAATTATTGTTTGATTTTCTTCCAGATGTAACAAAATAGCCATGTTTAGAAAATGATGATTATGTAGGGTGTTTACTCTCTAGAAAAACATGGAATAAAATTCTTTCACTTGGAAAATTAGGGAATTTTATTGAGGAATTTTTTTAAAAATTTTCTCTGATAATTTATTTTAGTCTTAGGCAATTTTCCAATAAGTCAAGTTGTCAAGTGTGAATTATCAGGGTATCTACTGCAAAAACATGGAAAATCTAGCTTCTTAGGCATTTTTTTATACTTGAAAAAATCACGAAATTCTCATGGAATTTGGGACTCAAGGATTTAAAAAAAATTTTTCTTTTTAATAATTTTGAACTTATATTGTAATCAGTTGACAAGACAGTTAAATAACGTGTTTAAAATATATTGTACATACATACCTATATTTATATATTCAGTGTCTTAACAGAATATAGAATGGATAATTCATATTCATATTTTTCATTGTAATTTTTAATGATATGATTCAAATTTATAGCACTTGAAACTTAAGTGGCTTTTTTATATTTTTTTGTACGAATAAAAAATATTAGAAAATGTACACAATAAAAAAAACTTCTGAGAAAGCCCAAAATTGCATCTAAAAAAATCCTAAAGAATTCTCTTTACCTGTAATTTTGAACAAGAATAAAATATAAAATAGTTCTAGTTCCTAGAAAACCAGGAAATTTTCTTTACAAGATTTGAATAAATTTCTTATTGTATATTAATAGAAAGTTTTTGTGTATTTCCATTGGTTGGACAAAATATGTTATGATTGTCTTGCAAAATTCACAACATTAAAAATCTATATACGTAATATGAAATAGATTTCCAGTACTGGCAGTGAATTTGGAAAACACAAATCATAATCCTCATGACTTTTCCGTGTTCCAAAATCTATAAAAAGAAATTTGTAACTTTTTCCGACCATAACATCAAAATGAGAATTGTATGTATTGGCTATATATTTCTAAGGATACATTTTATTAGGGATTTAAATTTTAATACAAATATTGAAAATGTATTTCTTAGCACATTTCATTTGACATTTTCAAATGTCTCGAAGCATTTGATTGAGCAATAGAGATAAAAGAATTGCCTAATCAAACAAATAAACATTCTTTACTATTCAGAAAAAGAAAAGCATTCATAACCATTAATTAAAACCACAATTTCAAATTTTTTTCAAATGACATTTATTACACATCAACTAGAATGTATCTTAGATTTTTTCTGTTCTTTTTTTTTTACTACTTTTTTTTCTACTAATCTGTTTTCTCAAATTTAATCATAATTTTTTAAATATAATTCATAGTTCCTAAACAAAAGAGAAATGGAAAAGACGACGTTTATAAATTTAATTAATTGCCCTTTAATTACCATTGTTAACATTTCGATAATAAAGCGTGATTGGTTGATACCAATTTAACACTCTGATATATTCGTCTTGCATTAGCTCGCGTTACATGGATTTAGTTATATATATATATATATATATATATATATATATATATATATATATATATCTTCTCTATAGAGAATTATTTCGAAAAAACTATATCAAAGTTGTTTCGAGAAAAATTCGTTTAACGTTATTTGTCCACTTTCAAAAACATTGACTGTTCAGAAAGTGGGGAATTATTTTATTCTTTAGAAGAGTCTTGTGGACTGTGGCTTGCCTAACATCTATAGTCTAGCTATCAACTAATAAAAGATTAGGATATCTTTTTAAAATTATATTATTGTATTTCTATATTAAAAGTGTTAAAAGCATAGAGATAATATATATAATAATAAGAATTTATATATAATAATAAGAATATCTGAAAAAGTTGAGTCTGAAAGCAAAGGATTTTCATTCAGTTTTCGATTCACCCACTCGTACTTCATATTTTTCTAGTCCCTAAATACCATTTTTTATCGATTATTTAATTGAAAAATGTGTAAAATGCATCATATATCACTTCCACTATATATTGCTATGTCTGAGCTTGAGAATATGTCTGAGCTCGTGTAATCCTCCGTTATTTCCTCTATTTATTATTTATTTAACTTTAAATTTAAATTTGCTTGGTATCGTACCAAGAAAATTTGTGCCCTGTGCACACAAATAAGTTTCAACGAAAAACTTATTTTCTCGTTGAACTTACGCACTATCATCCGCGTTTAGCTCTTATGGCCTTTAAATTTAAGTTTATGTTTTAATACACAGAGCCTAATTTCTTATAGTTATTTAAAATTCACGCCGGCGGAAGATGGCGTTATTCTTCAATTTAATATATAATTGTAGGCGACCGAGAAGTATCGAGTTGAAGGGTCTGAATAGCTCAGTGGTAAGAGCAGTCGCCCGGCAAGCGAAAGACTCGGGTTCGATTCCCGATTCAGCGACTTTCGGCCCGATATTTTTCTCGCCTACAACATTACAGGGGGGAAAGAGGGATAATAATTAAATAAATTCTCGAATTGAGAATTATTTAAATTTGCTTGGTATCGTACCAAGAAAATTTGTGCCCTGTGCACACAAATAAGTTTCAACGAAAAACTTATTTTCTCGTTGAACTTACGCACTATCATC
The DNA here is from genome assembly GCF_025532165.1 of Camponotus vicinus. Classification (NCBI taxonomy): domain Eukaryota; kingdom Metazoa; phylum Arthropoda; class Insecta; order Hymenoptera; family Formicidae; genus Camponotus; species Camponotus vicinus. The sequence goes on along the minus strand of NW_028141949.1, from coordinate 13,676,254 downwards.
CGCGTTTAGCTCTTATGGCCTTTAAATTTAAGTTTATGTTTTAATACACAGAGCCTAATTTCTTATAGTTATTTAAATTTAAGATAAATATGAATACTTTTGCGATTTTTTACAGGAGCACAAGACTGACGAAATGCATACAGCTCTCATGGAAGCCTCGATGGATGGTCATGTGGAAGTTGCTCGTTTACTTTTAGATTCAGGTGCCCAAGTGAATATGCCGACAGATAGCTTTGAATCACCATTAACATTAGCAGCTTGTGGTGGTCATGTAGACTTGGCTATGCTTTTGATCGAGCGTGGAGCAAACATCGAAGAAGTTAATGATGAAGGTTACACACCGTTAATGGAGGCAGCGCGTGAAGGTCACGAAGAGATGGTCGCTTTACTTTTGAGTCAAGGTACATTAGATAGATTGTTAAGCGATAAATAAAAATGATCGAATAAAAAGAGATAATCGAATATATATAAAATTAATAAAAAGGTGCAAACATCAATGCCCAAACTGAGGAAACTCAAGAGACGGCGCTTACTTTGGCTTGTTGTGGTGGTTTCCTGGAAGTTGCCGATTTTTTAATTAAGGCGGGGGCGGATATAGAATTAGGTGCATCTACTCCTTTGATGGAGGCTGCGCAGGAAGGACATATAGATCTTGTACGATATTTACTGGAATCTGCAGCGGATGTTCATGCTCAGACGCAAACGGGGGACACTGCATTGACATATGCCTGCGAGAATGGTCACACTGATGTTGCCGATCTTTTACTGCAATTTGGCGCTGATCTAGTATGCTTTTTAATATAATTATGGATTTACAAATTATTTTTATTTTTATATATTTTTAAATTTTGTTTTTTTTTCGTCTATACAAAATCAAAAAGTATGAATTATCTATATTAATTTATTTTGTATTATAGGAGCATGAATCAGAGGGAGGTAGAACTCCACTAATGAAGGCTTGTAGAGCAGGTCATCTATGCACAGTTCAATTCCTTATTACGAAGCGTGCTGATGTTAATCGACAAACAACAAACAATGATCATACTCCTCTTTCATTGGCATGCGCTGGTGGTCACCTTGCAGTAGTTGAAACGCTTCTAACAAACTCTGCAAATCCATTTCATAAATTGAAGGTATGTTGTATTTGAAACATTTAAATAAAAAAAAAGAATTATATATTTCTAATCTATTTTATATATATATATATATATATATATATATATATATATATATTTATATATATATATACTTGAATGTATGCTAAAATATTATAATAGCAATAAGATTGATGTATCATCAATAATGTATTAATTTTTCAATATATTTTGTAGAATATTGATAAAGTATCTCGAGATTTTTTTACATATAAGTTTCATTAATATGCAATCTAATGTATTATAGGATAACTCTACCATGCTGATAGAAGCTGCAAAAGGTGGTCATACTGCTGTTGTTCAGCTCTTATTGGATTATCCTCACAGCATTATGATGAGTGCCCCCCATAGTGCTGCCTCTGGGCCTATGTTATTACCACAACAACAACAGCCGCAGCAGCAGCAGCAGCAGCAGCATATAAGTCACCAGCAACATGTACCTCACCCTCAGCAAACATCTACGCAACCTCAGCATCAGCAGCAACAACAACAACAACAGGCCACTGAGCAACAAGCGCAAAATCTACAACTCAAACATAATACACAAAAATCATTATTGAGAAAGAATCGATCAGTGACTATGATGCCCGATATGAGTCTTACTTCTGCCGAAGCGCAACAAGTTCGTTCGCAACCTGCAGGAGAACCGACCGCTATTACCAAAGATGATACTAATATTCTCGATAAAGGCAGTGGAGGATTCACGAGTTTGTCAGAACCTAACATTAGTCTCAGTCCGACATCAACAGCGTCGACACAAGGAGTAAATGTCACCGAGAGTCGGAAAAATACTAGACAAGAACAAATTCTTCATAAACAACAAATACTTGAGGAATTACAAGTATGTTCTGTGTACTATTATGTATTCTTTCCATAAAATTCTTTATCGAAATATAAAAATTTTTATGAATTCTTAAATTGATAAAGTTAAAAAAGAAAAAAAAATACTTGAAATAATATAAGAAGTAATATTGTACATTTTACAACTTTATTATATTTTGTCTTATATATTGTTTTTTTTTTTTAAATCATATAATTATTCTGTAGAGGGTAGAGCGAGAATTGCACATTAAGGGTGCAGGACATTTATTTTCGAGCCCACGAAATTCCATGGTAAATCAAGCTCAACAACAACAACAAGATCCTAGCGAGACTGAGGCATTATTACCAAGCGTACTAAACATTGATTTACCGGGTCAATCGACATCTCATGGTACTTTTTTCACTTTATTATTTATTAAAGATTATTAAAGATTTTCATGCAAATACTTTCAACATAATTATTTTGCTCCAAAGGTTTAGTTTGCAGTACAACTGGTATGACTGGCAATTCATTGTACCAAGGAACTGGCGATGCAGCATTAGTGTGCAGTGCTTACATTGATAGTAAATTAATGGGAATGCAAGGTGCACACTATCCGAAGATGTCTGTTACCCCTAATGCAATGGAAACGTTTCCTACAGATACTTTTCCTTCTTCGCCTCCTTTGTCTCTTGCGTCGTTGCCTGCTACGACCGCTACTCCTATGCCACTGATCACCACTTCCTCAACAGCTACACCGAGTCCACCGAGCATTTCTACTTCTCCGACCATCATAGCAGTTTCTCAATCGCCTATTACCGCAAGCAGTGACGTTAGCCAAAATACCGCTATAAGCGATCGTCCAAAAGCCAAACCTGTATCCAAGAAAGAAGGGAAGAACATACGAAAAGCCACGTCCGGCATGGGGATGGCGAAATTACAGCAAACACAGGCGACCATAATGGCCGGTCTTCAACAACAATATCAACAGAAGCAACGACAGCATCCTTCTTACCAAGTGCAACAAGTTCAACAATTGCAGCAACTTAACCAACAATTGCAACTTCAGCTGGATCAAGTGCAGGTGAATTTTTACTCCCATCTATATATTTTGTTTCAGTTCGGTAAATTTTTAAGCGTTAACTAGATTCAAAACTTCTATTTCCTCGTTACAGTTATATTGAATTATAACATCAAATGAAAAGATATTTTTTCTTGCATATATCGAAATAAATAAATTTTTTAATATAATTTTTTTATCATTTATTTGATAGTAGATGGTAAAATATGTCAAAATTTTTTTTGTTATTCTGCATTTGATTAATAGTATAAATAAATGTATATATGATTCTTATCTGTATTTATCTTACGTTTCTATCAAAAATGTTCAAACAGTCCTGTAACAATGAATTGAACTTTTAAATTGAATTTAAATTCTAATTACACATTTATTAACCCATAAATTTCAAAAAGTGAATTTTATTTTATTAATTTATACTATTGTCCTCAAATGCAAGTGACAACATATGAAAAAAAAACAATTTTAATAATTTATTTTCTCAAAAACAATTTTCCATTTCTGATGTCATTCAATACGATATCAATGAGAGATCTCACACATAGGATAATTTTCACAAATGAATATATATATATATTTTTGTATAAGATACAACAACAATCCCAGCAGCCACAATCGCAACCACAACAATCTCACCAACAACCTCATTCACAACAGCAAACGAATGTAATCGGTAATAATACGAGTAGTATATTGATGCCCACTCAACTGATGTCGCATTTGCATCCTACGCATCATCATTTACATAGCCAGGTATGTGCTATTAAATTATTAATTGCTAATATTTTGGTTTGCATTAAAAAACATCTAATATACACTAAAAAAAACATACATTTTTGACATAGCAACCGGCTCAAGAAATTCTTCCTGAGCAAATGGATCCTGAATTAATGCGAAAGTACAGAGAAAGCGCTTGTGCATTTTTTACTGGAGCTCAAAAATCTAAAACATTCTCCACTAACGAAAGAATGTTGAAATTGGAGGATGGCACAGATATTCCAATTGATGATGCGTTTGAAATTTTTCGCTCCATCAATTTTGATGATGCAGTTGATAGTAAATATTTTTTTCTTAAATTTGAAAATTAAATTTATTAATAAAATTAATTTTGTTTCATCTTTTTTCTATATAGCAATAGAAGATCAAGAAAAACTTGAGTTGAAAAGATTGGATATGTCGAATAACAGCAAAGAACAACAGCAGCAGCAACAACAGCAGCAACTTTTGCAAACTCAAATAGTACAGCAAAGTGGAAGTCCTCATGTATCTCAAGAATATTTCACTAGTCCTGTGCTGTCAGTACCATCGGTCTCTCTACCTACATTACCATCACTGCAAGTGACTAGTGCTGGCGTTCAGATAGAGGCAGACATATCAGCGGGATTACAACTAACGAGTACACAATCCTTGCAAAATCCAGCGCTGAAAAATCGTTTGAGAGCTTTCGAGGAAGGTTTTCGCCAGGGTAGCATACATTTCCGCGAATGTATGCAACATATTAGCAGCGAAACCTTTCAGCCTCAATTATTGCTTCAATCCTCTCAAATAAGTAAGTAGTTCAATGTACACTAATTATTAGTACAGTAATTACTTAACACAAATACTGTTACTGAATTTTTGCTATAGTGATTTTTAATTTCTCTCAATTTTCTCTCACTATTTCAGCATTTCCTACACAAACATTACCAGCCGTGAGTGGAGCAACGGGAATAATAGATAGTATACCGCCTCATCAGTCAAGCAGTTATACACAATCTACAACTTGTAGTGCTAATCAAGTTCAAGTCGCTACTCAAACTCAAGCACCTGCTATTACAACCTCCTCAAATATTGCCGCTGTCGATAAGAAACAAGTGTATACTGCGCCAATATCCGGTAAAAGTAAAAAGACCAGATATCCTCTCCTAACTCAACAGCAATCTTGCCAGCAACAACAAACTGCCAGTGCCCAACAAACTTCCAATTTTTCGGCGCAAAATTTTCAAATGGATCCAGCGACAGGTGAGAACTATACGATACTGTAATACTGCTCTAACTAGTGATACAATCAATTGATAAACATACAATATATTGTTTCAATAGTCGGAGGATACACGACCAACCAACAAGTTCCACCTGCTCCATTCTCATGTATGGAGGTTGATTCAGAAACTGACAGCAATCACGACACAGCATTGACTTTAGCTTGTGCTGGAGGGCATGAAGATCTCGTTGATCTTCTTGTGAGTCGTGGTGCAGATATAGGTAAGCGAAAATGCAATATCTATGTACAATGAATATGATAATATGTATATTATTTATACATAAGTTGAACAACTTGATTTGTAATATTTGAAGAAACAATGTGAGGATTTTATCATGTAAACAAATTTGTGATAAAACTATAACAATACATATAGACAATTGTGATGCGCAATTTATCATATTTCTTGTTGGCAATCAATATTTAATCTATCGTTTTTCTGATTTAATATAAAAAAATATTTAACATAGAAAAATATTTTATAAAGATATATAAATATAGAATTTTATTAAGAATTATTAGTAATTTATAATATAGAAAATATGTAATATTAAGAAAAAGAGAGGAAAAAGAGAGTGCATGTTTACTCTTGTCAAGTTTTTTTTATGAAACGAATAGACACGAAGCTGACACACAGTATTATTGCAGAACATAGAGATAAGAAAGGATTTACTCCACTCATTTTGGCTGCAACAGCGGGTCACCAGAAAGTAGTCGATAGTCTGCTCAATCATGGTGCTGACATTGAAGCACAATCTGAACGTACTAAGGATACACCATTATCTCTTGCGTGTAGCGGAGGCAGATATGAAGTAGTCGAACTCCTACTTAATCGTGGTGCAAATAAGGAACATCGCAATGTTTCTGACTATACACCTTTGAGCCTCGCAGCATCTGGCGGTTATGTGAATATAATAAAACTTCTACTCAGTCATGGTGCCGAAATTAATTCTCGTACCGGTTCGAAATTGGGTATATCTCCACTTATGCTTGCTGCTATGAATGGACATACTGGTAAGAAATAGATTAATTAGAGCTAGAAATTATCTATAAATCAATAACCCTAATATATGTGTGTATGTGTAAAGCAATTCTATATTATACTTTTAATATTAAAAGATTATAAAATATATAATTGATTTTACAGCGGCAGTTAAATTACTGTTGGATATGGGCAGTGATATTAATGCACAAATTGAGACAAATCGTAACACAGCATTGACACTTGCGTGCTTCCAAGGAAGACATGAAGTTGTTAGTCTTCTTCTCGATCGAAAAGCCAATGTTGAACATCGAGCTAAGGTAATATATTTAAAATGATACATTATATATGTGATTCTCTTATAATCATTTTTTCTCATCTCTTTATGAAGACGGGTCTAACACCGCTAATGGAAGCTGCTAGCGGTGGATACGTCGAGGTTGGCCGCGTGTTACTTAGCAAAGGTGCGGATGTTAACGCAACACCTGTCCCATCGTCTCGTGATACTGCCCTAACTATTGCTGCTGATAAAGGTCACTGCCGTTTCGTGGAACTCTTATTAACGAAGTAATTTTTTTATACATTCACTCCATGTGTTTGAATTCTTCATAAGGATATATCCTTAATAATTTACTAATTTATTTTCTAGAGGGACTCAAGTTGAAGTAAAAAATAAAAAAGGAAACAGCCCGTTATGGTTAGCTGCAAATGGCGGTCATCTTAGTGTCGTAGACCTGTTGTACCATGCAAATGCGGATATCGATTCGCAAGATAATCGTAAGGTGTGTACGCAAATTTGATTATTAAGAGAGTAATCTTATTTTTTTTCCCTAATCTTAAACAAATACCTTCTGTACGATCAGGTTTCCTGTCTGATGGCTGCTTTTCGAAAAGGTCACATTAAAGTAGTCAAGTGGATGGTGAATCACGTAACGCAATTCCCGAGTGACCAAGAGATGACAAGGTATATAGCGACCGTTAGCGACAAGGAACTTTTAGAGAAGTGTCAAGAATGCGTAAAAGTAATAAGAGCGGCTAAAGAGACGCAAGCTGCTAAGGCGAACAAAAATGCTACTATACTATTAGAGGAGCTCGATATGGAAAAGACAAGAGAAGAATCGAAGAAGGCAGCCGCCGCGCGAAGACGAGAAAGAAAAAAAAAGAAGAAGCTTGAGAAGAAAGAAGAGAAACGTAAACTTCACGAGGAGTATAAAAAGAACGAGACAGCTTTCGAGGATAAGGAAGAAAATGGGAAGAAATCGGGTGACGAAGAATGCGATCGAGCGGATGATAGTGAACACGAGGGCGGCGATGAAAGAATGGAGAGCGTGCCGTCGCCCATGAACAGAAGTCCAGAAGATCCTGATAGAGAGGAGGGTGATAGCGGAATAGATGCAAATAGTCAGGGCAGTTGTAGTAGCAACGATGTGAAGGCAAGAGAGAAGAAGAAAGATAAAAAGAAAAAAAAGAATAATACTCCTAGTAACAATGATAAAAATACATCCCCGCAGCGTTCACCTAAAGCACTTCTTACACAAAATAACAATTTATCTCAAAACACGGCAACATCGACTAAGTCCCAAAATAATACTTCAGAAAAGTAAGTAAATCTCTTATTTATTATTTTTTTAAAATTTCTTTTTTTTATAATTTTTTTTATAATCTTTTTTTTTTTATAATCTTTCAGAACTATCAAAAAATAATATTGAATATTATAGGATGTTTATTCCTGGAAAAACATAGAAAATCTGGAATTCTTAGGGATTTCTTTTGTATCTGAAAAAAATCAGTCGTCAAATTAATGAATCGTGCATTTTAATGCATAATTCATTTAGTTATGCATTATATTTACCTCCGTTTATATATTTAGTGTTCTTTACAAAAAAAAAGAATATGTAATATGTATTTTGAATAAAAATGAATTTTGAATAAACCTGGAAAATGAAGAAATCTTTAGAACATTTTTGAACATGTTTCGAATAGACATTCTGTTGAGAGAAAAATTTGAAAAATTATCCTTTGTAAATATATAGCTTGTTAAGTATTTATAATAATTTTTATAGGCGAATTATGACTAATATTACCAGTGCAGTATCTGCACCTACAACTTCAGTCACGACTAGAACATCCACTACCGTCAGTTCTGATCGAAAACTGAAAGGTCAATTAGTTTTCGAATCCTCTAGGCATCCTGCTGATAGAGAAGATTTCGAAGCGACTGGCAATGAAACTTATGTTCCTGGCAAAGGAAAAAAATCTTATAACCAATACGATGATACTTTGAACACATTAACCAAGATAAGCAATACTAGTCCCAAGCAAAGCGGAAAGCGCGAAGAAGGATGGAAGGAAGTTGTACGAAAGTAAGATATATACTTAGATATGAAAATAAGATAATTCTTAGAGATATTTGCAGACTTCGCATGTAATTCGAAAAGAAAGTAATTTTATTTTCATAAATGAACATATATTCTTTAATACATGCATCATAATTTTTTAGGGGACAATCGGATGATTCGGGTAGATTTATGAATTCGCCATTCCGTTCCAAAAAGGTATCGGTTCCGCCGAACGCTATTAGTCGAGTGATAGGTAGAGGTGGCAGTAATATAAATGCCATTCGTGTTGCAACTGGCGCACACATCGAAGTAGAAAAACAAAGTAAATGTCAAGGAGAAAGAATCATCACAATTAAGTAAGTATTGAACATTACGTTTTACACACACAAATACAAATAAAAAGAATATCATTCTATATTATCATATCTGTTGTTTTTCAGGGGATCATCTGAAGCGACAAAACAAGCTCATACATTGATATCAATACTTATCAAAGATCCTGACGTGGATATATTGCAAATGCTTCCAAAATCAAAGCTCAGTGTCATAACAACTTCTTCGTGGGACAAATCTGTTTCCACAGTCGCGGTAAACATATAAGACAAATCAGTAAGCTTTATACACGTGAAATAATTTAATAAGTAAGTTTTTTTTTTTTTTAGGCATGTAAGACAAAAGTTGGATCTGTAAATAAATCATCTAATCTAGCATCCAGTACAACCAATAACCAAGTTAATAAGCCAGGATATCCTTCAGGTGTGTCTACTACTGTAAGCCAATTAGTTCCTCTTCGCTCATCGTCCACTATTAAGCTTGCTGGTGCTTTCTCTACTTCTTTACCACGTGCGACAGCACCTAGACTCGTAGCCGCAGGTAAATTAAATACGAAAAAGATATATAACATTTATCAACAACCTGTGTCTTATCACAAATGTATGTACGCAGCAGAGAAGCGTGCGCAAGCTGTAGCCGCGCAAATGGCTTCTTCGTCAAACACCAAGACGACAATGTCATATACAAGTGCAATCATGACTGCTGGTAGAGCAGGGACGAAGATCGTCGCGACTAGCACGACGCAAACGTTTGCGGCGAAGCTGTCCGAAATCACTGCCTCGACCCATAGTTCCACAACGGTCATGCAATCCACTCATGTTGCACCTGTGAATAAGCAACAGAAGCCTGGCGCACAAGTCATGACAGTTATGTCGGCCGCAGCGACCGTTCATGCAACCAACAACCAGCAGCAACAGCAGTCTATAATCAGTACGTCGCCGAAACACTGCCGATCACTGCCTACTTTACCTGTCCCGGCAATAGCGTCTCACTATCCCGGAAAGTCGAATTACCCGCCTGGAACGAGCGCGGTTTCATCATCAGCTACAAATACCGTGGCGATGACAAACTGCTCGGAAAGTTCGATCGTGTCTACGTCAACTAGTTCCATTCGGATGACATCCTCACCACCTATATCGTCGCAAACGCAAACATTGCCGTCACCATCGCCAGCGCAGCAGCAACAGCAACAACAGCAACAAATTGTTCGTAGCACAACGCCAATCATGATGCAAGAGCAACAACAACATCAACAACAACAACAATTACCTAGTAGCACACCTCTCGAGTACTCCTTATTTAACGATACTTTCACCAAAGTCACGCAACAGTCGATGTGGGGCGGAAGAGAGAACGAAACTCAGAAAGGCATGAATTTCGCGACTGTTGCGGGCGGTGGTGTATCGTCAAATACAGGTTCCAGCTCGTCTGCGGCTAAGTTTGACAGTTCTCCGCCCCAGGTATGTTAACATTTAGTTTCATTCTTAGTTAAAAAGAAAAATGTGAGATTAGATAAATAATTAAAATCTGCAAAACTTGGAAAAATTGCTCGTTAATGGAAAAATTAAAATTCTGTACAATGTAAATTATATTCGTGTTTAATTATTCATTTATAAGTCACACTCGTAATTGTATACACATTTTTTCTTTTTTATTAAAAATTATGATTTACTGTTTCTTTAAAAATAATAAAATACATTTTGAATTTCATCGAATAGGTGGATGCAGCCAAAGCTCCTGGATATCGTGGAACAACGATGTGTTCTCCAGTTTCCAGCAAGTCAGGTATCACGAGTAACTCGTCAACTAATATAATCGGTAACGTGGTATCGTGCTCCGTGCAGAACAATCCCATGCAATCTGCACAATTTCAATCTTCAACAAGCTATAACGAGCATCCGTTACCGAATAAGCCACCGGGAAGTCTAGCGGTGGCTAGACCAGTGATACCCCAGCAAAGTATCGACATGGGAGCAAACATGGCAGCAGCACAGTACAATAGGCCAGCGGTTTTTCAAGGTGACTTGACGTCGCGGAATGCGACGACGCACCAACCGACGACCCACGTATATACGACGATACCATCCTCTACGTCGCAGCCAGGATTGGACGTTGGCTTGTTCAAGACAGCGAATAACGCCAGTGGTTACGAGCATCCAAATTCTAGCCTGCTGAAGATGGTGCCGAACGAGAATCAGGGCGGTGCCGGTCATCCCCTGCTGCCATTTCACCCACACATGCAGAGCTTCGCGCAGACCATCGCACCAGCCACTTCTGTGATCAACACCACTGTCAGCATGTCGAGGTTGAATCCCCGTGCTCCCGACTTTTCCAGTTCGTTGCATCTGAACAATAAATCGCAGGTAACGATGTTTAATCCTGCCACCGGATCGGCACTGCATCCGGGGAATATGTTCACGGCCACCGTACCGGCACCTCCGCCATCCGCGATACAGTCGAACAATCTGGCAATGCTCGGCAATTTCCCATTGGGAAAGTATCAGCCGCCTTCACGTGCGGCACCGGCGGCGAATACCGGTATTTCAACGACAGCTCAGACACGTTGGCCATTTGCACCAGCACCGCATACCAGTTATCCGCCGCATCAGGAGCCTATGATGAGTCAGATTAGTTTCTCCAATCACTTGGCTAATATTGGCGGGCAGCCTGGTGGTAGTATGGATCTTATCACAAGTCTGGAGAACGGTGGTTCACCGGCCATATCTCCTTCATCACCGGCACAAGTCACCCAGGAGATGAACCAATTGAAAATCGAGGACCGTAAGGTCCCACGACCGATCGGTACCGAGAGAGCAACGTGGAAAAATTACTCGGCCGCAAACATGGGTCCGGGCGGAGATGCTGATACCATTAGTTGGATGCTCAACGAGAAATTAGGTTGGCCTTCTAATTGCAACTTGGCGCCCGGTATCGACAGGCATCAGATATTCCGATCAAATTCCACTTACAATCAACGTATATCCAATGTCGATCCTGAGCTTCATCAGATGATGGAATCCACTTTTCAGGTAATGATCAGTTCTCTCGCATGATTAGATTATTCATGATGGCTACTCCCTAGAAAAACCTGGAATTTCTTTTGTACCTGGAAAATTTAGGAAATTCTCATGGAATTTTAATGGGATCGGGGAAAGAATTCTCTCCTTGATAATTTTAATCTTATATTGTAAGCAGTCGGCAATAGCCGATAAATCAATGATGTAAATTGTGTATGGATGTACGATGTATCTTTAAACGGTACATTAAACTCTTTAAAATTTGCAGAATTTCTCGTAAGTTATTTTTTATCATATATAGGGTCATGTAGATACTCAACAACCTTATCCGGCTAATGGAAATACCGCGGCTTTATCACTTATGCCAGGCTTGGCATTATTGCCAGGACAATTTGGAGCACCTGGTCTGGCGGAAATCCCTCCAAACGAACCGAATAAAATAGATCCACCAGCATGGGGAATGCCCGACGCTGTGCAAGACAAGCAACATCCAGTAAGATTTTTTCTTACCTTCAGTACAATTTCTTTGATTTATTATATTTAAAATTTACTTCAAAAGATAATGCTCTATGTTGCAAGAAATTATGTATACACATGTTAACTTCGTTTATTTTCAGGCGTGGACTAAATGGACTCATTAAAAAACCAAATCGTATTGACAAAACCTGATGATGGAAATTCTGCAATTCGTAATAGTGATAGTACTTGAAATCTCGTTTAATTATTTGTAGGCGCATAAATTTATAATCTTATTGAAACCCAGATTCTTTATATTACATATCGTGCTAAAAACATGAAGTCCTTAATTATTCACTGCTGTTATTAGAATATATTAATTTAATTATAATGCAAAGAGTATAAAAAAGAATCAGAATAAAAACCAGTCTATTGCATCTCTATTCGCAAAAGAACGCAGACGATGCGTTTGCAGTAAAAAGTTGGAATTTATTTCACTTATTGCATGACGATACATCATTTTGCGGTTGCGTTTTGCGAATAACTATATAGACGATCCTTAAAATTAGCATAATGGAAACGAATAACAGTAATTTGACATATGATCCCTTCAGGTTGAGATATTAATTGCGGATAGTCGTATGCTCCTATCAGTTATTGATTAGAATACATCTTAATAATAATTGAATATTAGTAATAATGATTATTTTCTTCCTTATTATTTGAAATGATTTGGATATGGAAATATTTCAAACTATCTTGAATAGAACATTTGCCAGTTTCATCGCAATGAAATTCATAAGCGCACATTCTCATATTTTACACTGTATCACTTCAGCTTTTGCGATAATGATAATTAACTTTCAGGATTTAATTTAGAATCAATTTGAATTTTTATAAAACGGAGTCTTTGATTCGATGATATAAATTATGAATTATTATATACAATTATTTATATTAAGGACAACTCTATAGCTGTGTTCTTCATACCAGATAATTAAAAAGAGATTACTGTGTTATCATATAAAAGATTTGCTGTAATAATATACTGATATACGAGTACGAAACAATTGCATATATTTGCTTCGCAATTCTAATTACTTACTATGCACAGTGAGATTGAAGAATAAGCAAAAAACAGAGAGATACAAGGAAAACTTACGAAAAACTGTTTAAAAAAAATTAATTAAACGGAAAACTCGATATTATTCGCTTTCCACTTTTGCATCTGTGCTTGAACACGTAACTATTATTTTGAGGAATCTGATCGGTTTTTTTTTTTCAAGTGTGCTCAGAATAGATCTGCTGAGTAGAAAAAAGGGTGGTTTTTTTTTGCGCTGAACTCTCGATTGTGTCTAATCGCGCTGAGCGCGCTCATTGTTTGACATGTCCCCAACTGTATAAACCTCATTAGCGGTTATACGTTGGTGTTACATCAACAAAACAATTGGAGAACGAAACGAAGACGAACAATATATTATTGATTATGAGGTTCAGTTGTCCAGCCGGCTCGGTATATATATATATATATAAATATATTTTTTTTTTTTCATAGGCACAATTATTGATC